>NC_139220.1:243602318-244276068 GCF_055691185.1 Crinia signifera
TAATCAGCCACACTACAGAATACACATACAGGAATGAAAATGTTACCATCTCATCAAATAGCGCTGGCGCAAACCCGGTCTGAGCTCACTATGTTCTGTCCAGAACACAGTCCAGGGGAGTAGCAGGGGGGTGGTAAGTTGTGGAAAATTAATAGCATTAGTATTTCTGTCAGTGAGCTTAGGGTAATGGAGGAGAGTGAGAGGGTAATGAGATTGTGATCAGAGAAAGGGAAGGGAGTGTTAGTAAAAACAGAGACGGAGCACAGCCTGGTGAAAACAAGGTCAAGGCAGTGGCCTTCCTCATAAGTAGAGGAGTCAGATCACTGGGAGAGGCCGAGAGAGGAGGTTAGAGAGAGGAGTTTGGAAGCATGCAAAGATGGTGGACTGTCAATAGCAATATTGAAGTCACCCAGGATGACAGTGGAGATGTCAGAGGATAAGAAATGGGGGAGCCAGGCAGAGAAATCTTCTAGAAATTGAGTTTTGGGAAGCCCAGGTGGGCAACATGTACATTGGTTATTGCATAAATAACAATAACAAGTACAGATGGGTCATGGCTCATCTTTGCAGGGGATGGCGACGCCAGCCGCCATCTGTATAGCGAGAAGGGGACGCGCGCGCACGAGAGGCGCGTGCGTCCCGCTTCCAGCGCTTCCCCCGGGTCACTTGTCGGCGGTCACCCGGGGTCCCCGCCGCCTGCCTGCACCCCCCCCTAACCCTGTCCGTCTCCCTGAAGCGGAGACGGACAGGGTTCCCGCCGACGGAGAGTGCAGGGGAACAGACAGAGTTTAGGATGTGCTTGAACTCTTATAGTGTCCAGTTAGAGGGGGCAGTGAAGGTCTCCATTGGTCAGGAGATCAGGTGTCGCTTCTCTTGGATTGGTGCAGGGGAATGCACCTGTGTCTATTGTTCTTTATGTATCGTCATAGGAGTCGTAAATCAACACTGTAAACCAGCTGCATCCGGATCTCCCACACTGTCCTCGTGGTGAAATGACCATTAAATAAGTAATTGTTCCATAACGTTTGGCTTTTACAAGTTACAAACTTTATACCAGAACCGGAGCGCTGTGCATGAGAGACGGAACACATAGATGCGAAATATGTATAAGAAAGATCGTGTTTTACCATTTAAACTATGTGCTGCTGATTAAAACCATTTATCTACATTTATTTGTATGAAAGTGTGGAATATGAATGTATGTGTAATAGTATGGCTGCGCACAGGGTACGCATTATTATTTTACCTGATTCCTATACTCCATTTACGTAACTCTGTGAACCAAGATGGCCATACCATTTTATTGTGTTGTACATGCAACTCGACTTTGGCAGTCCACCCTTTGACAGTAAAATAAAACTGTCACATTTCAAAATACCTGGAAACACAAAAGAATAATTCATAACCCTAATAAAAGTATTTGAGTTACGTGATTATACATAAAATGGAATAAACCGTTGTGCGCTATGTCCAATCCTAGATTATGGATAAATGGGGAACACATTTACCTAACAATTTATTAATTGGTGACAAGGGGCAATAATATACAGATTATTTTTTTGGGGGGGGACCAAAATAAAAACAGGGTGTTACATTTATTTACATTTTCCAGATATTTTGTATGTAAGAAGAAATCAAGGAGAAGTCATAGGGACGCTATTACACTACTAGAATAAAATGAAAAGAAATAGAAAATTTTTAAAGGAGGAGATATATATAATAAGAGTAAGAGAACAAAGCAGACATGCATTTCTAAGTATGGTATCCCTTCTATGGGTGATGGTTTTGATCATTACTATAAAGCCTTCTTACCAAAACTCCGGTTCTGGGTAACGTATCAAGCTTATTATATCTCAACCTAATCTGGGTTGGGTAATAGACTCTCAGAACCCTGTACCACGTGTCCTTTACTTGGCAGCAATGTAAAAACAATGTCCTTGAAAAGAACTGGGAATAAAAAAAAATAGAACCAAACAGGGGGAAAACAAAACTGTTGATAGTAGTCCTTCCAACCATTTTACCAGTGGGCTTTGTCACAGTCCTTTTGTAGCTTAACCTTTGCTGCTTTTCAGTCCTCTCGGAATAATGCCTCTTGCGATATTTTCTTTCTTTCGCTCTTAATATAAGGAACTTCTGGGTTTCTGGCCTTCTTGCAGTAGGACGAACGTACCCAAGGCTCTCTTTCTGCAAATATTATTGAGGTAGTGCTGGTCAACAAGACTTGGTATGATCCTTCTCAATGGTCTATCAAGTAACCTGTGTGTGGCAAATCATGGGAAACAACACAATCTCCTGGTTCATGGTTATGACAGTACTCAACAGGCATGTCAAGTATCAACAAATTCTTCTTTGCAATAATTTCAGATGTTGGTTCATCTTTAACTTGAGTTGAAAAAAATCAGTTCATGGTTATGTCTACGATTTCCTGTGGAGCTATGACGTGTGGCTGCTCTGTTTCAGCCATAACTTTACCCAGTTTGTTCTTGATAATACCCTTCACCCTCTCCACCTTAGCGGTTACTTGGGATCAGTAGGGAGTATGTGTCACGCTAGCAGTAGCACCAGCTGGAGTGTAACGGAGGCTAGGTGTCTTGATGTAAGGTTTTTGCATAGACGACAGAAAGAAGGGATGCAATTGGATAAAAGAAAACCAGTTTTAATAAAGATACTGCGATACAGAAGAAAAACTGTGGCACAAAGGTAATATTGAAGATATGAAATAACCAGAGTCAATGATATATAAAACTTATTGTAAAGTTCGTAGTGGATGCATAACGAGGTTGAAAACTGAAGATGACTTGAAGTGTAGATTTAAAGAATAAACATAAACTTGAATAGTTGATTTGAAGGATTTATTGAAGAGATGATTGAATGAAAGATTGGATGATTGAATGGTTGGATGATTGGGTGGTTGGAAGATTGGATGGTTGATAGAATGAATCCGGGAAGTATTGCAGCAGGCCTGAGTAGCTGTGACCAGGGAGAGTTGCAGTGGAAGTAACCGTCAGGTGAGGAAAGGGTGATCCCCCTTTGGGGGCTAACCTTGTCCGGACCTTATAGGCGGCAGCAGGGTTCTGCAGGTGAATGGTCTTCACAGCAGGCGAGCAGGAGTGGATTCAGTCTGGAGATAGCTGACAGGCAGCAGCGCTTTCAACAGGAGTGGGAGTCAGATGCCTAGGGAAAGGACATCATTGTACTGAATGACTGTTTGGCCCAGCTGGTCAGTATTTAAAAGGAGAGCTGCACTGTAATTGGCTGAAGGTATTTGGTAGTGCAGCCTGGTTGGACAAGATGGCCGCCACCAGGGAAGGCGACAGGTTTCAGAACCAGGAAGTGTGTGCAGTACACTCCAGGAAGCGTGTCCAGCAAGGCCCAGGCAGAGTTCACAGCATCATGGCGCCTCAGTGTGGGAGGCATGGGTGGCAGACATGGTGGTCGTGACAGCATGGAGTGTACTATCAATCCCCAAGTGTTTACTTGATAAACTTCACTTACGAAAAAGAATATAAGTATTTTTGAGATACCCTATCTATACATAACTATATCAGTACATACCAATAATAGTAAACATATTTCTAAACATATCTGCTGGGTGGTAACTGTACAAAGTCAATTTGTATTACCTGGAAAGGGCCTTCTGTAGGAGGGATGTGGGATGGCTCTGTTGGAACGGTTTTCCAATGTTCTTTCCTCAAACAGGTGAGGCATGACATTGCCACTCTACCTGCTTGAGAAGCGAACCCTGGTGCACACCAGTAGGCTTTCACCAACTTCCTTTCCGAGATGTGTCAGCCCATGAGTTGCCTCAGCTAAACTAGAAAGGTATGCCCTGGGGGCCACTGGTTTTCCATGTCCATCTTTTCAGAGTCCGGTGGACTCTTGACCACATCCCTTAGACTTCCCATCCCTTAGACTTCCATACTGCCCTCTCCTGTGGGGAACACAAATTCTGCTTGTCTATCAGTTTTGATGTGGATACCATGTTAGAACACACAAACATTTACGAGGGAAACATTATTCATAGAGCGTGTGGCTCACCCAGCTGCCCCGCCAGCACAGCTATTACCAAGTGACATCGGATCCTTTAAGAGGTGTGGGCTTTACACTTGATAACAGCCACTCTGTCCGGCAGCTGTGCGGCTGTCAGGAGTCTTTTAACATACAACGCTTGCGCCACTGGAGTGCCAGCTACTGTCACAAAATTTCTGAGGCACCATAGAGTTGGTACAGATATTGACTGCTTTTCCCTCAGCCAGCTCACACACCCTGGTCAGTGCCACTAATCTGACTACTGTTGCTGAGTGAGATAGTCCAAGGGGCTTAGCCTCTACTATACCTTCTCCATCTATCACGGCATAGCCAGTGCTCAATTATCCCGTCTCTGTGTCACTGTGGCAGCTACCATCAGTGAAGAAAAAAACAATGTAATCATCTCTACCTTTTCCAATGAGTTTTTTTCCACCCTTTGATGAAATGCTGCAAAGGTCTGATTCAAACATGTCACACAATCATGTTCGTCTAGGCTCTCACTAAACTCCACCATTCCAGCAACCTCAGTATCAACTCCCACCCTTTGTGCCTTGGGGGGCACACCTGGTATGAGTGTTGCTGGGTTTACACTACTACGCATTTTACTGGTAATATTTTATAAAAATCATCAATGCAAGTTCCCATTTAGTGAACTTGGCTGATGATTTTGTCATGTTTGGGCGGAATTTTAGGAGTGTCCAGACTACATGAGGAGCATAAACAGTTAAAACACACCCCAACATCACATCCTCAGTCTTGTTTACCGGTAGTGCTATGGCAACTACACTATGTAGACAAGTAGGAATTGTTCGAGCAACTGGGTTTAATTTTATGCACTGCAGTACGGTATTGGTCAG
The DNA here is from genome assembly GCF_055691185.1 of Crinia signifera. NCBI lineage: Eukaryota > Metazoa > Chordata > Amphibia > Anura > Myobatrachidae > Crinia > Crinia signifera. The sequence goes on from NC_139220.1 coordinate 243,607,205, forward strand.
CAGGCATCACCAGGTTTCTAAGTCACTACTTCTGTCGCATACCCAGCAGATTCTTTGCAGTAACATCCAGGGCCGGTGCAAGGCACCGGAGCGCCCCAGGCAAGTCGGTGTGGGGGCGCCCCGGTGTCTGCCGCCCGGGTACCTGTCTTGCGGCGCTGTGCGTATATAAAGCTGGCGGCAGCGGGGGGTCCCTGCAGTTAATAAGAAATAACGAGCGCTATCCGCCGGGCTACGCGGAAGCGCTTCTGATTTGGAAACACTGGCCACACGGCGCACGCTGATTGGCTGAATCTCAGCCTATCAGCGTGCGGCCAGTGTTTCCAAAACAGAAGCGCTTCCGCATAGCCCGGCGGATAGCGCTCGTTATTTCTTATTGACTGCAGGGACCCCCCACTGCCACCGCCGCCAGCTTTATATACGCACAGCGCCGCAGGACAGGTACCCGGGCGGCAGGGGGGGCAAAATACCGCCCTCCAGTGGCCGGCGCCCTAGGCAAATGCCTAGATTTGCCTAGTGGTGGCGCCGGCCCTGGTAACATCACATGGTTTCCTCTGTTCAGGCATTCCCAGGGCAGGGGTTTGTGGTTGATTAAGGTTATGGAAACAGTGTAATTATTATTTTGTCCACGTACTGTTTTATGGAATACAGAACATTCATAATACATATTTGTCTGCTGGGTCTGCGATAGTATTGTCTTGACTCATTTGGATTCTATCATTTGTGGGGTATATCAGTTTTGATTAATACAGTGTCCCAGATTTTCCATCCTGGTCTGGCATAACTGCAATTTGTCCTTCGATACCTTATGTCCTGTCTCGGGGGACTACATCAGTAGTTGTCTAGTGTCATCCACTGATGGCAGTGATGAGTCAGGACATACCAATAAATCATTGACCCATTGTATCGGTGTCATGCCATTTATGGGCTGAACGGACTATACGCAGTTATGCAATGCCTGGGAGGAGGTTTTAGGGCTGTAAAGGTCTAGGGAACAGAAGAGAAGGAAGAAAAATCAAAGCAAAATAAATCAATGACAGTGGTATTGGTACATTGCAATATGGTGATGTAGTATTTTGGGCGCTATCCTTAAACCATCACCACACAACAAATATAAAAACGTGACCTTTCAGGCGCTCCACATAAAGATGTAATGGGGCTTCTCTCCCACACGTCAATCACATGAAAAAGAGGGAATAAGGATGCAATAGTGAAGCAAGTTTTTTAAAATTTTCCTCCCCCTTTAATGGACAATTCAATGATACATGAATAAAAACAATTTCATAATAAAAACAATTACTACAATAAAAACATAAAGTGCTGTGTTCAGTCACGGATCTTTATCCAAGTGGGACACAGGCAGATAATTACCAAGTTCGTTGGGAACTGGTGGTTAATCAGTTCCTTCAAGCGCATGCAACACTATTAACCAGTGGTGTTGACACTGAGCTCCTGGCATATGCTCCCGGGTCCTCTGTCTGTCACAAGCAAATGGGTATAAAATCGCCAAAGTTCACCAACGCGTTTCAACCTATTGGTAGGACTTTTCCAACTAAAAATAGTGTACAGCTTATTCATCTTCACACTTTTGTCTGTTTCCCTTTCGACGGTAACTGCTCCCTCTGGGGGAGGTGCATTTGCATTCCTGGGGCTGATTGCATTTACATCTGACAAACACCCATTTTCCCTTTGAATTTCACAAGTTTAAACATTCATTATGCTCAACTCTCGCCTTGAGTGACGAAAGCAGACATTTCTTATCTTATAACTGCTGATAACACATCTACCGTATATACTCGAGTATAAGTCGACCCGAGTATAAGCCGAGGCACCCAATTTAACCCCAAAAAACTGGGAAAACTTATTGACTCGAGTATAAGCCTAGGAGCCAAAGGAGAGGGGGAGAGGATTGATGGGAAGAGGATTAGGTGGAGCGGAGGAAAGTGGTAAAGATGCCAGAGCCAATAGTAGTACACACCAACAGCAAAATAGATAGCAGCACAGGTAACGGTCGGAGGCTGGCCGCGTTGGAGCAGGAGGTCTAGCAGCACAGCAGAACCTACCACAAGAGACATCACGACACAGCCCACTGACTGAGAGCAGCCAGCAGTTGCAATCTAATGTCTGCACACTACAATGTGTGTGCTTCCAGGCCACTCAGTCTGCCCACCTCACCCTCCCCTGCTGGTGGAACACTGCTGGCATCTGTGGTTCCCCTTATCCCCCATTCTGTGGGACCTGCGCTGCTGCGGAGTACCTGAAGTGTGCTGGGGCCTGTGGTGCTGCAGCGCCATGCGAGACGCCGTCCCTCCCGCAATCGCCCTGGTCTGCTCTCCTTCTCTCCCGGCGGCTGCAGGTGGTCAGGACCGCGACTTCCTCCTTGTGCTGCTGTGTGACCCGGAGGTGGACCGTGCGCTCCTGGACGCGGCTGCTGGGCTGCGCCGAAGGACTGGTCAGTCTGAGTGGCAGTCTGCGCACATGCCGGGTCCCACCTCTGGCAGCTCCGTCCTCCCGTCTCCCCCACAGTGTGACCCTCACTCGAATATAAGCCGAGGAGGGCTTTTTCAGCACAAAAAAATGTGCTGAAAAACTCGGCTTATATTCGAGTATATACGGTAGATCAAAAAACTGCCAACACTGGGAAATTCTACTTTGCTGCCCTGTGTCATCTCTTTCCATTTTTCAACGGGAGTTACTGCAAATTCTCCATATTTAATTTTCATTATGAATGCCGCCGACCCCTTTGGTCGACTTAGTTCTTCCCTATGTAGCACAACCTCTCTGTGGAGGTTATTCTGATCGGAGCGGCCAAACGTGCGTACGTTCCCTATTAACGTACGCACTCCGTACGCGGCCGTTGGGGTTAAGTCCACCCACAAATCAGCCGCATACGTACGGCCAGAAACAACGCCTAAGGGGAGTGGCGTACAATTGAGCGTACGCCAACGTACACGGACGGACCAGCCCTTACACTCCGACAACTGGCGTACAACAGAGCGTACGCCACCGTTTACGGACGTCTCTCGTCCGTCTTCCCGCCGACTTCTTGCGGCTATCTGAGCGTACGCCAGCTTGTACGGACGGGTCCCTATTGTTTTCAATAGAAAACTCAGCTTGTCACCGCTCGTGAGAGTGAGCGTACGTCCGTGCACGCTGGCATACCCTTCACATATATGGACCTGCAAATCTTGCCTTTCAACTACAATTCAGACAATTAATTAATTATTCTAATTGTTATTCAATTATTGTTTTCTATTAACTCAATTGTCTACCTTAATAAAGACCCTAATAAAACAACATTTTAACCCTCATTACATGTATATTTGTTATGTTCTAATGTGGTATTTTAATCACTATCTATGTGTCCCCACATTGCTGTTACTTTTAAATCAAGTTATGTTGGTGTTTCTGTATATGTACTAAATTATGTCCCTAATTAGTTTGATCTGATTTTTTTAACATGTATACCTACCCTGATGTTATGTGTGATGTTTTCATCTAACAACAATAAAAAATCATGCCTTTTCACTATGTGTTATTTCACCCCAAAACACACACATTCACACATCATTCATTACCCCTCACCTCAAATTACCAATATAACTTACATGACACATCTGTATGTACCTGCCCTTACAAACCCTCTCACATATTTCTGATTAAAAACACAGGCAACTTCTAACTTTCCAAAAACTTTTATTTAGAACAAACATAATAAGGGGGGGGGGGGGATAAAAAAAAAATTACATGAGGGCCTCCAGACGTACAAAAAGAATATGTAAATAAAATAAAGTAAGGAATATTTCCCTCATGATATTGGCCACCTCCTCCTGGTGCTGTTCAGTGTCTGTAGTGAAGGGGAAAAACACATTATAATTAATATATCATATACATAAATGTTTATTGCATTGTAACATAATATGAATTTGTGAGTTAAGTGTGAAGGCCACATACATTTTTCCACTACATTGAAGATGGGTATGCTGTAAACATGGTCCAAAATACTATTCTGTTGACACACACATACTGTACATATTACATAAAAATATAAAAATTACTCCTTATTGGATTAATGTATGCTGTATCCCAATTGGTAGTTTTGTTTTGGGGGACTCACCTCTAACCTCACAATTAGGCTGTGCTATTTAAGGGTTATGACCCACATAACTACAACACCACTAATGTCGGATATCTCATTGGATGTACTGTTATGTCAATTATTCAAGGGGTGAGCCATGGCCACACTCCAAAAAACCACCAAGGGGACCCTTGTTCCTGGAGAAGGACAGGCCACACCTCATGGTCGCCCTGCAGTGATATGTTGCAACTAATGTTGATGTTGGATACACATATGTGGTTGTTGTGATTGTTTATGTGTAGAAATGTGTAGGTAAACATTAGACACATTATTTACTTACGGCTAGTTGAGCCATCCTGCTCGCCGCTGGTTGGGTGTGCGGTGGTTGGGGGGGTCAGGAGCAAGGGGGATGGGATAGGACTTGGGATACTGGTAGTGGGTTGGAGTGGGGATTGGAGAGGTTTGGGGGTGGGTGGTGGAGAGGTGTAGGGGGGTTGGAAATGGGGTGGGGAGGGGGTGGGGGTAGGGGTGTGGGTGGGGGTTGGGGAGGGGGTGGGGGTAGGGGTGTGGGTTGGGGAGGGGGTGGGGGTTGGGGAGGGGGTGGGGGTAGGGGTGTAAGTGGGGGTAGGGGAGTGGCTGGTGGAAGGGGATGTGGATATTTGGTGGTCCCCAGCTGGACCCATTGTCTCCTCCTCTTCCTCCTCCTCCTCTTCCTCCTCCTCTTCCTCCTCCTCTGGCTGCTCCTGGGCTGCCTGCTCCTGGGCTGCCTGCTCCCGGGCTGCCTGCTCCCGGGCTGCCTCCTCCCGGGCTTCTATGCGTGACATTGCCCGTGCTGAAATGTTCATGTTGATGGCATAGAAATCGAAGGTTGGGTTTCATAAAAATGGGGGAAAGAAAAATTCACATTAGTCATGCTCATAACCTTTCAAATTATCATTGCTGTTATATTTCAGACATTTATCATGCGAACTAATTGATATGCTACACCCCAAAACTGAGCAACTACTTAAACCCCCCCTATACACCCCATATACACCCATATACACCCCATATACACCCCCTATACACCCATATACACCCCCTATACACCCCATATACACCCCATATACACCCCCTATACACCCATATACACCCCATATACACCCCATATACACCCCCTATACACCAATATACACCCCCTATACACCCATATACACCCCATATACACCCCATATACACCCACATAATCAGGAACATATTTATAAAAAGTACAGAAAACATTGCAAAAAAACGCAGACATAGTAGTAAATAAAAACTTACATCGGGCAATATGGCGGCGAATAGAGGAAAGTAAAACTGGCTGCCGCCGGCGCAGGTCAGACCAGCGGCACTCCACCTGTGCCAGGCTTCTGCGGACGCCAGTCCGGGCGTAGATTAGGCGGCGGGCAGCATTATATGCCCGCCGCTTGTCCATGTTGGACACATATGGGCCCCTGGGCCCCAGCCGCCGGTCCATGACCTCAACCAAGGCCACCAGCTCCTGGGTCGAAAACGCGCTAGCCCTGGTTAAAGTCATAGTGGCAATGGCGCAGTTATTAATTGCAGGTACATATATCACTTTTGGTGCTTGCTGATTGGTGTAAAAAATTGTTTGTTTAGTATTAACTTTATTAATCCTTCTTACATTAACAAACTGGATGCGAATAGAAACTTACGCGGACCGTTCCGATATACACACACCATAACCAACAGCATGCATTCAATGTATAGAGAGGAACTGTATATACAGTGTGCGGAAGATAATACACGCAACCGTCTACTAATAAATACGCTGATAAAAGGGCACAATACACCGATTTTCATGGAGAGACGTACTGTATATACAGTGTGCTGAAAATAATACACGCAACCGTCTAATAATAAATACGCTGATAAAAAAGGCACAATGCAACATGTTGGTGTATGACAATTTCATACTCATTACATATGTAAGGAAAGCATTATAACGTGATGTTTTGAAATGTGACTCAGAAAGCATACACAAACTCCAACAGATACCAGCTGACAACACTCATCATTGGAATGACAGGTGCACACATTTCACCATGTAGCACACAAAGCTCCACAACCTGTGTATGTGCATATACAGGTGATTGATCAGGTGCGTTGAGACCTGCGTAATTTAAGCGGGAATTATCGGCGGGAAATATCGGCGTAAATTAGCAACTACATTGCGGGGAAAAATATACGCCCCCTTGTTCATGGCGGGAGATTACCATATAAATATTCAGTCAGATGCAGGCCAGAATTGCTGCAAACATGTCTAGCTCAGACGATTCCGCAGCTGAGGACGCTCTAAAGAGAGCTACAGCAGAATCCCTGCTTGAAGCTTTGCAGAAGAGGGAACAGGAGCGGAGAAGGAGGGCACAAGAGAGAAGTAGCCTGCAAGCCCAAGCGGGCCCCTCACTAACAGGCCCTGTTCAACCTCCACCAGCTCCACAAGGGCCAAGCAACCAGCCAGAACAAGAGGTTGCATCTCTCCAAACAGGTGTGACCCAGCAGGTGCATGGTGAGAGAACTGGGGCCACCAGAAAACGAGCTGCAACATCTAGGGTGAGGACTGAGCAGGATACCACCACCAAAAAGAGAAACCCTGCATTTGTAGAGGCAGAATTAAGAATTTTAGTGCCCAGAGCACGCGAATGGATCGAATTGCCAACCAGGAAGCCGGGTGCCAGTGCAAGGAGAAACCTTTGGGACAAGATAACAGAGGAAGTGAACCAGGTGTCACCAGTGGTCAGAGATTGGCAAGCGGTGAAGAAAAGGCAAGTGTGTTTGTCCCCCTGATAATGTCATATGTGTGTACATACAGTATGTTACATGTATGTTTTGAGAATAATAGAAAGGTGTGTTTGTAGATAGTGCTACACTTCAATGTCACATGTGAACACAACCATGTCTAATAACCCACATTGATATATGAAACATGCACCATTGGTGTGATGTGAGGTTATGGGCACAGTTCTGCTCATGTGAAGTATGTGAAGTATGTGATGGGACAAGAGAAAGTGTGTTTTTGAAAGAGTTGTTGTAACATGTTCCATATGATGCTACTGAAACAAGAATGACCAAACTGTGCACATGTAGCTGGTGAGAAACTACACATCCCAGTATGCCATCCCATAGTTCAATTACTCCATAATAACCACACTGTCAAGCTATGGTGGAATGTGTAGTTTCACAACAGGTGGAGGTGCATAATTTGGCCATGGATGATGTCATTTCTGCATAGTGATCTATGTATGTGCATTTAGTGGCCTAATGAATGAGATGAGAAGCTGAAATGCCTCCTAATGGAGACATTAATGTGTGTGTGGGACACATATGGCTAAAAAACATAAGATCACCCACACTAGGAAATGTCACGTAGCACAGTGGTGCACATATCTCATGGTGATATTTGTATTTTTAAACTTGTAGGTGTACAGACTTTAAAACGACACTGAAGAGGAAGATGACTGACCGGTACAACCACAGCATGTCCACCGGGAGAGGGCCTATGCCAGATAATTTGGAGTATACCCCCCTGGAGCAGGACGCCTTGGATGTCATTGATGTGGCCGAGGTCAGGGGGATATCCAATATGGATAGTGAGCTCCCGGCGGAGGTCTTTGCTGCTGCTTTTGATGGTAAGTCACAGTAATGCATTGTATTTTGAAAGATATTTTTTAGTGCGTATGTGATGGTGACATTGTTTTCAATTATTATCCTAGAAGAAGCAGAAACCCAGGATGAACCGGCAGCATCTTCCTCTGCAGAGCCACAGGTGGAGCAAGTGGTCCAGCCTCCACCAAGACGACACCCCCAGCCACAGGAGACATGGGATGCCAGCGTGATGGTGATGCTGGAGAGGATCGAGCAGCAAGGGTTGGATGCTGCGGTCCGTCAGCAGCAGGTTGGGGAATTTCTGGCGGATTGGAAGGCCACAAACAGGCAGCAGTGTGAGGCCTTCAACCGCATGAATGACACTCTGGCGGCTGGCATGCAAAGCATTGGCCAACACCTCAGCCGCCAGAATGAAATTCTTGCGGAGCTGCTGACCACCGCCAGGTCCCTAAGGGACAATCCCCCATCTGCTGGCCCACCCCAAGCTGCTCCCCAACCTTCCACCTCTGCTGACCCTCCTGTGTCCACTAGGGGAAGACGCCGCAAGCCATCTGAGCCAAAGGCCCCTGTCCCCAAGGCCCCATCTAAAAGGGGGAAAAAAGGGCCCAAATAATGACACCTGGTTCACTTCCTCTGTGGTTGGACCCCAAATGTTTAAATTGCACTGGACATCCACTTCCTGAGTTGGCCATCGATCCATTTTCGTGCCATGGGCATTAAAGTTCTTATTTTGACCTCTACAAATGCAGGATAAGTTTTTGGTGGTGTGTATCTTGCTTAGTATTCACCCTGGTTGTTGCAGTACGTATTCTGGTGTCCCCATTTCTTTCACCATTGCATTTGCAGGGTAACACATGTTTGGAGATATGCAACCTCTTGTTCTGGCTGTTTTTTTATTTTTGTGTCTATTTTTTTTGTTTATTTGATTTATGACATTAAAGTGTCAAATAAGCTGTGATGCTGAACAGCAAATAAATTTATTTTACCAATTAAAACAAAATTGTTGTATGTGTAATTTCTTGTGTGAAACAAATACTACATTTATGTGTACTTACTGACCAGGGTATTTTTGAACATTTGTTGAAGTGTGGTAGAAGTTTCCCATGTGTAACCCTCTCCATGGCCATTCCCATGTTCCTATCCAACTTTTCCCTGCTAATTAGTTTGTGTCAGCACATGTGCAGAGCAACTTAATAGGTGAGAAAGCAGTTTGTGTGCAGGTGAGGTAGCTCCTACAGTAGTAGGTAAAAGCAGGTCCAGAACAATGCTTTCCTCATGGAGTGGGTGAGGCAGACAAACAAGGGTCAAAAGGTACATTTGTGTAGGAATGCATATGTGTCCTCCCTAAAAAAAGATGTGTGAATCGGCCAAACATGAGAAAATTGCTTGTGAACAAACATGTATAACTTTTTAAATATATATGATTTTACAGTGTCATAAGCAGATGTAGGAATCCTTTGTTAGAGAGATGTGAGTGCAATAATGTGATTGGTGGCATCTTACATCCAGAGTGTAGTAAAATCCAATTCATAGCAGATCAGATAGTGGTACAGTTCTGTATTTTGGGTACTATACAAAGATTGTGTGCAAAATAGTGGGCATGGGCTTAAAACATTGCTGAAACATCCTTTGTAGGTGTTAGATGTGGTTTATGTTATTGTATCATAAATACAAAACCTATGTTTGTATTAGAGTGAACACGTTGACACATGTCGACTTGTGTAGATTGAGTGTGCTACTATGTAAAGTCTATGAAAGCACGTAGTGAATGTGTATAACTGTTTAACAAATACCTACCTTAGCATATATAAGCAGGTCTTAAAAAGATTCTTACCTTAAATTAAACAAACCTTTAAATGTAGAGCAGTATAGAAAGATAAGCTTCCAATGTGTTTGAGTGCTGTGTGTGGCTTGCAGGTAGTGAAATCATGGTTTTGACTTAATAGACTGCAGCATTGCTTATTACATTCAGGTGTATGTGTTTGAGTAGTAATCAGCGTAAATTAGCAAACCCAGGCGCACGCTGGCATGCGGTATCTGTAGGGGTGGTCTGAGGTGGCGGTTGGCGGCCGCCTGTTTTGTGTCCGAAATGAACGGTGCTTTAGGCGATCGTGCGGTAGTAGCACCGTTCATTTTTGGTGCACACCCCCGTGTACGCCCATATTTACGCCCATTTTCCCTCATTATTTCGGCCGCTCCCCTCAACACGCCCCTATGCCGCCCCCAATGCCCGTACTCTCGCGTACAGGTTTTTTCGCACGTAGAGACCCGTCCGTAAGCGTTGTGGAGTGTTCGCGCCTGCGCATTGGTGATTGTACGCATGCGCAGATCATGAAAAACCCCGGAACGTACGCGTACGGCCCGGCCGCACCAACCAGAATAAGGCCCTGTGTGAGCCACTATTTCCCATTGTTCCAATACCTCTCTAGGTAACCTTTGGTTTATGAGAATTAGTAGTTCACAGCTAGAAACTTTTCCACAATTAAGCAGGAAGCACAATCTGCAAGGATCCGGTTTTACTCAATCACGTATTGTGTCTGACCCCTGCCTGTACGTCGGCGTTCATTAGTCACGTTCCACAACTGTGCGGCCAACTTCGCAGAACACAAGACAACTTGTTTTTCCTGTATTCTTCAAAATCGGTATTTTGAAGGAGGAGCTAGGCAGATCTCTTGGTTCTGCTTTAGCTTCGTTTACCCTCTCGATAGATTCGAATAGGCGTACCTATGAAAGGGGCAGTTAAAAAATGGTAATGTTGCCACACACCCACGTATGTTCTTTTTAACACACTTTACTATTTCTATAGTGCTATGGGTCACACCATCATGCGCCCGTCAACCCCGTGTACTCACACGCTGGGTCCACGACCAGTGTTATCTTAACACTCTTGGTCCTATTTATTTCTGGGCTTTTTCTAAATAATAAAAAAAATATTTCTGTACAGAAAAACCTTCCCGGGTTTGCAGTTTCTCACCAGATGCTTATTTGAGTATAAACCCCTTAAACAACTATAGGAAAAATACTGTTTGAATTGCTTGTTTTGAAAACAATCCGAGAATACTAAACTTTATGTATTAATAACCGCACCATCAACAGTATTATTATATACTACTTAATAGTGCTTGTAATTAATACCAGCCACCGCTGGGCTACTATGTGTACTGCATGTGCAGTGCCCGCGAACAGCCACGTATGTACGTGTCTTTGTTACTTAATCTTGTTCACAAGCCGCCGATTGATCGGCCTCACACGTGTTCCACAGTGTATTGCAAGTTGCGACCGTATTTCGCAGAAGCAGCGATTTGTACAAATACAAAATTCATCCCGTACTTGTTCCGTAAATTACGTACAAAGGCCCAAAAGCCCAACATAAGCACGTGTGTGCGTTCCTTACATAATACACTGCAGACGCTTCACATTACTGTATTGGCCTAAAACCTGCCACCACGTGGTGGGGTCCTTGGCCTTGCAGTAACTAATAACAACAGTTTATAGTTTTACACAGAAATAAATCATGTATGCACTATAACAAAAACAGGCCTTTGCCTACACGCGTGCGAAAATATCACACATTAGCATTTACCGTAACTTCAAGCAATTCAAACACTATACCCAGTTAAAACTACTTGTGGCAAACAGAAGTATAAACAGACCCAATATAAAACACTGTATATACTTTAAACACAAATTATTATTAACTTCACTTATTGTCCTTCGGATTCATACGCTAGCACCTTTCAAGCTCTGTGCCGCCACTGACTTTCCAGCAAGGGTTAATGAGGGTTAATGATGTCACTCCCACCCTCAAGTGCTGCGCATAGTACAGCGCTTTAAAGTATGTAACTGCCGGACACAGCCCTCAATTATCAATACCGATATAAATAAAACCAGATGGACAATAAGTGAAGTGCGCAGTTTACATACTGCGTCCGTAAACTACTAACCTTTTATTCCTAGCTATGGTACATGTGAACAAAGCGTAGCCCAGCGTAGCAAACCTTGTCAGTGTATAAAACACGCTATACCGATACCTATGAAGCGGTATCCTTTCGCTGTACTTAGTACCCAAATGTGAGTACAATTTTAAGGATAATTTCCTTAAAACGCTTTGTCGCTAAATGCGAATAAAAGCCAAGACTCAAGTATAAATTACGGAATAAGGGGATAAAGTCTCCAAAATAATGTATTTCAGTCCCTAACGGACTACAGGGGGTTACAGAAAGAGAGAGAAACAATATAACACAGTATACAGTTTGCTACACAGTACAAAGTATGATTTAAACTACTGAGGGAAAAACAACAGATATAAAAGCAATCAGCCACACTACAGAATACACATACAGGAATGCAAATGTTACCGTCTCATCAAATAGCGCTGGTGCAAACCCGGTCTGAGCTCACTATGTTCTGTCCAGAACACAGTCCAGGGAGTAGCAGGGGAACAGACAAAGTTTCGGATGTGCTTGAACTCTTATAGTGTCCAGTTAGAGGGGGCAGTGAGGGTCTCCATTGGTCAGGAGATCAGGTGTCGCTTCTCTTGGATTGGTGCAGGGGAATGCACCTCTGTGTCTATTGTTCTTTAGGCATCCTCATAGGGGTCGTAAATCAACACTGCTGCATCCAGATCTCCCACACTGTCCTCATGGTGAAATGACTATTAAATAAGTAATTGTTCCATAACTTTTGGCTGTTACAAGTTGCGAACTTTATACTAGAACCGGAGCGCTGCGCATGAGAGACGGAACACATAGATGCAAAATATGTATAAGAAAGATCGTGTTTTATCATTTAAACTATGTACTGCGGATTAAAACCATTTATCTACATTTTATTTGTATATAAGTGTGGAATATGAATTTATGTGTAATAGTATGGCTGTGCATACTATTATTTCACCTGCTTTCTATACTCCATTTACGTAACTCTGACAACCAAGATGGCGGCCATACCATTCTATTGTGTTGTACATGCAATTCAACTTTGACAATTGCTTGTATCAATCTTTTGTCCCTGTAAGCCATTTTGACCATTTTAAGGTGTCGACATATGGCCTGTCGACCTTAATTGAGTCAACCCTATAATCCATAACCGTGGGGTTTTGGGGACCGAGTTTGAGAACCGGTGCTATAGTAGAATACTGTTATTTTTATATGTACCATGTTTTAACGTAATTGCTAATATCTATGACAAAACCAGCATCAGCGTGCCATGTTGTAAGTTAGGATTTGCCACAGGTTTAGCCCATATAACAATGTGACTACGCTTAGCAATGCTGTCAATATTTTTAACAAGCAATACCTATCCTATATAATAAAAGGCTCTGCTCCTCACCTCTATGGGGGTAATACCAGCAGATGAGCGGTGGATTGTAGCGATGATGCGGGAGCGCGCAGCAGCGCTTACCGCTGCCCTGTACACACTGGGCGGCTTTCATGCTGAAAGAGGAGAAAACTGAGTGGTTTTCACATGAAAGTCGCCCAGTGTGTACCGGGCTTTTGTCCTGTGCAATGCACCTGCTGCACCAATGGTAGTTCCACCTCTGCACTCCAAGCTGGTAGACTATAATTATACCCTGACCCTTTGAACTTTGTTGAGTACAATATTAACATTGTAATGTGTATTTTTTATGATTAAAACCGATTTTTAGACGTGTGTGTGTGTGTGAGTGTGTGTGTGTTATTATAAGCCTCCATCAAGATAAACATAATAGATGAATGATTTAACTGTATTAATGTATTATATTTTAAAAAGCCAGCCAAAAACAAAAAAATCAGTTTACATTGGTTACCATCGGTCGCCCAGAACAAACGATTAGGAATATAAGCAACGTTCTTTAACCAATGTTACAAAACATTGCTTAACAAATATTTTCTTCCGATGTTCTTTCTATCCCCACACAAAAACAACCCTTTAAATGTTTAAATATATGCCGCAGCCAACAGCAGCGTTTCAAGGCAGTGAGTGACAGCTCCCCCTGACCAATCAGTGCGACTCAGCACGCACCAAAGTCACGTGTGAGTACGCAACGTTCTCGCGTTTTACGTGCACTCACTATGTGACCAATCAGATACGAACATGACGTCCGTCCGGCCAATCACAACTTTCCCCATCGTAACGCGCGGCTGGTTTGATCGCTGGCAGCTGCTACTGTGTATGAGGAGCTGGGGAAATGGCGGCGGCGCAGTCGGTGTGAGGGGCCAAGCAGATTCTGCGTGTGCCCCGGTCCGGCATGGCGGCCTCGCTCAATGCGGTGCTGCTGGTGGACGCCGCCGACTTTGCCCTGAGAGACCGGATCAAGCTGCTGTCGCTGCGGCTGCTCAACTTCCTGACGTGCCGCGCAGGCCCCGGCCAGGTCCGCTGGAGCTACCGATTTCTGAACTCTCTGGGCGGCCGATGCCGGCACCCCCGCCGCTCCGACCTGCGGGAGCTAGGGCCGCGCAGCTGGGATGATTTCGAGGAGGAGCTGGAGGCCTGTTGGGAGCGCTCCCGGAGCGGCCGGTGCTCGGGTCCCTCCAGCTCCCGGGTCGCTCTCACCCACGCCTCCCTGATGGAGACTCTGTCCGACTTCCAGTGGGACCGGCCGGACATCACCTCCCCGACCAAGCCGGCCGCAGGCAGGGGGCGACGTGGGAACCGGCTCATCCCTGCGGACGAGCCTTTGCAGGCGGACTCCCCCTCTGAGACCCCGGCCGTCACCGGGCCCAGGAACGCCGTCTTCCTTCTGTCTCCTTGTCCACACTCCCGGGCCCAGCTCGGGGAGTTCGCGGCTGCCGGCGATGACATCAGCCTCCAGCAGCTGACGGAGAAGCTCCTGCCCCGGCGACTGCAGAACATCGTCAGCAACAAGAGGGTGACTGTGTACTGGCTGGACACGACCGACTGGTCCAAGGTCTGTACGCCCACTATTGTCAGCGCTGCGGGGCACTGGGGGCTCCGGGCAGCAGTCACTTTTAAAAGGATAACTTTAGTGCCCCCGTGTCTCCCGACCAACCAATGCAGGTTCCAGAGATGGATCCTTCTCTAGGTGCCTGGGTATAGTGGCTTTTGTGTGGGATACACCCCACATGCTCATACTCCAGAGCAGGGGTTGGCAACGTGTAGAACTACACATCTCAGCATTCGCTGCCACAGCTTTGCTGTCTTGGCATGCTGGCATGTGTCTCTGCTGCAGCTGGAGCACCATGGAATGTTGATCGTGTAATGCCTGGATCCATGCTTCCATTGAAGACTTCATAAGAGCTTTCTCATGGGATGGCTCTGGGGTCCTTGTGTAGCAGACACAAAACGATGGGGTCCATTCAAATTGCAGTACTGGGAGGGAGCTCCCGGATCTTTTCAAACCAGCATGCTGTTATGTCGGAGAATGCCGGTAGTCTCGGGTGTTTAGTTGCGAGAATCAGAATCTTCTGACTTAAGTGCTCCCGGCACTGCTGTGTGCACCATGCTAGGGCTTAAAACTGCTTCACCCCCCTAGTTTTGTCATACTTCTGCTCATACATTAATGGCCTCTCCCCTTGGAGAAGTTGTTGGCAACACCACCTTAAGCTGCCCGTCTCAGAAGCAATTCATGAGATTGCTTTTGCAGCCACTGCGCTTTGCAGGCTTCGCGTTGGACCTACTGTCATTCAGCTGCCATTTGGGCTTATTTCATGTGATTGATCACCGCAATCACAGGAAAAGAGCCCAAATTGCAGCTGTATTGCCAAATGCAGTGCTAGCCAACTCCAGTCCTCGAGAGCTACCAACAGTTCATGTTTTCTAGATCACCTAGCTGAGGCACAGGTGCACTCATTACTGACTGACACATTAGAAATGATCCACAGACTGAGCATTACTTCACTCATGATTCTGTTGGTAGCTGGAGTTGGCTATCCCGGGCCTAGTGTATGGGGGACCTTTAGAAGTGCGCTGATTAAAATAGATTTAGGAGCTCGCTTCCTGCCCTACTTACAGCAAACTGTATTGAATCGAGTCCCCTGGGAGATGTATTAAAGCGTGGGGAGAGTACTAACCCAATCAGCTCCTGTCATGTTTAGGCTGTGTTTGATTGACAGCTGATTGGTTGGTAAATTATCTCCCTCCAAGTTTTGGTAAATACCCCCTATTGTATGTTCCAAGTGAACATGCTGGTTTATTAAAAATCTCCACCTTGTATTAACAGGTATAAGAATGATAAAGGAATGAGGCTGGAGGGGTTAGGGGGTGTTTATAGATGGTAATAAGTGTGGAAATACAAATATACATGCAGTTGACAATAAAGTTTCCAAAATAACATCTGCTTCTGTAAACACTAATGGGGCTGCCACACAAACGCTGTACCAGGGGTAGCCAACTCCAGTCCTCAAGAACTACTAACAGTTAACATTTTCCAGGTCTCCTTACAGAATCACAAGTTAAGTCTCTACCTGTGGATCTTTTGTAAGTGAGTAAAGAGTGCACCTGCTAGGTGGTCTGGACTATACAATCAGTCACCGTTCATTTTAGACCATGCATGTCCAAACTATGGCCCTCCAGCTGTGGGTGAAACTACAAGTCCCATCATGCCTTGACACAGTTTTGCTATTAGGGAATGCTAAACTATTGCAAGGCATGCTGAGATGTGTAGTTTCACAACAGCTGGAGGGCCCTAATTTGGACATGCCTGGTGTACTGTTTCAATTCTAGAAGTGGTAGGGCATAAATCAAAAGGGGCCTACACACATGGTAATTTCTGCCAGCGACTTAAGCTATGCTAAGTCGGGCAGTTCTACGCCTCTGTCGCTAATCACACAGAGCTGACAGCCCACACACAGCGAGCTGTCAGCTCTGTGTGCTGAGCGAGCTGACAGCGCCAGTGTTCTCCGGGGGAGAACACTGGCGACCAGCGAGATTGATGGACACTGCTGATCAATCTCGGCCAGTGATGCACGGGAACGAGCATCGTTGTCTATAACCCCTACACACACACACACACCGATGTAGGGGTGTTTTCTCAGCTACTTTGCCAAACTAAGCAAAGTTGCTTAGAAAATGCCTTAATATCGGCATGTGTGTAGGCCCCTAAAGAATATCAGCTGTGATCAGTGGGACCGTCCTAAAGTATAGGCAGAACTGCTGGGAATATGTCAGGTGCTGCTGGTGAGCCCATTGGCCATCTGCTTTCCATCGCTTGTTTTGCCCGTTCTTCTCTACTGCAGATCCTAAATAGTATTATGGAGCATGGAATTAAATATAAAATGAATGTCAGTCAAAGATGCCATTTAAAAAGAAAAAAAAAGAAAATAATCTTTAGATGATGGCATATATGGGATCCACTTTTGTAGCATTGCAGCCGCATAAAAATCTATGTGGGTTGCGACAGCCAGGAGGAATATAGGAATTGCTGGAGAAATCTGCTATGGTCCCCCTCATACTTTCGGGGGATTCTAAATATTTGCTATTAATACCCCAAAATTAGTTTTTGGCATTTAAGCCCACCAATATTTGCTGGTAATCCTCTAAAAGCATTGTTCACAATCTTACAGGGAAGCTTTGAGATGTATAAATTTCAGGCCTTTAATGTTGTTCAGAAGCAAGGCCAAAGTAGATGGCTTTTGTCAATGCTTTACCTAGTGTTTGATTACCAAAACTAAGGCGCTCATTGATACCACTTTCACATCGCACCTAATTACTGGGTTCATGCCGGTTCGACCCGGTAATTGCTGCGATATGAAAGGGGTTACCGGTTACATCAAACCTGTAGCAATGCGAACCAGTTAAACAGAAGGGTTCTTAACGGTTCATTGCCATGTTGCTTTGTGGTGTGAACTGGTTAATCGGGTCGAGAGACTATGGAGGAGGCAGTACTTGGAGCAGTGCCAGCTCTAAGTGTTGCCTCCTCCCCTGCCTCAGATGACGCTCTGCCACGCACCCAGATGACATCAGTGAACCGGCAATATTGCTGGTTCGCTGATGCGATTTGAACAGACCGCACATGCAGGGTTAAAGTCCCAGTGCAACCCTGCATTTGTGGTCTGAATGCGGTATTACAGTATCAACATGATAAAACTCATTGCGTTTGATAAATAGTTCTCCAGCTAAGTTGGGGCTGGACCACAATTTATCTTTATTTATTAACATTTTCTTATACAGCCAGCAGGATCCGTTGTGCTTTACAGTTAGAAATGGGGATAATAATAACTGGGTAGTTAGACAGTCAAATGGTAGGAGTGGCCTTTATCAATTAGTGATGAAACTCACTGCATATAACAGACCCCTAAATATTATTTAAAATATGTAGACAAAGTGACCTTACATTTAGAATGACTGGGTGTCTGAATGTTCGTATGCACATGACAGTTGCATACAGTTCATTCATAGTTTACAATCTCCTTAGGTATTGTTTATAAAGGGTTGTTTTTTTTTATCTATACAATAAACATCCAGATATTGTGGGGGGGGGGGGGGGGGGGGGGTGTTTATTTAATGCATTTTTTGATATTTATAGTAACCGGTTGTGTTATGTATGTTTGTTGTTATGGTTCAGAGTCTCTCAAATATTTTGTATACCATGGCCGATAACAACCAGTCAGTGATCGCAGGTGGTTGGCTCACAGGAGGCTATCCAATTATCCCTGATAAGCCGACTTATTGGGGATTTTTTTTTATACCTGCCTCCGGCAAGTGAAGCAAGTTCCCTGACTGCCCTCATATATCCTAGTAATTATTGTTTTTAGTTTGTACAATTTGGTTATTTATATAATGTTATTTTCAATTAGTGCCTGACTATATGTCCTTTTTCAAAACTAAATATTGTATGTCTTTAGGTTTGGGATGACTGTGATCATTTTGGATACTGGACAATGGTGGAACTTATGCAGCGTGTGGGAGGTAGAGTTTTGCCATCAGAATCTTTATTGGCAGAGGGGCCATTCTGGTCAGGACCAGCTCTGAAAATCCCTTTTGATTCTGTGCTGAGTTCACTCATCAGCAATGAGCAGGAACAGAGACTTCAGTTTCCTCAGCAGGATGGAATTGTTTACTTCATGACACCTGGTAATGTGTTTTTTTTATTTTATTGTTTATTTTACCTTTTTAAGCTGCATTTATGTGGTTGAGTTATAGTACAAATTACATTTTTATATGGTCAGAATTGTTTATTGCACATCTAAGTAACTGATGCATGACTAGCAATAATCAGTTGTTCTGCAAGTATCCATTACTTATTGTTTAAAGCAGTCATGTCCAAACTATGGCCCTCCAGCTGTTGTGAAACTACAAGTCCAATCATGCCTTGCCACAGTTTAGCTATTAGGGAATGCTAAAACTATGGCAATGCATGCTGGGATGTCTAGTTTCATAACAGCTGGAGGACCATAGTTTGGACATGCCTGGCTTAAAGTATAAGGTGCTCTGTGAAAAGGGCAGCTTAGGAGCCCAAAAGCCTAACTTTTCTTATCTGCTCACAGGTAGCAAGCAGAAATATTGGCCGTACAATTGAATTGCTCCCATCAGATGCCTATTACTTATATGCACCCAGAAACAATTAAATTCCACTCATACTGTCCTAATTGTATGCTTGTACTGAACATACAACAAATTTAATTGGCAGAAAATCATAAAGGCAACACTAGATCTAACTATTTTTACCATCAAATTGTGTAATAGATTCATAGGGGTGCCATGCAAAGCCGTCCTCAAAGCCGCTCATCTGCTCTAGGATGAGGTCAAGCAGATAATTTCCACATGGCTCTGACCAATTAGCTGATGAGAAGTTAGGGTATTCCACAATCTTTTTCTTGATGAAGTGGAGGTATCCATGCATAAGTAGCCATTTTCTGTAGCATTTGAAGGCTCCATCGGAGCCAAAAGGTATTGAACGTCTTTATTTTATTCAGCCATCCATGAAGATTCACACTTGTAGCAAATATGAGGTGCCCCTGGTCTTCCACTAACTTGATGACACTGATGGTAGGCTGTCTTCATGACTGGAGTAATTTTGGAGTTTGTGTGGAAAAGGTCACATGACTACACCAATAACACAAAATTAATGTTAACACATGTTTGTGAATTATAACTTCAAAACGCTAACAAATGAAGAACAATCAAAGCTTCACTTGATGTACCTAAATCAAAAAGTGGGGATTATTTACAAGGCAAAACCATGCCTTGCAAATTATTGCCGCTATAAAAAAACGCGTTCGGCCGGCATCTTGCACCTCCAGTGAACTGTGTTATTACATATGACTCCTAATCTTCAGGCTTGGGCATAGATTCTGTTAGGGGAAAAGCCAGCAGAGCCTGCTCCAGTAGCTTTCCACTAGCAAATAGCAGATAGTGCTTATTAACATATGGAGGTGCAACCAGAATCTGTCTACTGTAATAACCACACAGCAAGAGCAACCAACAGCAGCTCACTTTGAATTGAATCTGCCCCTTAGCCACATTTTCCATGGTTCAGTCTTTCCTCCAGGCCTGGTAGTGGCTTTATGTATACACAGTACAGTGCTCCCACAAATGTATTGTTTTAATGCAATAAGCCACAGCGCATGTATTTGTTAATAACATTGTAAATGTACCCATTATGTATCCACTGAATAATACATTAGTTAACCATATCTTATTCGAAAAACGAGATTGGTTCTAAATAAATATCAACAAATTGACCTACATTTTTCGATAGTTAATTTTCTTTTCTTAAATATTGGTTAATTTTATGTCATTTTGCTTCTTATTCTCTCATAAATGGGTTATTTTAGGTATGATGGCTGATAAAAGCTTTGTATTGCAGGTGAGAGTGAGCAGCGGGAATGTGCAGTCACTTTGGAACCTATTTCATTAACTCAAAAACACATCAAGGGTTTAAGGAAGATTTATTTAAAAGGAACTCTGCAAAACTGGAACTGGAATCAAATTGATCCTTTAACAATGGAAACCTGGGTACTTCAGAGCTCAACCAACGATCACCAAGAACCATGCCAAAACATTCAGCAGCTTCTGCACACAGTGCGGTCTAAAGGGCTGCTCCTGGTAAATAGTGACTTATTGATATAAAGTTTATACAGATCCATCTGCATAAAATCAATCATTTATTTTGTGCATTGTTAGATACTGCATGTGTGTGTGTGTGTGTGTGTGTGTGTGTGTGTCCCTTTCAAATTTACATTAAAATCAGTTTTTTTAACCTCTATCAACCCAGGATTTTGGTGGAAAGGTGTACAGAGCTAGATGTGATATATATTCTTCTGATATTACATGTTTGTATGTGAAGTGTCAGTAAAGCACTAACTCCAAAGGCTGACATGGAAAGGTCATACTCAGAAATGTGTGTGTGTGTATATAATTAAAACAAACATGGTTTTTGTCTATACCATAAATTGACATAATTATGATGATCATTATAGCCATTATTCTGCCTGAGTGCAAGTTACAGCCTGCTATGTGCAAGTACTGAAATGGCTAGCTTCAGAGGCGTCGATAGTTTCTTGGTGTCGCAGCAGAAACCGATAAATGCACCATAAAAAAGGCCTCATGGCCCAACACTAATCTGTCACTACGGGAGATAATGACAGAACAGGAGCTGGGTGCTGCACATAATGTTATTGTGCAGCACCCAGCTCCTGTCACTGAGCAGATGCTTTTTTATTTTTGAGTCACCCCTTGGCAAGTTACATCTGGGTGTGACAAACACCCCCTAGTTACACCACTGGATAGCCTCTACTTTGTGCAGAACTTACATTCTGTCAGGTAAATTGCTAGGCTGCAGAGTTCACTTGCTACTGCTTTTTCTTCTGGCTAAGGTTGTTTTTCTGTGTTCTAGATTGCTGATGTGTTCACGGAACATGGTTTGTTGCCCAGAACAGGCATCCTGTCCCCCATTTCAGAAACTGCTGCTGTTCTTAGTATAGTTGTTAATGACCTATCTGTTGGGATTGACAGACTGTGCTTACAAGAAACTATTGAGGAGCCAAGTGAGAATGTCTTGTCTGGTTTCCAGGATATTGTAAGCAGTGTCCTAAGTCGTGTTTCTAGCTGTGATGAAATCCCTACATCACCTGGTAAGTCCTATGCGCCAAGTGCTGAATCACAGCAGCCTGTTGGTGGTTTCTTCTGTAAAACATAGTGGCCAATCCTAGAAAAATGTGCTATAAAAAAATCAGTCTGCATGCTTGGCAACCAAGTGATTCCTATAGTGATTGGTCAAGGTAACCGATAATTAACTTCTTCAGTATCCGGTCATGTGGTATCGGCACAGGTACAGAATATAATTACCCCTATCACGCTCTGTCATTGATACGTCATTTATGTCTTCTGTTTACTATAGTTCAATATAGCAGGTTTTACTGTTGTGCTTTTGTTTATTTAGGTTTTTATAGTATTTTTCTTTTACAATGCTGGTCTGTGTGTATTTTAGATCTCTTGCAATGTTTTCAAATTAATTGATATTCAGCCATTTTCTCTTCCTGTTCATTTAGATGTCCCAATGCCAGAATGGGTTAAACAAGAGTTGTCGCAATGTAATCCTTGGACATCCTCTGTTATTGAAAAGTGGTATCCGTTATCTGGAACATCAGGTGCTAGCAGTAATCTCATGGAATCGTTTAGGTAAGAACACTCCATATACAAACATTGCATGTATATCACAAAGGCCCAGATTTAACTTATTTGGCCCAAACATCAGACCAACTTTTATCCAACCCTCCAACTTGTTTGTCCAACTAAAACGCTGCCCCTTCACACCTAACAAACTAATCAGACCAACCAAACCACCCAATGTTTTCAGCACACCAACCAACTTCTCTCTAAACAGCACCTACCTACTTCTACATGTTTTAAATGAAAGTTCTGGTTCTTAAAAATTAGAATATGTGTAGTTATTGGTTACTTTTAGACTGAGGGTATTGTTCAAATGTGAACAGTGGCACAAGCTTTTGTATCACTCTATGGTGGCACAAGCTGGTGTGTATGGATTATTATGCATAGTTTTACAAGCTGTAGTGTGTGTGTGTGTGTGTGTGTGTGTGTGTGTGTGTGTGTGTTTTCTGAGGTTTGGTGAGCTGATTGGTGTATAAAATTATTTCAGGGCTCGACAAATCCCAGGCGCCAGGTCGCCACGGCGACCAGATTCTGCTTCCTGGCGACCAGATTTTTTTTTATGGAGGAAGCAGAATCTGGTCGTGGCAGCCCGGCCTTCCCCATACACAGCCCACCGCAGCAGCCTGGCCTCCCCCGCACACAAACCCCAGCAGGCAGCAGCCCGGCCTCCCCCACACACAAACCCCAGCAGGCAGCAACACGGCCTCCCCCGCACACAAGCCCCAGCAGGCAGCAGTCCGGCCACCCCCGCACGGCGGCGCACACAGGTCTAGTGTTCGCCGCGCCCGGTTTTTAAGTTTCTAATGTGCCCTCCCCGGAGAGCTGACACGCTGCCTCTGTTCAACAGAGACCTCAGCGGTGTTTCAGCGCAGTGGAGGAATTGCTGACAGCCGCTCTCAGCAGAGGGAGAGGTGGCGTGTCAGCATAGTTAACAGCGACTGTTAGCGCTTACAGGTGCTCCCTGCTGTGCTGACATGCCACTGATCACCTCTGCTGAGAGTGGCTCACTAGGACAGGACATCGGCATCGGTTCTTGCTGGCCGTAGGGTGCCCCTTCCAAACAGCCTGGGGCGCGGGGGACGCACAGCCGGCTTATGGGCTGGCACCATATTTTAAATGGCAGTCGGGGTCCATTGGAGGGAGAAGCTTGAGCCCTGCTTCTCCCCTCATAAGAGGCCTGCCAGGGCAGTGGGTATTATTTGGGTGTTATCCATGGCACTGCTGGGGGGCATTATATCCAAGGCACTGCTTGGGGGCATTATATCCAAGGCACTGCTTGGGGGCATTATATCCAAGGCACTGCTTGGGGGCATTATATCCATGGCACTGCTGGGGGGCATTTTGTCTATCACTATTGGCGGCATGGCATTACTGGGGGCATTATATCTGTGGCACTACTGGCAGCATGGCACTACTGGGGGCATTTTTCTATGGCACTCCTGGGGAGGGATTGTAAATGTGTTGCCAGTTCAAATGCCCTCCCAGTTGAAAAAATGTGCCCTGCTTGGTGATTACAACCCTGCCCTAAAAAAAAATCCTATAGTGAACACTACAAGCCCCAGCAGGCGGCCTCCCTCGCACACAGCCCCAGCAGGTAGCATCCTGGCCTCCAGTGCACACAGCCGCAGCAGCCCGTTTATCCCCACACAGAGCCGCAGCAGGTCCAGCTCCTCCTTCCACTGCGAAGCCACCATGTACCCGGCTGCTGCTACCACTTACCCCCAGCCGCTGATGGAGCAGGGAGACTTCCTTCCCCTGATGACCAGCAGCTGCTCAGCCGAAGACCCGTGGGCTGGAGGGAGAGACCTGACCACTCCAATATAGCACACCTCCAGCCTTAACTACAGCCTACTACAGGCCTGCCCCAGGGAAGGCGAGGCCAGGGGGCTCCCACAGTGGCACCCATAGAAACAAGAATTTACTCCTGGCAGAGCATGTTAACCTATGGCATCAAGCATTAAACCCATATCAATGAGCATGTAGGTAAGTGGAACTTATGTGGCATAATATGTAATTACGGCATATGGTATTATACGTAATAGGCATTAGTGTGTGGCATATTGTGTAATGAGCATTAGGATGTTTGGTATAAATGTATAATGCACATTACGACGTGTGGTATATGTAATGGTCATTATGGCATGTATAGATGTAATGGGCATTATGGCGTGTGTACATGTAAAGTAATGGACATTATGGCGTGTGCAATTTTTTTTTTCGGTGCACGGCTTTGGCACGCACTGTCTCTGTTATTAGTATATCTGGCTCCTACATTTCCATCCTGGTTCCTAGATTTTATAGAAATTTGTCGAGCCCTGGTGTAGGCCAATATAATTTGTGGGTGGCACAGTTTGTCATTACCCACTCTGTTTTACATCTTGGTGGTCCTTGAAATTTCCAAGTACTATATTGGCTCTTGCTTCTCTTTATTCCTCTTATCTACACTGTCTGGGAAGGACAATGCTGCAAGTGCAGCAGGTCAAAATGTTTTCTTGAGTCAAATTATCCCATGTACTGTCTGACTGGAGGGCAGCCTGCAAGTTGGAGTCCCAGGGCATTGCATCCTGACTTATGGAGGTGCTAGCCTTAATGCCTCTGGCAGAATTTTCTCAACAATTGGCTGCTTCCAGGTCTCCTTAATTGTCTGTCTGATTCTGTAGGTATTTCCTGACATTGTTGTGTGCATGTCCCCCTCTTTTGCTGGCTCTAAGTTTATCAGGAACTTCCTGAGCTCAAGGTCTATTTCAGTGCAGGGTATGGTTTGTCTCTGCTTCTATGGGGAGATTTCGTGACTCATTTGGTTGTAATCAAGTCACCTCTCGGTGAGTCAACTTTTCACTATATGCAATTGGATACTAGTCACCACAAATGCCACTTTCAGAGGGCTGGGATGCTGTGGTACTCCATTTAAATTCCAGGAAGTTTGTTTATGCCGGTAAGCAATGCTTCCTATCAATGTCTTCAATCTCTGAGCAATCATCAGTGCTCTTTTTAGCAACTGCTGAAGGGTGTAACTGTCTTAATTCAGTTGGACAATGCCACAGCAGTAGCATATGTAAACCACCAGGATTGCGGAGAGTCCATTGACCATGCGAGAAACAACTGAGTTTCCGGTGGGCAGAGCAATTGGTAGCATGCAAAAGCTGTCATGAAGGACCCCCCCCAAATATAGTGGCATGAGTTAGTGGGGAAGACGTATGGTCACAAAATAATACAAATATCAAATTACATCACATACACATCACCCAAAGTAGAACCCCCTTTTACACCAGGTAGAGATCCTTTTTTTTTCAGATTACTCCTGATAGAGCCCATTTAAATGATCCCTTTTAAATATTATGCCAGATAGATCCCCTTTTAATCATAAAGCCAGGTAGAGCCCTCTTTTACACATTGTGCTTATGGTGTTCAATGCTACCCTACAAACTATACATTTGTGCCCTACCATACATCTTCTCTATGGGATATTTTACCTCCCATTTAAAATAATGTATCTAAATATCAACAGGTTTGGAGTCTCTGGTTCACTTTCTGTAATTTATGTTCATAGAGTATCTCTAATTCCTTCTCTATGTTTCGAGCCAATAATACCTCCTTTATTTTTTTCTGTATATATTTTTTTCTGTTATTTTTTTATCTATTTTCTTTATTTTTTTCTTAATGGTTTCCTTTCTTTGAATGTAGGTATGTGTGTTTGTGTATGTCTATGTATGTATATACGTGTATTTGACCCTTGATTGTGACTATTAGCTATATGATTTGGTTTTTTTTCTCTGATTATTTGTTTGGTAAAAAAAGAAAAAATGTTTACATATCTCTGTTTTCACAAAGATTGGTTTGGATCTTTTATATGATCCTCTGTTTAATTGTTTTTGCCTTCCATATTGTGATATGCTACGGTTTGATTTATCATGTAGTAATATCAAAAGAAACTATTAATAAAAATGTGTTCCCTACCTCCCACATGCCACAAAATGAACCAGTGCGCACAACAATAAAAGGGGTGGGTTATCACAAGAAAGGACCATGGCCACACAATAGTGCCACCAGTAAAAATTATGTCAATTAGAACAATCCTATTCATTATGCCCACAGTAGTGTCACTTATACACATAATGCCACACAAACTACTCCTTCTGTTACCGACATACACCCCATATCACTCTACTATCCACCTACCTACTCTAGCCCAGGAAATGCACCCTAAATCAGACAATCTCTCCCCCCCCCCCGTACAGCCCACACAGCCTGTACCTGCTTCGAGGCCAGATCTCCCACAGTATCTGCATGATAGCCCCCTCGCAGTAGCTGCTCTCTTTACCATGTGGGGGACCTTACAGGATCTGGGAGGGAATGGAGAGGAGGCGCCTCTATTGCTTGGCGCTGCTTCCGGCGGGGGGGAGGGAGCAGAGCTGGGCAGAGGGGGCAGCTGGGAGGCCAATGGTTCCCCATCCCAGCCTTAAGGTGCCCATACACTGATGTGACGTCTCGCAGCAGTCTTCGGATACCCGATACCCCTGCAAACCGCCGGGACCTTCCCGGCGGCAGGGATGCATGCGATCCGTTGTGATGGATCGCATGCGTCACTGCTTCCCACCCGCCTCACCGCCAGGAGGAACGGGTGGTCGGCGGCCTGCCGGTTCGACCACCTGGTCGGGTCCGATGCGCTCGGGACCGTGCATAGGACCCGACTGCATGTCAGGGAGGGGCGATTTGGTAACAATCATTTACACTAACACCAGTTTGATTTTCAAGTGTAAATGATTGCCGCTTTAAAAAAAAAACCTAGTTTTTTTTACCAAATCTCTCACTTTATGAATTTCACCCCCTATTCTGCTTATCCAGCAGACTAAAATTGAAAGGATATCACTGATGACCCTAACATAAAGCTAACCTGGTTTGTTTGGCTGTAATGTAGTGAAGTCACTATACAAGGTTGTATACAATTAATATTTCTCTTTCAATGGTCCTGGTGACACAGCTCAACACTGGGATGTAGGAGGGTCCGAAGGAGCCAGGCACCTATCCTAAAGCTTTAGAGGGTAGGCTCCTCCCCTACTGCATCCCTGGACTCTTCAGTTCGTGTTAGGTGCCCACTGGAGTGGGTGCTATTCTAAAGGGCTGCAGGAGCAGCCGAAGAATTAGAGTTGTTAGGGGATTTTTATTATTTTATTAACTTTTACCCTAGCTAGGTAGGCACAGTGTGAGGATTCTCATAGTGAATCCTCACACTGCTTGCGCAGCAGGAGCTGACAGAAGCGCGTCCTGTCAGCTCACTGTGCACAGGGGAGACACTGTCTGGTCCCCCTGTGCAGCGCTTATAGCCTTTTCTAAAAGGCTGCCTGGGCTCCGGAGTACCCTGAAACCGGCTCCACGTTTAGGTGGGGATCATGGGGGACAGGCGCTCCGTGATGGCGGCGGCCATTTTATGCGGAGCTTACACGCTGAGCTCCTAGATGAGAGGACAGCAGCGTTGTGACAGGCATGTTCCAAGTGATCCCCATTTGAGGGGGAGACACTGGAACTAGGAAATCCTACCTAAGGAGCGGCTTGCTGGGGGTGGTTGGCGCCAAAAGGTCACGGACCCCGCAGCAGCAGGGACCTGTGGTCTCTTCCTTCACTCTGACTTTGGCGCCTTTCAGAACGCTTGCAGCGGAGCTGAGCTGGCTTACTGATCCTGGCAGAGTGACTTGGATTTCCTGGGCATCGCTTCCCCGCAGTTGAAACCAACAGACAGATAAGTGATTGGGTGCATTGCCTCTGTATAAACGCTTGTACATTGTTTGCACTGTGTATACTGATAGATATACATTTATCACTTGCATCATGTCTGAGCATCAGGCTGCGGTTTTGGGGGAGGGAGCCCTTAATGCACTGAGCGCGTGCAATGTTTGCACACAAAAGTTTGTCCCTGAGCAGATGGCCAAGGGGGGCTTATGTATTACTTGCGCTGATGTGAGACCCATGGGCAGTGATCCCCATAGGGCAGAGCATATGGAACCTGCGTGGGCCAGGGCCCTAGGCAGGTCAGTAAACGCTTTGGTGCAGCTTTTGGACAGGCAGAGTGATGGGCTGGTAGAATCACAGAGACCTATGCCATCATCTCAGCAGTCGTCTGGCTCCTTGCCTCTTACCCAGGCAGATCCTGCACTTATCCAGGTGATGCAGGATACTGCAAAAGGGATTAACAGGTTCAGTGAAATGCTGGACAAAATGGATGAAAATGTGGCAGGGACCCCTAGAAGGTCTTATGCTTTAACTACTGTGGTAGATGAAGAGGAAGGAGAGTATATTGACATCCCCTGGGATCAGGGTGATGATTTGGAAGAGAACTCTGCTGCTGGTATAGAGGATCTCATTGTAGCTGTGAAGCAGGCTTTAAAGCTGACTGTGGAGGATAAGACTCCTGTTAAAGGTGTTTTTAAGCGACAGCGGAAGGAGGCTGTTACTTTTCCTTCAGATGAGGGGTTACAGGAATTGTTAGAAGGGGCTTGGAAAACTCCTGATAAGAGGCTTCAGATGCCAAAACGATTCCTAAATCTGTACCCCATGCCAGAGTCTCATGCGGAGCTCTGGGAAAGGGTCCCAGTTGTGGACGCTTCAGTGGCACGTTTGTCCAAGGCTACTGTATTACCAGTACAGGGCGGTGCAGCTTTTAAAGATTCTGTGGATAAAAAGCTGGAGGGAAACCTCAAGGCTATCTTTGAAGGGGTGGGGTTTACCTTACGACCCCTTATTGCTTCAGCCTGGGTTTCTAAGGCCATGATAGAGTGGGCTGGTGAATTATGCACCATGCTGCAGGCTGACCCGAGTACATTACTGCTTGCAGAAAAGATTAAGGCAGCAGCAGAATATGCAGTTGAAGCAGAGGAGGAAGCTATTAAAATGGCAACCCGAGTGTCCACAGTCTCCATTAATGCCAGGAGAGTGCTTTGGCTTAAAGCCTGGGAAGCAGACAATGAGTCCAAGAAGGCTCTGGAAACATTAGCCTTCAAAGGAAAGGTACTCTTTGGTACCGAATTAGAGGAGATTATAAAACAGGCCACAGGCGGCAAAAGTACATTCCTGCCGGCCTCCTCAGCAAAGCAGACATCCAGATTTTCTGCTTTTAAGCCGTCCTTTCGGCCCTCCCCTAGAGGTGGTGCGTCCTTTCGAGGACAGTCTTTCAGGGGAAGGTTTCAGCCCTCTAGAGGCAAGACACAAAAGTCAAAATTTGGCTCTTTTCACAAGAAGCCTGCCAATAAAGGAGAGGATAAACCCTCTGCATGACTGTCAGGGGCTTTGCCCGACAGTGACAAAAGTGGGCGGGCGTCTCACACTCTTCAGGGACGCTTGGGCGTCTCTAGACCAGGATGCCTGGGTGCTAGACATCATAACACAGGGTTACAAAATCCCTTTCAGAGGGCCACCTCCGAAGAGGTTCATTCCCACATCCTTACCAAAGGAGGCACGGCTGCGTACAGCTCTTGTGAGAGCAGCGCACTCCCTTTTGAAAAAAGGGGTGGTGACACTAGTCCCCAAGACAGAGTGGAAGAAAGGCTTTTACTCCACGCTGTTCCTGGTGCCCAAACCAGACGGGTCTTTCAGACCAATACTAAATTTGAAGTCTCTAAATGTTCATTTATGGGTAGACCATTTCAAAATGGAGTCTCTACGGTCAGTACTCCTGAGTCTGGACCAGGGAGAATTTTTGGCGTCCATGGATGTCCAGGACGCATATTTGCACGTTCCTATACACCCGGAGCATCAGACCTTGTTGAGGTTTGCCATAGGAGACCTGCATTTACAATTCCGGGCGTTACCCTTTGGGCTAGCAACCGCGCCAAGGGTATTCACAAAGATAATGTCAGTAATGGCGGCGGTGCTGAGGCTCAGGGGAATCACAGTAATACCCTATTTGGACGATCTCCTGTTCAAAGCAGAGTCAGCAGCCATGCTGCAGAGTCACTTGGCAGAGGCCATCAGTTTTTTGCAGACTCACGGCTGGATTTTAAATTTGCAAAAATCTCAGTTGGTACCGTCACAAAGGCTCCAATTCTTGGGAGTCATACTGGACACCCATCTTCATCGGGTATTCCTCCCGGAGGTAAAGGCCAGGGATCTGGTCACCCTAGTCCAGGAGATTCTCAGGGCTCAGAGCATTTCAGTATGGAGGTGCCTCAAGCTCCTGGGGAAGATGGTGGCGTCATTCGAGACGCTTCAATTTGCCAGGTTCCACTCTCGGAGGTTCCAATGGAACATTTTGTCAGCTTGGTCAGGAGACACTTTGACCATGAAATCCGAGATGATAGTGCTGTCTTCGGACACCCGAGAATCCTTGAAATGGTGGACAGAAGTAGATTCCCTTCAGTGGGGTCGGTCATTACAGACCTGGGACTGGTTGATAGTAACTACCGACGCCAGTCTCAGGGGCTGGGGGGCAATAGTCCTGGATCTCAGGCTTCAGGGCCTGTGGACGGCAGAGGAATCAGCGTTACCAATCAACATCTTGGAGCTGAGAGCTGTCTGGAAGGTCATTTCCTTGGCGGGAGACAGGTTACAGAACCTCCCTTTGAGGATTCAGACCGACAATGCCACAGCTGTGGCGTATCTGAATCACCAGGGAGGTACACGCAGCAAATTGGCCATGTGGGAGGTGTCCAGAATCTTCCTATGGGCGGAACAGAATGTTCCAGCTGTATCGGCTATATTCATCCCAGGAATAGAGAATATAGAAGCCGACTTCCTGAGCAGGGAGGAGCTCAAGGAAGGGGAATGGAGCTTACACCCTCAGGTGTTTCACCAAATCACTTCGATGTGGGGAACTACGGATGTGGACCTGATGGCATCCAGGATCAACCGTCAAGTGCCCAGGTTCTATGCCAGAACAAGGGATCCACTAGCGGAGGCAGTGGATGCCATGACTATTCACTGGCAGGGAGATCTCCTTTATGCATTCCCACCAGTACCAATGTTACCGAGACTTCTGAAGAAAATACAGGGGCAGAAGGTTCCAGTGATCTTAGTGGCCCCGGATTGGCCAAGGAGATCCTGGTACTCGAGGCTTCAGAGGTTGTCTGTGGACTCATGGCGTCTACCTCTGAGACCAGACCTTCTAAGACAAGGCCCATTCAATCACCTGGATTCAGATCGATTGATTTTGACGGCCTGGCTATTGAAACCACCATCTTGAAAAGAAAAGGGTTTTCTGAGGCAGTAGTACAGACTATGATAAAAGCCAGAAAAGCTGTATCTTCGGCAAATTATTATAGAGTCTGGAAGACTTACATTCGATGGTGTGAGAGAAGAAAGGCTCATACATCTCATTTTAAGCTATCAAGAATGATGGAATTCTTACAAGATGGTTTTTCATCGGGCCTAAGCCTTCAGTCACTGAAGGTGCAGATTTCGGCCTTGTCCATCTATTTCCAGAAAAAGATAGCCATTTTGCCGGAAATTCAAACCTTTTTACAAGGAGTATCCAGGTTGAAACCTCCATACAAGCAACCAGTAGCACCTTGGGATCTATCACTGGTTTTGGAATGCCTTCAAAAGGCACCTTTTGAACCTTTAAGGTCGGCTGACTTTAAGTTTCTCACGTGGAAGCTAGTGTTTTTGTTAGCAGTAGCATCTGCTAAAAGAGTTTCAGAATTGGGAGCTTTATCATGTAAATCTCCCTTCTTAATTTTTCATGATGACAGGGCTGTTTTAAGAACAGTGCCTCAGTTTTTACCGAAGGTGGTATCTACCTTCCATTTAAATCAGGAGATAGTTCTACCTGTGTTTCAACCCCCAGAGGGTTCTAAGAAAAGGGACAAGTTGAGAACTTTGGATGTTGTGCGTGCCTTACGCATATATGTGGACAGAGTGAAGAGTGTCAGGAAGACTGACACATTGTTGGTATTGTATGACGTACACAAGATTGGTTGGCCTGCATCTAAGCAGACTATTGCTAGGTGGTTGCGGTCTGTGATAGCCTTTGCATACACCAAAGTGGGTAGACCAGTACCGGCCAAAATAAATGCGCATACCACCAGGTCAGTTGCCACCTCTTGGGCGGTTCGACATGGGGCCACAGCTGAGCAGGTTTGCAGAGCTGCCACTTGGTCATCTGTTCACACATTTGCCAAATTCTATAGATTCCATGAGTTCGCGTCGGAGGACGCATCATTCGGGCGAGCAGTGCTGAGAGCTGCAGACCTGAGCGTACCCTCCCAAAGGACCGGCTCTGGAACGTCCCAGTGTTGAGCTGTGTCACCAGGACCATTGAAAGAGAAAAAGGGATTTTTGTAAGAACTTACCGTTCGAATCCCTTTCTCTGATATGGTCCTGGTGACACAGCGATCCCTCCCTTACGCTCAGTAAGTATGCCAGAAGTTTCATGATGTTCATGTTAAAATGGTTAAAAGTTAACAGTTTTCTGTTATAAAATGTGCATATAATATGTGCAGGCGTTTGTACTGAGTTAATGTATTCCAGTGGCTTTGAAAGATGAACTGAAGAGTCCAGGGATGCAGTAGGGGAGGAGCCTACCCTCTAAAGCTTTAGGATAGGTGCCTGGCTCCTTCGGACCCTCCTACATCCCAGTGTTGAGCTGTGTCACCAGGACCATATCAGAGAAAGGGATTCGAACGGTAAGTTCTTACAAAAATCCCTTTGTTGCCACCTTTTATTCATACTACTTTGCATTTTGGGAGGGTCTTTTTCCGATGAGTTCTTGTTTTTTTGGAAGTGAAATAAAAAATTAATTATACCACTTAAGGCCCATGCACATAAGACAAGCTTTCAATCCTTATCATGAAGAAGCCCCCCTTATCTGTATATGCAGCTCACAATATAGTCAATGATGTCACTAAACCATATTGGGCTTACCATTGATATCGGCAGTAGCGCCTGTCGCCTAGTGTGTACGGGACTTAATAACTACTTGAACAACCCCATATATTTGTTTTTACCAATTACAGGTGGGGCAGAGCTAGTGGTGCTATGTAGTGTAGGGGTATTTACTCGTGAAGGTAGTCTTATTAATGACTATTTTGTATCACCCACACAGACTAATATACTCCATATGGGAGCTTTCTTTTTATCATCCTATAGCAGCACATAATGTTCCATACAAGCTAGACAAAATTCCCGATTTCATTTATTTCATGTGCAGGTTGATTAGTGCTGCTTCTTTTGATCAAGATGAACAGAAGTATGACCAAGAAATAACTCATTATCTATCTGACTTCTACCAGAGGAAATCTACTGACGAGTCTGGTGTAGTACAAGGCGACAATCAGAAGAAGCGTATGTCATTCTTTCTTATGATCTTCTAGTTGAAGTGCGTACATTTTGCTTGTCTAAATGCATTAAATAGTGCCACGATATTTCTGCTAGTATGAAAAGAAATACGTGCTCCTGTAGAATAGTGCCACCTAGTGGTTATGATTAATAAACCATTAAATACTTGGCTGGAAAACACAATGGCAGTTATTCAATGCAGCCGGCGAGGGGGTTAAACAGCGAGGATTGCAGAAAACCAGCGATCCTCGCTTTTTAACCCCCGCGCCGGCCGCACGCTCTATTCAATGTTCTGGGGAAATTCTCGCGTCACAGGACGGCGAGAATTCCCCAAAACAGCGAGACCCGCTGTTTCTGGAGCCGCATATGCCAATTCCCCCTCGCTCAAAAAATGGAGCTAGGGGAAATTGGTGTATGAGGGGGGTGCGTTGAATACTGACAGGGTGAGTGGTGACAGTGAGCAGCAAGCTCTGCTCACTGTCGCCACTCGCCCACAGCATTGAATACCTGCCAAATATCTGAAATCTTAAAATACCTATATTTAAGTAAATGTACTTTTATTTTCAAATAAAGCATTCCAATATTCCATTATATTTTTCAATATTTGTAAATTTCAGCTTAAACCTAGAATGGCAATTGTAATTTTTTTTTTTTTTGTCATGATGATCATCATTCTCTATAATTTGTTTCAAAATCTTCTTTTTTTTTTTATCTGCCTTCAGTGTATTTTCTTTATTGTGGTTTGTTTGTTTGTTTATTTGTTACAGGTCTTCCTCGTACTCCTGTGAGGCAGAAGATGAAAACTATGCCTCGTTCTTTGCAGATGTTAAATACCGCTAGATTAAATTTAAAGGCTCAGAAGTCACAACCAGAGGGTGTAGTAGCTGGCCCTGCAGAGAAGAGTGCTCAGCCAAAGAAGAGAACTTCTGATAAGCCCGAAGTGAAAGCAAAGAAGCTACTAGGTGAGCCGACTTGCAGCATTTGTGCTGTGATCACATTCTGATCCATAAGTGCAGTTTGTAGAGCTGGACTCTAGTCCTTTTTTTTTTTTTCCAGTGATTTCAAGTTTGTCACCACTAAAGTGACCATCGTGTTATATCTACTTGTTTGCCACCATATTGGCACCTGGCAATCCGGCTGAATTATATTATTGGGGAGTGCCTGTATGTCTAACTTCCATCTTCAAGATTAAACAAAATTAGCATTGGTAATAAAATGAGACACACAGGCATCTTTTATTTTATATGCGTGCTTGATAGCTTCCAATACACACCAGCCTGATTCATAGTCTGCGTTCTCAAGACGAAGTAGAAGTATGCTTAGTTTTAATGAGTACTGCTGCAGTCACCTGTAGTGTAAAGTAATGAGACCTATTCCTTTTGGTTGTGTCCTTTATTTATAAGCATTTTGTTTAATGTATCATTTTGCTCAGTGGTGATTTTACAAATGTGCCTGCATGATTTTCTTTTTGTTTGAAGAAAAACATGGTGTTTTCTCCCAAATTCCTTCCATGATTGTAGTGCTTTGTCTGCCTCTATGGAAGTCATGATAGGATCCCTGATTACTGTAATGTGTTCCAGTGCAGGGTAAAATTTGATCACCACTTAATACAGGCATTTGTAAATGACTGCTTATGACCGTCATGTCAGTTGGAATATTATTTGCCGTGTGCACACAGTAGGACCAGTCCTGGCCACCCTGGTCCTTAAGATCAGTTCACATTTTCCAGACTACCTGGTGAACAGGTGTTCACCTTAGTGTTCACTGTAGGCTGTTTAAGCAGGGTGCCGCACCCTTCCCGACATACCTCGATGCAGCACAAATAGGTACCGTGCACAACAGTGACGTCAGCGGCCCGAGCCCGCCCCCATTATATTACTATAACACGTGTAATCTATTTTGTAGGTTTCAAGTCTGAAGACGAGTTGCTCTCCTTTTTAATAGAAGACTATGATAGAACAGTGTCTGGAGAAGATGATTCCTTGTTGACATGTGTCAGGAATGCACTAACCACCATTAAGTCCTACTTGAAGTCAGTCAGTAGTAAGGAAGTAGAGGTAAACATTACATCTTCGCTTTACATGATCCATCTGGTTTCTCTGCAAGATTGTAATGTTCTTCTGCTGTTTATAGGCTGACTGCATGAGCAAAATCAGGTGTCTGCTGAAGACTAGTAAAGTAATCCGCCAACTTTATGGCCAAAACCCCAACAAAGTGGCTAAACTCCGAGAGTAAGTAGCTCTTGAGTGTCTCTACTTTCCTTGTACAATTAAACTCATATTTACTATTCATTTAATCACTTGTTACAGGTGCCAGCTTCAAGCTTTAATAAGACTGGAAATGTGTATGCAGTGTACGTCAATACAAAGTAATGAAGATGAAATGGAACAAGTTGTTGAGGAGGTAACGGAACGCTTGATAATGTATATGCTATGTCTAGATAGGGGTTGTCATTAAGTTTTGTGGCTTTAACATAAACACTTGTGTGCAAACTCTTTCACGTGTGAAAATTTGCTATTTCAGGTGATAACTATTTCTAATTTGGGTTTTGCTTTGCAGATAACGGATATGCTGCGAATTATTTCTCTGACAGAAGATCACTCATTCTTAACAACCTTTTTGGCGGGCATCCTGGCAGAGTAGGTGTATTTTTTTTTTTTTTTTTTTGTCTATTTTCTGAAGTTGCACCAAGTCACATGACCTGCAACTTCCTGATTTCAGTAGTGTAGGGAAGTTGCAGATTGCATTTGTCTTGTGAATGCACAGACCGCAGATGATGGGGTACAAAGTTAAGACCAATATATGGTTTTTCCATCCACTGTTAAAGTAGCTGTGACTATACCTTTGTAATGTTGTGTTTCCTGAGATTTGGGCCGATGGTTTCAGGCAGA
The DNA here is from genome assembly GCF_055691185.1 of Crinia signifera. NCBI lineage: Eukaryota > Metazoa > Chordata > Amphibia > Anura > Myobatrachidae > Crinia > Crinia signifera. The sequence continues at coordinate 243,643,634 of NC_139220.1, forward strand.
AATGCTTTATATATATTTCCTATTTTAAGAGTAGGGAATTAATCCAAATGTTGTAGTACCCAACATTTGGTAATGACTTTCATCAGGCAATAATATAGAATGTTGACGTTTACTGAGCTTCTGCTGCCTCCTATCTAAACACCTTTTTATATATTGTGTTCACTTTTACAGATATATAGGAAGCATACCCAAAATACTTGCTGACATCTATTTTAGCCTTGGGACTCAGATCCCTAAGGAACTGGCCTTGGTTCTACCTGCAGATGGAGATGACTGCCTTACGCATGAAGGGAAAACTCCCATGTATTCTCAGCCATCCATCTCCAGGGTTCCGAGTCTGCCTCAGACAGGTAATGAGGAAGACCAACTTGAAGAGCTTCGAACCAGATCAGCCAAAAAAAGGAGGTTGGTTTCTGTATTATGCTGTTGTGTAACTGTTTTTTGTTGTCTTGTCTGTTGTATAAATATTTTGGGAACTATGAAAAATATGGCAATGGTTGAATCACACGTCTTTCTACAGGACAAGCACTATGTCAAGACAAAGGAGTATTGCAGAGGCATCTCAAACTATGAGGCAGATTGAAGTGCCAAAGAAACTAATGACTAGGGTAAGACCTTATTTCTACAAGTTGTAGAACTGAAAGCAGATCCTAGTATTGTATGCATTTATAGTGCTGTATCACGGATTGCTATAGTTATATAAGTGAGTATAGATGCACAGACAACATGCTTTGTTTGCCATGCAGCAAAAAGACACTTCCCATTCTGCAGCTGTGGACTTTGGCTAAATCAAGGGTGGGCAATAAGTGGCCCTCCAGCTGCTGGTGAAGTAAACATCCCAGCATGCCCTGGTTTTTCTTCACTTGGTGAGAGTACTATAAGTTGCTCTGATTTACCCTTCATCTGTGTCTCATAATGCTTTGGGGGTAATGACTTTCTCAAGCCTAAACAGAATTAAAATGCAAGGCATTTCATAAATGCGTGGTCTCTAGATTATTTGTAATGGTGCAATTAAAGTCTTGAAATATTGATAAAGCACATTTTAAGTAAAGGGGAGAAAACACTTGGCAACCATTACCAAGTATGTTTTAAAAAAAAATAAAGCATGTCCGTTTAATGAGTTACACCCAATTCAGTACATTCATTCACAGAAGTTTCTCTCCAGCCTTTTATTTAGTGTCTTTTCTGCCCTGGCTTATGTACAAACTGGCAGAGCTTAATCATATCCACATCGATGTGTCATTTATAAACACTGGTGTTGCAGATAAGGTTGTAAAGTGTGACATGATGTGGGCGTTCTATATGCACATTGATCTTTCACGCCAGCTTAATGCAGGCTTATAAATACTGAATTTGCACCATTACTGGGTTTGAAATTAGCTTTATTTCACATCTGCTTTCGCAAAAATCAATGACTAAATCCCTTAATTGACAAAAAAATTTAGTTTTTTTTTTCTTTACATTACAGGAAAGCTCAAAGTCCAATCTGGTTGTAGTGGTCGAGAAATTAAAGTTACCTCTGCAAGCACAACCATTGAAAGACACTGAAGGTATGACATGGAGTGGAACAAATTTTTAGCTGATGTAACCCTTGTGTGTACATCATTGATGTGTATGCTTTCAGTGATGCTGATTTTTGGAGAGTATATGTTTTAACAAGTGTATGGGCGCAATAACCAATGTAAGCGAAGTCACTGTATTGGAACTTTTATATAGTCACAAAGTATGAACGAAGGCAGCCTTGCCAACCTGTAGCTCTCCATCTGTTGTAAAATACACATCCCAGCATGATATACCACAATAGTAGCATTCCCCAATAGCAAAACTGTGTCAAGGTATGCTGGGACAGTTTCATTTAAATTTGAGTGCCTGCATCCATGTTCTGCATAAAATACACATGGGGCCTTATTCTGATCTGAGCTCTGTACAAATTTGTTTGGAAAATGGGCAAAACAATGTGCAGAGAGTTACATTTGGGTGGGGTGTGCTGAAACTGAAATCTAAATTGCAGTGTAAAAATAATGCAGCCAGTATTTACCCTGCACAGAAACAAAATAACTCCCCCAAATCTAACTATCTCTATACATGTTACATCTGCCCCACCTGCAGTGCACATGGTTTTGCCCATTTTCCAAACAAATTTGTACTGCGCTCAGATCAGGGTAAGGCCCATAGTACAGTAACTGTCTGAAGGGAATAAAGCATAAAATCTCCTACAGCTGCCTCAAAATGGACCATTTCTAACTGACCTCTCTGCAATATTGGCCAACCATGTAGTGTATGGTCTATCAAGGACAGCATCTGCTTCACCTTAGAAAGTCGTCATCATAAAGGAGGCATTTTACTTTTCATGCTAAAGTGTCTGCAAGCACTGACAGTTCCTAATATGCTTTCGGTCAATACTCGTGGTATGTTTTGTATTGTTCCTCTCCAGGGTGTCCTGCAGGTTCTTTGAGTGCATAGTCTGTCCAGGGATGTGCCTAGTATGAGCTTACCATTCCAGACACCTTTCTTTAGGTTGGCTTCTGACCTCTCAATCCCTCCACAATGTTATGTCTGTAATCTCTCCCCTTCTTAATTAATGTTGAAAATTAACAAATGATTTTTATTTTTTTAATATATAAAGCAACAAAAGTGAGAAGAAATTTATTTGTCCAAGAGATACGATCCCCCACAAGAAGGGGCACAAAGATGCCAAGGAGCCAGTCTGTATCGGCAGTAGAGGAGCTCAAACATAAGCGCAGCAAGACTCACGATGGCACTAGCGGTAACAGCTTCCAGATGTTTTATACAGTTGTCGGTTTTCAGTATTTGATGTAGCATGTAATTTACAATATTAATCAATAAGAGCTTCCACCTATCATGTAAATTGCACTATAGACATCTGCCTAGTTTAAAATGTCTTACATGTTGGCAAACTGAAATTGTGTGGCACTTCAATGTTTTTTCAAATTGTCCCTGTTGTATTCAAACTGTAATTATATGCATGCAGTTACAGAAAGGCAGCATTGTCATTGAAAATGGGCAAATTAGTGTCCTTCATCCACTTTACGGTACACTATTCACCTTGGGGTATAGAGGGCACTGGTGCAGGAGTAGTCCCTTAACGCACGCTAATGCTGAAGCAGTCTTGGTAAATTTAATAGGGTTTGCTTTTACAGAAGTGGAGCAGTTGCGCATAGCAACCAATCAGTTCCTCTCTCGTTTATCTGGTGCATTCTAGAAAGTTATAGTGACAATTTTCTAGAACATAGCGGACAGACATAATCTGGTTGCCATGGACATTTTTTGTAAACCCAGCTCCTTTAGGAAATTCTCCTGTTTAGTTTTAACAGTGGATCAAAATTCCTTTTAACATGATGTATGCAGCATGTAAATTTGTATTTAGAAGTAATCAGGTTATTGCTGCTAAAAGTGGCATCTACAGCTACTGTACCAATGTATTAATCCTTTCCATTCAGAACAAGGTAAATGTAAACGTTTATACACTATCAGACTTTTGTATTGGCTAGTAAGATTTTGTTTTAAATATTAACATATATATATTTTTTAATTAAATTAGATCACTACAAGCTGTTAACAAAGAAAGTTACTGAGACACCCGCACACAAGCAGCTAGCTAACAGGCTGCTTCATAAGCAAATTAAAGGCCGGTAAGTGATTTTTATGGCGACTCTTATGTTTTTAGTCAAGAACAGTGATTCTCAAACCCTGTCCTCATGGACCCCCAAAAGTATGTGTTTTCAGGTCTCCCCACATAGCTTTAGCTACAACTGTGAATCTTTTAAAATGTCCGTCAGCATTGAATGAATTTGACAGTATAGTGAATCGGCACGGAGTAACACTGATACTTATTTATCGCTGCTTGCTTCTTCAGGCACAGTGAGTCTACATCCAACATCAGCATTGTTGAAGAATCTCCAGAAAAGGATATAAGAGGTAAGTAACTTACATTAGACCCAAATTTCACAAGAAAGCAGTTCTCCTTAAGGTTTATTTACAAGGAAATTGTATACATATATAGACAACCTTACTTGTTGTAACTTGTGACAGTTAAATAAATAAGTCACAAAAGTTAAGGTGTTCCTATAGACACAGCACAGTAGGGATGAGGAACATATCTGTTACCATAGTCACCCATCACGTATTGACATGCTAGAGTGGTTCTAGGTTAGCGTTAGTGTTCAGGTTAGCTCACATACAGGCATATTGGAGACTGGGCATAGCTTTGAGCATCCAATCTCTGGGGGAAGAAGTATTTAATGCGCCACCCCCTGACTTATTTATTTGTGGTATAGATGTTTGAAGTGCTCTGTGGGTTATGTTATATTGAGAAGGCCCACAAGCAGTTCAAATAAACTGACTCTACAGTATGTGCAGTTATTGATGGAAAATAGTACAACTGCAATTTCATACAGGCAAATTAACCGGGCGATGTAAAATTGCTGTTCTTGTGCCCCTAAACATCAGAGAGAATGAAAGGTTTAACTATAGCTTGGAGCCAAGTGGGTGAAATCTGTTTGATCCCAAGGATTGAGTCCCATCTTTTGCTTTTGTCTGTTTCCTGGTATTAGTGTGAAAAAAAAAAAGGACAGCAATCAAAAATCTGCTAGGCATGCTCAAACATTTTAGTTGGAACATCCCTGCCTCACATGATTGCCCACAAGATTATTTAAAGGGGACATGGAACATTTTAAATATCACAAGACATCCTCTGTCCAAATCCCGGTTGTTCTCCTCGGTACAGATCTGTTAGAAACAATGGGTGGATATATAGTGCACTTCTACAGTGCACAGTGATGAACTTGCGCTGATACCACGTCTCTGCCATAATGTCTAATCATACATCTGACCCTCCAGTGTTTAATTTGTTTAGGAATTTTCATATTCAAAAATGAAAAAATTAAATTTTGGCATGCTTTTTGTATTGCTGAAAAAAAAATGCATCTACATTAACATACTTTTTTTTTATTTCTTTCAGAACTTGATTTACGAAGAAGTCCCCGTATTAAGCAACTGTCCCTAACAAGAAGAAACTCCTCTTTTTATGCTTCCCAGCCAAAATCACGTAATCTGGAAAGAGTCCACTCAGCCTCTCAGTTGCTGCCTTCTGGAGATCCAAAAGGTGCAGAGATTGTGTGGTGATTTTCTGTATTTTTTTTTTTTTAGCTGGCTTTTTTCGGTACTTGTTTTCTAGCACGGCGCCCACGATTTTGATTGTATTGATCGGGTCGGAAAAATCGTGTCGATCGCATGCCAACCAAATCCCATGCGATGCGATCGACCCGATTTTTACATTGGAATCAATGTAAAATGGTCCCTGAGACCCAATTTTACATTGAATTCAATGTAAAAAGGCCCAAAAACCCCCATTTTAATAGCAAACAAGTTCCCTTTTTTTTCTATAATTCACAAACATTAAGCTTGCAGATAATGTTTAGAGAAAAATACTGCAGTGTTTAAATTGTGTAACTTTTTGTATTTTTAGATGGCGTACGCATTACTGAGGCAAAAACCCCTAAAAGGCTTCTCTTTGGGGAGGTTCTACAACTCAATAGTCCTCCAACACGAAGAGCAAGAAGGCGGCTTCTAAATGATACAGAGCCATTTGCTGAGCAGGTGATTAAATTTCAGGGGTTTGTCACAATGCATACATTTACTAAACATTTTCATGGTACTGACTTATGTATTTGGTCCTATTTTTAGGTAACTAGCAAATCACAAAGGAAGACTCCACGGAAAACTCCTCAGAAAGCAAACAGAAGTTGTGAGGAACAATTTGAAAAGAACGTTATGTCTCGAAAAACTCCTTCTACACCACGCACCCCAGTTTGCAGTTCCATGACACTAAAGACTCCTTCCAAAAGCCCCCTGGACAGGAAAGGTGCTGCTGAAAACTTAAGGAATTATTTATCGCCCTCTAAAATGGAGGAACGGTCTCCTATTAAATCTTGTGAAAGAAGAAGTGAGAGATTAGCTCAAATAACACCTAGCAAAAGTGACTGTCCTGCTATGTTTTTTATTTCTCCATTAAAGACTCCAAAACAGCTAATTACTCCTCAAAAGGAGCATTTAAGAAATCAAGGGTTTATCAGTCCAGAAAAGACCCCTAAAATGGTTTCAAACTGTAATACTGCTGCAAGACCACAGCTCTCATGCACACCAAGAAAATCCCCTCGTTTACAAAGTCCAAATGGAGACTGTTTTACCCCCACAAGGTACCACCTGAGGACACCACAGAAATCTACCTTTCAAGCACCCACACCAAAGACAAGTGTTGCGAGAAAGCTTTCGGTTTTATCTTGTGCTACAGAGTGTACTCCTGAAAAGGAAGCACTGTGCTCTCCTACCAGACATGTAGCTAAAGATGGTTCCATGTCGCCAAACATCTCCCCACCCTATAAAGCCTCTACTTTGGGATTATCTTCTATGCCATTGGGTCAACCAATGCTTCAAACGCCTCGAAAATCCCAGTTGAAGGATATTAATCCTGGTTCTCTGGGGACAACAGATGAACCAATATTATCCCCAAATTCAAAGGAGACCAGTCAGCTTACTAAAGTATCAGGTGTTGACTTTACACTCGCTGTGCCCCAAAAAGTGCAAGTTTCTGAGGAGGTTTTGGCTATTAAAAGTCCTTCCAATTCCAAACTTTTATCCCCTAAATGTAAAGGTGACCTAATTGTTTTGTGTGAGAGGTTGGATATGTCCTCTTTAGAGAGCTCACAAGATTCAGAGTGCTTTGCCAATAATTCTCAAACAGATGATAGTATTGATATATCAGAAGCTAAAGTTGTTTCAACAGAAACCTCTGATCTAAAGATGAAAATTTTGTTTAAGAGGAAGTCTTCGGACACTGGCTTAATGAGCCGCATTCATTCTACACCAGAAAATGCTGGAAATATGCAGTGCACCTCACCCTATGGTCTACGGTTTACTGTTGACAGGAGACAGCGAGAAGCTGCAGCGCGACTTGGAACTCCAGAGATTCCTGCTAAGTTCTCAACACCAAAAAGTCAAAAGAAGATTAACTCACCAGCAGTTTATGAAGTTCAGCTTGAGATGCAAGATTCAGGGTTGCCCAAGCTTCGTTTTAAACGTACAGACTCCAACCATAGTGTTATGGGTTCCCAGCCGAGAGTTGATGAATCTCCATCTGTTTCTCGCAATCGAAAAGGAGAAGAAAGTCCTTTTCATGAGACGTGGTGTAATAAGCATGCAACAAAGTTGGAATCTCCACGTATGCGGTCTTCTCATAACACACCTGGCAAAATGCAAACTTTTATCTGCCAGTCTTACACACCAAGCAGGTGCTCTTCTAATACAGCTTCCCCCATGCAGGCAGATGCTCTAAGCCCCTGGACACCATCGCCAAAATACAAAGATAAAAATGGCAGTGAATTAATTAATAACTGGCCAAGAAGAAAAAAAGCTTCTGCTGTAAAAGCTACTACTCTTCAAAGAGGAGATAAGAAGCAGGATGATACTAGTAGTGCACCATCAACTGATGAAGGATCTCTTGAACAAGAAGTTAACAAGATTTCGCCTTTGCTTGACTTAATGGTAGATGAGGGGGTTCCAAAACTTCTGGAGCAATCTCCTGTAACAGAATTGGAAGGTAAAAGTGAAACTGGAACTATGGCATATAAATGTAGAAAACGTTGCTTTGACCTCTTGTCTCCCACTAAAAAAACCCAGTCCAGCTCTAAAAGGTCGTGCATGTTGGGTAGTGCTTATGATGTGAAAGAATTTGTTGTCTCATCAAGCCAAAGTCTGTCCTCAAACTTGGATTCTTCACAACAAAGTTCCTGTGAAGATGAGGTGTTCAATATTTCAGGTAACGGAGAGGTGGCTAGCAGTGTATACAGTTCTTAAAGACTAGAAGTGGAACTTGTCCAATCAAGTGTTTTTTGTTTTCCAGGATTCACCCCACCTAATAAGCTTCTGAAAAATTCTTTGTCAGCAAGTGGTCTGTTGTCGCTCACTCAGTCGCCCATGTTGTTTAAGGGGAAAACTCCTTCATCCAAGAGAAAGTTGCAAGGTAAAGACTACTCAAATGAATTTAGCGTTATTGGTTGACATGCACACACAAACTGATATAGTAAAATAATTTAATGTGCATAGGATTGGCTTATGTTTTCTACCTGTCCACAAAAATAGATTGAAAAATGACTCCTTATGCCCCGTACACACGGTGCGATTCAGTGTCACATTCGATTTGCAATAATGGAATCAAAAGTGACCCTGAATCGCAGTGTTGGCCGCATTTGATGCAGATCGTTCCCGATGCACTGTATCGGGATCGAAAGAAGAAATTGAAGGAAAAAATAGACTTGGCTGCACACTATCTACTAGATCGAAAGCAATGTCATGCAGCATTCCCCGACGGATCGCCAGATTGGCCCATGTGTACACCCCATTAGAAATGGTTTCAATCCAGACAGGTCTATCTATAAGTTGACAGAACTGGTTAACAAAACTCATATGGTCCATAAAGACCTATAAGTTGACAGAACTGATTAACAAAACTCATATGGTCCATAATAAAATTAATTTTGTCCATCCTGGCGACGCAGCTAACCTTGGGATGTAGTAGGGTCCGCACTAGCAAAGGCGCCTATGCTGACTTGCAGGCTCCTCCCTTCTGCATCCCAGAATGCTTCAATTTGTTTTAGGTGGCCACCTGAGTGGGTGCTTTGCTGACCAGGTGGCTGACTGCAGCTGTTTTTCTGATGGAATAGTATAGCTAGGTGTTTATTTTTTTTTATTACTGCACTAGTTAGACAGGTTTTTACCAGTGTGTTACTTCTTAACAGAAGTTCCCACACTGAGAGCGCAGCAGAGGCTGACAGAAGCGCGTCCTGTCAGCTGTCTGCTCCCTCTGCACAGCGCTTAAACCTCCTTTTAAAAGAGGTTTTTCCTGGGCTCTGGGGGGTCCTGAACCGGCTTCCTATGTATATAGGGGGATCGTGGGGGGGGGCTCCCCACGATGGCGGCCGCCATCTTGCAGGGCTTATAGACTGAAATCCCCTAGGCGAGGTGAAGTCTGTTACAGGAGTCCAAATGATCCCAATAATAAGGGGAGGCACTGGAAGGAAGGCGAATACACCAGTGGGAGAGGCTGATGGGGGTAAGGCGCCGAAAGGATCTTCCTGCTCTGTGTGTTGGCGCCCTTTTCTCTCCAGGCTGCGGAGCTGAAGCAGGGTTTTTTCAGACACAGCACAGAGGAAACGTTTCTACTTGGATATCGCTTTCCCCCGCTGATCGCAGAGGATATCTAGTGGTGGTTGTTGCAGACAAGTACACTGTTACACAATTCTGTAAATTTGCCTGACATTGTGCGCTGTGCTTTAGTTATGACTGAAGGGTGTACTTCTGCTCTATTAAGCGAGAGAGCGCCGGCCATGTTGGTTAACTGCAAATTCTGTGGGGTGAAATTAACATGTGAACAGATAGATCAAGGGGATTTGTGCCACTCATATGAGTCTGTGCCCAGTGGTGCACAAGCCCAGAGGCCTGAGCAATCTGAATATTATCTTCTCCCCTGTTGAATGTGGATTCTGAAGAGGAGGGTGTATGTGAAGAAGAGGTGCCCTGGTGACACAATGAGGAGGATGTTTCTGTGCCAGGCATTGAGGATTTAATTTGTGCTGTTAGGCAGACAATAAATAAATCAGTCTGAAGAGGACAAAGTGCCAGCACATTTTGTGTTTAAAAAGGTTCGTAGGGACTCTGACCTTTCCCTCCTTGTTGGAGACAGCATGGAAGAATCCTGACACAAGAAATTGACTGTCCAGGAGATATCCAAATTTGTATCCTATGCCAGAGAGCCATGTTAAATTATGGGAGAAGGTTCCCTTAGTTGATGCTCCCGTGGCTAGGTTATCAAAGGCCACAGCACTTCCTGTACAGGGTGGTGCGGCTTTTAAGGATCCTGTTGATAAAAAAAGTGGAAGGATGCCTTAAGGCGGTGTTTGAAGGTGTGGGCTTCACCCTGCGTCCCATAATTGTGTCGGCTTGGGTTTTCAAGGCGATGATTAAGTGGGCTGAGGCCTTGGTAAATCAGCTTCAGCCGGATTCTTTGGCTTTTCTTTTGGCAGAGAAGCTTAGATGTGCAGTGGAATATATTTGTGAGGCTGGTGAGGAAGGCGCCAAGATGGTGTCAAAGGTGTTTGCTACGTCTATATCAGCGAGACGTGCTCTTTAGCTTAGGTCTTGGGAGGCGGATAGCGAATCAGTCGCTTGAGGCTTTGGCTTTTAAGGGTGAACTCCTCTTTGGCTCAGAGCTTGAGGATATTATAAAGCAAACTACAGGGGGAAAAAGTACTTTTCTTCCCACTACGTCAGTCTGCCAGTTCAAAATTTGGAGTTTTTAAAACCTCTTTTCGTTCTTCCTTTCGGGGTGGAGCTTCTAGCAGAGGACAGGCAGGTAGCGGAAGGTTCCCAGCCAGTAAGGGGAAGGGACCCAGATCACGTTTCGGGGCCTACTCGAAGAAATCTGTGTCCAAAGGAGAGGATAAATCCTCTGCATGATGGGGCGGAGACTCCCCGTTCTGGAATCAGAGTGATGGGTCGCCTGCTGCAGTTTTGGGACAGGTGGAAGTGTTCCGCCATGGATCCTTGGGTCTATTCTATTGTCTCCCAGGGCTACAGGATAAATTTAATGGGTGGTCCCCCTAGGCGATTCCTTCCTACTCCCTTGCCGCGGGAAGCACCTATGCGCTCTGCACTGTTAGCAGTGGCAACGTCTGTCCTAGACGAGGGCGTGGTGGTCCTGGTACCTCAGTAGGAGAGGAAGAGAGGGTTTATTCAACTCTTTTCCTAGTACCCAAACCAGACGGGTCTTTCCGACCCATTCTAAATTTGAAGTCTTAAAACCTGCATCTATGGGTGGATCATTTTCGCATGGAATTCCTTCGGTCGGTGCTTTTGTGCATAGAGCCGGGGGAATTTCTAGCATCAGTGGAGATATCCAAGATGCTTATCTGCATGTAGCTATTTGCAAGGAACATCAGTCCTTACTACACTTTGCAATAGGAGAGTTGCATCTGCAGTTCCAGGCCCTGCCTTTAGGGCTGGCCACGGCCCAGAGGGCCTTTACCAAAATAATGGCGGTAATGGCAGCAGCTCTAAGGTTGAAAGGCATTGTAATTATACCTTACCTGGATGACCTCCTGTTCAAGGCGGAGTCAGAGGAGAAGCTCCTGGAACATCTGAAGATTTTGCAAGATCAGGGTTGGGTGTTAAACCTACCCAAGTCTCATTTGATACCAACACAGAGATTTCAGTTTCTGGGGGTGATCCTGGATACTCATCTACACAGGGTATTCCTTCCAGAATCCAAAGCAGTGAACATACGGCAACTGGTACTACAGATCCTGCATTCTTTGAGCCTGACTGTGTGGCAGGGAGTGCAGCTACTGGGCAAGATGGTGGTGACTTTCGAGACTCTAGAGTTTGCGAGGTTTCACTCGAATTTTCCAGTGGAATATTCTAGCGTGTTGGTCAGGGAACGCAAAGACCATGAAGAAGGAAAGGTGGTTGCTGTCTCAGGAGACAAGGGAGTCTTTAATGTGGTGGACAGACCTGGAGACTTTGCAGCTGGGACGCTCCCTCCAATCGTGGGATTGGCTGGTCATTACGACCAATGCCAGTCTCAGGGGCTGGGGGCAGTAGCCCTCCATCTAAGGTTGCAGGGTCGATGGTCCAAGGAGGAATCCAGGCTGCCGATCAACATATTGGAACTTTGAGCGGTTTGGAACACTCTTCTGCGGGCGTTGGATCTTCTGAGAGGATTTCCTGTGTGTGTGTGCAGTCGGACAATGCCACGGCTGTGGCTTACTTCAATTATCAAGGCGGGACTCGCAGCAAGATGGCTATGCGGGAGGTCTCGCTGATTTTCAGGTGGGCGGAAGTAACCATTCTTGCTCTGTCGGCTGTATTCATTCCGGGGAACCGGAATGTGGAGGCGGATTTCCTCAGCAGGGCCGATCTGCTGAAAGAGAGTGGACACTTCATCCAGAAGTGTTTTGTTGGCCTAGTGTAGCGTTGGTGGCTCCTGGATGTGGATTTAATGATGTCCAGGAGCAACTGTCAGGTTTCCAAATTTTGTTCTCGAACCAGGGACCTAGTAGCTTTGGCAGTGGATGCCATGACTGTTCCATGGCAGTTCCAACTGGTCCACGTGTTTTCACCATTCCCGATGATTCCACGGGTGCTACAGAGTATTAGATTTCAGAAGGTACAAGCTATTCTGATTGCACCGGAGTGGCCCAGGAGGTCCTGGTACTCAGACATACTGAGGTGGTCGAGGGACTCTTGGCGTCTGCCACTTTGACCGGATTTGTTAAGACAAGGACCGTTTCTTCACCTGGACCTAGCTCGTCTCAATTTGAAGGCTTGGCTTATGAGACCTCCTTATTGAAAAAGAAGGGGTTTTTGGATACGGTTATCCAGACTATGCTGAGAGCTCGCAAGCTGGTGTCCACTACAAATTACCACAGAGCATGGAAGATTTACATCAGGTGGCGTGAACGTCAGAGGGTGCATACCTCTAGGTTCAAGATTTCTAGACTGTTGGAGTTTCTTCAGGATGGATTTTCGGCGGGGCTGAGCCAGCGATCCTTAAAGGTGCAGCTTTCGGCGTTATCGATTTTTCTTTCAGAAAAAAGTTTCTACCTAAGGTAGTATCTTTTCATTTGAACCAAGAGATTGTGCTCCCAGTGTTTTCCACTCCTGAAGGGGCTAGAAATAGGGACAAATTAAAGTTGGAGTTTGTTTGTGCCTTGCGGATGTAGGTTGAAAGAGTAAAGGACATTCGCAAATCTGATTTTGCTTTTGGTGTTGTATGATGTGCATAAGATGGGGTGGCCTGCTTCAAAACAGACCATTGCCAGATGGTTGAGGTCAGTCATTGCTTATGCTTACACCCAAGGTAGGTCGACCTTTTCCTTCGCGGATCAATGCTCATACCACCAGGTCAGGTGCTGCCTCTTGGGCTGTGCGTCATGGGGCTACAGCGAAGCAGTTGTGCAGGGCTGCCACTTGGTCCTCTGTTCATACCTTTATCAATTTTTACCGGTTTCATGAGTTTTCATCGGAGGATGCCTCATTTGGGCAAGCAGTGATGAGAACTGTAAGCCTGAGCGTACCCTTCCAAAGGACCGGCTTCTGAATGTCCCAAGGTTAGCTGTGTCAGCAGGATGGACGAAAGAGAAAAGGGGATTTTTGTAAGAACTTACCTTTCCAACCCCTTTCTCTGAGTCCATCCTGGTGACACAGTGATCCCTCCCTTACGCTCAGTAAGTATACCGTTCATGTACTGTCATGTTAATGGTTATATTGATTGTGCATATAAGATGTTCAGGCATTGTACGGAGTTGTGTATCCTAGTGGGCTTTTGAAGTTGAACTGAAGCATTTTGGGATGCAGAAGGGAGGAGCCTGCTTCCAAAAGAAGTCCGCATAGGTGCCTTTTCTCCTGCGGACCGTAATACATCCCATGGTAAGCTGTGTCGCCAGGATGGACTCAGAGAAAGTGGTTTGAACAGTAAGTTCTTACAAAAATTCCCTTTTTTCACCTTGTTCCTGTATTTCAGATGGAGAACCGCAACATGGTACACCAGAGATGAAAAGACCGGCGCTTCACCCTGCAAATTTAGATGACTCACCTTATAGCAGTGCATCTTCTAGGCGTACCATCAGCCGAACTTACACCCGCAAAAAACTCATAACCTGACACACACTTGTTATAGTGAGTCATCTTTTATTGCAGAATTTACAATTCCATTCTGTTTAAGGACTATTTTTTTACAACGTAAAATGTCAGCTCAAAAAGCATTGGGTGGAATGTAAATACCGTTTGATTCCACAATTCCTTATTTATAATACGTGTCAGAATGGACTGGAAATAACTGAAATTGCTTTATTTTTTACTTAATTTTTTTTACCATCTGAAATAACTGCAGTGGCATATTCAGCAGATTTACCGGTTAGAAGGTGCTCAAGCTTTTATTACTCATCTCTGGTCGCCTTTTATATGGAGGATGTGGTGTTCGTGGTCTAATCATTTGAACATTTGCACTTTTTAAAATACGCGTTAGCGGTTGTTTTGCTGCTCAAGGAGAAATACTTCACACCAACCACTAGCCTTTGTGCCGATCTTTATTTCCCAACTTTGGTTCATACACACCGCACAATAGTCCAAACAGGTGTAAATACATCAATGGGAATTATTTATGTCAACATGTTTTTATGTCAAAGCTGTGCATGTATTTTTTTTTTTGTGTAAGATGTGGAAATGTGTAGATATCATCTATATCAAATAATTACTTTTTAATAAGGTACTTTTGTAATAATAAACTAATTTCTGAAATTCTTGAATGATTTTATGTCCTTTCGAGTAAGTGTGCAGATACTTCATTATAGGAATTGTAATAAATTGGGGCAATCCTATTAGGACCCCTGGAAAAATACATTTTCTGTTGAGAACACACAGGTTCAGTGACTCTCTTTTCTCGTTTTCAGCCCTATTTTCACATGGAAACGGGTCTACTTTCAGGGCAGTGGATCACGCCAGCTTATCAGGGCTGATTGGATAGCTTCAGCGGAATCCATTAGTCATGATTACTTTATACAACTCCTAATTTATACAATGCTTACAGTAGGTTAGCTGTTGCCACTCTGCACTAGCTGGACAGGCCAAAGGCTGTCCTATGTGCACAGAGGGTCCTCTGCATCTACGAACTTAATATCACCATGGCAAAAAACTAGACATTTTAACACCCTTTGATTAATTTCTTAAGTATCCCAGAAAAAGATTAATACAATGTTTGTCATCTTGATGTACCTGGAAATGTAAAGAGCAGCGGAATAAGCAAATGCCGTATAAATGTAAAAGAATCTTTGCTGCAACAAGTAAATATTTTTTTGTTTGTTTTTCGGGACAGTAGTATGGTGTTTGTTTAACTGAATACACTAGCACCAGAGTTCTTTTGCATCCCAGCAGCAGCCTTTAAAACATATGTAGCAGTTAACAACTAGAGCAGTTGTTCCCAAACTTTTTTGAATCACGGCACCCTAGAGCATCAAAATAATTTCAAGGCACCCCTAGGCCAAATGCTTATTATCGAGAAATTCAGAGGAAAAAAAATTAAATGAAGTGCATTGTGTTATGTCACAGTTATCTGGTGGGGGATTTGCTTCTTTTTGTCCACATATGTTATGATTGGCATCCACAAGCACTGGTTTTGCCTGGTACATTGACCATAAATAATATGAATTGATCTTGGTCCACCAACCCAAGGCACCCCTGTAAGTGTCCTGAGGAACCCCAGGGTGCCTAGGCACACAGTTTGGGAACCACTGAGCTAGAGTATAGTTTAAGAAGTGGGCACTTATCAATATCTCCATAAAAGCTTATTTAATAACCACATCATGTTCACTAGGGTGGTCAAGCCGTAAGCTGGTCAGAGGGTTATATTAGATGGGTTTATTTAAATGGCTTATGCAATCAAGACTTTATTCAGGACTTAAATAGGACAAAAACCGATGGAAACCATCTCCAAAACCTCTTCACACCTAGGAAAACCACCATTAATACCCTGTCTCTAAACCTTTTTCTAAAACACCTATATTTGACTGTATGTATTCTAAGACTGTATGACTTGCATTCTAAGACCCTCACACTGTCACTATGCTGCCTATGTGTATATGTGATACAGCAATTATAATACCATAATCTGCTTTCATATTGTCCTGCCTGGTTTGCAAATGTATTCAACGATGCCTTGCTAATTGTAGCCATAGTAGGCTGGTGTCTGCTTCGCCAAATACAGGGTAACTCTACAACTTTAAACCTTTACTTCACTGCAAGTCACAGCATTGTATGCAATATACTGTATGGTCAGTTATGCTAGTCAGTGTGCAATCACATACTGTATATGAAGTATTTACAAATGACCATCTAAACCTCACCAGTAAGCAGGTATTAACAATTGCAAGTCTTTACACATTAAGCCTACATAACTCGTTATTTCAAATACACCATGTACTACCAGGGGCGGATTGGCCCACCGGGAAACCCGGGGCATTTCCCGGTGGGCCGGCCCAAAACTAATTAAAAGGGGCCGGCCACGCTCCCCCCTGGGCTGGCCGGGCCGCGGTCAGCGGCCGCAGCACTTTGCCAATATCAAAAATGGCGCGGGAGGGCTGCTGCGCATGTGCGCACAGCACCGCCAAGCGCCTGTTCTTCCCCCTCCGCCCGGCAGCTGAAGAGCAGCATCAGCGGGTGAGCCGCCCAGCAATCTCCCCCGCAGTGCTGAGATAACGAGTCATTTGCCGCCGGGCTTCTAACACTTACTCCATTGTCGCCTGTTCTCTCCCCTTACTGCTGCTGTAACAGAGCGACTCGGTGCCCTGTTCCTGAGGACTCTGGAGATGACAGGGTCATTGGCAGTGCAAGGCAGCGTGCAGGGACTCGGAGGGGGCGGAGCAGCTGTCACTGAGGACGGGAGTCCTGTGAGGTTTCGATTACCAGCAGCCTCAGTGGATAGTAAGTGCAGTCCTTATTATGGGTCACGGGTGGGGGTTATATAAGGGTCTGCCGAGCATCGACAAGAGTGACTGCAGATTACTGCTCTAAGGAATTCCTCTGCTGTCATTCCTCAGCAGCCCTTTATAGATCCCCCTGCTGGGCATCCACCACGTGTTTGAGTAGAGAGGCTGTTGGATTCCAGCACCTGCACAGATTTGAGAAAAGTTCTAATGGAGCATAGCCCCCTGCACTGCTCACTGCCCCTACAGGACCTTGCTCACTGCCCCTACAGGACCTCAGCAGCCTGCAGAGGTAATGGCATCTAATATGTATATGTGATGCTGCTGAGCAGGTCATACGCTGCACCCTGTATACCGCAGCACTTCTTCAATGTATAGTACACAGAGTATGACCTGCTCCTTATACTGTGATTCAATGCTGCAGCATACAGGGGGCCAGCCACGCTCCCCCCAATGGCCACAGCAATTTGCCCATATAAAAAATGGCCGCGGGAGGGCTGCTGCGCATGCGCGCAGCACCTCCCAGCGCCCGTTCTTTCCCCGGCAGCTGAAGAGCAGCATCAGCAGGTGAGCTGCCCAGCACACCCCCCCGGGCATACCTCCGCCACCCCACACGCACCCGGACGCCAGCTGCCAGCCTGTGCCTGCATTTGCCCCCCCCCCCCCTTGGCAACGAGCATTTGCCCTCCCCCTTGGCAACAAGCATTTGCCCTCCCCATTGGCAACGAGCATTTGCCCTCCCCATTGGCAACGAGCATTTGCCCTCCACCTTGGCAACAGGCCCTGGCACCGAGCATAAAGGCCCTGGCACCGAGCATAAAGGCCCTGGCAATTAACATGTACAGTAGGTAGGCAGCACTTATATAGCATAATATGTAATAGCCATTACAGTGTGTGGGCATTATGGTGCTTGGTGTAATGTGTAATGGGCATTAGAGTGTGTGGCACACTTTTTATTTTATTGTCCAGTCATGGCCTAACATGTAATGGGCTGGGCATGTAGTATACTATGTAATGTGTGTGAGGTATAATAGGCATTACGGTGTAAGTTATTGGCGCGCGCCATCGACATGCACTGCATGCAATTTTTTATTGTTGCGCCTGGCATAACGTGTAATGGGAATTATGACATGTGGTATAATATGGGTGTGTGATGTGTAATAGGCATTATGGTGTAATGTTTGGGCACGCCTTCGGCGTGCACTGTCCAGGTTATCCCTCGTTGTGACCTTGTTGAAATAGGCCATGCCCCCATACTGCTAGGCCACGCCCCCTAAAAATGTGTGCGCAACAGGTGCTCTGCCCCCCCTTCCAGGGCTGCTTCTAATTATTTCCCGGGCTGCTTTTAATTTCCAATCCGCCACTGTGTACTACAAATTATTTCTCTGCATCGCTCTGCACGGTATTCTCTCAAAATCAGTCTTATCCCTCACTCCCCCTGAAACTCGCCCTCTATACACATCTCTGCCTCTATTATCCACTCCCCTCATTAATACTCATGCTCATGCTAGATCGCTCAGCACACAGTGATGTGCCAGCGCTATGTGCTAAGCCATCTGTCAAGGCCAGTGTTCTCCAGTGAGAGCCCTGACCCCGCATGGGCCACACATCACTGCTGCTAAGCCCCTACACACTGAGCGATGTAGGGGCATTTTCTAATGAGATCTGTACAAGAACATCATTGAGATTACAGTTCAAAACCAGACCGTCACAGGTGTCTTCTCTACCTATGCACTTCACATCCAGAAACGTATTGCACATACCATGTATGACCAAGAAGGACGGGTTAGCTGGGTTTTTTGAAATCTGCTTATGATTGTTAAATATTAATCAGATATGCCCACTAACAGATCATGATCATTTTAATAACAGGAGATATGAAACTGTAAAACTACCTTATTTTGCAGCAATAGTATTCGATTAGATTTTGTAACTGATTAACTATTCACTTTGACTTAACTCGAAATCCCTTGTGCTAATATTGTTTTATACACAGTGTAATTCTAGGCCAAAATATCTCATTCTTACATTCATACAAACATCACTAAAGTTTGCAGATCAACCTGATTTCTAAATGTTTTTTTTTTTCAATATAAATGTGTTGTCGTATCTTTCACCACACACAGGCTTTTAGTTGCACGGCTGGCTTTAATGTGGTTTAAATTGTAACTGCCTTTACATTTTATACGGTTCCTGTGTTTCCTTTTTTCGTGCTGAGATTTGTATTTGGAAATACAGGCTCTTATCCAGCATCTCATACTCAATATTAACTTTTACTGAGTAAATGGAAGCGGCCATTCTTTGTAATCTGACAGCTGTTAGACGTGTCCGCAGATTTTATGTGACCCTACAGGGCTGCAAAGAGTTTTACCTGTTTGAACAGCTGTATCTAATAAAGGGGCTGACTTCAGCCTTCAAGTTACTAATTAACGTCTGTTCTTGATGCCTTCTACCATGTCTCATCAGCACAGGGACAGTCGACTCTTCTTCAGTAGGGGACCACAGTGTTCTCTGTATATGACCGGAGAATAGCAGTTTGCATTTGCCTAGTCTATAGGCTGTCTCTGAACTCATTGGTAGTTCAAGTCATTAAATGTTGCAAAAGGACATTCACAAAAAATCTGTCTGCCAAGTGTTTTATTGGAGACTAGAAGTGTTTTGAGGTCTACTCCGAGCATGAATCGATGTTTGTGGGTTGGAAATGTTCCATCTATCACACTCTTCTCTTTGCATACACTGAGACCCAGTGCTCGCGGATGTATGTTGTGATAGAGAACACGAAGTTTTATTTAACTAAGACCGTTTTTTGATACACGATGTTCAGCATTTGCAATGAATATTCCTTGTTAGGGATGCCAAACATTTTGAAATTGTAGACATATTTGGGGTTTGCTTTTGGAGCCAGCTTGCCCGTCCTGAAAACACCTCTGTATTCTCTCCTGAAAGATTGTCCTGTTCCTAATGTATGTATTTGTTTAAATAGATTGCATACATTTTTCCAAGATTAACCGCTGTATGGTTCATGAATGCTGGTCTTGTTGCTTGGCTAGTGCAATCATTGTTTGTACCACTAGGGGGCAATGTGGGATATTGCTAGAATTTACAATCTGAAAAACGGTCTTATATTTTTTGGCATGAAAAATGTCCTTATTTCTTGTAGGTAAAGATGCAGAAGGTACAAATAAGTGACCGGTTTAAATTTGTAATCTTCACACCATTGTTTATTGTACTAATCACATTCATTTGTGTTCATTAATGCACTTTGTTATTTATTGTGCTATGCACATACTAGTGGGCTTTTCGTGTTCCATCATAGCTGGAGCCCTGGCGGCTGCAATGAGAAAAGTTGGCCATTGGTGTTATTAGGGAGGGGTGATTATGATATTGTGGTAACTGGCTTGTACCATGGCATAATGGTAAGACCTGGTATTGTATGACTCCTTTCTTTGGGCATTGGTGCAACACGGACAGTGCACGGTACAAATCAATTGCACCCGAGTGCAACAAATTTTTTCCTATTTTGCATTCCATCTGAAGACGGGGGTGGGGGGCTTGAGGTTGAGAGGTTGAGTGGGAAATTAACTCACATGTTGCAATAAATAGAATATGGAATCATACATTGGCCTCTAACTACTTTGCTACTTTAAAAAAAAAAAAAAACAACATTGCTCCTCACTCTCTCAGGTAAATTTAATTAGCTATCTGCCAGAATAACCTCACCGCTCCCTTAACTTTACAGAGTGAGTTCCCAGCAGCATCTTCAATTTGGACTGTCAGCCAATTAGTGGCAACTACCACTGATTGGCTGGTGATCCGCAAACTACAACCTGCACCAAATTTAAAAAGACACCACAGCTTCTTGTTCACGGCACTTGAAAAAGTGACAGTCGCAGAGCCGGATGCTAAAGATACGTTCCAATATGACTTCTCATTTCATATTGACTCAGTGTGCACTACTGATACTCCTTATTATCTAACAAGGGAAGTTATGACATTTTCTCAGAAATGTACTTCTAAGTTTCTTTTTGGTAAAATGTGAAAATGCTCAGGACCGTGGTGGCTTATGCATCTCTTCTCCAATGCACTGCAGTTGATGCTCAAGGTTATTTTAATTCGCAATCTGTTCGGTAAGATTCCATTTTCAAGGAGTGACTGAAGAAATGCATGTGTGCCCAGGCTTTTATGTTGGCTCCGGCCTCGATCAGTCTGTATCTGTTGCAGAGCTGTGGAAGGGTCAGACTTACATTTGCACAGACTGGGAAAATAGTAAGTTAGTAAATGAATTGTGTATGGATGTGCGACAGGACAGGGGATAGCTACATTTTCACAATTCACACCCAGATTTAGATAGGACAGAGATCAGATTTTCTTTGTCTGAGTGGTGGCTATCTACTTGGTCATATGCAGATGAGCAATCCGCTCTGAATTAGGCCCAATGTCAGAGCAGAATAAATAGTTGGCCGTGTCCAGTTAAATTCCTTCAGGATATGCAAGCATGGCGGCTTTCTTAACTGTAAGGCTGGAAGGATTTTTAACACTCAGGGGCAGATTTATTAAACTCTGTGAAGTGATAGTGTCTGGTTTTTATCACCAGCCAATCAGCTCCTAACTGTGAAGTTACAGGCTTGGTTAGAAAAATGACAGGTAGGAGCTGATTGGCCGGTGATAAAAATCAGACATTTTATCACTTCACCGAGCTTAATAAATCTACCCCTCAATTCTCTGCTACTGGTGCTGCAATGTATCAAGCCTTAGCCTTTAGGCTTACTCAATATTTTGTATGGATGTTCCCTGCTCTGAAATGTTATCCGTAGTTGAGAACGTTTGTTTGAAAAATGTACTTAGGTGAGGCTTGTTTGGGCTCTAGTATTCTTTCTGCCAAGACCTCATCCATGGCAGCTTTCTGGCAAATCAATGCAGAATCCGATAAAGCCCTGGAAACTGTTCCTTTCCATGACCCAAGTACTTTTGAATTGGGCAAATGAATTGCTTTTGGGCTGCTTCTAATGCTGACAATTTCTGTCCAATCTGTCTGGTAAGAACAGAAATCTGGTAATGTTTTGTAGAAAATGACATTAATCCATTTGCTTCCAAAGGCTTGAACCAAGGCAATGGTCATTTAGACATATTAGCTAAATCAATTTCATCGAACAGATTTGTCAAAATATTAGATTGGTTAGATGGATGGATAGCGCACTCTGTGTGGTATGTACTGCGAATCAGTTGGAGGGAAGGAAGGAAAAGTAGGAGGGGGGGGGGGGGGGGGAGAAGGCCGTGTGGGGAATGGGAGATGGGAGGAGTGAGGATAAGGAATGGGTAGTGGGGAGGTGCAGGGTGGGTCACAATGGTCTCTAAATAACAGTCAGGATAATGAGTGATAGAATAAGAAATATTTAATTTAAATGTAACAATAAGAGCGGGTGCTCCGCTGGAGCTGATGTCGACACAGTCAAACGAGCTGTGTCGATAAATGTCGATACACACCTCACTGTCCCTATAGGAGCCCTTGCGGGGATTAGGATGCCAACAGGTTCCCTTTTACCATATGTCCTAAGGGGACATACGTCTCCTATATGAGATACAGTGGGGTGTGGAGTCTCTGTGATAATTGACAGCGTGCTGGTGGTTAGGAGTCCCTTGGGAATCAGGGTGCCAACAGGTACCTTTATACCATAAGTCCAGCAGACTTATGTCTCCTATAATGTTTGTGTGGGCTGTTCAATTTAACAGTCTAATTGTGCAAACAGTCCTGCAGGGAGGAAAGCAGGCAAGTAGCGGCGTCCCGCACCTTGCTCCTTACCCTGTTCGCTGTCACTGTGTGGACGTCCTGGGCTCACTTGGAGTGCCGGTGGGTCCTGTGGATGATGCGGTGTTTGAGTGCGGTCTTTCTCCTCTCCTAGCGGGTGCCTTTGACAAAGGCTTTTCACAGCCGAAACGCGTTGGACCAACTGCAGTACCCTTAGGCCTTGTTGCCTACCACACACCCCTCCATCTACCTCCGTATCAGCACGATACGCTGACGTCACAACAGCGCGCCGGGACACGCCGCGTCTGACAGACCGGCAACCCGGCACCCGCTAGGAGAGGAGAAAGACCGCACTCAAACGCCGCATCAGCCGCAACATCCACAGGACCCACCGGCACTCCAAGTGAGACTCCATGGAGGAGTCTCTTGGGTCTTTTGTACATTCTCTGGAACCGGGGAGTTTTATCAAATCACATTGTGAATATCTCTGTCATGTTAATCAGGGCATACCGCAGTGTTGCTACTGGAGATTTGTTTTCCTTATAACTCTTATAACTTTGGCAACAACGGCGAAGAGCACAGAAAATAAAAACTCTAAAATGTATTACTATTTAGTATTAGGGCACCACAATTTAGGGCAGGATTAAGGTCGGTGGGAGCCCCTATCA
Source organism: Crinia signifera (assembly GCF_055691185.1). NCBI lineage: Eukaryota > Metazoa > Chordata > Amphibia > Anura > Myobatrachidae > Crinia > Crinia signifera. The sequence goes on from NC_139220.1 coordinate 243,666,601, forward strand.
ATTAAATATATAGTGGATGTTATGAAAAATGAAGTATAATATATAATTTATCCATCAGCATTGGGATTGTGTTCAGTTCCTTAAGAAAGAAATTATAATACTTTTGTTGAAAACCAAAATGCAAATCACATTTTACAAAATGTACCCTAATGTTCCAAATATCTTGCATAATACTGTATAAAGAATAAAAGGTACTTGTTTGCGAGCAGGAAGCCCAGATTTTCTACGTATGCTAGCGTAGTGAAATCGCATCGCATGGGCCATTTTAGTGCCGTGCGATGCGATTTTTTTATGTAATTTATTCACTGCTGTGTTGGCCCCGGGGCATTGCATTGCACCTCCCGCAAAATCGCATGCGATTTTATAGGGTGTGATGCCATTATCTATACAGTTGTATGACATACAATGAGGTTATATTGACCCCCCCCACTATCCACATCACCCCGAAGTGCGGCGAGCGCAACAGAACGCGTCCTCCCGACCTTTTCATACCCCCACTATCCACGTCGGCGTGGAGTTGATTTTATATAGTGTGGCGAGCGGACACGTAATACATGTAAAGTAATCAGCGTCCCCTCGCGGGGATCTCTGCGCTCGCCACGCTTCGGGCTCGCTACACTATATAATGTAAGGGCAGCTGCTGCCTGCCTGCACCACAGGGGGTATTGGTCGAGTGGTCTGATGCCACGCAGCTCAAAGCCCAATGCCAGGCAGTCACCAACTGCCACTAAGGAAGGAGCAGAGACTAAAGGCATTAGGCTGGCATATGTTTTGAATTTTTTTTTTTAGCTAATTCTCCCGTTACAGGTTTGCTCTCAGCAGCCCTTTCCCTCACACTGCAGAGTTGGCGGGCTGTGTGTGCAGTGGGTAATTTGGAGACACAGCTAAATAATGCTGTGCTCTGATTTTTATTAGTAGTGGTGTGCGTTATTCAGGGAGGGGGGAGAGAGCGAGAGTGTGGGGTCCCTGGGATGACTGTTCCTGTTACCCCTCTTTGGAACTGCCCATGAACTCAATCTACCATGGTGATGTAGTAATAATAATAATTTTATGTATATAGCGTTCTTTCTCCAACTGGACTCTATGTGGAATTTCTCATTATACATAAAATGTCATTTTTTTAATCTGTATACCATGAACTAACTAAAAAGACAAACATAGAATAAAACAAATCGTACAAGAAACCAGTAGGACACACATCTTGATGAAACAGACAGAATGATAAGGTTCTGGTCCAGAGCACTTGCAATCTAAACCCATTCTTTCGCACAAAACAGCTCGATCTCACACACTAATGCAGAGGGGGAACATGAATAATAATAATAATTTTATTTATAAAGTGCTCTTTTTCCAATAGGACTCAAGGTGCTTAACAAATAGAACGAATGTAATACAGTATAGAAAAGCTTTTCATAAACAATTCTTAAGGGAATGAAGGAAATGCTTGAGTAAACAGGAAAGTCTTGAGTCTGTTTTTGAAGGATTCTAGAGTGTGGGCCTCTCGAACTGTGCGGGGAAGTGGGTTCCATAAAGTCGGAGCTGCATGGCTAAAAGCTCTACCCCTAAATGATTTACGGGGGGGATCCTAGGTACTGCCAAAAGTCCTACATCTACAGATGGATTCGGTATGAAATCCCGACAGGGTCATAATACCGACAAGGACAAAATCCAGACATTTAAAATCCCGACCAGGTCAAAATACCAACATTTAAAATGTACAGGTGAAACAGTCAACATGACTTTGTCGACAGGTCGCGAGGTCAAAATGTTTTTTTTCCACTATTTTTTTACCCGAATGTCGACACGGTCGACATGGACACAGTTGGAAATGAACCGCAGCCCCTCGCATCGCTCGCTTCACTCGCAATGCTTCGGGCACGGTGCCTCGCTGCGCTCGGCACACTATTTTGTTCTCCCACCACGCCCTAGTGGATGGTAGGGCATGAAATACCGCCTGTCGGCACATGTCGGGTCAAAAAACTGTGAAAAAAACCATGTCGACCTCGCAACCTGTCGACACAGTCATGTTGACTGTTTCACCTGTACATTCTATGTGTTGGGATTTTGACTGCATCCCCTACAGATCGCAGTAATTGTGTGGGACAGTATGGAATCCGAAGCTGCTTCAGGTACCTTGGGCCTCGGTTATCTAGGGCAGTGGTTCCCAACCTTTTTTCTCTCCCGTACCCCTTGATTAGGCTTTTCATTTATAAGTACCCCTCCTCTCATTTGAAATTTCCACAGTACTTATGAGTGGAAGTGAGCAGTATGCATGTCCTAATATTAAGGAGTAGCCGTGGACTAGTATATGGTCAGGAATCAGGTCCGTCTTTGTCTGGCCACTGGCTGTGTATTGTCTCCAGAGTTCCCGCTAACGCCTGTAGGATTAATGCTTCTTCCACCCATGTCAGTGCCGGGCAGATGTTCACTGGTAGCTTTCAGTGAATTGCTGGTTGGGCAAAAGCATGAGGAGATGCTGATGATGCTGCAGATGGACTGGAAATGACACAACCTGTCTTGTTTTCATGTCAATGGTAGACTTCTTTTGCCATTGGGAGACTTTTTCTTCTTCCGCCATTACCAATATTTCCAAGTACCCCCAACTGGTCTGCAGAGTACCCCCAGGGGTACTAGTACCCCAGGTTGGGAACCACTGATCTAGGGCTTTGGAACTCAGTAAGTTGATCTTGAAAATGATTCATCATTTTCTGGGCAGCCAGTGGCCAGTATTCAATGCTCTGGATTCACCGTTTTATTTTGGTAACTGGGGCTGTTTTCACACTCTGCGGTGAATTGTTTCACTGAAAATCTGATTCACCCTATTCAATGTTCACTGTTTGCCGAAAGTGAACAGTGAATGCCGGCCAGTTCTCCGTTTCATGCTCGCTGCAATTCGCTGGTGTATTTCAGTGGGGTTTTGACTGTGATTCCCCGAGAGTATTCAATGCTAGGATGGAGAATTGCTTTCACCATGATTTTCGCCATGATTCACCATTTTGCATTCGACATCTTTTAAGGTGAACTGGAAAGTGTTCTTTTAGAATAAAGGGGTTTTTTTTGGGGGGGGGGGTTTTGGTGTAAAAAAATCACTAATTTTATTATGTGAAGGGGCATGCTTGCAGCACATCAATATATATTTAACACATTGATTAGGGGGGGGGGGCTGGATTCGCTGCACATAGTGAAAATCCTCATTGAATACTGGCCAGTGAAGGGAGTAAAGAATGGAGTTATGTGGCTAGAACGGGGGCTGGTTAGTTAACAGCCTGGCATCTGTGTTTTGTACTAGATGTTATCGGTGCAGTTCTTTTGCTGGTAGACCAAGGTAGAGGGAATTGCAGTAATCCAAACAAGATGATACAAATGCATGTATGACTTTTGGCAGATCTTCAGAGGGGATTAAGTGTTTGATTCTGGCTATGTTCCTCAGATGAAAGAATGAGGATTTGATTGTGGCTGATATCTGATGTTTAAGTGTCAAACCACCATCCAGCACAACGCCAAGCTTCCAGACATGATCAGAGTTTTGTAATTCTGTACCTCAAAGTGTCAGTTCAGTTGGATGGCTATGCTGCAGTCTTTTTTCCTTTTGAGGTCGAGGTCCTATCTTAAGGACCTCTGTTTTGCCAGTCTCCGCCAACTGGCACTCATCCATTCCTGGAGCTCAGCTAGACAGCCATTTAGGGTTGGTATTGGGTTTTCAGTACCCGGAGCAAAGGACAAGTAGTTGTATATCATCTTCATAGCAGTGGTAGACATGGACATGGTGCCTAATTATTTCATCCAGTGGCAGCACGTACACTGCAAAAAGCATTGAGGATAATATAGAACTGCAGGGCAGTGGTACAAATGAAGATGAGATCTGTACTTGGACCAGTGGTCTTTAATATCTTTGTTAGTGACATTGCAAATGGTATTGAAGGGAAAGTATGCCTTTTTTGCAGATGACACAAAGATATGCAACAGAGTAGACACACCAGGAGGCGTAAATCAAATGAGTTATGATCTAAGTAAACTTGAGAATTGGTCAAGAGCATGGCAACTACAGTTTAATGCTAAATTATGCACTTGGGACTTAAAAACCCAAAGGCTCAATATAGTATCAAGGGTACTATAATGGAAACTACTGAGGAGGAAAGATCTAGGAGTCACTATTTCAAGTGACTTAAAGGCAGGAAAGCAATGTAACAAAGCAATGAGGAAAGCTAGTCAGATGCTTGGTTGCATAGGGAGAGGAATCAGTAGAGACCATGGAGACCATATCTTCAGAAGGATATAAATACATTGGAGAGTGTACAAAGAAGGGCAACTAAAATGGTGCATGGCCTACATCACAAAACTTACCTGGAAAGACTAAAAGATCTTAACATGTATAGTTTGGAGCAGAGAAGGGTAAGGGGGGACATGATAGAAATCTTCAAATATATCAAGGGTTTTAACATAGTACAGGAGGGAAATTTTCTTCAAAGGAAAAGAAGTAATAGAACACGAGGACATGCACTGAAACTGGAGGGAGGTAGGTTCAGGGGAAATGTTAGAAAGAATTTCTTCACAGAAAGGGTAGTGGATAAGTCAGAGATGGTAGACAGTAGAACAATTTAAACATGCTTGGGATAGGCATATGAATATCCTTACAAAGAAATAAGGATTACAAAGGGTTGAGATTACCTGAAGGGTAAAAAAAAGGGGCAGACTAGATGGGCCAAATGGTTCTTATCTGCCGTCAAATTCTATGTTTCTATACTCCAGATAATACTCTGTGACCTGCCAGCGAGAAATTAGTTGAATGTACACATCAATTCCTGCATAGTAGTTTTGTTTTCTACACACTATTCTTGCTTGGTATGTCCAGGATCTTCAATTCATTCTTGCTGGACCTGCTGATCTGTGTCACACCTTAGAGGTTATATAAACAGACAAGTGAGACTTGAACAAAAGTAGACCAATCCCAGAGGAATACAGACAAGAAACAAAGCCGCTCTGTGTTACTGAATAGGCTATTGTGTTTTCAAATCTCTGAAATTACAAAACAAGATCCCTGCTCCTGCCCTTTAATTACACAAAGCTGTCAGCCGCATGCCCAGAATAAGCAGATCATTTGTAGCGGAGCTGGAGGTCTGCCTGGGCCACATTTCTAGGCTACAGTAAAGCCTTCACATTTTAATCTGTGTGATTTAATGCTGGCAATTTTATGAATGATCATTTTATATATTAACTATTTTGGAACGCACACATTCAATTGTAAAATGTGGGTGTCGGTCCATAACAATCAATAGCATGGTATATAGCAACCTTGAATTGACATATAAAACCGGTACACCACCGTTCTTTAAATAGAGTTAGATCGATTTAAAGTGCATCAGTGCAGAAATGCACAAACACACGGAAGTAGAAAATACTGGCTGCTTTTAGATCTCACTTTGAAGTAAAACACCACCCAAATCTAATTCTCTCTGCACATGTTACATCTGCCCCACCTGCAGTGCACATGGTTTTGTCCATTTGAGAAGGAATTTGCCTTCGCGAGTGAACCAGAATATGGTACCATGTCCTGAAGATGGGCTACGGCCCGAAACGCCGTACCCATTTCATGAATGTGGAATTTGTAATATAAATTGCTGTTCCCAATTGGGTTTGGACATGGTATGACTTCTAGTACAGCCTGAGTAATATCCTAACTGCAATGCACAGGTATTAGGATGAGAATATCAGGCAAACATTAACTGACCCCTCCCTCACTAGTTTCTCATAGTATACTGCTGTTCTTTAAATTAGTGGAACCTGTGCAACTAATATTATTTTAGCTTTTAGTGCAAAAACACATTTGGCAAACTACCTACAGAGTAATGTCAAAATATTTTCAGCAGAAACTTGACCATACATGTTGTCCACATACTCATTACACCTTACAACCTACCAAGAAAACGGCCAGCTCCCAGTAATTATCCCAAAGGATGCCACATAATATCATGTAGTCACCACATCCACACCACACCACATCCCCACAGAAATGCTATATAGTCAAACTCGCATGCAGATTGTATGCACATCGCACAGATTTTTTACCTTGGGATCCTGATGCGCACTCCCGTGACAGCACAAATCAAAACCCAGATAGAGAGGGCTGCAATGACTATATTGTGCAAATCGAATGTAGATAGCATGAATTGTATGTAAATAGTACAGAGTTAGCAAAGATTGCATAGCACTCAAATCTTAACTTGAATAGCAAGGGAATCTCACCGTGTGTACACACCATAATACAAAAAACAGGATTTTTGGATACTTGTGTAGTTTCACAGCGGCACTTGCATCGTATACAAATCGCATGCGATTTGCATACGATTCAATACGCAATGCTATTTAGCACACTCCCACTATCCACATCACCCCTAAGCGTGGCGAGCTCACGTGATACGTGTCCTCGCGACCTGTTCATACCCTCACTATCCACGACGGCGCGGAGTTGATTTTATAAAGTATGGCAAGCCACCGAGCCCGTGATGAGCCCAGCAAGCCCCGCAAGGGGACACGGAAAACGATCCCGAAGCGTGGCGTGGGACACGGATTACTGGACGCGTATTCCGCGTCCGCTCGCCACGCTTCGGGCTCGTTTTACGTGTCCCCTCGCCACACTTTATAAAATCAACACCACGCTGATGTGGATAGTGGGGGTATAAACAGGTCGGGAGGACGTGTATTGCGCTCGCCACGCTTCGGGCTGACGTGGATAGTGGTGTGCTAAATCACATTGCAGATCGAATCGTATGCAAATATCCCATGCAATCTGCTGGAAAGTGCCGCTGTGAAACTACGCAAGTACAGATTTTTGTCTTTCCTGTTAAAATCCTTGTTTGCTGAATCCATGGTGGACACTATTTATTTATTTATTTATTTATTTATTTATTAACGGTTTCTTATATATAGGGAATAATGCTTCCATTCCGACCTCAGTCTAACGTCCCAAGTCCTTCAACTCTTCCTCAATGGAGCATATGAAAAAAACACAATGGAACAAAACAATGTGTAGTCCTGTTTCTACAGGACTACACATTGTTTTGTTCCATTGTGTTTTTTGTATGTTCCATTAAGGAAGAGTTGAAGGACTTTGGGACATTAGACTGAGGTCGGAACGTAAGCATTATTCCCTAACTGTTGGCGCTTTTCCTGTTTTCTTGTATTTACTGTATATTGGTATTCCAGGAAGGTAACTCCTGGGTAGGAAAGTGCTGCCCTTTTCAGCACCATTGATTGTATTCCAATTTGTTTTACTGGGATATATATATATATATATATATATATATATATATATATATATATATATAGCGCACACATATTCCACAGCGCTTTACAGAGAATATTTGAACATTCACATCAGTCCCTGCCCCAGTGGGGCTTACAATCTATATTCCCTACCACATGTACATGCACATACAGACATTCTAGGGATAATTTTTGTTGGGAGGCAATTAGCCTACCTGTATCATTTTTCGATTGTGGGAGGAAACTCACGCAAGTACGTGGAGAATATACAAACTCCGCACAGTTAGGGCCTTGGTGGGAATCGAACCTATGACCTCAGTGCTGTGAGGCAGTAATGCTAACCATTACACCATCAGTACTGGCCACTGGGCCGTGGGTTACAGTGGAGCATTAGAGGTGGGTGCCCCCCCCCCCCCCCCATAGCCCACCTGACTCCTAGAGACCAGTTTGACTACACCATCCCCAAATATAGAAGCAGTGGAGAAGAAATAGCACACACACACTAAATCAAAGTTAAAAATCCCATTTTTATTTCTCTCATGCCATGGTGGACACAGGGACTGTGGGACATTTCAAAGATGTCCCATTACATGAGGGAATGTTCCTGTGCTCCAAATAGGACCCTGGACCTAAAAGCTGCATTGGCTGACGCAGAGGTGTCAAATCGGTAGAATTTTATGAACCATGTCCCAGCCTGACAAAGCTGCTCTGCATAAGCCCAAAAGCAAGCTGCCCATGAGGCTCCAACAGAACTGGTTGAATGAGTTCTGATGGAAAACGGAATCGCTTGCCTATTACCATATAAGTCTGGCGAATAGTAAGGCACAACCAGCGAGCCAGAGTTTGTTTACAGGCTTGCCCGCCTTGCTTTTGTTGCAAAAACAAAGGACTTCCAAAGATCGACTTCTGACAGGACCATTGTCTCTGAATGGAGCGAAATCCTGTGACCTTCCCACAGCCACACATGTTAGCATCCATCATAACAATTACCCAATCCTGGATTAGAAATGGATGGCCTCTGTTCAGATGAGAGGTTTGAAGTCACCACAAGAGGGAAAACCTATTTCCCTGGGTAACACAATTGTGTGCTTTGAGGTGAGTGCTTCTATCTGTGAAGGAGTTCCAGCTGTAGTACCATGGCATGGAACTGAGCATATCCCACCATGTCACAACAAAAACATATCTTTCCAAGGACTCTCAAGCAAAGGTGAATGGAAATCCTTTTCCTATGAAGAAACTGCCAAATTAGGGTGAAATTTAATATAATGAGAGATTCTGAAAGTGAGAGATATTGTAAGAAATGTCAAGTTTTTTTAAAGCGGTAATCATTTACACTGCACAATCTAACTGGTTTTGCAGTGTAAATGATTGCCACTTAAAAAAAAAACACCTTTCTTACCAAATTTCTCACTTTCTGAATCTTTCATCCTATTAAACTTCACCCTTCGGGTCTAAAAAGAGACCAACTTGTCTGTGGGAAGGAAGACTCTCTGTACTTTCTCCCTGTTGGAGATAGTGAGCTATATAAATGAAACTTCCTTACTCTGAAGTCTAACAAGGCCATAATGGACAAATTATTTGCAAGAGGGTCAGGGTGGAGTTTTGTCAGTTGGTGAGACTGCAACAGGTGTAGGGTCAGTTGTATGTGCTCTAGAAGCATGGCCTGAGATCATGCCAGCAGGAGAAGGTCCTCCAAGTATGGAAGGATACAAACTCTTTGAATGCGGAATTGCTCTGCCATAACCACCTTGATTTTTGTGAAAACCTTTGTGCGATCAAGAGGCCGAAAGGCAATGATCTGAACTGAAAGTGGTCTGATCAGACTGCAAATTGCAGGAAGTGTTGATGGTCCCCCTAGATGGGAACATGTAAGTAAGCATCCTGTATGTCCAGGTACTGCAGGATGGACCTTAAGTACATCATCCGGAATAGTGGATCCTTGAGGAATCAATTAAGTTTCTTTTGGTTGTGTAGTGGTCAGTATAATTTGGCTGTTTTTTGTACGAGGAACAGGTTGGGATATAAACCTATTCCCTTATGAAAGTCCCTGCAGTCATCTAGTGGAATAGCAGTGGAAAAATATTGTACTTGATGATGATCCAGAAAGGTGAGGGAGTAACCTGAGGACCCAATGATGCTTACTTAGGCATCAGATGCGGTACCCATCCACTCGTCAGCGAAGAGCAAGACACAGCTGCACACCCTCTGAGGTCACAGGTGGGGACATGCTGCAGGCTTGTCTGTTGTCTTGGGAGTCTTGCAGTGAACTGTCCAGGACTGGCATACTATAGACCTAGGATATTTAGAAGAGGAGATCTGAACTCTGGAAGAGGACTTACCACCGTATTTTCCCTGTTGCCGAAAGATTGCTTTATTTCGACCCTTGCAGAGGGTAAGAATTAACCTGGCACCAGAACAGTGGTTTAAAGGAGGCAGAGTGATCACTATCCATGCAGGCAGGCTATGTAAAAAAAATGGCTACCAAACTCCATATAGTGTGATGTGAGAGGAGCTCCCTTTGTGGGGAAAGCAGAGTAGGACCAACCAAGGGGAGAGCTCCAACCCCTCCTGGAATCCAGACAGAGAATTGCTGCTCAATATGGCCACACTGTGACCCTGGTTGTCAAGCTGTACAGGACCGTTGGCGACTAAATCTCTCTTCAGCAATGGTCACCACAGTAGCGCCAGCTTCCAGATAGTGATATTTGTTTAATGTACCTACTAACAGATCTGCTGTAAGTATACACAGACATTCTGAGTTATCTTTTCTGCAATATAATAATGCAATTTAATGTTATCAGTCTTCAACGAGGCATTCTGTGTTCTTCAGTAATGTTTCTATTAAACATTCATAGAGGATTGATGTGAAAAATATACTGCATTATAACAAAAAAAAGTAAAACCATAATAAAGATACAGATTTCAAATAAGTAGTTTCCTTATAATTATCTAGTAATGTTTCTATATTTCATTGCAGCTAGTATCTGTAGGTGTGGAGATCAGTTACTATATAAGATGCCTAGGACACATCATTTAGTCTACTTTGGAATTTGCCAAGATGTAGCCTCCCCTCGCACTGACCGCCTGCACAAGCCGCTAGTTCCCCTGAAGAGTTTTATTTCCTCTTTGAACACTGGGGGTTAATAGCTCCACTCTGCTTTAACTCACATGTTTCTTGAGAAACAGTTTTCCATAAACTTCTTACATCGAAGGAAACAAAGGTTAATTCTCATGAACAAGGGGAACCTTTTGTTAGCAGCACTCATTTAAGGAGCTTGGGTTTGATGTTTAATATATGAATGGAAGTTTAGAACCAGCGAGGCGTCCAGTGCTGAAATCTGTCCACTTTCTTCTTCAGGGCAGACTAAGCTGAAGGATCACCAGGGTATTATGTGTTATATATCCAAACTCAATTGGTCTATAAACCCTTTAGCGCCTGTCGCCAGCATGCCATCTCTTAATGAGAAAATTAGGTCAATTAATATAATTTAAGATAATCAGTCTGTTCTACAACCTTTACCATTTACAATATACTAGGTGATTCATCGCGCCCTACGGGCGCTCTTCACACCGTCGTAAGGGGCTGCGCCCCCTTAATTTGTGAACATTTGTATATGAGAAAGATGGTTAGAATTGTATGAAAGATGGCCTGTATTGCAACTTGAGTTATAGGTGAAATGTGTTAAATAGAGAGCATATGATGTGGAAGGGGGTGTGTATTGTTTTGTTTAATTAAAAAGCGGTTACAGAGTAAGATGTACATTGATAGTGTGGATGGTACAGTGACATTTGTGGGTGTGGGGGGGGGACTGTGTGTGCATGTTGTTTAGGTGTGTGTGTGTGTGTGTGTGTGTGTGCAATAGTATAGTAGGGTGTTTCTGAGTCAGCGGCTCCCCACTGGCGGAGGTCACGACACAGGAAAACAGGAGGCTGGGTAGTGATAGGGGTGTGTGGGCATAAGGGGGACTAAAGAGGAGGGTGGGAGATACTGTGCAGCTTCTGCCAGTGGGTGAGGGTCCAGCGTGGCAGTACAGGATGGTGGCCCTTAGTCAGTGTCTCCTCCTACTGGGTGGGAGTTCGGGTGCATGAGAGCAGGAGGCTGGGCTATGAGGCATGATAGGGGCATGTGGGCAAAACAGCGTCAGCGACTCCCTAGTGGTGGAAGTTACGGTTCAGGAGAGCAGGAAGCTGGGTAGTGATAGGGGTGTGTGAGTATACGGGGGACTAAAGAGGGGCTTAGGGATGCCGTGAATTGCGGGGGGTGCCGTGAATCAAGGTAGGGGGGGGCGCAGGTGTCGGCGAATCGCGGGAGAGGGCGGGGGTCCGCAAAGCGTGGGAGGGGGCGTGAATTGCGCGAGGGGGGTTGCGAATCGCAGGAGGGGGGATGCGCGGGGGGTCCGTGAATTGCGGGAGGGGGGGGGGCACGGGGCGCGATGAATCACCTAGTTGGTTATATATTCTTGTAGAAGGATGGTAGGATGTTGCTGTCATTCAGAATGCATTTACATAAACAGTAATAGTAGCAGTAAAAGATCTGACTTAAAACACCTACAGTAAAACAGAACAGGTGTTATATATTATACAAAGAATTGGTTGATGATGTGTAGGTTGACGAGCACATAGTTGTCACTGGAAAAAAATTGCCACAAGAAAAAATCAACATAGAAAGGTCAACGCATGTAAATGTTGACATAAGTGTGACACCTCATTGGTGTCCATGTCGACACATGAGAATGAATATGAAAACATAAAAAAAAAGAAAAATAAATCTTCAAAAACTCATGTCAACCTTTTTCATTGTCGACCATAGCCGTGCCAGTGTTTTGCATGTGCCATTTAATCCTGGGGTTGCCGTGAATCGCGTGCAGGGGTGGGGGGGGAGGGAGGAGGTGAGAGGTGTCCGCGAATCACGGGAGGAGGGGTCGTGGGTGGATGCCGTGAATTGCGGGAGGGGGGGGTGTGGGTGCCGCGAATCATGGGAGGGGGGGGGGGGGCGCGGGGGGTTGCAGTGAATCGCGGGAGGGTGGGTCGCGGGGGCGGGGGGTTGCCGCAATGACAGGAGGGGGGGTCAGGGGTGGGGAATCGCGGTAGGGTGGGTCGTGGGGGGCACCGTGAACCGCGGGAGGAGGGGCCCGGGGGGTTGGCGCGAATCGTGGGAGGGGGGGTCGCGGGGTGCCGCGAATCGCAGGAGGGCGGGGGGTCACGGGGTGGGGCCGCGAATCGCGGGAGTCACCGGGGGTGCTGCGAATTGCGGGGGGTGTGCTGCAAATCGTGGGAGGGGGTCGCGGGGGTGCCGCGAATCGCCACAAGAAAAAATCAACACAGAAAGGTCAACACATGTAAATGTTGACATTAAGTGTGGCACTTCATTGGTGTCCATGTCGACACATGAGAATGAATATGAAAACATTGAAAAAGTGAAAAATAAATCTTGTCAACCTTTTTCATTGTCGACCATAGCCATGTCAGTGTTTTGCATGTGCCATTTAATCATGGGGATTCCGTGAATGGGGGGGGGGGGGGGGAGGGAGGTGCATGTGAGTCAGTCATGTGAGTCAGAGGCTCCACCCAGCGTTACAGCTCCAGACACACTTTGAGTGACAGATGTAGCCAAATATATAAGAGATATTTGGCTACGATCTTGCAGGCTGGGTGGTGTGTGACCCCGCCCAGCGTTACAGCCGCAGATGATTGACAGATGTAGCTAAATATATAAGAGATGAGTTGGGGTTTTCTACCTATTTTTGTAACAATATATCATCACTCTTAAGTGTTCTGCTCACAGGTTCTGTAATTAACCCCTAGTTGGCTTCTTTTTGTGCTGGCCATATTCTATCATCAATATACGTAAATATTTATGAAGAACCCACACAAATGATACTTTATTTTTCCAGTGGATGGAATTTCCTGAGTATAGCATTAGCTTATGTCTCCTCACCCAGCTAAACCTATACACCCAAAATGGTCTGAAGGGAACTAAAAACAAATGTGTATTTTATTTTCTAACTACCATCATTTGTGGCTCTTGCCATACTACCCAACTGTCCTGATATACATGGTACATCTCTTTTTGGAGGACTGTCTCGCTGTTCCACCCATGGGCATAGTACCCCAGGGGTACTAGTACTCCAGGTTGGGAACCACTGCTTTATACTGTGTAAAGATAATAATAATGTATAAAACAAAACAGATGCCAAACACATCCAGGAATTGTCTTATAATATATTTAATTTTATATTTTTCAAAATATATCATATAAATAAGGGTAAAAACTCTTTATATAATAATAAAGCAAAATTGTGCACATAATAAATCTCTAATAGCCATATAGTCCTGTTCAATATAATTCACTTGCAAGATCACTACAAACTTGCAATTGAATCATGCATTTCCATGAGAACTGTCTCTTGTGAGATTATGAAACAATTTCTATATTGAATACATAATCCATGCTAGTATCCAAGTTCAGCTATTAGCTGAGAATATAATGTACACTGCTAATCATATATCTGTAATTCTTTGTACATGTATGTTTTGTTTATTAGATTTCATAATCTTATATATTACTAATATTTATGGGTACTTTAGCACTGTCTAAACTTTGTGGATTAAAGCATATGACGGAAAATAGAATTATGCATTTTATTGGTAGAAAATTGTTAACAATTCTACAATAAAAGCTGTACTATAGCTGAAAAAATATATGTACTTCCTATCTGATCCAATTTTCCATGCAGCTGTAGTGTTTTCTTATCATTACTGAAAGAACGTGTGGTACTTGTGTACTTTCACGGCTCCCATCGCATGCCATATGTAGTGGCATGCGATGGGATGCGATTTTTGCAGTTTTTAAGCATTTTTTTTTTTTAAATCGCATGCGTTCGCATCGTATGCGATGCGATCGCATGCGATTTTTAACAGAAATGCATCCAAATGCATTGAAATTAGTATCAAACATGTTCAATGGCCCCCAAATGTCATTTTTCAGGCTGTACCACCCCCACTATCAACGCAAACCGGAAGCGTGGTGAGCGCAGCGGTACGCGTCCTAAGACTTTTTCATACCCCCACTATTCACGTCGGCGTGGAGTTGAGAATAGAAAGTGTGGCGAGCCCGAAGCATGGCGAGCGGACGCGGACACCTGTGAAGCCCGCGAGGGGACGCGTATACCTGTGAAGGTATCCGTGTCAACGCTTCGGGCTCGCTGCGCTCGCCACACTTTCTATTCTCAACTCCACGCCGACGTGGATAGTGGGGGTATGAAAAGGTCGTAGGACGCGTACCGCCGCCCCTCGCGGGCTCGCTGCGCTCACCACGTTTCGAGTTTGCGTTGATAGTGGGTGTGGTACAGCCTCAAAAATTACATTTGGGGGCCATTGAACATGTTTGATACTAATTTCAATGCATTTGGATGCATTTCTGTTAAAAATCGCATGCGATTTTTTTGCTATGCGATGGACATCGTGGGAGCCGTGATTGTACACAAGTACCGAACGTGTTTACCTTCATCTAGTATTTTTACTATTAATGTTATTTAAACAATATATAGGGAGATTTATCAAAGCTTGGTGAGACCAGCAACGGAGATATACAAAGTACCGAACAATCAGCTTCTAACTGCCACAGCCTGTAACAGCCTATTATAGGCTGTGTTCTCAAAATGACAGGAGCTGATTGGCTGCAATAAACATTGATGGGCCAATGCAAAATGCAAGTTGGCCATAAAAGCTCTTGCATTGATTGTATAGAGAAAAATGCAGTTATCTGACCATAATTATTCACGTCTCTTCTATAAATATGTTTGGTTATATAGCCGTCACTGTTATCAGTGTGCCCTTGAACTAGGCTTATCCTTGGAGCAAGGGACCCATCTGATAACAGATGAACCTCTGCGTGCTCACAATTCGATAGACCCATGCTAAGCTTTACCTACACTCTATGGATAAAGGTATTTGGCCACACCTGTTAGTTATTGAATTTTAATGAGAATCGTTGCCACAGGTGTATACAATCAAGCACCGCAAATATTTGTGATACAGAATAGGTCATTCTGAAGAGCTCAATGACTTGACGCATGGTACTGCGATAGGATGCCACATTTGCAATAAGATGGTTTGTGAAATTTCATCCCTGCTGGATGTTCCATGGTCAACTGTAAGTGATATTATTAGAAAGTGAAAGCGTTTAGGACAGTGGTTCCCAAACTATGTGTCTAGGCACTCTGGGGTGCCGCGAGGCTTTTCCAGGGGTGTCCTGGGCTGATGATCCAGGACCAATACAAATATTTAGGGTTAAAGTGATTGGCAGCCACTAGTACTGGTTTTGCCTATCATAGACTATGTGGACAATCAAATTCACAAATGTAAACCAGCAAATAACTAAAGATGACAGTGAAGGCACCATTTAATTAATATTGTATTAAAAAAAATTCGATAAATTATTTTATCCTAGGGGTGCCATGGTTCAAGAAAGTTTGGGGACCACTGGTTCAGCCACAAAGCGGAAGATCACGGAAAATCACAGAGAGGGGTCAATGACAGTGTTTACGCGTATAGGGTGCATAAAAAGTCACCAACCCTCTACTGATCTCATAGCTGAAGAGTTCCAACATTCCCCTGCGGCAGGAGCTTAATGGAATTGGTTTCCATAGCCGAGCAGCTGCATGCAAGACTCGCATCACCAAGCCCAATGCCAAGCGCCAGATGGAGTGGTGTAACGCACACCAACACTGTACTGTGGAGCAGTGGAAATGTGGTTCTGTTGAGTGATAAAAATGCTTCTCTGTTTGTTAGTCAGATGGACGGGTCTGGGTCTGACAGATGCTGGGAAAAGGTTATATCCCTGATTATGCATTATTTTAACTATGAAGTTTGGTGGAGGAAGGATACTGGTATTGGGCTGTTTTAAAGGGTTAGTAGGGCTAGGCCTCTTATCTTCAGGGAAAGGAAATTTTTAATGCTACAGCATACAAAGACATTTTGTCAATGCTATGCTTGAAATTTTGTGGCACAGTTTGGGGAAGGCCCTTTTGTACTCTTATATGACTTTGCACAAAGCAAGGACCAAAAATACATGGTTTGATGAGTTTAGTGTAGAATAACTTAACTGGCCCACACAGAGCCCTGACCTGAAACTTGTCAAGCAACTTTGGGATATACTGGATGAAGATCTTGTCGTCCAACATCAGTGCCTGACCTCATTAAGGCTCTACAGACTGTACAGGCACAAATTCCCAAAGAATCACTCCGAAATCTTGTGAAAAGCCTCCCAAGAAGAGTAGAAGATGTTACAGCTGCAAAAGGGGGACCAACTCCATACTAAAGTATATGTATTTGAAGGCAATGTCATTACAGTCCCTGTTGGTGTAATGGTTAGGCGTCCAAATAATTTTGTCCATATAGTGTACATGCAGATGCCCCATTACCACTCAGTTACACCCCTTCAGATGCAAGTGCAGATTATGTTGCGTACATAACTATACACACATGACTCTAACCCGAGCATATTGTGTAAACTGACTTACGTTCTCTTTGCATCAGCCCCAGAATAAGCCTATTACGGCAAGAAAAGAAATGGGTCATTTACTCAATGCACAGAAATGTCGCTGTCACAGAACAAAATAAAAGTCTTTACTGGTCTTGGAAGTGGGAAACTGCTGTAACGCGGTGTCTCAACTCTATGAAAGTAATTGTCATACACCGAGACAAAATAGTGTCCTATTTTTTTTTACAAACAATGCGATTTAATAAATGTGCCATCCTGACTGCATCCTGTGGGTCACATGGAAATAACAGCCCAATTACTTCCTTTCTCAGAGTTGGAGTTGTCACTTTCCCTTCCATAATTGTGCTGGCACATGGCTCAGAACAATGGATTTCTGATACATCAGAATTTCAAGGCTTGTTTATGAATGATTCACCACCCCAAGCTCAAAAACAAAAGCTCTATTTAGATCCTGACTACCCTACTTTATAAACAGGGCATCCAGAGGGCACAATGCAAGCTTTGTTCTCCATAGGAGGCATCGAGCAGACGTGGTGCATTATTGATGTTGGGAAAGGACAGAGTAGTGCAGTCTGTAGTACTTCGCACTATTCACTGTCGCTCTAAGCAATGTGTCTTTACTACAGCATAATGGAAACAAAGAACCAAATATTTCATTGTTATTAATTCCTACAGATAATGAAAACATTATTTCTTTCCCAGCATATCATTTCTATGTTACATATTTGATATGATCACATCCTGGATTCTGTTGGCATTCAAATAATGTGACTCGCTAAGCTTATGATCACCTGACCAAAGAACAGGAGGAAGTAACTGTTTACTGTACCTGTCTGGGTACCGGTGTGATGAGGCTAAA
This sequence comes from Crinia signifera, assembly GCF_055691185.1. Taxonomy (NCBI): domain Eukaryota; kingdom Metazoa; phylum Chordata; class Amphibia; order Anura; family Myobatrachidae; genus Crinia; species Crinia signifera. The sequence goes on from NC_139220.1 coordinate 243,684,228, forward strand.
GTAGATTGAGACCATACTGCACGCACCCTACACGCCGAGCGGGGGGCGGAGAAGGGACGGGGTGCCGGGCAGCCCCATTAGCATTTGGGAACTGGGAACAGGCTAATGAGGCCGTGATGGACATGTGGGAGGCGGGCAGCTGGTATTACCGGATGTCAGCTGCCCGCCCTGTCCTTGCACAAAGCGCCCGCAGTTTAGAGTGACTATATATATATATATATATATATATATATATATATATATATATATATATATATAATATATACACTTAACATCGGCACTCACCTTTCCTAGTTTTGGGGTGCCCTATGGCTTGTGACCACATTGTTTAAACAGACATTGGATGGGCTCTGCACACACTAAATTAACTGATAATAAATAGTGGAGATTTGGTTCATGAATTGATCAATGCATTTAAGCCTGCAGCCCCCGTCAAGGGACCCCACTGTTCTGCAGGTCCTACCACTATTGCTGAAAATGGCTGCAATACACATAGCTATCACATCAATGTTTGATACCAGGCATGCTATCAGGTCTGAAGCTCACAGCAGACTTTGCTTTTATAGGTGAGCAGCTACCAACACACCTGTCACTAATCATCTAGGGAAATGGCTAACATAAGCTATGGAATCTTAGTTAAAAACAGGGTGCATGAGAGAATGTGACCACAATAAGACTAATTAAAAAATTAATCTAATAAACAATATATACACTTAACATCGGCACTCACCTTTCCTAGTTTTGGGGTGCCCTATGGCTTGTGACCACATTGTTTAAACAGACATTGGATGGGCTCTGCACACACTAAATTAACTGATAATAAATAGTGGAGATTTGGTTCATGAATTGATCAATGCATTTAAGCCTGCAGCCCCCGTCAAGGGACCCCACTGTTCTGCAGGTCCTACCACTATTGCTGAAAATGGCTGCAATACACATAGCTATCACATCAATGTTTGATACCAGGCATGCTATCAGGTCTGAAGCTCACAGCAGACTTTGCTTTTATAGGTGAGCAGCTACCAACACACCTGTCACTAATCATCTAGGGAAATGGCTAACATAAGCTATGGAATCTTAGTTAAAAACAGGGTGCATGAGAGAATGTGACCACAATAAGACTAATTAAAAAATTAATCTAATAAACAATATATACACTTAACATCGGCACTCACCTTTCCTAGTTTTGGGGTGCCCTATGGCTTGTGACCACATTGTTTAAACAGACATTGGATGGGCTCTGCACACACTAAATTAACTGATAATAAATAGTGGAGATTTGGTTCATGAATTGATCAATGCATTTAAGCCTGCAGCCCCCGTCAAGGGACCCCACTGTTCTGCAGGTCCTACCACTATTGCTGAAAATGGCTGCAATACACATAGCTATCACATCAATGTTTGATACCAGGCATGCTATCAGGTCTGAAGCTCACAGCAGACTTTGCTTTTATAGGTGAGCAGCTACCAACACACCTGTCACTAATCATCTAGGGAAATGGCTAACATAAGCTATGGAATCTTAGTTAAAAACAGGGTGCATGAGAGAATGTGACCACAATAAGACTAATTAAAAAATTAATCTAATAAACAATATATACACTTAACATCGGCACTCACCTTTCCTAGTTTTGGGGTGCCCTATGGCTTGTGACCACATTGTTTAAACAGACATTGGATGGGCTCTGCACACACTAAATTAACTGATAATAAATAGTGGAGATTTGGTTCATGAATTGATCAATGCATTTAAGCCTGCAGCCCCCGTCAAGGGACCCCACTGTTCTGCAGGTCCTACCACTATTGCTGAAAATGGCTGCAATACACATAGCTATCACATCAATGTTTGATACCAGGCATGCTATCAGGTCTGAAGCTCACAGCAGACTTTGCTTTTATAGGTGAGCAGCTACCAACACACCTGTCACTAATCATCTAGGGAAATGGCTAACATAAGCTATGGAATCTTAGTTAAAAACAGGGTGCATGAGAGAATGTGACCACAATAAGACTAATTAAAAAATTAATCTAATAAACAATATATACACTTAACATCGGCACTCACCTTTCCTAGTTTTGGGGTGCCCTATGGCTTGTGACCACATTGTTTAAACAGACATTGGATGGGCTCTGCACACACTAAATTAACTGATAATAAATAGTGGAGATTTGGTTCATGAATTGATCAATGCATTTAAGCCTGCAGCCCCCGTCAAGGGACCCCACTGTTCTGCAGGTCCTACCACTATTGCTGAAAATGGCTGCAATACACATAGCTATCACATCAATGTTTGATACCAGGCATGCTATCAGGTCTGAAGCTCACAGCAGACTTTGCTTTTATAGGTGAGCAGCTACCAACACACCTGTCACTAATCATCTAGGGAAATGGATAACATAAGCTATGGAATCTTAGTTAAAAACAGGGTGCATGAGAGAATGTGACCACAATAAGACTAATTAAAAAATTAATCTAATAAACAATATATACACTTAACATCGGCACTCACCTTTCCTAGTTTTGGGGTGCCCTATGGCTTGTGACCACATTGTTTAAACAGACATTGGATGGGCTCTGCACACACTAAATTAACTGATAATAAATAGTGGAGATTTGGTTCATGAATTGATCAATGCATTTAAGCCTGCAGCCCCCGTCAAGGGACCCCACTGTTCTGCAGGTCCTACCACTATTGCTGAAAATGGCTGCAATACACATAGCTATCACATCAATGTTTGATACCAGGCATGCTATCAGGTCTGAAGCTCACAGCAGACTTTGCTTTTATAGGTGAGCAGCTACCAACACACCTGTCACTAATCATCTAGGGAAATGGCTAACATAAGCTATGGAATCTTAGTTAAAAACAGGGTGCATGAGAGAATGTGACCACAATAAGACTAATTAAAAAATGAATCTAATAAACAATATATACACTTAACATCGGCACTCACCTTTCCTAGTTTTGGGGTGCCCTATGGCTTGTGACCACATTGTTTAAACAGACATTGGATGGGCTCTGCACACACTAAATTAACTGATAATAAATAGTGGAGATTTGGTTCATGAATTGATCAATGCATTTAAGCCTGCAGCCCCCGTCAAGGGACCCCACTGTTCTGCAGGTCCTACCACTATTGCTGAAAATGGCTGCAATACACATAGCTATCACATCAATGTTTGATACCAGGCATGCTATCAGGTCTGAAGCTCACAGCAGACTTTGCTTTTATAGGTGAGCAGCTACCAACACACCTGTCCCTAATCATCTAGGGAAATGGCTAACATAAGCTATGGAATCTTAGTTAAAAACAGGGTGCATGAGAGAATGTGACCACAATAAGACTAATTAAAAAATTAATCTAATAAACAATATATACACTTAACATCGGCACTCACCTTTCCTAGTTTTGGGGTGCCCTATGGCTTGTGACCACATTGTTTAAACAGACATTGGATGGGCTCTGCACACACTAAATTAACTGATAATAAATAGTGGAGATTTGGTTCATGAATTGATCAATGCATTTAAGCCTGCAGCCCCCGTCAAGGGACCCCACTGTTCTGCAGGTCCTACCACTATTGCTGAAAATGGCTGCAATACACATAGCTATCACATCAATGTTTGATACCAGGCATGCTATCAGGTCTGAAGCTCACAGCAGACTTTGCTTTTATAGGTGAGCAGCTACCAACACACACAGAGCCCATCCAATGTCTGTTTAAACAATGTGGTCACAAGCCATAGGGCACCCCAAAACTAGGAAAGGTGAGTGCCGATGTTAAGTGTATATATTGTTTATTAGATTAATTTTTTAATTAGTCTTATTGTGGTCACATTCTCTCATGCACCCTGTTTTTAACTAAGATTCCATAGCTTATGTTAGCCATTTCCCTAGATGATTAGTGACAGGTGTGTTGGTAGCTGCTCACCTATAAAAGCAAAGTCTGCTGTGAGCTTCAGACCTGATAGCATGCCTGGTATCAAACATTGATGTGATAGCTATGTGTATTGCAGCCATTTTCAGCAATAGTGGTAGGACCTGCAGAACAGTGGGGTCCCTTGACGGGGGCTGCAGGCTTAAATGCATTGATCAATTCATGAACCAAATCTCCACTATTTATTATCAGTTAATTTAGTGTGTGCAGAGCCCATCCAATGTCTGTTTAAACAATGTGGTCACAAGCCATAGGGCACCCCAAAACTAGGAAAGGTGAGTGCCGATGTTAAGTGTATATATTGTTTATTAGATTAATTTTTTAATTAGTCTTATTGTGGTCACATTCTCTCATGCACCCTGTTTTTAACTAAGATTCCATAGCTTATGTTAGCCATTTCCCTAGATGATTAGTGACAGGTGTGTTGGTAGCTGCTCACCTATAAAAGCAAAGTCTGCTGTGAGCTTCAGACCTGATAGCATGCCTGGTATCAAACATTGATGTGATAGCTATGTGTATTGCAGCCATTTTCAGCAATAGTGGTAGGACCTGCAGAACAGTGGGGTCCCTTGACGGGGGCTGCAGGCTTAAATGCATTGATCAATTCATGAACCAAATCTCCACTATTTATTATCAGTTAATTTAGTGTGTGCAGAGCCCATCCAATGTCTGTTTAAACAATGTGGTCACAAGCCATAGGGCACCCCAAAACTAGGAAAGGTGAGTGCCGATGTTAAGTGTATATATTGTTTATTAGATTAATTTTTTAATTAGTCTTATTGTGGTCACATTCTCTCATGCACCCTGTTTTTAACTAAGATTCCATAGCTTATGTTAGCCATTTCCCTAGATGATTAGTGACAGGTGTGTTGGTAGCTGCTCACCTATAAAAGCAAAGTCTGCTGTGAGCTTCAGACCTGATAGCATGCCTGGTATCAAACATTGATGTGATAGCTATGTGTATTGCAGCCATTTTCAGCAATAGTGGTAGGACCTGCAGAACAGTGGGGTCCCTTGACGGGGGCTGCAGGCTTAAATGCATTGATCAATTCATGAACCAAATCTCCACTATTTATTATCAGTTAATTTAGTGTGTGCAGAGCCCATCCAATGTCTGTTTAAACAATGTGGTCACAAGCCATAGGGCACCCCAAAACTAGGAAAGGTGAGTGCCGATGTTAAGTGTATATATTGTTTATTAGATTAATTTTTTAATTAGTCTTATTGTGGTCACATTCTCTCATGCACCCTGTTTTTAACTAAGATTCCATATATATATATATACAGCGACCATCAAATGATTTCTCCCCATCTGCGGTACTACGTGGGAGGGGTGGGGGGCGGCCGGCACTGTGGGCAGAGGGCGGGGTCTGATGGACTTGCAAGGCTGTGAAATTTGCAGCCTTGCAAGTCCATCAGACCCCGCCCTCCGCCCGCAGAGTCAATCAGAATAAGGTCCAACGTCCAGGAGAACATCACAGGCAGGATTAAGGGTGAAGGCTTACAGGCTGCCAGAGATATTTCTAAATAAAGCGCAAATGGCAAACCCAAAAACTATATAAGTGGAACTTTCCAGCTCTTGAATTGTGCAGCAATTTCCCTCAACTCCTCTATAGTTTGCCATTTTTCTTCATTACATGTAACTAAGCCCATAAGACATGAAGGGGGATTTCAATTCAAAGCAATGAAAACGTCCTGCCAGCACAATGGTAAATGGCCAATATGTACACAGTGGGGCATCGCAGCAATATACGAAGGGACATCACTTTGAATTGAATTCCCCACAATCTGCTCTTGCCCTGTTCACATGAGAGGAAAGAACTTATTTTATGTGCAGACCAAATCAGCACGCACACAAGGCTCAGAGCCGGACTTAGGCATAGGCAAACTAGGCAATTGCCTAGGGCATTTGGAATGCCTAGGGGCATCAGCAGCTTCTGCTGATTAAAATGATATGCAGCATGCCTATATTCTGTTTGTGAGTGAAGCTGTATCTGCATATGAAATAGTGTATTCATGGAAATCACTGTAACATAGCATTCTGTATGCAGGTACAGCCACAGTCGCACACAGAATATATTCATGCCGCATATCATTTTAATCATCAGAAGCTCCTTGTGTGTGCTGGTCATAACAATGCAAATAAGATGAATTTTCAGCAAAAAAGGCACCCAACGTTAGCAGAACTGGCCAGGAGCTGCATGGCCTATTGAGGCAAGATGTATGAGGAAACATCTGTATCCAAGCAGAGGCAGAGGCCACAGTGTTAGCGGCTGTGTGAGTGCTCTCTGCGGGTGGGTTGGTTGTGCAATAGTGTTCGGCATATGTGTAAGGGGCATTATGTGTGTCATGTATAAATGCATTCATAATGTGTGACATGTGTATAAGGGCATTAATAATGTGCAACATATGTGTAATGGCCATTATGTGTGTCATTATGTGTATGAAGGGAATTAATAAAGGTTGGCATAATGTGTAAGGGGCATTATGGTTATAAGGACATTAATAATGTGTGTTATGTGTAAGGGGCATTACTGTGTGGTATTATCAGGGGGTGCCGAGAGAAAGGGGTAGGGGGTACAAATTACCCAGGCCAAAGTCTGATGGAAGGGCCCAGTGGGGGCCCCGGACCCCCTCCTCTGCCCAGCACACACTGCTTTGTATTGGGTTGCAGTGTGGCCATGGAGGTGCTTAACATACAATATTTTCTCAGGATTTTTTTCTAAGGGTATAATGTGAATAATGTGAGAAGTAATGTACATAAGGTAAAGTGGTACTACTGTGTGATGTTACGTGAATAAGGGACACCATCGCATGATATAATGCGAATAAAGTTGCACTACTGTGTGGCATAATTTGAATTGGGGTACTATTGGGTGGCCATGCCCCTTCCCAGCAAGAACACACCCCTGTTTGGGCTGTGCACCGAATGTGTGCACTGTTTCTATTTAAAATATTGCGTGTAGGAGCACCAAAATGATGACTGCTATGATGAGGGTTGATGGTGCTGGGAAAGGGGAGCAGGGTCAGAGGCGGAACTAGTGGCGGTGTTAGGGGACACCAGCCAAAATCTTGCCTAGGGCGTCATTTAGGCTAGGGCCGGCTCTGAGAAGGCTAACGCCATTGGACAATATACTAATTTACTTGAAAGATTAGAAGTGATTACATACCATAGCACTTGGATATTACATAATAATGGCTAAATATTTTCCATATAATCCTTAAGCAGCACTCATTTATGCATCATAGACGTCTGCTTTGCTGCTCATACAATATGGAAATACTGTATGGGTCAAAAATACTAATTATGTCTCAAAAAAATGTCAGCGATTTAAGTACAGTAGTTGTCTATTGAATATTTAGCAATTTGCATTAGAATCATGAGTGAAACATTTGCCCAATTAGTCGGCACTACACAAGCATTGCCCTCAGTGAGAGCACAGGCACAGACGAGGAGCTGGCAGGCCTGACAAAGAGGCAGCTTTTGTTTCTTCTAATGAATAAAAGTTGTGTATTGAAAAGGAAAAGAAAACAGCTTCTGTTTGTGAATTCACAAGAAAACTGGTCCCAAACCACATTAATAGACACATTTTGGGGTTTATGCCTTATATAAAAATTGTGACTGGTGAAAATAAAGTTTTGAACTTGCTGCAAATTAAACATGTGTCTGCTAAACCTTGTTTTATATTACTTGCAGCATCCTCCCTTTCTAATTGCATGTATGTCTTAAATAATCTAAAGGTGCCCATACACTAGGGCAATGTGCATGCAATTTGATTACTTTTTATGCGATTGCGGCAATAATTCACATAAAAAGCGTCCAAATGACATGAGGTCCAATGCAATGCACCATATCGTGCGCATCGCATCGGAGCTACTGGATCTCTCGTGCTGCAGGTAGGATCCGCCACATCGCAGCCAAGTTTGGATCGCAGGCTATACATTGTATACAAAAAGGACAACATAGAGTGTATCGCATGCGGCCCTGTCACCCAGGAGCTTCTCATTCAGCTTAAGGGGGTTTCAAAAAGTGATAAAATGGAGAGTGATAAACAACCATCCAATCAGCTCCTAACTGTCATATTACAGGCTGGGTTTGAAAAATGACAGGTTGGAGACGATTGACTGGTTGTTTATCACCTTTTGAAGCTTGATACATCTGGCCCTAGGTGTGATACCCATTGAGTCCATAGTGTATGGCCAACTCAACACTGTAGATGTGACAAGTGTATATGGGGTCTTTATGTGAATATCTGTTCTGTTGCTCTATGAAGAAGCTGTGGATCCGTGATATATGTGGGAACCAACCAGCAGACACTGGTTTCGTTTGTGATATAAAGCACCCTGACTCCTGTTGGAGAGCGTTAAAACTTACTCAGAGCCGGCCCTAGCCTAAATTACGTCCTAGGCAAGATTTTGACTGTTGCCCCCTAGCACCGCCACTAGTTCCGTCTCTGACCCTGCTCCCCTTTCCCAGCACCATCAACCCTCATCATAGCAGTCATCATTTTGGTGTCCCTACCCGCAATATTTTAAATAGAACCAGCGCACCCATTCGGTGCCTTTTTTGCTGAAAATTCATGTTATTTGCAATGTTGTGACCAGCACACACACGGAGCTTCTGATGATTAAAATGATATGCAGCATGCCTATATTCTGTGTGCGACTGTGGCTGTACCTGCATACGGAATGCTATGTTACAGTGATTTCCATGAATACACTGTTTCATATGCAGATACAGCCTCACTCACACACATAATATAGGCATGCTGCATATCATTTTAATCAGCAGAAGCTGCTGATGCCCCTAGGCATTCCAAATGCCCTAGGCAATTGCCTAGTTGGCCTATGCCTAAGGCCGGCTCTGAACTTACTTACTAAAGTACTGTCCACTGGAACAAAGTATGATTTGTCTTTCACATTACACCATCAAATCTTATCTCTGACATTTCTCATGTCATTGTATTATTATTATTATTATTATTATTGTTATTATTATTATTATTCTTTAGTTGTGAAATGCTATTAAATACAGTGGTTCCGGATGATGCCCAGACAGTTGGGATTCTGACGGTCAGTATACCGACATCAGAATCCCGGCTGTTTAAATGCCCAACAGTCGGGATCCTGACTGACAGGGGCTATTCTCCATGACCCCCATATAGGGAGACTAGAACCTGTGTTGAGCGCAGGGAGCCCGTAAGAGGCTTCTTTGTGCTCGCCCCCCTGTCAATATTCCGATGTCAGTATACTGACCGCCGCAATCCCGACTGTCGCCCGGCAGCCGCTGTATTTATGAGCTTAGGAAAATAAAGAATTAACGAGGAATGATTTTCTAGCACACATTAGTGTATAACTTGCTAGTACCACTTCCAAATACAGTAATTTGCACCTTTCTCCAACAAAATGTTAATAATGAAACACAAACATCAGTGGAACGTCATACCTCTCCCTGTTCTGCCACAGGAATCCAGTCGCCATATCTGTATTCAAGTTGTCAACATTAACAATATAGACTGCAATCGGTATATATTGATGATGTTGACATGACCATTGTCATCACCTACAATACTATCAGATTGTATATATTAGAAATGTTGACAATGTCATAATGTTGATATTAATGATAGGGTTTTTGTTAGGTACAGAATCACATTAAAAAGACGATGTTGACATTTTATCCGTGAATCATGCTGAATGTCGTCATTATGAACATGTCGGTATATTCAATAGCTCTGTGCTATATGATTGTTATCATTGCTTTGTGTGAGACAAACACTGATTGGATGGAGCACTGACTGAATGCATAGTTGGTTTTGGTAAACACTCCTGTGCGACTAAACGTATTATTTAGTCACTGGTCGTCTCAAACTATTACTGCAACAGTCTTCACACTGGCCTCACACACTACCAGCGTGCTCCCCTGCAGTCTTTCATCAACTCCGCAGCTTGACTTATCTTCCTCTCCCTCCAGCCCACTACTGCCAAGAAAATCTGCACACGGTCCAATTCCTCTACAGAATCTTCTTCAAGCTACTCACCCTCTCTTACTCCTCCAACCTCATCTGCCTACACACTCCCTCCCACCCTCTCTGTCACCAATGGCCATCACCTCTCTTCTACCCTGGTCACAGTGGCGTAGCTACAGGGGTCGCAGCGGTCGCAGATGCGACCGGGCCCCTGAGCCAGGGGGCCCAACCCCCGCCACTGTCCCGTGCGCCGCATAATGTAACTGTCTTCCTCCTGGCTCCCGAGCGGCGGGCCCCGGCTCCGTGTGCTGCCTGGACTGCGCCGGCTGAGGCTGCTCTCTCCTCCCCCTCACCCGGCCTTCCCAAGAGTGCACTGTGCGGGCCGGTGCCGTGCGTCATGACGTCACGCGCCGGCACTGCACACCCTGCGCAGACAGTGCGCACTCATGGGAAAGGACTAGTCGCCCTCAGTCTCTCTCCGCATGCGCAGAGACTGAGGCAGCTCTTGGGGGAAATCAATCTGCCTGCCTGAGTCGTGCTGAGGGGTGCAGTGGCCAGCCCCGCCGCGCAACACTGGGATCATCTCGCATCGGAGGAGCCTGCAATGCCACACTTCAGCACACACTGTAAGTGCAGCAAAACAGGTAGGTGGCTCAGGCTGTAGTGTACTTTAAAATCTCCACACTTGACTCAGTCTTCTTTTGTCCATCGTGTGACGCACCTGCTGCAGGCTGCAGCTCATGTCACATGGTGGCTTGGTGGGCTGCTGGTATAGTAAATAAGTATATTTAATATACTTATTTATTATTAATATGCCAGTAGCCCACCAAGCCACCATGTGACATGAGCTGCATCAGGTTCTGGGCGGGGGGACAGGTTGCCATATGCCCCCCAGGGCTGTTATCTGCATACCCTCCAACATGGCTTGGCTCCCTCCCCCCTCCTCTTCTCCTGCATTTTAAATACATATAGCTGAAAAAATTCCCAGTATACATTCGGAAAGGGGACATGGCCATGCCCCTTTATCCGTGACCACGCCCCCTTTCAGTATGTGTACCGATTTCTGCCCTTAAAATGTTGGAGGGTATGCAGCATAGAGTGGAGTAGGCTGCCAGGAGCAGGACCGCCCGGCGCCCTGTATCGGACTACAGTGAGTCCTGTCAGGCTTTTGAGTTTATGTGAAAAATTGCTAAAACTGCTGGGATGTGTAGTTCCACTGTTACAGTGGAACTACACGTCCCAGCATGCCCTGTCACAGTTTTAGAAATCCATTATCTAAAATCTGTGGCAGGGCATGCTGGGACGTGTAGTTCCACAACAGCACTGACTCCAGTCCTGTCAGGCTTGTCAGCTTTTATTTTCTTGGACCGAGACCGAGATTTTAATTTTGTTGTATGTAAGGGGGCCCCAAGCTGACCTTTCGCACCAGGGCCCATGAACCCTTAGCTACGCCCCTGCCTGGTCACTGCATCCCATGTGTGTATCCAAGATTTTGCCCACGCTGACCGTCCATTGAAATGGGCTCCCTTGCTTTTTAAGACTCTCCCCCAATCTTTTAAAGCTTCAAATGGGCACTGAACACCGATCTGTTCCTCAAAGTGTACTGAGGCAGCTCTACCAACATGCCGCCTCATGTCCTGGCCATCCTTGCCATGCTCACTTCCTGCCTTTAGGAATACTTGCATTCACTTCATGTCATTTCCTATTTGTCTCCCCCACCTTCTAGAATGTAATCTCATTAGATCAGTGTCCTCTTCCCCCTGTTCTCACAGCACTCTTCTCTGGCACGTCAGTTACAGCTCTCTCCTACTTATCTACTATCTACACTTGCATCTCTTCTCACTTGCAATCATACATCACTTCCAGAAGAAGCCCACCACTGGACAACACCTTTGCTTCCCTACATCTCTGCTGTATTGTGTACCGAGAATTGTGCAGCTAAATGTTACCTGTGCTCTGTTTTAAGGCCCCCATGCTTTTATCCGATTTGGGCCGATTTTGCCCGATTCCGACGGATCGGGCTGAGAAATCAGCCCAAATCGGATGTGTTTGACACCTCATCGGACCCGATGCATGGTCCCATGCGCATCATGTCAGACTTTACAGATTGAGGGCCAGATGCACTAAGCTTCAAAAGTGATAAAATGAAGAGTGATAAACAGCCAGCCAATCAGCTCCTGCCTGACATTTTCAAACATAGTCTGTGACATAACAGTTAGGAGCTGATTGCCTAGCCATTTAGCACTCTCCATTTTATCACTTTTGAAGCTTAGTGCATCTGGCCCTGATCTGGCACTCTGTCGGATAGGACCCATCAGCGGCACATCCGTTCCGATTCTGAGGTGTGTGCCAGCGGTACCGCACCCCTGGCACACACCTTTCAGTGTGTCATACCTCTGGGTGGTGGCTGCAGCAGCCGGTGAGAAGCAGTGGGGCGGGCGGTGATCAGTGGGACAGGCATGCCGGGCAGCTGCAGGTATTAGAATTAAAACAAAAAAAGGTGTCAAATGACTAACCATCCTCTAAGAGTTGACTAAGAGTTCTCTCTTTCTGCCAATCAGAGACTGGCCAGTCATTTGACACTTTAAAAAAAAATTGTAATACCCAGCGTGTCCATCCAGCTGATCACCGCCCGCCCTACTGTTCCTCATCACCCGCTGCCCGCCCGCACACCTCCCACTGCAGCTCCCCGGTTACATGTGATAAATCGCCAAATCGTATGTGAGCCTTCCGGGGAGCTGCTGGGCAGCTCCAGGAGAATTGGGTCTGACTTGTCCTTAGGACAAGTCGAACTAATGTATGGGGGCCTTTCATTTCTCAGTAACTGTTATGTTTAGTCCTGTGTTGCACTAAAATTGGTGTTGTGAACCACTTGTGGTGCCCTATAAATAACCTCCTGGGCAGTTTAGGGAATGATGATGTGACTTACAGAACACTCCTCCACCCTCATCTCTCACTCCTACATCCCCTACAGGATTTACGGACAGGACATGATGTATAAGTGAAGTAATAAAGTCACTCGTAGAAATGCACTGTATAGATAGCATGATACCCAAACAGGGATGGGGCAAGCAATGAAATATAGTTTACATAATTGCACATAACCTCTAATCACTCCATATTGAAATCCTGAAGTAAAACAGGATTCCACATAAGCACTTTAATCACTTGAGTGGTTTCCATAACTCTGACAACAGCCTCCTGTACAAGTGTTCCAAGCATAAGAAAATGCTGTTTATATGAAATGTTATGTTTGAGCAAACATCACCCAGACTCTTATAGCGTGCAGGCCGTGTTATTAAGCTGTGCTGCAATTAATCAGGATCAAATCCAAGCATTAGTGTATCTGTAACTGGAAAAGCAGCAGTGACATCGCCGTAGAAACTATCCGGTTGTCTACAGTCGATAGGTCAACAGTGTCTATGTTGACAGTAAATATGTCCACCACTATTGGTCGACAAGCAATAGGTCAACAATAGGTTACATACAAGAAAACGGTCATTATGGGCAGGTCGACAGAGGCAAAGGTTTGACACAAGCAACATTTTGTCATGTCAGTGGACGACAGATGAAAAGGTCAACATAGTGTCTAGTGTCCGTGTGTAACCGAAACACTGCCATCTGCTGGCAGCGAGTGAAACTACATCTCTATCTCATTCACACATACAGAAACACAGAGGCAACCACAAGGTAACGGACAAGCTTTCTAAGCTTTTGCTTCGAGCCGGCTTAGCTAGTGTTTAAAATGTTTCGATGCAAACTGTAATCAAGATGTGCTGCGAGAGCGTTCTGAGCGATACTAGTTTGCACAGATTGCTCAGCACATAGCACTGCATAGCGATGTCCTGCTGAGCGATCTGTGAGGGCTAGTGTACTCAGTTTAGAACACTGGCCCTGACCCTGGCGACCCCAGCAATTATCTACATTTATCCGGCATGCTGGATATTGATCACCTGCCATTATCAGCGCGCAGGGCCACGCATCACTATAGCAAAGCCCCCACACACGGAGCAATGTTTAGTTAGATCACTTAGAAAATGCCCATAAATCGCTACTTGTGTAGGACCCATTACTGTGGGGCATATGTAACAAAGCTTGGAGAGAGAGATAAAGTACCAGCTAATCCGCTCCTAATTACTATGTTACAGTATTTAAAAAGTGACAGGAGCTGATAGGTTGGTGAGATTTTGTACACCTGTAAGCGAGGCCCGCAGTAATGAATTTTGTGGCAATACCACCTTTTTCCCTGGGTTAGAAGCCGTGGTTTATGTGTAGAGCGAGTGTAAAGGGGTTAAACCTATGCACTGATTTCTACTTACACCCCAAAGCTTAGCGACAGACACCACTTATCAGTTTTACCAACACAAGACATTAAGATTTATCAATAAAGGGTACTCGGAAAGCCATGGGGCCAGGCAAAGGGTTATTGTTCCAAATCTCACTCCACTTGTTGTCTCCTCCCTTTCTGCAACATCTAATGGCATCTCTTGAATGTTCTGTGCTGATTTAATTAATAAGCCTGACTGAGTAATGCCTTGTGACGCCTAATCCCAACCTGATGACTATAGAAGCTTTGGGCTGGCATCCTCCACGCATACACATCGTGACTACAATCCACCCATCGCAGCTATCGTTTTCTGATTTATTAACTTTTTTGAGTTTATCATTATCTCAACGCTGACTTTCTTTGCTGTCCTGCTCAGCACTGTTCATCGGTGAGTATCATTGTGTTTCAATTAGTTTTCATGGTTCAGCTGAAAGTTTACTGTGTGAAATGTGTGATTGTTTTGTTAAGAGTTGGTATTTGGCTATCAGTTTCCTGCGACCTTGAATGCTATCAGCTATAATAATGATACATAGCAGAGCAGGAAACAGATGCATTTTTCTGTTTGAAGTGAGAGCGTATTTATCAGTCAAGGCTACATAGAGGAACACATGTTCTGTTAAGCAGACAATGGACTGTTATTGCTCTATAAGTTTGGCTCCAATTACTGTATTTATTGTTTCACGTTGCTTATCAAAACCTTGTGTTATTCAAGGAAATCTCTGCACTTTGCAGCAAAGTAGTTGGAGGCTCCAAGAGAATCCACAGCCTCCGTCTACCCCTGTACACAGATAAGATAGTGCCTGTATTTACCAATGACTAATTACCCTAGTAGATTGTAAGCTCCTCAGAGCAGTGCCCATTTATTTATTTATTATTTATTAGCAGTTTCTTATATAGTGCACACATATTCCGCAGCGCTTTACACAGAATATTTGACCATTCACATCAGTCCCTGCCCCAGTGGAGCTTACAATCTATATTCCCTACCACATGTACATGCACACACAGACATTCTAGGGTTAATTTTGGGAGACAATTGACCTACCAGTATATTTTTGGAGTGAGGGAGGAAATCGGAGTACCCGGAGGAAACCCATGCAAGTACGGGGAGAATATACAAACTCTGCACAGTTGGGGCCATGGTGGGTATTGAACCCATGACCTCAGTGCTGTGAGGCATTAATGCTAACCATTACACCATCCATACTGCCCCATTTCCCTCATATTGTCAAAGCCCTCTTCACTTCACATTTCAATCACAGCTCTCCCATACTCAAACACTCAGCGACCATCTTCGTCCGCATACTCATCTCCATCTTTGGCCACCAGCCCCTAGTAGCACATTGGTCAAGTCCTCACTGCTCACATTTAAGCTGTAATGTGTATTGAACTGTGTACTCTATTTTTGTTATTCATTTACTGTAATGTTAAGTTTCTTTCCCTGTACAGTTCCATTGTACGGCGCTACAAAACACTTGTGGCGCCTTATAAATAAAATTATAATTGTAATAATACCCAAACACATTTCTTTGTCCTGGTCACAACCAAATTCCAGGTGAATGGAGGCTCTAGGCAGATGGGGACATTTCCAAATTCCTTCCAAAGCAATACAATCTTCCAGTTACACTATGGATTTGCCATGACGTGATCTTTATGCGTATGTAAAATGTGCAATTCGAGAACTTATTGTCTAGGAACTGGTACAATAGACAGTTCGTTTTGCAGTATGCAGAGGCAGGGATAGGACTGGGAAAACCATTCTGTTGGTGAGGCCAAAAGTAGAGTGAAGCGAATATTGTATGGGACAGATTTGGAAATTGTATTAGGATAATATGCAATGATTACATTATGTTTGTGTCTGTATAGAACCTGGGAGCATTGCATAGTGATCATGTTTGGTCATGTTGGTTGTATTATGATTATATCTAGTGTGCAGGTTATGTTGGTACAGTAGGTGTCTGTAGAGTGCAGCTGCATTGCATGATGGTCATGTTGGTTGTATTCTGATTATATCTAGTGCATGGGTAATGTTGGTAGGTGTGTGCACAGAGTGCGCTCAGGTCATGTTGGGTACCCACCTGGTAGTATTTCTGTGTAGAATGTAAGAATGTCCAGTTGCCATGTAACATTCTGTAAGTGTAGCGCCATGCATCTTTATACAGTGCGCTCGGTAAACATTTTATGTTGGGTAATTGATGTGTGTTATTGGATTGGATTGTGTTCCTGTCTAGTAGCTACGTGACATTGGGTAAGTGTCTTGACTCTTGTATATTATATAATTTTATTATCTTGCTTTCCAGTGGTCATCTGGTCATATAGGATGTGTGCGGTTCTGTTGCCATATATGTAGAATGTTGCTAGAGTTACAGCATATCATATTAAATGTACTTAAATGCCACCAGTGCTTTAAATGATATCTCTCTGGAGAGCGTGGAAGAACCCAATGCTATGTAAACATGTACAAATCCTTCCAAACATCCTTTTATCATTACTATTATTTGTTATAGGATTTTATGCAGCGATGCCCTTTCCTGCTGACATGTTAGCACAGATAGCTTAGATACATCTCCCTGTGACAAATGCCATTTCTACTGCAGGATTTCACTACCTTTACTTATGTTCTGTTTTGGCACTTTTGTTTTTAACTAAGAAGGGATTATACAGATAGCAATGCTTGTTTGTGGGCTATAAGTAACCTGTAGAGACCTGCATACAGCAGTAGTGGGTGGTGGTACTGTGTTACCACTTAAAGACCACAAAAGATAATTGCTGTAGAATATAATTCAGCCAGCTGTGTATTGCTAGCCTTAGGAATACTTTAGCTCTAGCATATTGCACAGTTTTGCAGGGTTAAAACTGCCATGACACATTTTACATATACCCATACTTACAAACGTTGCTGCCCCCTCTCCTGAAGAGGGCCAGTGGGTACATAGGGGGCATTGCGGGCACAAAGGTGGGCTGTACGGCAGGGGGGGGGTTAGGGGCATAATGGCATGATCACATCATTGTGGCTCTGCCCCCCACCACACTGGGGTTCAAGGGGTACAATTGCTATGGGACTTGACTTAGGGGGCCTCAATCAACCAACCAACTGTACAGTGCAGACTTATTTTTTACTATTTCACCGTCTCCCATTAATAAATATGTATTTTCCCCTTTCCATTTGATGTGATGCCACTGTGGTGAAGTACTGAGTTGGGGGACACCTTCAAATTTTTGGTATGGGACCCACAAAGGTCTAATTACGCCCCTGCCTTCCAGCCAGCCTGTACATTTTTACATTTACCTGCGAGTTTCACTGGAAGTAGAGGTGTCAAATTTTAATGAAACTTTGCTACACCATTGCAGTGTACCTTTGAACTACAATATACCTATTTGGGACTATTTACATTAGAATTGGGACTATTTACATTAGAAAAGAGACGTTTAAGGGGGGACATGCTCAACATGTACAAGTATATCAAGGGCCAATATAAGGAACTGTCACGTACCCTCTTTTCTACTAGAAAGGAATCTAGGACGCGAGGGCATGAGTATAGGTTAGAAGAAAAAAGATTTCATTCAGCTAGTAGAAAGAATTTCTTTACGGTCAGAACAGTCAAACTCTGGAACTCTCTTCCCAGAGAGGTGGTAACGGCTGGCTCATTAAATGCGTTCAAGGCAAAGTTGGACAAACATTTACTGGAGAAAAACATCCAAGGGTACAAATAAGAAATATAATTTGTCTGTAAAATACCAGAACCTACCAAATCAGCAATGGATATCTATACCAGGTTGAACTAGATGGACGCAAGTCTTTTTTCAGCCTTACCTACTATGTAACTATGTAATATACCCAACCTAGAGCTGTGACATGTAGTCCCACGACACTTACTGCCATAGTAAGTGTTGTGGGACTACGCTAATCTCTGTTTACCAGAAATTAGCGGGAAACGCTCAGTTCTCCAAGAAACCCTCACCGAATTGCTAGGTGCAAGCACATTGCTCATTTATCCTCATGCCCACTAGTGGTGTGCTGGGAATATTGCAGTGTTTGGCTGCTGTAATATATGGTGATGTGAGCAGCTGGGAATTGGTTTGTAGAAATATTTATTTCTAGTATTAGAGCAAAGTGATATTGATTTATTTGTCCTAAAAACAAGAAAATTGTCACTTAACTGTAACAGATTTTATGGTATTTCCTCTGCTTTCATTATTTCAGCATCTTGCGTGGACAAAGAGAAAGTGAAATGTCAGACATTGTAAGTATTTTGCTGTGGTGGGAATTTCTGGAAGCACTCAGTTGGATGCCGTTCTTTTCTCATTTGTAACATTGTATTTGTTTTCTAAACAATTATCTATTATGGGACACTAATACCATGTCTTGTAGTATGCTGCTGTGGTGCTGCTAATAGTTTTGTCTGTTTATTATCAAGTCTAGAGTCATTACAGTCCCAGGGGAGGGTGTGTGTGTGTGTGTGTGTGTGTGTGTGTGTGTGTGTGTGTGTGTGTGTGTGTGTGTGTGTGTGTGTGTGTGTGTGTGTGTGTGTGTGTGAGACACTCCCCTGGGTCTGACACACAACTCTTCTGACATCCAGAAGAGTTGTGTGTCCAGATTAAAACCTCAGATCCAATACATTCTGTATAAGACAGGTCATCAAGATTTTCTCTGATCTGCTAAGTAATGAACTAGTTTTTACTCAAATATGAATAATTGACTTTGTTTCTAATTGCCGGTGAAATGTTTTGGCAACAATTGACCAGGCGAGTAGCTTCAATTAGGTTCGAAGGATACTGTTTATAGAGCCAGTAAAGGGACTGGCAGAGTGGTGCAGCAAGGGAAGAAGAGCAGTCTAGTCACAGGAGTTAGGGTGGATAGTAGTGGGGAGTAGATAGCTGAGGGAAAGTCCAGATAAGAGGAGGTTACAGTAGTAAAGGAGGCCAAGATAGGCTCCTAGAAGGGAAGGTTAGGCGGGGCAGGGGGAGGGTAAGTATACTTACCTAACCCTTGTCAGGATTCCCTCCTTTGGGATGACGGTGTCGGTATTCTAACCATCGGTCATCTGTATGTATCCCCTATGACTGTTATGTGAAAGTGTTTTGTGGAGTTTTGAGAATGTCCGTGGACCTAGTGCTGTCCCTACCTATGGTGTGCGGAGGGAGGCTTGGGAACTGTGGAAGGAGCTTGTGGCGGTTGTAGTGAAGCCATGTCCTCCTCCGGTCCGGTCTTCAGGCGTCCGGCGGTGACGTCACCCGTTAGCCACAGCTTGATCTTAGATGACAGGCGGGTGGGGGGGAAGCGGTTGGTCCTGTCTGTGGCTGGCACGAACTGCTGACCCTACGGGGAGGACGCTCGGGACAGGTGAGTACTGGGCTACGCAGTTCCTCACACAGTCACCGGGCTCTTTTTTTCACCATAGATTCTTATCTCCCTCTATGGGGGTCGTGGACCACAAGAGACGTTTAAGGGGAGACATGCTTATCATGTACAAATTGTTATGAGCCGCACTAGCGGCTTCCGCCCGACGGGTCTCCGACAGCGTGTCCCGGCTGTTGCCAGGCAACCGGGACGCCGCTGCGTGACGACGCCGCCGGGCGGGGACAGTACTACTAGCCGCACGAGCGGCTTCCGCCGCCGCCCGACAGTCTCCCAGCGGCGCGTCCCGGCCGTTGCCCAGCAACCGGGACGCCGCTGCGAGAACACACTGATAGGCAGGGCGGGGGAGACAGGGAGCAGCGCATCGTCACTTCCTCCCCTGCAGCAGCGGTTGCCTAGGCGACGGGGGACGCCAGGCACCCGCAGGGAGGAAGGGCTGCCATTGGCTGCTTGTCACATTTAAACCCCTCAAGCCTCTGGTCAGACGCCGGATATAGTTCTGACGTCAGTCCAGAGTGTTCCCGGTTCCAGAGGCCAGTCTTGCCTGTCAGCTGTGGGTTTCCAGTCCAGTGGGATTTCTCTCAGCCTTCCAGCTCTCCAGCCAGACCCTGCCTTGTCCTTGTGCTCCGTGGCATTCCTGTTCACCTACAGATAAGTGGGAACGTTTCCCATCTCTCCTCCTCTTGCTACGTTAGCTGTTTGCCATCTCAGCCGTGTGCATAGGTTGTAGGTATTGCCACTGATATTGCCATTGATTGTTATATACCACCTCAGAGCATTGTTGCCATTGATTGTGATATACCACCTCAGAGCATTGTTGCCATTGATTGTTATATACCACCTCAGAGCATTGTTGCCATTGATTGTTATATACCACCTCAGAGCATTGTTGCCATTTTCTGTGTACATCCAGATAGCCTCCCTAGGTGGAGTACCTGGATTATCCATCTCGGTAGAGTCACCCCCCCTCAGGAGGTTCGGGGCTCCTCGCTTAACTCAGTGTTAGTTAGAGGTTCCCCTTGTTGTCGGCTAGCCTTGGCAGACACGTTGTCACACACAAGACCTGGTGGCATCGGGGTTAGAGCCGGCCTAACTGGCTCTTTCGGACGCGGCTATTATAGGCGAAGCCTAGCACCGCACGTGTCCGTCAACCACTAGTCCGAGGCAACGGAGTTAGGGTCAGTGAGGACGCCCCGAATCCATAACATTATATCCGGCCTGAATATTTAATATCTGACTCATCGCAGTTGTTAGATGGATCCCACTTCACAGTCCGCAGCTCAGATCCTGGCCGGTCAAGTACATAACTTGACTCAGAAACTCCAGGACCTTACCCTCCGGGTAAATGTTCAAGACGAGAAAGTAGCGCAGTCCCTCGCCACTCCCCGTCAGATTGAACCCAAGGTCAGTCTCCCAGACCGGTTTTCGGGGGATCGATCCCAATTTTTCAATTTTCGGGAATCATGCAAATTGTATTTCAAGTTGCGTCCTCTGTCCTCAGGGTCTGAAGTACAAAAAGTTGGGATAATTGTTTCTCTCCTTCAAGGGGACCCTCAGACCTGGGCCTTTGGGCTTCCTGCAGATGCTGAAGCCCTCACCTCAGTGAACAATTTCTTTTCCGCTATGGGTCTTCTTTACGATGATCCCGACCGCATCGCTTCAGCAGAAGCGAATTTGCGTTCCCTGAAACTGGGCAGGGGCCCAGCCGAAGCATACTGTACTGAATTTAGAAGGTGGGCGGTCGATTCGGGGTGGAATGACCCCGCTCTCCGTAGTCAGTTCAGGGCTGGCCTGTCCGAACGCATTAAAGATTCCTTGGTTCAATATCCCGTGCCCGTGTCTCTAGATGAGTTAATGAAGCTCACTATTCGAATAGACCGGCGGCTTCGGGAACGGCAGAGGGAAAAGGCTTCTGGTGGGTGGTTCTCTAGGCCCACGGAGGAAGTGCTCGAGTCTGATGAAGAACCCATGCAGCTGGGTGCAACCCGGCTTTCGGTTTCTGAGAAGAACCGTCGCAGAAGTAAGGGGTTGTGCCTTTACTGTGGGGGTCCAGGTCATCGGGCTTTTGAGTGTCCCCAAAAGGCGGTAAAAGACAAAGCCTAAGTGAGGGTGGGGAGCGTCATTTAGGTTTAGCCAGTTTTTCCCCTTTATATTCAGTATTAATCACCACCAGGATCAACTTTGCGGGGGTTGCCACCACGGTCTCTGCCTTCTTAGATAGTGGAGCTGCGGGTAATTTTTTAGATTTAGGCCTGGCCGCCTCACTCGGTATCCCATCTTTGCCTTTAGACTCCCATGTTTCCGTGTGTGGGCTGGATGGATACCCTTTGACTAACGGCACCATTTCGCATCGCACCCCTCTTTTGAATCTTGTAGTAGGAGCATTTCACTCTGAGGAAATTTCTTTTTTTCTCTTTCAGTGCCCCATGGCACCATTGGTATTGGGCTTACCATGGATGAGAACCCATAATCCCAACATCAACTGGGAGACTGGGGAAATAGTGGAATGGGGTCCCAGGTGTCACCATGAGTGTCTCTCCCTTCCACTTCGCATTACTCAAACCTTATCCCCCTCTTTTCCACCTCAATATCAGGAATTCGCCGATGTTTTTTCCAAGAAGGAAGCAGACGTTCTACCTCCGCATCGCCCGTTCGATTGTGCCATCAATCTCGTCCCTGGGGCTACTTTACCTAAGGGTCGTTTATATGCCCTCTCGATTCCTGAGACTCAGGCCATGGATTCATATATCCAAGAAAATATTTTAAAGGGATTCATTCGCCCATCCAAATCTCCAGTCGGTGCAGGATTCTTTTTTGTAGAGAAAAAAGACGGCTCCCTGCGGCCTTGCATCGACTATCGGGCATTGAATAAGATTACGATAAAAAATTCTTATCCGTTACCGTTAATTTCAGTTTTATTTGATCAAGTCCGAGAAGCTGTCATCTTTTCCAAGATTGATTTAAGAGGAGCATACAACCTCATCAGAATACGTGAAGGGGACGAGTGGAAAACGGCCTTCAACACTCATACTGGCCATTATGAGTATCTCGTGATGCCGTTTGGCCTGTCTAATGCCCCTGCAGTCTTTCAGGACTTCATCAATGAGGTTCTCCGTGAATATCTTGGAGTCTTCACTGTAGTATATCTGGATGACATACTTATTTATTCCAAAAGCCTTCCGGAACATCGTCAGCACGTCAAACTGGTCCTTCAGAAACTCCGTGAGAATAGCCTGTACGCTAAATTGGAAAAATGCGAATTCGAGGTGGATCAAATTGCATTTCTTGGATATATCATTTCCCCCAGGGGGTTCTCTATGGACCCGAGCAAGGTTCAGGCTGTTCTCTCATGGAACCGCCCCACCAGTTTGAAGGCCGTCCAGAGGTTCTTGGGCTTTGCGAATTACTATCGCCGGTTCATTCGCTCTTTTTCTGACATCGTAGCCCCTATTGTCGAACTAACCAAGAAGGGAGCTGATCCTCAGAGTTGGTCCACTCAAGCCATTGCGGCCTTTGAGAGACTGAAAGAGGCCTTCTGTTCGGCACCTATTCTGAGACACCCGGACCCTAGAGTGCCCTTCCTGGTAGAAGTGGACGCTTCGGAAATCGGGGCTGGTGCTGTCTTATCACAAAAGGATCCCTTTGATAAAAAGGTCCATCCTTGCGCATATCTCTCTCGCAAATTCTCTTCTGCAGAGAGAAATTATGACGTCGGGAATCGTGAGCTTTTGGCCATCAAATGGGCACTCCAGGAATGGCGCCACTGGTTGGAGGGGGCCAAACATGTGGTCACGGTCATCACGGATCATAAAAATTTAGCCTATATTGAATCGGCTAAGCGTCTGAATCCCCGACAGGCCAGATGGGCCTTATTTTTTACCAGGTTCAATTTCATTATAACCTTCAGACCGGGGCCAAAAAACGTTAAAGCGGATGCCTTATCCCGCAGTTTTCAGCCGCTTCAAGAACCCAAGTCTCCGGAGATTTCCATTGTGCCAGCATCTATCATTGTGGCCGGTCTAACACAGGATCTAGCCTCTCAGGTCTTGGCGTCTCAGGTTCTGGCTCCCAAAGATACTCCGGAAGGTCGTCTTTTTGTGCCTAAGACCCTCCGGATGTTGGTCCTCAAAGAATTCCACTCCACTAAAGTTTCTGGCCATCCCGGAGTAAAGAAGACATTGGAGTCACTGTCCCGAGCGGTGTGGTGGCCCACTATTCGGTCAGACACTTATCAGTTTGTCATGTCTTGCGAGGTCTGTGCCCGAAATAAATCCTCCAGAAGATCACCTATTGGCCATTTATATCCATTGTCCATCCCTCACAAACCATGGTCTCACATCTCCATGGATTTCATTGTGGAGCTGCCCGTATCCGGTTCCTACAACACCATCTGGGTAACCGTAGACCGCTTCAGTAAAATGGCTCACTTTGTTCCGTTACGAAAGATTCCCAGTGCCCAAGACTTGGCTCGTCTGTTCATCCAACATATTTTTAGGTTACACGGGTTACCGGTTGATATCGTGTCAGATAGGGGGTCTCAATTTGTGGCCAGATTTTGGAGATCCTTCTGTAAAGGTCTGGACATCCATGTGAGTCTCTCTTCGGGGTATCATCCTCAATCTAATGGACAGACCGAAAGAACCAATCAAAGTCTGGAGCAGTACTTAAGGTGCTTTGTCTCTAAATGTCAAAATGACTGGGCTGAATTACTTCCAGTAGCAGAGTTCTCTTACAATAATTCGTGTCACACGGCCTCTGGGAAATCCCCTTTTTATTGTAATACTGGCATACATCCTAAAGCCAATGCTTTTGACATTCAGTCACAGGACATTCCGTCCTCGTCTCTGGTAGCTCACTTGAGGAAGTCTTGGAAGAGGATTCATGAAGCCCTTAAACGGGCATCCCGTGCTTCCAAACGTTCTGTCGACAGACATAGAAGACCTTGTCGGTTTAGGGTGGGACAAAGAGTGTGGGTATCCACTCGCAATATTAAACTCCACCAGGCCACAGCGAAGTTGGGTCCAAAGTTTATTGGGCCGTTTACTATCCTTAGGAAAGTTAATCCTGTAGCCTTCCAATTGTTGTTACCCAGGTCCTTAAAAATCAACAACGTGTTTCACTGTTCTCTCCTTAAGCCGGTGTACTCCTCTACCCGTTTTGGAACCTCTCAGATCCGTAAAACCAGACCCGTTCTGATCCAAGGAAAGGAAGAGTTTGTGGTGGAAAGAATTTTAGGTACTTATGTAGTATCTGGGCTGCCGATTTTTTGATTGTATGCCTTAAGTTAAGGCATACAATCAGATGCGATGCGATATCGCATCGCATCGCATCCGATATCGGATGCGATATCGGATGCGATGACCCGATTTTTCCATAGGAATCAATGTTAAAATGATTCCTATGGAAAAATGGGTCCTTTTCATACCCCTACTATCCAAGTGGGCATGGAGTTGGATATAAACCTGTGGCGAGCGTAGCGAGCCACCGAGCCCGAAGCGTGGCGAGCGAAGCGAGCCCCGCGAGGGGACGGTATTCGTCCCCTCGCGGGGCTCGCTTCGCTCGCCACGCTTCGGGCTCGGTGGCTCGCTACGCTCGCCACAGGTTTATATCCAACTCCATGCCCACTTGGATAGTAGGGGTATGAAAAGGACCCATTTTTCCCATTGAATTCCATGTTAAAATGGACTCAGTCCATTTTAACATTGATTCCTATGGAAAAATCGGGTCATCGCATCGCATCGCATCGCATCGAATCGCATGGTCGCATGCGATGCGATGCGATCTCCCGATCCGACCCGATTTAGAAATCGGCAGCCCATATACTACATAAGTACCGAATTTTAGATTCTAAGAGGGTTCGGGGACACCTTAAATTCCTTGTACATTGGAAAAATTACGGGATAGAAGAAAGATCATGGGTATCGGAGAAATTCCTGCATGCTCCAAAGTTAAAGGCCCTGTTTTTTAAACAGTTCCCTGAGAAGCCTGGGGCCAAGGGTTCGGTGACCCCTCCTCAAGGGGGGGGTACTGTTATGAGCCGCACTAGCGGCTTCCGCCCGACGGGTCTCCGACAGCGTGTCCCGGCTGTTGCCAGGCAACCGGGACGCCGCTGCGTGACGACGCCGCCGGGCGGGGACAGTACTACTAGCCGCACGAGCGGCTTCCGCCGCCGCCCGACAGTCTCCCAGCGGCGCGTCCCGGCCGTTGCCCAGCAACCGGGACGCCGCTGCGAGAACACACTGATAGGCAGGGCGGGGGAGACAGGGAGCAGCGCATCGTCACTTCCTCCCCTGCAGCAGCGGTTGCCTAGGCGACGGGGGACGCCAGGCACCCGCAGGGAGGAAGGGGTTTAGCGCTCAGCTGTCCCCACTCGCAGCTGCAGGGCTGCCATTGGCTGCTTGTCACATTTAAACCCCTCAAGCCTCTGGTCAGACGCCGGATATAGTTCTGACGTCAGTCCAGAGTGTTCCCGGTTCCAGAGGCCAGTCTTGCCTGTCAGCTGTGGGTTTCCAGTCCAGTGGGATTTCTCTCAGCCTTCCAGCTCTCCAGCCAGACCCTGCCTTGTCCTTGTGCTCCGTGGCATTCCTGTTCACCTACAGATAAGTGGGAACGTTTCCCATCTCTCCTCCTCTTGCTACGTTAGCTGTTTGCCATCTCAGCCGTGTGCATAGGTTGTAGGTATTGCCACTGATATTGCCATTGATTGTTATATACCACCTCAGAGCATTGTTGCCATTGATTGTGATATACCACCTCAGAGCATTGTTGCCATTGATTGTTATATACCACCTCAGAGCATTGTTGCCATTGATTGTTATATACCACCTCAGAGCATTGTTGCCATTTTCTGTGTACATCCAGATAGCCTCCCTAGGTGGAGTACCTGGATTATCCATCTCGGTAGAGTCACCCCCCCTCAGGAGGTTCGGGGCTCCTCGCTTAACTCAGTGTTAGTTAGAGGTTCCCCTTGTTGTCGGCTAGCCTTGGCAGACACGTTGTCACACACAAGACCTGGTGGCATCGGGGTTAGAGCCGGCCTAACTGGCTCTTTCGGACGCGGCTATTATAGGCGAAGCCTAGCACCGCACGTGTCCGTCAACCACTAGTCCGAGGCAACGGAGTTAGGGTCAGTGAGGACGCCCCGAATCCATAACACAAATATATCAGGGGCCAATATAAGGAACTGTGAGGCCCCCTTTTTTCTGTAAGGAAGGACTCTAGGACACCCTAGTGGGAAATAAAAGATGTGCTTCAAAATTCATTTGATCATATATTTACCCCAACAAAGATGTTAATAGACATTTTAAAATAATATAATAATAAGATTTTGTAGAATGTATGTCGGCCTGTTGCATTTATGTAGGGTAATCTTGCATGGCAGACATGTTCTATCATTCCCCACAAGCAGTAATAGTGTGCATTCAAGGGCGTAACTACCATATATGCAAGGGGTGCAGCTGCTATGGGGCCAAGAGCTGGGCCCATCTTTACTGTCTAAGCAATATGTTTTACATACATGTATCACCATCAGTTTCTAAAATGGGGGCCCTTACAAACTTTTGCTATGGGGCCTAGGACTATCTAGTTACACCCCTGTGTACATTCCTTGTTTTCAGACAGGAACATATCGTATTGTCTCTGAGGAGGAGCAGTCTCTCCGTGCCAAGCTAGAACGGCTGACTACCAAAGACCATGGCCCAGTATTTGGCAAATGTGAAAAGCTTCCAGAACACACAGTGCAGAAGGTAAGCTGTGAGAAATAAGTGACAGATGCATAGGATATGTAGATGGACATATATGGACTGTAGATGGCACTGAATAAAGTTTGTGTGCAGATATCTGCTGAGGTTTGCATTGGTCTTTCCACACAACATACCTGCATCTATTTACAGAATCATTTAGCCTCCATAGCCCAGCTCCCCCCCCCCCTGTAAATTTGGCAGCCAAATACAAATTTATTTGCCATCAGAAAATATTCTCCATTCGCATTTTCAGCCGATCCTGGTCGTACACCGTAATCTGTAATCGACCTCCTTAGTAATTCTCCTCAGATGTCAGCATGAAAACCAGAGGAAAAAACATTGACAGCAAAGGGCATTTAAGGGCTTGATAACTGTGCTGTGATACACTGTATCACAGCAGTGTATGGCCATCCGACCCCCCTTGAGCCCCATGGGACCTACCCAGGCGGCAGGATGGCATGCAATATATCCATGTCCTTTCACAATCCATGTATCAGATGCGAACCTGTTCCCCGCCGGGAGGGGGGGGGCCGACCTCCGGATCCCAACCAATGCACATCTGTCAAACACATCTGATTTGGCCCGTTTTATCAGCCCAATTCGGCAGAAGCCTTTAGTCTGAAACACAACTAGACAACTTCCAATCAGCTGACTAGAAGATTCATCTCCGGTGCTGGCAGCCATATTTATAAATAAATGTCCTGTAATAACTCCATAAAGATAAATATTAGATATGTGTTTTATGGTAGTCACACCTAGATGCACATTTTTGTTAAGTGGTTCAAAGAAGGCCCAACTAAACACTATCAGCTAAAGGGTCACTGATTGACTTCTCTGAGGTATTATGGCTGAAATTAGTACCTTAGTAGATTTGATGCCACCACACACATATGCTATACTGGCCACACGAGGTGCTCAGTGCTCCATCAAATGACTTTTCACTGGTGAATCCAAATTCTGTCCAATACCTACTTGCATATGAATGTCTTCTAGAAATACATTTGGGGCAATACCATAGAAACATAGAACTTGATGGCAGATAATAACAGAAGAGTTAGAAAACAATCCTCAATAGTCCTCACAGTTCATCATACGTTTATCCATAAAAACAGACACTATTTATAACAAAATGATTATTGATTATATTTTATATGATTTATGATGTTTTGGTTTTCTTCTCCATTTTAAGGCTAAAGATGAACTAAACGAGACTGATGAAAGTCGAGAATTAGCTGTAAAAGAACTTCGTGAGCTGGTGAAGGACAAAGCCAGCAATGGAGATGACCTCTGCCGAGCTGTTGCCGAGAAAGTGAACGGAAAGGACAATTGTTTCTTTCTGCGATTTATAAGGGCCCGAAAATATGATGTAAACCGATCTTATGATCTTCTAAAAGGTAAGGTGATGTAGACAGTGGTATTCTTTGTTATGATGTTATATACTTAACATCCACAGTTTAAGATCCGCTGTCTTAGACCATAAAATCCACAATGGGCCAATGAATGCAGGCGATCACACTGCGTATTTGCCAAGGTATTTTTGTGGTGTGGAATCAAATGATTGACAGGAGGAGTATGTTTGGTGGGAGGTAAAGGTGAGTCATACGCAGGCATGTTGTGGCCATTTTTGTAATGTGTCTCTGCCTACATCCGTGGTCTCATATGCAGAAAACCTGGTACAAGCATCTCAGCTCCCATGGCCAGTCTGCGTGACCATAGAGTCACTTAGATGGTCGATTATCGAAGGATCTGCAACCACCGGAGTGAATGTGTATGCAGTTGATGGTATTAATGAGGCCTCTGGTTTTGGACTTGAAGCTGGGATTGCATTAATGCATACCCTCCAACATGACCCATTCCATTTGATACAAAATGCTCTGTTGCTGGACTTCCTTGCCAGTGGCAGTTGCGAGCCTGCAGCACAGTCCAATATTCAAAAAGGGGAGCCATCACTGTCCTAAACTCACTGGCAGTTGATGTGACTCACCTCTTTGAATTCTGGACTGTGCTGGTGTCCCACCTCTGTAACTGCCACTGGTAAGGAAGTCGAGGAACAGAGCTTATTGTACCTAATGGAATGGGTCTTGTTGGAGGGTATGTTAATGTCTGCTTCGAAATCAGGCCAACTGTGCGCTCTATATAGGAATCTTTTCTCATCTTGTATATATGAGGGCATTATGGGTTAAGTTAAGGGAAAGTGAGCATTGTGATTGGACAAATGGAACCAAGCTGGGAAAGGAGGAAAGTTATGAGCACATCTCAAAGTTGTGCTTGGAGGAATCTTAGGCCTCTACAAACCCTATCAAGTTTATTTGGTGAATATATACAGAGAATTACAATACCTTTCATAAATATTAAAAAAGCACATTTTTAAAGACCCTTTAAAAATTCAGGTTTAAATCCTTAAATATTAAGTATAATTGGTAACTCTGAGCCAGGTCACACTGGAGGGGGCTTGGAGGAACCTGTCTCGGGGCGCGTGGAGACATGATCACATTATCCTAGCCTCACCTGCTTTACAACTCCCATTACCAGCATAATAAAGCAGGGGACATAGCAAAGATGGAGTTCTGATAGATCTCCCGCTGAGTAAATAATATATTATAGCGAACTACAAGGTATGATTGGTTTACCTCATTAACATAAATAGATTTTAAAACCTAGCACACTCCTTATTGCTTCTAAATAATATAAAATGTTTACCAAGTAGACAATGTTTGTCATTAAGGTTGGGGGGGGGGGGGGGGGGGGGAGTTGCTGTTGACTCAGAACTTTTATTTTTTATTCTGCCTATCACAGTATACAACAGTTATATGATATCCCGCTGATATTTAGGACCGATATCTAACAGAGGAGAGGGGATAGCAGGCTAAAGCTGCTGAGCACTAGGCCTTCATAACACACCAAAATGACAGAGACGCCACATGACCATCACAGTTCTCCATTCACTGGCACATTTCCAGGATTTTAAATGTTGGGATGTCTGACACAGGGTTTGGTCATACTCTCCAACATGACCCATTCCATTAGGTACAAAATGCTCTGCTCCTGGACTTCCCTATTACCGTATGATTGCTGTCACCTGTGGTGAAACACCATTCTCATCAATGAACTAGTTCAACACAGGTGATGGCAATCATACATTAAGATGGAAGTCCAGGAGCAGAGCAGTTTATACCTAATGGAATGGGTCATGTTAGAGGGTATGTTAGGTATACATATCTCCCAACGTGACCCATTCCAGGAGGGACAAGATGCTCTGTTCGTGGACTTCCATGCCAGTGGCTGTTGCAGAGTTGCAGGGCTGCAGCATAGTACAAAATCAGATAGGGGAGCCCAACCAGCTGCCACCCTAAACACCACCGTCCAGGACTCACTGGCAGATGTGGCTCCCCTATTTGAATTTGGGACAGTGGTGCAGTCCAATCTCTGCAACTGCCACTGGCAAGGAAGTCCTGGAGCAGAGCATTTTGTCCCTCCTGGAATGGGTCATGTTGGGAGGTATGGGTATATGCTACAAAGCAAGTTGTCCAATCAGGAAAGCAATGAGCAACTTTAAGAGTTCTGTCTGTTACCTCTTTGCCTGCAGTGTGTAATATGTCAGCCTGTTCCAGACCCTGCCCCCAATGAAGTTACTCACATTGTGCCGCTAGAAAACTCTTTTGTTTTTTTGTGGGATTATCACATCTCAATTAGGTTGTGAGTGGAGCTGAGAGGGGATAAAGGAATTATATAAAAGAGAACAGAAATACTGATTTAGTTTCACCCTTATAGAAGGCAGGTAACGTTCTGTAACGTGATTTAGAGGGAAACCGTTCTGTAACAAGAATATAATAAGAGAAAAGCAAAACTAGGTCACAAATGCCTTCATGGGGAAGGGGAGATTACAGCCTCCCAGTGTGCTCCGGACGTTTCCAGTTTTTGCTGGACCATACAGGGAGGCATAGGCGCCAAAACCGTGGGTGTTCCGGGGCCTGAGCACTCATGGAAGGTGAGGAGCACCCACGGGCCACGGCCGGAGCTCACTGTTGGGGATCCTGGCAGCACCGCAGCGGGGTCCCAGCAGCGGATATGCCATCAGCAGCGGGGTCCCTGCGGCGGATGGGAACTAGTAGCGGTATTAATACCGCTGCTAGTTCCCATCTTACGCAGGGACCCCCGCTGCTGATGGCATATCTGCTGGCGGGACCCCGCTGCTGCGCTGCCAGGACCCCTTGCCTACCTCCATCCAGGACTGGGTGGGGGCAAAGTTGAGCACCCACGAGCACCCACCGGCAAAAACGTAAGCCGGCGCCCCTGCAGGGAGGCTTTATTCTCTCCCCCTCCTCTCTCTGGTAACAGGTGTCACAGGCAGCCCCTCCGGACAGGACAGACCGAGGACTGGACAATACAAGCTCTGGAATGATAGAAATTGATGAATGGAGCCTGTCCGGTGCGGCATTCTGGGGCTCTGTCCGGTTCTAGTTTTTACCAATACCCAGATTTGCAGGTGCTTTTGGATCATTTAAGCCAAAGTTCATATCAGTATGTTTCTCCTTCTTATTTGAGAGATAATAATATTGCAGCAGACCGCAATGCATCATTAAATAGTGCATTCTAACCAAGATCAGCCAGGGAGTAAATAGCAGTCCTGGGCAACCAATGAGATCCAAGTCACAGATGTGTCCCACGTGGCACTGAAGGGAGATGTCTGAGGTAGGCAAAGTGAGCTGGTGAAACACCCTCAGTGTGATCATAGTATGCCCCATGTAGCGTGTACGTGTAGTCACCTGCTTCACATATAAAGTCCATTCAGCATGCCTTAGATTTGGGGCTATGCCATTTGGGAAGTTGTATAAAATGCAGATTCACAGTCCAAGCCTTAACCTCATCATGTTACAGTTTGACATATTAACATTAAAATGTAATTATATGCCTTTTGCAAAATAAAATGTAATTCTCTCCATTTAGAATTGTAAATGTTCATTGTGTGAACAAGTGTGTATATTTTATTTTCATCAGTAGATGGCGGTAGTGCATCAGAATTATACTGCTTTTGTTGAAACTGGAGTAAGGAGAATTCTATTACATATTTCCCAGGAAGATAAACTTTAGATGGCAAAGCTCTCTAGAACAAAGGAGAGGCAATTTGTAAAGCCTCTGCTTTGTCTGTCCTATACTATGTCACCTACTTGATAGAGCAACAAGTTGCACTTCAACCATAGCTAGGAAGGCACTGGTTAATTAAGTCTGTCTGTCTACTACTGAAACAAGTATTATTCTGGGATTATGGGCCTTATTCTGGTTGATGCGGTCCATTCTGAATTCTTTCGGAGTGTGCTTTTTAGCCGTCTACGCATGCGTAGGCAACGCTATGCGAATGTGCCACGCATGGTCTCCGTACTCGTTCTCACTAATACCGTACAGAAATGTCCACCGAATTGAATCGGGAAATATGGGCGTTTTTGGGCGTCAATCGGACTTACACAAGGGCGTGGTTTCAAAGTGGGAAAAACTGGGCGTAAATATGTGCGTACACGAGGGAGTGCACTAACTGTGGTAGGCGTGCATTCGGACAGCACACCGACTGCAAACGAACCAACACGCATGAAATATGCGGTGTTCATAAGCAAGTTTCACTTTGCGGAGACCACTTGTTCTTGTGCTAGGCATTCGGTTCGCCCAATTACTACGCCCGCAACTGAAACACTGTCAGCTGAACACAATACAATCCACTCCTCTACTCTACTCTCTTGTGAAGCCACCTGCTGTGTTCCCAATGATTCTGCTGAGGCAGAAGATGGCCCAGCTGTAGATGGCCCAGCTGTAGATGGCCCAGCAGCCTGGTCACCTCCCAATGGCTGGTCTCTGGTGAGGTGCACATTGGTGATGGAGTCCAGCTGAGCTAGGAGGAGCTGATGCTCTTGTTCTCCCTCTGATTGTGAACCAGACATGTTTGCAGCATACATAAAACCTAGGTAAAGGGGTAACAATGAATGAATAGCACTTCACATGATGTAAGGGTTAATTTAAAGAGGTACTAATGTGTTTAAGTATCAATTAGGATTTAATTGATGACAATTACAAACAATCCATTTTTTATGAGGTTGCCTAATTGCATAAGTGTGCCATGTGTCAGATGTATGACTTCAGATAACAGTCGTGAGTTTTGCGGACATACCCCGCATCGGCGCGTACGGCCAGCTTCCCGTCCATTCTGACGCTGTAAGACCGTGCAGAATCTTTGTGTGGCTACCGCACACGCACGGTTTGGATGTAGTCCGAAAACACACCCTCTTCTTAGAGAGTGAGTCCGTCCGAATGCGGAGGACCTGTGGGCGTTTGTTCTTACAATGTCCGCACAGCGTGGCGTTTGGTCAGCTCCGAAAGAATTCGGAACGGACCGAACGAACCAGAATAACCTCCTATGTGCTGTAGCTGAATGCTAGGAAATTGTATTATTCATATAAATTACATTGATTACGTTTTTTAAAAAAAAAATTGGCTTATCTTTGGTACATATTCAGAATTTGTATCTGGAACTGCATTGGGAGCTAATTCTAGGTCTCTTTCCTAGAGAGGCCACTGTGCCTACTCCTATAGGGTTAACTTTTTATATATTTATTAACAGTTTCTTATATAGTGCATACATATTCCACAGCGCTTTACAGAGAATATTTTAACATTTTCATCAGTCCCTGCCTTAGAGGAGCTTACAATCTATATTCCCTACCACTTGTACATGCACACACAGACAGTCTAGGGTTAATTTTTTTTGGAATCCAATTACAGTATATTATGGATTGTGGGAGGAGTACCCGGAGGAAACCCACGCAAGCAAGGGGAGAATATACAAACTCCGCACAGTTAGAGCCATGGCGGGAATCGAACCCATGACCTCAGCGCTGTGAGGCAGTAATGCTAACCCTTACACCATCCGTACTGCCCCAACTTGTATTGTAAATGCAATTTGTGGCGATGGGGGAAATCACTGTTCATTACATTTCCCCAGTATACTGTAGGTCCACAATTTGTATTTCGAAACATACAATACCTCTGTGGGCAGTATTCAATGAGAAAAATTCTCCGTGTTTTATGGAGAATTTTTGCTTTTTTCGCCTTGGACGGGGCATTTTGCTCTCCAAAAGCGAGCAACCCTATTCAATGTGAAATATTCGCCGTCTTTCTAAGTGATTTTCGCCGTCTCTCTCCGTGTAGAAATTCTCCATCTTTTGATGGAGAGCTGGAATGTGAACTTTTAATCTAAAAGGGTTTTTTTTTTTAATTTTGGTGTAAAAAAATCAGGTTTTTTTTTCTGTGAAGGGGCATGTTATTTTTATTCATGTGCTTATAGCACATGAATATATATTTAATAAAAAAAATTTTTTACACAGTGCAGCCAGCAGGGGGCCGGAGCGCTCGAGCCGCTCATTAGATATTCATATATTCACTGCACCTGATCGTTAATATGCACGAACGGGTGCAGTGAATACTGGGTCCCCCGCTGGCTATAGGGGGGGGCAGCCTGTGCTGCCTGGGTCCCGGGGGGGCCCCCTACCCTCCACATATGTTCTGGGGCATCCAGGGAGACTTTAATCTCCCTGGATGCCACCGTCCCACGGCTCCCTGTCAGCTCCCTGCCGCGGACGCTCGTCCGCGGCAGGGGTTAAGACTCGCCGCGAGTCTTAAATACGTTGAATAGTGGGAGCAGGAGGCTCCGGAACACGGAGAGTGCATGGCGAGAGAAAAAATCTCTCGCCATGCACAGAGAATTTTCTTCATTGAATACTGCCCTGTGAGTGATGATGGCTTTCATTGGAACATGCAGTCAGTGCTCAGATACCTACAGTATGCTATGTTAATGAGGCCCATAGACCAGAACAATATCGTTCCAACCAGCCAACTTTTTGTGTGTGGAAGCAAATGATTATCAGTCGTTTGCTCCCACATGG
This sequence comes from Crinia signifera, assembly GCF_055691185.1. Lineage (NCBI taxonomy): Eukaryota > Metazoa > Chordata > Amphibia > Anura > Myobatrachidae > Crinia > Crinia signifera. The sequence goes on from NC_139220.1 coordinate 243,719,493, forward strand.
TGAAAAATGGGCAAAACGGTCGCTCCAACTAGTTGGGAAAAATCAAACCTGTTAGATTTTTCCAAACTTATCGTTCTGGTATACAGTATGTGGAAGTGATGTTAACCAATGTTTCTATTTTGTATTTAGGTAAACTGGTTACTTCAGTATATAATAAGCTAAAACCCTCTATAAATCATCCTCATCAGGACCGGTGTAAGGCTTTCAGACACCCTAGGCAAAAGTTCAACCTAACACCCCACACTGCCACCAATAATCACTTTCCAGCCACTCAAGTGAAAAGTGTGGAGGTGACGTCTTAGAAGTTCCACACCCTTCACCTGCATTAATTACAACAAGGTTGTCTTCATCACAGATATCCTTAAGCATGTGATAGGCAAACTTGTTGTCGCACCCTGGGCCGGATGTACTAAGCTTCACAAATTAATAAAGAGGAGTGTGATAAACAACCATCCAATCAGCCCCCTACTGTCATGGTATAGTCTGGGTTTGAAAATTACAGTTAGGGGCTGATTGGTTGGTTGTTTATCACTCCACTTTAGCACTTTTTAAAGCTTAGTACATCTCACCCAGTGTTACGTAGCGACAGCTCCCCAGCCTGCCTACACTGTGACTGTGTGGGGAGTCCCAGTAATGTGGTTTGTGACTTCCTACTGCTGCTCCCATTAGTGGGAGACACGCAACAGCTGGCCTGCATTTGGTGATTGCATTTATGTGGAGTTTTTTATTGTATTAAACAAGGTTTATATGCACTATGGAACACCACTCTAGGTTCTTTGTGGACAGATACTATACCCATGGGATTCCGTATTTTGACTATAAAGGCAAGCTGCATTCCAGACACAAGTACATGCTAGCTACACTTTCACGATGTTTGTGAAATAATAAGATTGCCTAAAATATATATTTTTGGGACTATAAGGGTGGAATTTACGAAGATGGGATTTCTATTTCAGATGGGATGTTGCTATGGGTAACCAATCAGATACTATATATTATCTTCTAGAAGGTGCTACAGCATTAGAGTGGAGCTTGTACATTTTCTAGATCGATATCTAAAGCACGTGCTGGGAGAGACTGACACTGTCTTTCACTCAGTCAGCAGCAACCAGCACAGTGTGTAGCCAGTCTCTTAAAAGCAGCCCAAAGCACCACATAGGGTTTATCTACTAAGTTATGAAGATGTCGAAGATGGGATGTTGCTATGGGCAACGAATCAGATTGTATTATCTTCTAGAAGGTGCTATGGACAACATCCCATATTCAATAGAACTCCCATCTTAGTAAATCCCCCCCCCCACACACACACACACACACACACACACACACACACACACACACACACACACACACACACACACACACACACACACACACACCCCAGTGGTGGATCTAGACTTCTCTTCTAGGGGTCCTGACTCCTCCCTTTCCCATTCCTGACTCCTCCCATTGTAAGATTGCCCCCCCCCCAAATAATAATAATAATAATAATAATAATAATAATAATAATAAAACAACAATAATAAATGTTAAAGAAAAAACCCTGCATGGGGGGTTCTGCATTGCACACATATACATAGCACACCACAAACACACATGTACATTTCACATCACACACAGCTCACCTGAAATACATACATAGTATATCACACATACAAACACACTGTATGTGCAGCCGGACACACCAGCAGCCGGACAGTGCACACACAAGAGAGCTCCAGGCTGTAGCTGCTCCCGCTCATCAGGCGACTTCATCCTGAAACCGGGCACACAATGGTCACATAACCACCGTGTGCCCGCCGAGCAGTGCTGCAGACACAGCCCACCCCACACTGTCTGTGAGAAATCAGGTTGGCAAACCACCTAATTTACAGCCCACCAGCCAATAGGACAGCAGGATGGGGAGAAAAAGCCCAGCTATATCAGCTACTGGGTGAGAGAGGCGGCGTCATCATCTCCCCATCATCACTACAATCATTACTTAGTAGGTGCGGGTGCAGATACGGCCGGCGGCAGTGAGGAGTATACCCCCGCAGTGATTCCACTGGCCTAGGGGCGGGCGACCGCCCTGTTCACCCCCCCACACTTAAATCCGCCCACACACACCCTGCAATACATTAGGGGAGAATCCTAGGGATTGTGAGAAACATTGGATCCTCACCATTGCAGTGTTAAACATTGAACATTAGAGCCATCTTCCAATAAAAAAATCAAATGATTCCCATCCCTATGGGACCCTATAATATGGCATAATATGTACTGGGGTTCTGATAAAAGTTAATGGTTACATACTAATCCATTGTTGTCTGGGTCTGCGCATGTGCCGGACCTGTTCTGTGCCTGTGCAGAACAGGTCCTGTGCGATCGCTCGCAGGTCCCGGCACTGTCGGTGCATACTTCCTGGCCCCAGAAGAGCTATTCCAGCGGTCAGTCCGAGTAAGCTTCCGCAGTCTAGCCGAGGCCAGTGACCATTGGGGCTGATGCTGTGTCTCCGGACACAATATTTGGATCACAGATGCTGGCAGGAGGGATCTACATATTTCATACAATTGTCTCCTACACCATTTCAACATTACATGTATAACTTGTTTCGAGACGTGCATTGCCAACCGTATTGTAATCAGACCAGGGTACCCCTTATGGTATAATGTGACTTGGGTACTACTGTGGGGGCATGAACTAGGGCATCATTATCATTCAGAAAATGAACTAGGGAACTACTATGGTACATAAAATGAACTATAACACTACTATGGGGTATAAAATGAGCTAGTTTATTTATTTTACAATTTGTTATATAGCGCAGCATATTCCATTGCAATTTTCAATTGGAAACAACAGTGATAAAACAAAAAGGGTAGTAAAAACCAACAAAAAGGTAGGAGGGCCGTGCTCACAAGCTTACAATCTATAGGTCTACTTTGGGGCATACAATTAACCAGGGCACTACTATGGGGCATAAAATGAACCAGGGCACTACTATGGGGCATAAAATGAACCAGAAAACTACTATGGGGTATAAAACGAACCACTGCTGTGGGAGAGGTGTCTCTGTGGAAGGGGGTAGGGTCCCCTCCAAAAAATGTTGCCATAGAGGCCACAATGTACTGGCTATGCCCCTGGGTAATGTATAAGTATAGAACACAGCAGTTTAAGTAAACACTGTTTTGACTCCCAGACAGACACCCACACATAAATGATTTGCTGCATAGAGGAATCTTTTCTATTTATAACAATAAACATAAGAGCAGAGGACAGACGAGGACATTGAAGTGAAAGAACAGCATAGATGGTTTGCATATACAAGGAACAGGAGCCAGCTCTAAATACACACATCATCATTCACATGTACTCATCATGGTGCTGGACAGGAGGGATACAGCGGGGATTACTGCTTGTGTCAGAGGTCTGATGTCTCCTAAGGGTCACCAATACAAAAATATTAAAACATCACTTAGCAGTATTTATGTTAATAATTGATATACTTAAGGATGTTTTACAGATAATATTTATCTATTCTATATCAGAAATTCTACCCATGTTATTGCTGGAACCAAAACAGTCGGCTAGCATTTTTAGTGGATATTTTGCACATCATGTACAGCAACGCAGGCACTCAATGGGTTAAGCATGGATATACCTAGGGTCAGAGCCAGATTAAGGTCTAAATGGGCCTGGAGCTGAAAATGATCAAGGGCCTATTATGCGCAATAATAGGGATTGCGGCCAGCACCTAATAATGTGGGTGGCGTGACCAGTGTTCTGGTTGGGTGGTCAGCTCATGGGTGTGTCTCTATTTGTGTAAATACTTTCAACTAATTATATATGCCTGGAAAAGGCAGGGAGATATATTGGTGGGTGCCCTCCAAAGGTGCACCCGCAGGATGCCGATGTCCTAAGATACTTGCAGGGTGAGGAGGCACTCCAGTCATAAAAAAAATACTGAAATCCGAAACTTGGTAGACAATATGTCAGCACCTTTTATGTGGTAACCTAAATTTACCACACCATGTACCCCTTATACAAATCATGCAACACAATAGTAACCCCTTATACTGTACTTGCTTCTTACACATTATGCCACATGGAATGAGACAAAATTCACACCGATTGAGCAAAAATTCACACTATGGCACACAGATTAAGGCAAAATTCACATTTTGCCACATGGATTGAGCCAAAATTCACACTATACCAGGTATGTCCAAACAGTGGCCCTCCAGCTGTTGTGAAACTACACGTCTCAGCAAGCCTTGACATAGTTTTAGCATTATATAAACATGGGGTGGGGGGAGATTGGGACAAAAACCTATGCACTGTTAAGTACCTAACCAGTATTCAATTATTTGAAAAAGCGATGAGAAAATCCACAATCTGACAGTTTTTGTGCCGCGGCACTGATTGACGGTGTGGAGGTGCTACCCCTGAGAGTAAATTAGACAAGCAAAAAAAGGGAGAAGAAAAAGTACTCTCTTTGTTTTGGGGGCACTCTTATTTAAAACTTAACGTTTAATTAGTATCTATAAAAGTATTTTGGACATAATACAATACATACATAACACCCAAGACATATACATATAACAAGTGGTACTAGGTGAACGCTGTCGGTAAATGTACAAATTTGTCTGGTGTTTAAATAAACCAGTTTTTGATCAGGGTTCACTTTTGTAACTGCCAATTGGCAGTGAAAGATATATTAGAGAGACACCTCTGTACGGAGGGTAATCCGCGAATATCTCAAAATAGTTGACAATGTCTAAAATGGAAATGTTTTTTTAAACACAAGACATTGTTGAGGGATATCTACAGCAATATCGACAGTTTTATAGTAATAATCTGGTGTCACCTGGTGGTCTGTAAAATACACTATTATTATTGTGGAGGCCAAAGAGAGAGAAGAACAGGGATGAAATAAGATTGTGTACAGTGTATCCCTGCGTTATGATTGCTACACGGTAACTGCTGCTGATTGTTATTGATGGATTGGCTCAACCAATCCCCACAACTGAGCGGGTTAATCCGTGCGACAGTAGCAGATGTGGATACCGAAAATAGTGGGTTCCTTCTGTCCACGTTAGAGTAGGGACCCCCCTGATTGGCTATTGCCCTTGCAGGGAAATGTCACCTCAATCGTGAGTGAGTGTACCCAGAAAGTGAAATCAGGTAAGTATAAAGATAGGTTACATTCGAGGATTACTTCACACGCTGCTATCCCCCATGTGCTTAGAGCATTGATGGGTGATGAGCGATGTGTTTCGGCTCAAAATGTCCCTGAAAAGAATAGTATGGTCTCTTTAGATAGATAATTGTTTGCCAGTGATAAGGGTATCTCCCATTCACTGTACTGTACAGGTATTTGGCCTATCACAAGTATACAGTTTAGGAGAGACTCCTAAAGGATAGTAGAAAAGAATTACAGATTCACACTACTGCAAGTTAAGTACTTTGTATCAGGAAACAGTATTACAGCTAGTGTATATAGATTCCCCAAAATCGGGGATCTTACCACCCAGATGATGATACCAGTATGGATGTATCTGTCGTAGCTGGATTTCCCTCTAACACCTAAATAGCCAGGGGGGAATGGTATCCCCTGTCTGGTGAATGGATAGGTAGGTGGACAAACGGCCGTTTCGCGGTGTTCCCGCTTCCTCAGTGTCCTAACTCTGTCTGGGTCGATTGCTGGTAATATTGTAAGTTTCACCAATCGAAACCCGGGGGTGTGTGTTCCAGTAAGCCAATAGGAATCATGGGCGTATGTTTATATTAAGTATCCCAACAGAAACCTTTTCCATAGGTTTCCGTCATTCGTCACCTGTTTAGTCACATGTGTTGTCATGTGACGCTGCAGAGGAATCTCCGGATACTGCCGCTCTGTGTGGACGGCGTCCGGAGATATGCGCATGCGCCTGTTGTCATGAAGATCTGGCAGCCGGTATGAATGTTGTGTGATCGCGTCTCGCGATATACACTAGCGTACCGGTTGTCATGGGGATCTGGCAGCCGGTATCAATGCTGTGTGATCGCGTCTCGCGATATACATTAGCGTACCGGTTGTCATGGGGATCAGGCGTAGTGGGTGTAGCTATCGTGAGTGCCAGTGCCTTGTCTGGATACTATTCGTGTTAACTGTGCTTGCCTATTGTGTTACGATGTGGGGATAAAAGAACTAAAAGTGCTGAGGCGTGCCAGGGGAACATAAAGATAATGTTAGTGACAGGCGGTGTAAATGTAAACTTACGTCGGTGCCGGTGCCTTGTATGGGTGATAATACGTAAAGGATGTGCTGAGCTGTTTCATGATGAAATGAGGATAAAATATTTTTTATTATTATATGGGGATGAAGTGTGCCTAGTGAACTAGGGGATGTGTAGATAAGTGATAAGTGAGAAAATTAATTACGGTAGTGAGGAAAATAAAACTCTGTGTGGTGAATATAACCTGAGTGTGTTGTGTAATGTGCCCTTCTTGTGCTGTTCAATGGAATAAAGTTTAAAATGCTAGAGAATCAAGGTGTGTGGGAGTGTGGTTGATAAGTAGATACAAATCATTTTTTTAATGTATTGTGGGGACAGAATAAGTGATTATGTAAAAAGGGGTTATAGTAAATTGAGGGGTTATAGCAAATTGATTATCTATATTTATTAAAGGATAATGTGAGAAGGTGATATAAAATAAGGGGGGTAAATGAAGTGAACAGGTATATGTAGTGTTCTACATGTTAGGATACATTGTAGGAAAACATTTTTTTGGGAGAAAAATTCCCTGAAGAAAAAAAGAGGGGGGGGGGGGGTGGGGGAAGGGGGGAGGGGAATTCTTATATAGTAGAAAGTGCCCTAAAAGATTGTGGTAGAGTAAATATGGCACTGTAGTAATAATAACTGTAGTGTATTAGAATTTGCCATAGGTATTTCCCTAGAACCAGACATTATTATTACTACAGTGCCATATTTACTCTACCACAATCTTTTAGGGCACTTTCTACTATATAAGAATTCCCCTCCCCCCTTCCCCCACCCCCCCCCCCCCTCTTTTTTTCTTCAGGGAATTTTTCTCCCAAAAAAATGTTTTCCTACAATGTATCCTAACATGTAGAACACTACATATACCTGTTCACTTCATTTACCCCCCTTATTTTATATCACCTTCTCACATTATCCTTTAATAAATATAGATAATCAATTTGCTATAACCCCTCAATTTACTATAACCCCTTTTTACATAATCACTTATTCTGTCCCCACAATACATTAAAAAAATGATTCATATCTACTTATCAACCACACTCCCACACACCTTGATTCTCTAGCATTTTAAACTTTATTCCATTGAACAGCACAAGAAGGGCACATTACACAACACACTCAGGTTATATTCACCACACAGAGTTTTATTTTCCTCACTACCGTAATTAATTTTCTCACTTATCACTTATCTACACATCCCCTAGTTCACTAGGCACACTTCATCCCCATATAATAATAAAAAATATTTTATCCTCATTTCATCATGAAACAGCTCAGCACATCCTTTACGTATTATCACCCATACAAGGCACCGGCACCGACGTAAGTTTACATTTACACCGCCTGTCACTAACATTATCTTTATGTTCCCCTGGCACGCCTCAGCACTTTTAGTTCTTTTATCCCCACATCGTAACACAATAGGCAAGCACAGTTAACACGAATAGTATCCAGACAAGGCACTGGCACTCACGATAGCTACACCCACTACGCCTGATCCCCATGACAACCGGTACGCTAATGTATATCGCGAGACGCGATCACACAGCATTGATACCGGCTGCCAGATCCCCATGACAACCGGTACGCTAGTGTATATCGCGAGACGCGATCACACAACATTCATACCGGCTGCCAGATCTTCATGACAACAGGCGCATGCGCATATCTCCGGACGCCGTCCACACAGAGCGGCAGTATCCGGAGATTCCTCTGCAGCGTCACATGACAACACATGTGACTAAACAGGTGACGAATGACGGAAACCTATGGAAAAGGTTTCTGTTGGGATACTTAATATAAACATACGCCCATGATTCCTATTGGCTTACTGGAACACACACCCCCGGGTTTCGATTGGTGAAACTTACAATATTACCAGCAATCGACCCAGACAGAGTTAGGACACTGAGGAAGCGGGAACACCGCGAAACGGCCGTTTGTCCACCTACCTATCCATTCACCAGACAGGGGATACCATTCCCCCCTGGCTATTTAGGTGTTAGAGGGAAATCCAGCTACGACAGATACATCCATACTGGTATCATCATCTGGGTGGTAAGATCCCCGATTTTGGGGAATCTATATACACTAGCTGTAATACTGTTTCCTGATACAAAGTACTTAACTTGCAGTAGTGTGAATCTGTAATTCTTTTCTACTATCCTTTAGGAGTCTCTCCTAAACTGTATACTTGTGATAGGCCAAATACCTGTACAGTACAGTGAATGGGAGATACCCTTATCACTGGCAAACAATTATCTATCTAAAGAGACCATACTATTCTTTTCAGGGACATTTTGAGCCGAAACACATCGCTCATCACCCATCAATGCTCTAAGCACATGGGGGATAGCAGCGTGTGAAGTAATCCTCGAATGTAACCTATCTTTATACTTACCTGATTTCACTTTCTGGGTACACTCACTCACGATTGAGGTGACATTTCCCTGCAAGGGCAATAGCCAATCAGGGGGGTCCCTACTCTAACGTGGACAGAAGGAACCCACTATTTTCGGTATCCACATCTGCTACTGTCGCACGGATTAACCCGCTCAGTTGTGGGGATTGGTTGAGCCAATCCATCAATAACAATCAGCAGCAGTTACCGTGTAGCAATCATAACGCAGGGATACACTGTACACAATCTTATTTCATCCCTGTTCTTCTCTCTCTTTGGCCTCCACAATAATAATAGTGTATTTTACAGACCACCAGGTGACACCAGATTATTACTATAAAACTGTCGATATTGCTGTAGATATCCCTCAACAATGTCTTGTGTTTAAAAAAACATTTCCATTTTAGACATTGTCAACTATTTTGAGATATTCGCGGATTACCCTCCGTACAGAGGTGTCTCTCTAATATATCTTTCACTGCCAATTGGCAGTTACAAAAGTGAACCCTGATCAAAAACTGGTTTATTTAAACACCAGACAAATTTGTACATTTACCGACAGCGTTCACCTAGTACCACTTGTTATATGTATATGTCTTGGGTGTTATGTATGTATTGTATTATGTCCAAAATACTTTTATAGATACTAATTAAACGTTAAGTTTTAAATAAGAGTGCCCCCAAAACAAAGAGAGTACTTTTTCTTCTCCCTTTTTTTGATAGTTTTAGCATTCCCTAATTGCAAAACTGTGGCAATGCATGATGGGTAAACTTGTAGTTTCACAGCTGGAGGGCCATAGTTTGGACATGCCTGCACTATACCAAACAGGTTGAGCAATACTGCACAATGAGGCAGATGTATTAAGCCTGGGGAAGAGATAAACTGGAGATAAACTGGAGATAAAGTGAAAGGAGATAAAGCACCAGCCAATCAACTACCAACTGTCATTTTAAAACACAGTTGATTGGCTGGTGCTTTTTCTCCTTTCACTTTATCTCCACTTTATCTCTTCTCCAGGCTTAATACATCTATCCCAATATGCTGCATGATCCTGGGACCATATTCCCTGCATTTTCTGGTATGAAAGGGGTATTATTTCAAATAGCCGGGACATGCAGTGCTCTGAATACAGCCGGGCAGCCCCCTGCTCTCTGCCCGGCTGTTAATGGCTGTCATTTCTGCCCAGTGGCGACTGTCCCCCAGTTACCGCGAGCATGCAGGGACATTCTCGGACTGGCCCCTTTTACACCAGCCTAGTCCCTGCATTATCTGGTGTGAGGGGGAGAGAAAACCACTCCAGCCCCCCTTTAAACAACCAGCTATATCTTCGGAACCAACTGACCCATTTACATGTAGCCTTCGAATGATTTTGGTTCCATGAAACTGGGCCGTTTGGTTCCAGAGAAATCTGTCCTCAAATAACATGAACAGCCATGAAATTACATTTCAGAAATGAGAAAAAATATCTCTAGAACCAATGAACCCATATGGACCAGGTATCAGATTGAAGGCCCAGCAATTTGGGTTAGACTGAGATCAACCTCAAGCTTCTGTGATGCCGGAGGGGGAACTGGCAGCCGTTGGAACCGGGTGGAGGTCGGAATTAGCGGGTCCCATGTTATCCTATGGGGAAAACGTTCCAGGTTTGCCTGGCGGTATCTCCGGTTCCTGGTGGGCTAGCGACGCGGGGCTGGTCTCGTTGGAAAGCTTTGGAGAGTGGGCCTGGAGCTATAGCTCCATCAGGCCCATTGTTAATTCGGCTCTGCCTAGGGTGGTGGGATCCCAAAATGTCTGTGATTTCAATCCCAGGATTAGAGTATCCAATACCGTGATTTTGGGATTAGACTGCGCATGCACAATCTAATGCCAGGCAGCGTCTGAGCACCCGCTCAGATGCTGCCTGCTGTTCCTGACCCCAGCGTGCGGCCTGCACAGCATGACATCTGACTATCGCGCTGCCTGGCCGCACTGTCACATCATCTCTCCCGGCCGCAGCATCGCTTCCCAGCTCCCAGCCATACCTACCACCATGCATATGCTGCTGCAATCCGCCTGGAGGCATCGGACCAGCAGCACTGCTGCTCTCTGCCCCGCTCCCGGCCGCCCACCCACATAAGTAAATCTGTGGGGTGGCCGGTGTGGAGGCGGCGGGGCGTGTGGTTTTTGCCCCAGGATTGGTATTTCTAGATATACCTAAAACCTGGACTGTTGGGATGACTCGAAGACCACATTTTGGAACTAGTGACTTAAAATAAATATCGAACCCACTTGATATCTGAACTGTGTAACTGGCCTGACAAATATGGGAATGGTTGTTTCATAAATGCACAATATTTATTTATTTACACAAAATAGAAATTAATTTTTGTCTGGCACTTCCTATTTCCAGTGACTGACATGCTACTGATTGGTTTGTGTTGCTTGGCCATCATGTGCCGTGTAAGGATCTGTTATTGATTTGCCACTCACTGTTATGAGTTCTACGTCTGGGATTTCCCAATTGACCTGACCCCTGTGTGCCCTTGACCCTGCATATCAATTACCGCTGTGGCCACCTACAGAGCAAGGCCTTATTCATTCCCAGCACTGACTGGCATGTGGGTGAGAGACTGCAGATCAGTTTGTAAACACATTAAACTATTAATGAGATGGCTGATTCTGTAATTGTGCAACAGGGATTGGATGACGAGTTGTAACAGTTGCTGCACAACATAGCACATAATTGAGCTTGCTATAAGCACTGGCATATCTCTGTTTATATTGTATATATGTATGTTAGTATTAGTATTACTAATAATGTTTATCTAAATCAGAATTGCACTACTGTGTGTGATATTTATTTACATATACACAATGTTTGATGTATAAAGATAAGAATGTGGTAAGTCCTCCAAAAACGTCAGTTTTCAATTTAAAGCCAATATTTCGTATTGAATTTCACAATCTTGGCTATTTTAGGAAAATGCCGGGAATCCCATAGGCTTAAATTTACTTAGATGGGAGTTCTATTGAAGATGAGATGTTGTTATGCAACCAATCAGAATTTACTTCTTATTTTTTTTCTAGCACCTTCTAGAAGATAATAGATGGAATCTGATTGGTTGCCCATAGCAACATCCCATCTTCAATAGAACTCCCATCTTAGTAAATTTACCCCTATGGGTAAATTCCTGACATTTTCCTAAAATAGCCAAGATTGTGAAATTGAATACGAAACATTGGTTTTAAATCAACTACGTCATATTTGGTTTTCCAGATGGATTAATTACACTATAAATATATTTATTGTTTCTCGGAATGCCCAGGAATTCATTTTTATTTTATTTTTTGGTACTTGTGAGTTATCCGGGCTTCCGATTTTGTCATCGCGCCCGAAAAATCGCGGGCATCGCGTCGGTCGCGGCCATTATAAGGGGCCGCGACGCGACCGATGCGATGCCCGCGATTTCCCATAGACACTAATGTTAAAAGACGCGATAGACCCGATTTCCCATTGACAGCAATGTTAAAATTATTACAGTAATGTTAAATGATGTGCAAAATAAAATGACAATGTGAAATGGGCTAATATGGCCATTTCACATTGGATATGTTTTAAAAAAAAATGTTTTATGGCCCCGTTAACGCCACCCCGCTATTGACGCCAACCCGAAGCGTGGTAAGCGCAGCGAGCCCGCGAGGGGCGGCGGTACGTGTCCTCCGACCTTTTCATACCCCCACTATCCACGTCGGTGCGGAGTTGAGAATAGAAAGTGTGGCGAGCGCAGCGAGCCACTGAGCCCGAAGCGTGGCGAGCGCAGCGAGGGGACGCGGACACCTGTGAAGCCCGCAAGGGGACGCAGATACCTGTGAAGGTATCCGCTGCGCTCGCCACGCTTCGGGCTCGGTGGCTCGCTGCGCTCGCCACACTTTCTATTCTCAACTCCACGCCGACGTGGATAGTAGGGGTATGAAAAGGTCGGAGGACGCGTACCGTCGCCCCTTGCGGGCTCGCTGCGCTCACTGCGCTCGCCACGCTTCGGGTTGGCGTCAATAGCGGGGTGGCGTTAACGGTGGTGGGGGGCCATGAAACATTTTTTTTTAAAACATATCCAATGTGAAATGGCCATATTGGCCCATTTCACATTGTCATTTTATTTTGCACATCATTTAACATTACTGTCATACATTTAACATGGGAAATCGGGTCCAGTAATTTTAACATTACTGTCTATGGGAAATCGCGGGCATCGCGACCGACGCGATGCCCGCGATTTGGGGGTAAATCGCAGGCATCGCGTCGGTCGGGTGTCCTTAAGTTAACTAAACTTAAGGACAAAATCGTCAGCCAGGATAATTCACATGTACCTATTTTTTTATTAATTTTATTGAGCAAACTTTCCACCATGGAACTCCTCTGTCTTACTAAGTGTCCGAGCAATCACCTGTTTGCTTTATGTCTGATTTCCACTTGGATTTATGGGAATACGGTCCCTAGGTTTATACTATAAAGGACAGCGTACATTAGGTCGACCACTAAAGGTTGACAGGGCTTAGATCAACACAATAAATAAGTCAACATGGATAAGGTCAACAGGGACTGAAGGTCAACATGAGTATTATGTCAACAATGGGAAGGTCAACAGTCAAAAGGTTGACGTGAGTTTTTCACAATTTGTAAGTCAACAGGCGGTATTTCATACCCTACCATCCACTAGGGCAGGCATGGCCAAACTATGGCCCTCCAGTTGTTGTGAAACTACAAGTCCCATCATGCCTTGCTACAGTTTTGCTATTAGGGAATGCTAAAACTATGGCAAGAGCGCAGCGAGGCACCGCGCCTGAATCATAGCGAGCGCTGTGAGCCGTGCAAGAGGACGGGGTACACTAATACGGTGTCCATGTCAACTTACTTCAAAATTCGGGCCAACAAAAGTTTCAAACTCACGTTGACCTTTTGACTGTTGACCTTTCCATTGTCGACCTAATGCTTGTGTTGTCCTTCCGACCGAGTCAACCTTAGTCATGTTGACGTATTTCATGTGTCGACCAAAACAATGTCGACCTAATTTATGTCGACCTTCATAGTGTCGACCCTATGGCAAATAAACTATAATAATAATACCCAATTTATGAAGCACATTGCCCATTGCCCATTGCACATTTTTCCTGTGCAGGTGCTAGCTCTTCCCATCCATGAATAATACAAGGCATGACATATTGCTGCACTTGTCTGTACAATAGATCACACACTTAGGGATTGGGAAACTTCCTATGGGAGAATATTGCCCAAAACTAACATTCTCTGCAAAATCAAACTCAGTCATCAAAGTATTCTAAATGTTTAACGGTCCCATTAAATATAACGGTTTTCTCAATGACCTGCTTTCAAAAGTTTAACTTTTCCAAAAACGAGGTCTTAATGTGGATACCCAAAGGAGCCATTATTATGTGCTGGAATTGTGCACTAGACATAATAAAACAGAAGCATAAATAGCCAGGAGGACTGAATATAAAGAGCTCACTATATAAGTGGCAGTAGCAGGACACAGTCGCTCTATACAGACTGCAGCAAGCGCGCCTGCGGGAGGTGCACGTTCTTCCCTTCTGAGACCAGCCAACTGAAAGCTTCCCTTACTAACCAAACACACAGCAGAAAGGAGACATTTACCATCCTGAGACCGATTCCTCCAGGATTTCCTTATTCGGAAATCATTTTCTCTGTTTCTAATTTATCTTTACCCTCCCACCCCCCACACTCGTATTGTAACTCATAGAAAATATAGCACACAGGGTATAGGCAGGTCAGGCTGCTGTACCGTCACAAGCTGAGCTGATTAAGGGCCAGATGCACTAAGTTTCAAAAGTGATAAAATGGAGAGTGATAAACAGCCAGCCAATCAGCTCCTACCTGCCATATCAAAGACTGTGTTTGAAAAATGTCAGGCAGGAACTGATTGGTTGGTTGTTTATCACTCTGCATTTTATCACTTTTGAAGCTTAGTGCATCTGGCCCTTAGTCATTTATAAGATATATCACATTTTGAAGACAGGCATTATGTGACTTTGTAATGGGGAACGGTGACTTTATTGTGCAGCATAACTACAGCTAGACAGAGGGTAGGCTCAGTTTTAGATGAGGGTGGACATTGACTTTCGATAGGTAATAACAATTGATGGTTTATTCCCAATGGTAAGTAGTTTTACCATCGATGGGGGAGTTCTGATGACAGACTGTCATGGATTTCAGTACTGATAAAGCATGCCTGCTGTCCATGTTCTCTTGCCTGTGCGCTGACCCAAACCGATGAATGTTTAGCCACCAATGGTTTCTCACATGGGGCCAGATGCACGAAGCTTCAAAAGTGATTAAATGGAGAGTGATAAACAACCAGCCAATCGGCTCCTACCTGTCATTTTTCAAACACAGGTTGTGACATGGCAGGTAGGAGCTGATTGGCTGACTGTTTATCACTCTCCCTTGTATCACTTTTGAAGCTTAGTGCATCTGGCCCATGGTATTGAAAAATGTTGATGGTCGACTTTAGTTTTACACAAAATGTTGCCTTGCCATGATGGGCACCCTTGATGCTGAATACTGATAAGGAAACTGGGAGAAACTCTACATTTCTAGATATATTGCTCAGCTCAGCCAAGTTACAAAGACACAGGATTACAAATCATTGTACATAGCATTGCTGCTGCCAAGATAATGTGCAGAGTTCTATATGGGGCTGAGTAATATGCTGATAAATGTCTGGTGCAAAGACTGATATATATAGAACCATATTTGGTATCAGAGCAGTGGATGAACTATTAAGTTGTGACCCATGTGCAAAAATATGCTTTGGGCCGACCCAGCCCAAGTCAAGGGAGTTAAAGGTGCGTGTATGCAAAAAAGGAATAGCCTTATGGGTAAGGAGGAATAGCCTTGAAAAACCCCTGAGAGCACTCTGTTGGCACGGCCAACACTCCTGGAGATGCTGGGCTGCACAAAGCTCTCTTTTGCACTGTGTAGATGCCGCAAGCATGGCATCAACTTTTTTTCCCATGAGGGACACTGTGGCCTGTGGGTGGGATGGTCAGTCCCCAAAAACCTGGACTATTCTGCCCAAAGTAGGACAGTGGGGAAGTATGATGGCAACCCTGCACTGCATACCATAATTATGTTCTCTGTATGTGCTGTTCTTTCTCATATTCCCTTATACCCCCCCATACTACGTATAGTAATAACTAAACAAAACATACTCTACTCTTAGTAAAGAGTATTTATCTGTCACCACTGAACCAATGTCAGAACTGCACTGTATGGCTCAGTGGCTGTTTGTAAATAAAGTCCACTCCCCTTGCCATTCCCAACAAGATTCTTTTTTAAAATTAATATTCAGAATTACTCCTTTGCAATCAAAAGTATACACAGCTTAATGTATTCTCAATTGTTCCAACAGGGTATGTCAATTTTCGGCAGCAATACCCAGAGCTTTTTGAGAACCTGACAGCGGAGGCTGTGCGAAGCACCATCGAGGCCGGCTACCCCGGAATTCTGACCAGCAGAGACAAGAATGGCAGAGTCATCCTCCTTTTTAATATTGAGAACTGGGATTATGAGGAGATCACATTTGATGAGGTTTGTGGCACTATTCACAGGATGGTATCAAGTCTACGGGATCGCAATATCCTTTAATTACGTATGCTAACCTCCATCCTCCTAAAACAGCACCCCAACCCTAATCCTTCCCAGCAAACATGATCAGTATGCTTATAGTTGGGAATGCAAATGCTGGGACTCCAGCATCGGGATTCCTGACTGCCAGTATGTAACTAAATAGGCAACATTAACAGCACCGTAATTGGTCTGAAGGGCGTTCTGTGCCAGCCTTTCTCTCTAAGAACATGATGTCACACAGAGGGGGTGGGGCTTCCTACACCAGGAAGTGCTACATTACCCAGGATGTCCAGACTGTGCAGGGTGCATGTCCTGGGCGGAACTGCAGCAGGATACTGCTTGCAGGGGTCATTCCAGCCACCTTGCAAGTGCTAGCCAAAAGCAGGGGCCATAGGTCACCGCTGGCACACCCCTAGTTATCAACCGTTTAATTACATATACATAAGGTCTAAATCATAAATGTAAAATGTTCTCTCTCTCTACCAAGTCAGTTTCTAGCTGTCATTTTTACTGTCAATTTTGCAAATTTACAGTTAGGAGCTGATTCGTTGGTACATGAGCTCTCCTATAATAATGTATGTCTCCTACTTTCCTCCAGGTCCTGTTGGTATTGCAGTCTTTAGAAATCTACAATGTTAGACCAGCTTCAGTATAGGGTAGCGTTGTAACTTATAGGATCTCTTATTCCTTGGATATAACAAAGCCTGTGCTGGGATTTATTTCAGATCCTCCGTGCATACTGCATTATTTTGGAGAACCTGTTGGAAAATGAAGAGACCCAGATAAATGGCTTCTGCATTATAGAGAACTTCAAAGGATTCACCATGCAACAAGCTTCTGGCATTAAACCTTACGAGCTTAAAAAAATGGTGGACATGCTACAGGTATACACAGCACAACCAATGGTTTGGTAGTTTGAGGCTACACTTTGGCAAATGTACTAATAACATTAAACTGCATAAAAGTAACACATAACAAAACTATCCCAAAGTCTCCTCACCCATTTCATTTATTCTAAACCCAGGACTGGTGTTTGTTGGGAAAAAAACGGTGGGCGTTACCATGGAGGTTCGCCAGTGACGCAGGTGCTGGGGGTGGGCAGCTGATGTCAATGGATATCAGCTGCCTGTCCACTTCGCGATCATCGAATCGCGACCATCGAATGATTTCCCCCCCTCACACAAGGCTGGGAATGGTTGTTTATGCTAAACATCCATTCGCAGGGGTGCTGGGAAATCAGCATGCGAGTGGGGTGGCAGGCATTCGTGCTGGCAACTGGTGGTGTTTCGGGGACCCACAAAGCTGCGAATTTTGAAACTTTGCGAGTCAACTAGAATGAGGGCCAATATACATATATCATATACACACACAGGGCCTTATTCTGGTTGGAGCGGCCGGGCCGTACGCGCACGTCCCGGGGTTTTTAATGATCTGCGCATGCGTACATTCGCTAATGCGCAGGCGCGAACACTCCACAACGCTTACGGACGGGTCTCTACGTGCGAAAAAACCTGTTCGCGAGTGTACGGGCATTGGGGGCGGCATAGGGGCGTGATGAGGGGAGCGGCCGAAATAATGAGGGAAAATGGGCGTAAATATGGGCGTACACGGGGGTGTGCACCAAAAATGAGCGGTGCTACTACCGCACGATCGACTAAAGCACCGTTCATTTCGGACACAAAACAGGCGGCCGCCAACCGCCATCTCAAACCACCCCTACAGATACCGCATGCCAGCGTGCGCCTGGGTTAGCTAATTTACGCGGATTACTACCAAACACATACACCTGAATGTAATAAGCAATGCTGCAGTCTATTAAGTCCAAACCATGATTTCACTACCTGCAAGCCACACACATCACTCTAACACATTGGAAGCTTATCTTTCTATACTTCTCTACATTTAAAGGTTTGTTTAATTTAAGGTAAGAATCTTTGTAAGACCTGCTTATATATATGCTAAGGTAGGTATTTGTTAAACAGTTATACACATTCACTACGTGCTTTCATAGACTTTACACAGTAGCACACTCAATCGACACAAGTCGACATGTGTCGACGTGTTCACTCTAATACAAACATAGGTTTTGTATTTATGATACAATAACATAAACCACATCTAACACCTACAAAGGATGTTTCAGCAATGTTTTAATCCCATGGCCACTATTTTGCACATTAATTAATTCAATCAATTAATTAATTTTCATAATTATAGTTGAAAGGCAACATTTGCAGGTCCATATATATGAAGGGTATGTCAGCGTACACGGACGTACGCTCACTCTCACGAGCGGTGACATAAGCTGACTTTTCTATTGAAAACAATAGGGACCCGTCCGTGCAAGCTGGCGTACGCTCAGATCTCCGCAAGAAGGCGGTGGGAAGACGGACGAGAGACGTCCGTAAACGGCGGCGTACGCTCAGTTGTACGCCAGTTGTCGGAGTGTAAGGGCTGGCCCGTCCGTGTACGTTGGCGTACGCTCATTAGTACGCCACTCCCCTTCTACGTTGTTTATGCCCGTACGTATGCGGCAGAGTTGTGGGTGGACTTAACCCCAACGGCCGCGTGCGGCTAGCGTACGTTAATTGCGAACGTACGCACGTTTGGCCGCACCGATCAGAATAACCTCCACAATGCCCAATGATGAAGTAGTATAATACATTTTTAAAACATCCTGGGTTGATGCACGTTCATGTGCAAAAACCCGGGATATTTTTGCAAGTGTGAAAGGGGTATTACTCGCTTTAGGTTTCATTATTTTGTCAGATATGAAAATGTCTATTTATTAATGGAAGTGTAAATACACACACACACATATAAGGGAAATTATGTCATAAGGGTCATCACATAATTTTTCTGCTGAGGTAATTATCGCAATGGGAATAATCCTTTTTTTAATTGATCACAAACACTCAGGGCTGGTGCAAGGCATCGCAGCACCCCAGCAGGGTGTGGAGATTTGTGTCCGCCGCCCGCAAGTTGCTCCAGGGGTGGAGACCGCGTTCACCCGCTCCACCACTTCAAAGGGGAGGGGAGAGATGCGGCCGCCGCCGAGTCGCTCCACGTGTGTGTGTGTGGGGGGGGGGGGGGGGCTGCTCCCAAGTGTCGCCCTGCACACACTACAGTATTTACTATTTATAAAAAATGTTACCGTTTCTTATATAGCGCAGCATATTCCATTGCGCTTTACAAAAGGAGACAGTGATACAACAAACATGGTATTTACAGACAGTCAAAAGTTAGGAGGGCCCTGCTCTCAATCTTACAATCTAAAGACTAATGCTGGGTACACACCAGGACGACTAGGGCCCGATCCCCACAATCTAGATCCAATTCCGATCAATTGGATGTAGATTGTGTGCTGATTGGGCCCTTTTCTGACCTGCTGTGGACCGATACGGATCCGATGCGCGGTCCCGCGGGTCGGTCGGTCGTTATTGAGATCCTACCTGCTGCAGGTAGGATCTCAATGACGACCATACAGCCGGGTGCGGGTCGCCATCGGATCGGACCCGCTCACGGTGCACATCGTGAGCGGGTCGTGCCCCCCCGCGTCACCGTGAGCGGGTCGGACGAGACACTGACGACCCGCTCACGATGTGCATCGTGAGCGGGTCGTCCTGGTGTGTACCCTACATAACAATTTGTACAGGGACAATGCTTTGTCCCTGTGAAATACTTCTTGACACACTGGCTGAGTCTGTCATGTTTTAGCATTTGCTGTGTGAGTGACTGCTGCTGCTGCTGCTGCAGGGTGAGGTCATGCAATAAAACTTTACTTTCATATCAGCTCACATCACTGATCATCACCGGATGTCAGCTGCCCGCCCAATTCCCTCCAAATGTGCACGCACATCTAAGGTTGCTCTGAGCAACCTAAGATGTGCGTGTGCCTTCAACATCATTTAATGGTCCGCAACCATCAAATGATGTGGGTGTTACCCTGCAGGCTGCGAATGGAGGTATATGTAAAACATCTATTCGCAACCAGTGCGAACGTACACGCATTGCGAATGGTGGGCCGGAGTACCACCATTCACAAGGCAGGATCTGGTTCACTCACAAGGGTGTGAATTCACATCCGAGCGAATGAACCAGAATAAGGTCCATTATGTCAAAGAAAGACTAGCAGGCATATAAGGAACAAATGTCGCTCCAATCAATGGTGCAAGTTTCCAAATATGAGCACACTGCCATGTACAGTATACTATATACACCCACTGCAAATGTGCTCTGATGAATCATGGACACTCCCTGTACTGATTCTTGTAAATTAAAAATGACCATGTAATCCCTAATAAAGCTGTGGTCAGATAACGTTTACAGCCGCTCCTCACAGCACACATAATTGCAGATTAGAAATCAAGGGGGTGATTCTGGTTAAACTGCAAAATTCACAGCTTTGCAGGGCCCCTAAATGCCACCCGCACGAATGTCCACCCCCCACCTTGCACACCGATTTCCCCGCACGCACGTGAATGGATGTTTAACATAAACATAAATTCACAGCCTTGCATGTGGGCCGAAATCATTTGATGGTCACCAACCATCAAATGATTTCTACACAGTCAGTGGCGTATCTAAAACTTTTGCGCCCCCCTACCTTCCCCTCACCACTGCATCTGCCGCCTCCGCTGCCCGGTCCATTGCTGCTCCGCTGCTGGCCCACCGGGACACGCAGATCCTCCTGTCTCTGGCCCCGGGCTCCTCCTGTCATAATTAAAATGTCTATTGTTGTAAAATGGCCGCCGCCTTACAGCAGACCATTATTTAGGATGCAATAGGAGGAGGTTGTCGCCTCCTCTAGTATCCTTAATAACCTTCTGCTGTGAGGGGCTGCCATTTTGTGAGGGGTATTTATAATAGAAATGATGAGCGCCCGGAATGCAGACAGAAAGCTTTGCTGGTCCCAGTGGGCTGATAGCAACAGGTTCGGTGGCGGCCCCATTAGCCTTCTACAGGACAGCAATAGCTTCCGCAGACCCTGCGGCGCCTAAACTTACCTATGGCCTCTAAGCCACCGCAGGGTCTATGGAGCTATTTTTACGCCACTGTCGACAGCGCTCGCAGATCTAAGAAACCTGTTGCTCACCCTTGGCACACACGTCATTGGTGCAATTCCATGGGAACCCCAAGTGTTTTAATAGGAACGCCCATGAAATGCTGGGTGTTCCCATGGGTGCAATCCCTCGCCGCCACTGCCCCCCACCATGCACTGCTAGGTGCGAATGGGCCAACGAATACGCAATTTGTCACGCCTGCTCACACCAAGCGGCTGCACACAGTTTATGCGCAGTTTATGCTCATGCGCAGTCGCTAAACAAAGTGATCTGAATCAGGGCCCAAATGTGTTCCCTTGCCTGATTTTACATTCTCTCCATTGGATAAGACCAGGTTAATTTGCTATTCGGATAACTTTGTAAAATCTTTTGCTTATAGGACTCCTTTCCTGCAAGATTTAAAGCTGTTCACTTCATACATCAACCTTGGTATTTTACCACAACCTACAATGTTGTGAAACCTTTTCTGAAGAGCAAACTTCTTGAAAGGGTGAGTCACAGTTAATACATTCCCTGCTTTGTTCTCTCAGGCCGGATGGTTCCAGGTAGGGTAGGTGCACCTGGTCTATGGTGCCAATTGTTACAGCAGTTTGTGTAAACCAAAATAGAAAGAAACACAAGAAAATTGCTGACTTTTAACATATGTTGTGCTATGTACAATAGATTCCGTTTGCGCCTCGTGATTGTATAAGTTAATTATTTATCTATGTAATAGAGATAAGCCCTGGTAGCATTCCAATTCACCTAAGTGACATTGTGGGAGATTTATCAATGCTTGGTGAGCAATAAAGTGGAGAGAGCTAAAATACTAAGCAATCCACTTAAACTGGGCCAGATATTTTTGAAAAGTGAATAAATGGAAAGTGATAGTTATTGCAGGACTTTTGTTTATACATCTGTCTGCTGGCTCCACAGATGAATCTTGCAGTCAGCTGTTCCGCTGTTGTGGAGTTTGTACTCAGATGAATGCACAGTTAACAAGCCCTTAAATGACCTTTGCTATCAATGTTTTTCCCTCTGGTTTCCAGGCTGACATCACCTTAGATACTGTAGAGTGTGCTTATCATTAGCAATTGAGCTTTTAGTCATTGACGTTCAGATGTACTAAAGCTCCGTACACACTGGGCGTCACAAATGAGCGGTATCACTCATTTTATAGCCCAGTGTCCACGCTCTACATGACGGCCGATATCGGCGGCGGGGATATCGTACTGTGCGTTAGCCTTGAGAAGTAATAAATTGGAGAGTGATAAAGTACCAACCAAACAGCTCCTCTCATATTTTATTTTGGTACTTATGTAGTATCTGGGCACCCGATTTTTTGATTGTATGCCTTAAGTTTAGGCATACAATCAGATGCGATGCAACGGTCGTGGACCCCCAAGAGGGAAAATAGCGGGTGTCCGTCGGGCACCCGGCTGTCGGCATTTTGACAGTTGGGATCCCGACGTCGGGTAAATGACTGTCGGGATCCCGACTGTCGGGAACCCGTCCGGCACCCCTTGGATAGTGGGGGTATGAACAGGGACCATTTAACATTGAATCCAATGGAAAATCGCGTTGATCGCAATTTTTCCGACCCGATCAAAAAATCGGGCTCCCAGATAATACATAAGTACCTTTATTTTTTTAAATACAGCAACATGACAGTTATAGAAGCAGACTGGTTTGGATTTATCACTTTGCAAGGCTATAGTAGGTCTGATCCAATGCCAGTTTAGAGCTCTTTGGTTAGTACTTTATCTTTCTCCTCCTTTTGATAAATCTCCTTTAATAAGTATAAGATTTGTTTTAGATCATTAGACATGCTGACTTGGGTCTAAAACAGAGCATTTGTTTTATTATGTCCCTTGTTGCTGTAAGTACTATCAATGGTTTAACTTAATAAGCTGAAGGCTGTGGCATCTGACCCAATGAGTGTGACTGCAAGAAGAGCCCTATAACCGATTGGATCATTATGTGGTCGGCAGATAACTGCTCTCAGCTTCTACATGTAGATCTAACCGGCCCTAGTGACTCCCGGCCTGTCTTATACCCCTTTCACACTGGACATCAAGGGCCTTATTCTAGTTCACTCTTTCTGACTTAATCCTTCTTAGATGGACAAAACCATGTGCACTGCAGGTGGGCAGATATTACATGTGCAGAGAGAATTAGATTTGGGTGGGGTTTTACTTCAAAGTGAGATCTATATTGCAGTGTAAAAATAAACCAGCCAGTATTTACCCTGCACAGAAACAAAATAACTCACCCAAATCTAATTCTCTCTGCACATTTTACATCTGCCCCCCTGCAGTGCACATGGTTTTATCCATCTAAGAAGGATTTTGTCAGAAAGAGTGAACTAGAATGGCCCCAAATTACTGGGTGAATCAGAACTACCTGGTAATTTGTTCTGTGTAAAAGGTTCAAGCTGGGTCCTTAATCCCGGGTCACCGACCCTATTCCTTACCAGAGTCGATGACCCGGGTTGACTCTTACACTGAAAAAATACCAGTGTAATTCAGCAAATTACTGGGTTGCATTTTTTAACTTGGTAATTTGCTATTCAGTACAAAAGTGGGTCAGACTGCACCTGGCAAAATGACCCGGCACGCAAAAGGCCGGGTCGCATGTCTGAAAGTGGTATAACAGGCCCTAGTGACTTCTGACCCGACAGGTCTAACATTCCCTAGCGACTCCCGCCATTGGTAATAGGCCCTAGTGACTCCCACCCTGTCTTACAGACCATAGTGTCTCCTGTCTAACAGGACTTTTTGACTTCTGACCTGTCTAATATCCCTTTCACACTGCAGCTCTTAAACGGCAAATTGCCATTTTTTTAGCCTTTTAAAACGGGTAGAGCTGCAGTGTGAAATCTCCAGGTTGCTTTAACCGTTTAACAAATACCGGTAGGAAGAGACGAGGGAGGGATTGAAAAGGGAGGTATTGTGTGAGGTGGGTAGGTTGGGGGAGAAAGGAAAAGTGAGGTTGAGGGGGGGAGAAAGATAGGGAGGAGGGTGGAAGGATTTTGGGGTAGTGCTGCTGCTTCAAGGGGGGTCCTCACCCTTAAAGATAATGATGAAGCAATGTGAATAGCACACTTTATAGGGTGTGGTTGATTTTGTATGTATGGTGCAGTTAAAAAAAAAAGAGAAAATATGTTGAATAAAATGCAAGGGTGTTTATTTAAACGTTAATATTGTGATTGTCAATGTTAGGTTGGACCCAAACTGACATTGACAATCACAATATTAACGTTCAAATAAACACCCTTGCATTTTATTCAATATATTTTCTCTTTATATTCCTTTTACCAATGTCAGTAACCATATAATTGTTGTAATGTGACATCTATGTAGGTTTTTGTACATGGGGATGACCTGGAGAGCTTCTACAGGGAAATTGATGCGGACATACTGCCAGCAGACTTTGGAGGAAACCTACCAAAATACGATGGACGAATAATTGCCGATAAGCTCTTTTCACCAAGAATTGAATCAGAGGACACAGCTCTTTAGAAAAAATTATATCATTTGGTTTATGCATCAGTTTATGAAAATACTCTGTTAGTGGTAATATGTTTAACAATACACATTTCAAAATGTAAGCATATATAATGAAGCCTAGATATATATACAGGTACTTCCATAGGAAACTTGGCCCCAAATTCAGTTGTTCTTTAAATGGGAGGCCCAAGCATGGGACCATTAGCGGGTGTTGGGCATGCTGGCTAGTCCAGTTCCCATACTCAGACACTCCCTATCAATGGCGGCTCTTACTTTATGGTAGAAGGGGGCCCCACCCCCACCGCTCTTCCTGGTGATGAGAGGTGCCGGGACTGGCACGTGCCCAGCTTCTATGGGCTGCTTCGGCAACAGCCCATAGAAGTGAAATCACGGTCCCGGCTCCTGTACAATACAGATGACAGGCACTGGGACCAGCACATGAGCAGTACCAATGTAGGTACTGCGCATGCGCAGACTCTATATTTTATGCCCATAGAGGAATCCCGGAGGGAGGGAACACCTCCCAATGGGACTGCCTTGATGACTGGATTGTCAGACTTCCAATAGTCACAGTGAAGCCAATGCAATCTCACAGACTGCATCTGGCTTCACTACAGTGTCGGATTTTACCTGAGGGGGGGGGCTACAGCCCTGCAGCCCATAGCTAAAAACCGCTACTGCTCCCTATACCCCCTGACAACAGGACAATAAACGCAATTACCTGCCCCATGATAGGGTAATGAGAGATGTGCAGGTTCTGATTTACTCTGATTTACTCTGATTTCAAAGCAGGATCTTATTGGCTATCAACTGTCAACAACTGTCATGTGATTTGGGATAGCCAATAAGATCCTGCTTTGAAATCAGAGTAAATCAGAGTAAATCAGAACCAGCACATATTTGGAGTTGTGGGCAAATTACTTATTGTCCTGACTTTATTATATAATATAGTAAAGAAAATGGAAGTACTTAGAGGGCTTGACAAAAGCAGACTGATGCTTATTAATTGCAGGGCTTTATTCGCACATGACTTTTATCCTAATCACCGTGATAAATTCCACTGTGCGATTTAACAAACATTTCTTTTTCTCAAATTCCTGTGTTTATTACACGGCTGTGACAGGAGATGGATCACAGATTCCTAGAAGTGACTAGTGCTATAAGGGACAGGGTTGCCGAAGCTGAAGTCATCTGCTTCACATAAAGTAATCTGAAGAAAGGGGCGAACAGCTGTGACATATATATAATGGCTCCAAACGTCTTATTGTGCAGCTGGAATCCCTAATCCCTTCCATACGCATCCTATAGCAGATATTAGATTCTGGTTTTCATTTGCAATACTACTTTAATCAATGGGGATGAGAATATACAATGCTAAGTACTGGGTACTTGGATGGCAATGTTCCTACAGATTATAATTGTGCCTTGAAAGGATTATTTTATTCAGCAAAATTGTATAAGTGTTTACATCAGCATTTAATAACAACGTATATACAAGTTCTGATTTCCCACTATGATGTCAGTCAGGAAGCCACTGGATGAAAGCAGTGATGGAATATTATTCATAAGACCTAGGACTAAAATGAAGGCAGGGATGAGGTATAGAGATGAATGTGCTGCTTTGGGCACATGACGTGACAAGGTCAAAGGTCCACAGGTTGAAACAGAACAGCATGAGCAAGGTGCTAGATCTTTTGATGCTCTTATTTTCCATCCTTTGCTGACTTGACATGTTGCCATACACCGAACAAAAAGCAGCCTTCTCTACAGTAATGCTGTGGCCTTATGATTTTTCCATGTGAAGATGTTAGGACAGAGACAGCTAACTGTAGTCTGCCATCGTTGTTGTGGGCAGGAAAAATTCTTGAACTGGCAATGACTGTAGTTGCTTAAAGGGGATAAGTATTAGCAAATCTCATCCACCAATAATGAAAATGTCCATTGATTGTTAAAGAACCACTCTGCATATAATACTTTATTTCCTAAACCAGTGACAATTGCTTACAATCAAAAATATGTACCTTGTTTCTTTAACTTCAAGTTTATCTAAAGCCCCATACACACGGTAAGATATTGGATAATCGGAAATTTTGACTAAACAATTTTGACTAGATGCAAAAGAGATTTTGGCTAGATTCACTGGAGATTTTGACTAAGTGATTTTGTCTAAGTAATGATAGTCTTTGATCTAGCCCAGCGGTTCTCAAACTGTGGGTCCTGACCCAAAAGTGGGTCCTGACCTTCTCAGCATGGGGTCGCGACTCCATGTTGCTGACCAGGAGGCTGATGACTTTTGTAATCAAGCAGTCTGAAAAATCTGTTGAATTGTCTGTTATTTTAGATTCCTCCCATCATTTTGTTCCTCCACAATGCTGCCATACATGTGCTGTCTGCTGACTACTCATGTGATGTGATGACCTTCTGTAGTAACTTGCTGGGGTCCTGTCATTATTTTTATTGTCTGACGGTGTCCCAGAGCAAAATAGTTTGAGGAACCCTGCACTAGTCCAAATCTAGACAATGCTGACTAAGGAGGAGAAAAACTGGGAGATGTTGGCTAACCTTGTAGGAGATTTTGACTAGTCAAAATCTCCTGCCAAAATCTCAACGTGTGTACACCCAAGAGGCAACTTCTAGTATATTAGTTGGGTCAGGAAAAGCCTTTCCTAGTGCTGGGGTAGGTCATCCATCAAATGTCAAATCTTAGTAAGAATAGGGAGTTTGAAACTCACTGATGTCAGATGGTCTCCTGAGTTTAAAGGAAAGAAGTCAGGTAGGGCATTGCCTTAATTACCATTACTATGAAGAGCTAGTTTGCTGTAGGCATAGCGATCCTTTGAAGATTGAGCTTCCGCTTAAGACGTGACCTTGAGTCAAGATATAGTCAATATTTTAGCTTACGCATTTCAGTCTTGATCAAATTCTGATTATATGAAAAACAACTTTCATATAGACTGAGAGATGTACCAAGCCTAAGACAGCGATATGTGTGAGTAGTTTCCCAAAGCAACCTACACTATCATCTCTCATTTATCCAACAGAAGTTGGGTACTCTGGGTAACTTTTCCATTTTCACCCATTTCCCCCAGAGAACTGGACAATATATTTTTTTAACCCTTTAATGTGAGGTATGTGTGATGCAGCTTTTTTCTTCTATTTCATGTTATTACAAATATAAGAATAATTAAGCCCCTATAAGGGGAATCTTATCACATTTTGCAGAATTATTAGTACAAATAAATACTTCATATATAAATTAGCAGTATTCTTTGTTTTATGTAGATTGACATTTACATAGATTTCTATATTTTTATTGTATTATCCTTGAAATAAAATCTTTCATGTACTGTAATTGTTGTACTGTAATCTTTATACCATAAATCTCTCATGCTTGTTTCCATGTGGTATTACAGGCTCATTGCCAAAGGGGGAATACATGCTCACGTAACTGGGGGACAGCTGTCGCTGGGCAGAAGTGACAGCCATTGACAGCTGGGCAGAGAGCGGGGGGCTGCCCAGCTGTATTCAGAGTACTGCAGGTCTCGGCTATTTGAAATAATACCCCTTTCACACCTGAAAATGCAGGGCTTTACCCGGGAATATGGTCCCAGGATCATACATGGACATTCCCGGGTTGGCCCCTTTTACACCAGCATTGTTTTGCACCACCACTGCATTTACTGGTGTGAGGGGGAGAGAAAACCACACCCCCTTACCGGCTATATAGTTTAACTGGCTATATCTTCGGAACCAACAGACCAATTCACATGAGACTAGTACCATATTGAAGAACTTTTGAGTGGGCTTCGAATGATTTTGGTCCTCTGAAACTGGGCATTTTGGTTCCAAAATAATCTGCCCTCAAAGAACATAAACAGCTATGAAATTACATTTCAGAAATAAAAAACATCAGTTTACCCGCAATATCTCCGGAAGCAATTGACCCGGGTACCGGGTGGGGGTCGGAATAAGCGGGTCCCATGTTATCCTATGGGGAAAACGTTCCAGCTTTTCCTGGCAGTATCTTCCGCGGGGGGGGGGGGGGTTGAGAACCACTGTTCTAGTTGACTTAACAGGTATGGCCATGAATGCTTTCCCTGGGAACACGGGCGGGACGATGCCTGCCAGGTGCAGGCTGCTGATGTCACACCACTTCAGTGACCCACCCCCTCTTCGGCGGACACCAAAGGAAATAAAAGTAAGTCTAGACTGACTTATTTCCGAAGGGGAGAGAAATCATTCGATAATCGGCACCCATCAAATGATTTCTCTCCTCTACAGCCGCATACGAGGGGATATGTTTGCGTACATCCCCTTGGATGTAATCGCAACACCAGCAGATGAGCCGCCACCGCCGATGATGCAGGAGCGCCCATCAGTGCTCATCGCTGGCCCAAAAGCAGCTCAAATTACAAAACTGAGCTGCGTTAAGCTTAAAATCGACCAGTGTGTATGGGCCTTATAGATTTATTTCTTATAGATGAATTATATACTGTATTAACTTCTGCTAATGGCGACTATGAGGCCTTTAGGGACACTTTGATCTAATGGCTTGACTTTAAGTATTTTAGGACCTTCAAAGATAATCTCACCCGAACATCCCCTTAGACCGCTTTTTATCTTGGTTCTCTGGGTCTTCAGACCCCTTACATTGACTTTGGTCCCCCATTACCCCTCCCTCTTGAATCCTGGTGGTTCCGGGGTCTTACTTGAGTTGCTCCTAGTTGTACTCATAGGTTTGCCTATGGCAGACTATATTATTCTAATAATAGTATGTTGAAATTGGACCTGTCCAATTTTTTTCCCCCGTCCTTATCTGATATTTCCTTACTACTTTTGCACTGTATAGGAATAAGTACAATTCTAGTTTATAGAGATAGTGAATTTGAAACATATTTTCTTGGAAAACTTTTGACACTTGAACGTTAAACCATAACATTGCACAATCCCAGGTGCCCGTGATCTTTTAATGATGAGATAATTTAAAGCAACTGTCTGCAAAGCATAAACATATGGTCAAAAAAGTAAAGGTTAAACAAGACCACAAGATGGGGGATGGTAAGAATGTGCAATAGTACGGTATGTGGATGTTGCTTTGTGGCCAATACCTGGGCAACATGAAAGGCTCCTGTGAGCCTTCATCCATAAATTATTAACCCTTTATCCTTCAACTCTCTGCTTCTACCATTTAACACAATGTATTTTTTTTGTCTCTATTACTCTCATCCTCTCAATGGGCCTAGTTCTGTGTTATAAGCAAGCTGAGTCAGTTCTGCATCTTCGGCAGGAGTGGATCTGAGAAGTTACGTAAATACTGCAGCTGCTGCCTTCTGTGAGGAGACGCCCACCGCTGGCTTCTCTGATCCACTGCATGCAAATGTAGAAGTAGCATGAGAGAAACATCGGGAACACTGCACAGTCTGATGGACATGTCAGCAGCCTAAGGTTGCACAGGTGGTCTGCCACAAAGCTGCTGCCGGGCCAGTGAACCTGCATCCAAAGACACAATTGATGACACCAACTTGCCTCTATTTTGAAAATACTCCCTTTTGCCGCCCTCCAAACACCCACAGTCATCAAACTGTGCCAGGAAAGTGGATAAATAATGAATCCAACAAGTGGAGTCTTGCTGAAAAAAAAACCGAATAAAACTTTTGCTTTAACATCTTTACAGTCTAGTCAAGTAGATAGCGATGTGTGTAGGGCGACCTACTGTAGCTATGGAGTACACGGTGGTGTACACTGGTAACCAGCGAGATTGATGGACACTGTCCATCAATCTCAGCCGGGGATGCGCATTGCTGTCGCTATGTCCCCTACACACACACACACACACCGATGTAGGGGCATTTTCTAAGCGACTTTGCCAAACTAAGCAAAGTTACTTAGAAATTGCTTTAATATCAGCATGTGTGTAGGCCCTATAAGTAATTCAGTCTTGCTCTATCACTGATTACATATTGTCATCATGGCATATAAAAGAAAACAGAAACAATATTGTCCAATATAACTCCAAAACACACTACTTAATAAAAATGCAGCAAGCAATACAATGAGACTGGCATAGCAACCAGCGACAGGGTGAAGGGCCCCGTAGCTCCCCCTCCCCTCCACTCTCAGTCTTTACTGACCTGTATTTGTGGCATCCAGATCTCTTCGACGATCGGAAGTGTAATCAACAGTTCTTTTGATAACAAATTGTGCCAAAATACATTTTTATTGTGTATTTTATTATTACTCATTGAGCATATTTTATTATTAAATAAGATTGTTACTTTTAAATGTGTTAATTCATGTCTGGAAGCGCACCCTGATCTTTTTTCCCTTTCTTCATCTCTAAAAAAACTGGGTCTCGTCTAACAGGAGACCTTTTACCCGGGCGCTGATTGGGGTTTTCTATTCCTATATATATATATATATATATATATATATATATATATATATATATATATATATATATATATATATATATATATATAGCGAGGTGACGTGGTATACTATTTAGGGGTAGACATGCTCAATGTCAGTTTTCATGGGTTAACCCTTTGAGTGCCAACATTGCTGTGAGGGATCCTCAATATATCTGCTAAAAATGCCAGCGTCGCTCACAGCGCCTGTTCTTTTAGTATAAATAAATACAAGCACAGCCAAGTCAATCGATGGAAGTTTAGTTAAATACTGCACCAAAAAAAAAAAAAAAAAGAACAGTTGCTGTGAGCGGCGCTGGCATTTTTTTACAGATCGTTTGAGGATCTCTCACAGCAACAATGGCACTCACAGGGTTAATATCACACTTTGTAGCATTTAATTAAATATACCAAGAACCTTAATATTGCTCTATGTTAGATAGAGTAATTATTGTAGAGTGTGCATCAGCACTGTATATATATTTTTTCCGTTGTAGAACTACAAGTCCCAGCATGGATGCACCTTACTGTGTATGTAATAAGGGTGTAAAGCCCAATATCTCCTTTACCCATATACTATCGGTCGACCTACTGACTGGTGACCTAGACATTGTCTGTGTGCTATACCACACCCGGACAGTGTAATGGTTAGCATTACTGCCTTGCAGCACTGAGATTATGAGCTTGATTCCCACCTGGCCCTAACTGTGTGGAGTTTGTATATTCTCCCTGTGCCTGCATGGGTTTCCTCCGGGTACTTTGGTTTCCTCCCACAACCCAAATATGTACTGGTAGGTTAATTCGCTATCAACTATATTAACTCTAGTGTGAACGTACATGTGGTGGGGAATATAGATTGTAAGCTTCACCGGGGCAGGGACAGATGTGAACTGTATATAAATAATATAGAAATTTTGGGTGCAGAGCAAAAATACAATCCTGCACTCGCCCCATTTAGAGAAGGAATAAGCTTAGGTTTATAGTGTTAGTCAGAGATAAAGAAACAGAAGGAGCCAACACTAACAAAATGTCAAGCAAATGTACACCATGGCAGTGGCAGAACTTGTGGGTGGTGAGCCCCAGGTGCACAAATATCATTTGGGCCGCCCTACCCCCACCCCAAACCAAGTTTACAATATGCAACACAGCAATGGCTAACAGGGAGAGGAAGAGTGTGACAAGGAGATGGTGACATGGGATGCAGTGGGCCCCTTAGTCCTCAGGGGACCGGATGCACCAATGGTAGGTCCAGCTCTGCACCATATTTACTAATGTGTGGGTGCACAAAACTGGGGATTTTTCCCAGAGCAACCAGTCAGATTTATTTATCTCAGCAGTAGAAAGAAAGAAGCAATAATGCCACTGTATAGGTCATTGGTACGACCTCATCTAGAGTACTGTGTTCAGTTCTGGAGGCCATATCTCCAGAAGGATATAAATACATTAGAGACTGTACAAAGAAGGGCAACTAAAATGGTGCATGGCCTACATCACAAAACGTACCAGGAAAGACTAAAAGATCTTAATATGTATACTTTAGAGCAGAGAAGGGAAAGGGGGGACATGATAGAAACTTTCAAATATATCAAGGGCTTTAACAAGGTACAGGTGGGAGACATTCTTCACAGGAAGAGGAGCAGCAGAACACGAGGATATGCATTGAAACTAGAGGGAGGAAGATTCAGGGGAAATTTAAGGAAGAATTACTTCACAGAAAGAGTAGTAGATAAGTGGAATAGCCTCCCATCAGAGGTGGTAAAGGCAAATACAGTAGAACAATTGAAATATGCTTGGTATAGGCATATTGATATCCTTACAAAAAATAAGGATCAAATATGGTTTGAGGTAACAGGTTTAAAAAAGGGGCAGACTAGATGGGCCAAGTGGTTCTTATCTGCCAGCAAATTCTATGTTTCTATCTATGTTACCACATTTACTATATGTGTGGACCTGAGTCCTCAAACATTGCAATGGACCAGAGAGTAGCTACCAGGAGGAAGAGACAGGGGCCTTACCATTAAGTGGGAGATTGTGAGCTTAGAAAGTGCAGTTCTGATTCTATTATCTTTGTGTATTTATTTATTATGATTAACCTTTTTCTGACCACTTATCTTATTTAAATGTTTGAAACAGCCTATACCATAGATGATCTGTACTTTAAATATTAGACTGTATTCAATTCAGTATCTAGTGTATAAAAAGACCAAATTTCAGGCCTGTTACCTCTCCACAGACTCCCTTACTTATTCCAATGCGCTGCAGAGTGGGAGATTTCGGATTACATTTGGAAACCACCCCTCTAAAAATCCTGCATTTGCCACTGCTCCCAACAACTTCATCTTCAGATACTTTAATCTAGTTAAAACAATGATACAAAGGGACTACTGGTAAATAAGTATTTCTACAGAGAATTCAATCCATTTAATAAAGCTTATAAACAATTGGAATGAAGGAGACACTGTCTGGAAATTAAAATGTACATTCCTTGTAATGCTATGCCCATGTATGGTTTGCCTGGGAGCATTACATATAGATACGTAGATGGCAGTCTATGCATTGAAATGAACAGCCTCGGCACACAAGTAAAGTATTATTCATCCATCACCTGGCTTAATATCAAATCAAACAGGATGTCTGACATGTGGTTACGAAGAAGGGAGGTAGAAGGAGAGTGAGGAGAAGCCGCTCTGTGTTACCAGATCTTTAGGGCTCTGAGTTGCACACAGTGAGTTATTTAGAAAATCACATCACAGAGAACTGGAACGCACATTAGAATGACAGCCTGGAGACGACGTCTATTTTATATAATCTGCAACTTTGAACTGAACAAAAATTACCATAGCCAGTTCAGAAAAAGCCTCTCCAGCAATTTATGGAGTTCTGTGCAAGCGCTTTTATAAATGATGGAAAAAATGATATTGGTTTGAAAAGTATACGGGATTTAGGGGAGTGGAGTACGCCATGTTTGGTGCAATAGTGACACAATGACAAAAAAAAAAACCTAAAAATGTAGAGCAAAGAGAGAAACATAACTAGGGGCTGAGCTGGCCAAAAATGACATCGTACATAGCAACCTAAGAAAGCAGCAGGGCTAGAACGGGTACAGTCCAGTGTATACTGTAACCGTTCATGACAATTACACAAGCCCAGTGACATGGAGTCAGATGGATAGAAGGCATCAAAATTTAACACAGTTATCCCTAGTGGCAATGAGCATGTACCCCTGGCAATGAGCATGTTACCTCTGGCAGAGCATGCAATCCCTGGCAAAAGAGCATGCAACCCGTGGTAGAGCATGTTACTCCTGGCATCGAGCATGAAACCCCTTGCAAAAAACCTGTAGCAATGAGAATATAGGTAAGCGGCACATATGTGGTATAATATGGAATAGGCATTCCGGGGCTTGATATAAAGTGTAATGGGCATTACAGTGTGTGGTGTAATAGGTATTATGGTGTGCGGCATAATGTGTAATGGACATTATGGAATGTGGTGTTATATGTAATGGGTATTACAGTGCAATCTCACCAGGCATGGTTTGACATCGGAAGCTCTATGCGTTTTACACTGTGGAACGCATCACCTGGCTGAACAACCAGAACCGGTAATGATGCATTAGAACATGTTCCAGATGTGGAACGCACATGACAACATCAGTTAGGGGCACCTTCGGTATGATCAATTAGCATAAATCTCAAACTGGATGTCCCAGCTGTGCAAAATGATTAAAGACTAAATTGTTTGAACTTTAATATTACTCATGTTGGGCGAGATGTACTAAACCTTAAAACAGCCTGTGACATGACAAATAGTAGCTGATTGACTGGTGGTTTATCACTCTCTATCATTTTTCAAGCTTAGAACATCTGTCCCTTAGCCAGATATTAGGGAACAGGGACATTAGCAGGATTTCATCTTTGAATCCTTTCTGAAGAAACTTTTTTTTTTTTTTTTTTTTTACAACTTAGTAATTGATATAGAGTCATTAAACACTTTGGACCCACTTCTCAGTCACAGGTAATGTGAACGCAGTTTAGAACTGTATATTCTGATCAATACAAAAATGGTTTCCCCTGTCGCACACCGCGCTCACAACCTAGTGGGGGTATCTCAAAATAGTCCTTAGCGGATAGCTTGATCCTGTTTAAAGGAAATAGAGGATTTCTTTTCTTCTTTCCTTATTTTCTATTTTCGTTTTTTCTCCGTAGCAGGAGTATGAAAGAGAAGCAGAAATGGGATATAGTGTAGTACGTTCTTATAAGATCAATAGTTTGTTTATGACCACCACCCTAGATAGAAGTGGATTCTTATAAATCTAGGAGGGTACCGTACCCCACCAAGGCAAAGATGTGCTCCTCACATAAAGGTTTCTTTCTTTGTCTATAGACAAGGCCTCTCCTGTCGATATATCCTTTCCCAGAGAATTGGATAAAATTTCACCCAGTGTGTCTCAAAGAAGATAAGGTAGGGGACGTACCCCACTTACACAACACGGCGCAACTTCAATCCTATCTCGGTTTCTTTACACGTAACCTCCTTCTGATTCAGATTTCTTTCTTATATCAATATATATGTATATACCAAAAGAAAAGTGAAAAAATATCGATATAATACAGATAACAAATTTATTTAAAAAGACACTTAAAATATGGGACACAATGAGCCAGTACAAAACTGCACAGTACAGATGGAAACAGGAACTTAACTTTGTTCAGGGGATCAGGTCCGGGCTGATACCCCTGAATTGGAAGTAAAGTGCATGCAGTAGTACGGGTCTCCAGATAGGTCCCAGACTCTCCACCAACGCGTTTCAACCTTGCCAGGTCTTCCTCAGGATGTGAGAGTCTGGGTTAGCAGCAGGGTTTTTATACCCTTCATAATACTCCTCCCCTTCCCATGGGAGGGTTTGGGCTCCGAAAACCGGAAGTATATTAAAAACATAATAACTACATATGTAGTATAGGTGGCCTGCTCACTAAACGGCCTCCTTCCATGTGGTAGATAAAACCCAATAGGTCCCTTAAATATAGTATAAGTAGTTAAGTTGAAATCGCCGTAGAATATGGGGTGGAACGCACGCCTCCCCCGGAAGTATGTCCGTGACACGCATACGCGTCATCCCGGATGCGCGATGACGGTAGCGGTCACAGGTTAATACATGCCGTTTCCTCCCAGATGGGATGGAACGTGTGTGCTGATAGATGCGTTCCACCTGGTTAAGTGGAACGCATATAGGCAGAAAGACCCACTCTCCTAATACCCGGCTTGCTAATGTAATGAATCGCATCCCGGAAATGTCACTACTCCATTGGTCATATTGATATTAAAAAAACGCCATCCACCTTAAAAACCGTATAATAATCGGTCCTAAAGTGCACGGTAGATTAAAAAAACTTTGTCAAACATTATACTACACATATTATACCATACAATATTCTAATAAGAGCAGAATTATAAGAGTTAATAAAACCTTATGCGCTAAGTCTAAAGGGCACTATAGATCATGAAACCCTATAGGATGCAATAATATAATATGATAATAAGCAGATTTATTGGGGAGTTGTTTAAAGAAACCACTTGGTTTCAAAATCCATATTCAGTCCATCTGGGTGCAAAGTACCTAAATTAAAGATGGAGCGCATTTCTGTTTTAGCTAGAGATTCCTCTAGAATGTCCTTTCTCCAGCTCCCAATAATTTTTCTTATACCACAAAAGGATATTAATTGATCAGTCCTACATTCATGTTGATCCTTAAAGTGGGCAGATACAGATGTAGCGGGATTCATCTTTGCAGGGGATGGCGTCGCCATCGCCATCCCCTGCCCCGCCGCCATCTGTATGCTGGAAGGGGACGCGCGCCCCCTTCCGACGGTGCTGCCCTCAGTCGCCCGGTGCCCACACCCCCCCCACAGTGGCCAGAGGTCCCCCCCAGCACTATCGAGCGAGAGGCGGACAGTATCGCGTCCGCCTCGCCGCCTGGATACTGAGACGCGCGTCTCAGTCAGATAGAGGCGCCGTGTTGCTGGCGGATCGCCAGCAACAC
The DNA here is from genome assembly GCF_055691185.1 of Crinia signifera. Classification (NCBI taxonomy): domain Eukaryota; kingdom Metazoa; phylum Chordata; class Amphibia; order Anura; family Myobatrachidae; genus Crinia; species Crinia signifera. The sequence goes on from NC_139220.1 coordinate 243,756,786, forward strand.
TGAGGCCAGATTCATCTGTACATTATTGGACAAAAGTCCTTTACGAATGTTTCGAAGGTGTTCACCCATTCGTTCCTTTAATTTTCTACTTGTTTTACCTATGTATTGTTTTGAGCAGGAACAGGTCAGGAGATAAATAACATTTTTACTATCACACGTGATGAAGTCCTTTATTTGATGGGTAGTGCCTTTATGTGTTGATACGTACTCTTTGATGACCGTATTTTTGCTTTTACAGTTCCTACACATCATACACGAGCCACATCTGTAAAAACCAGTCGATTTAACTTCCTGCTTCGTTGGTTTATTAATTGTACTTTACACCACCATATTCCTCACATTTCTGGCTTTCCTGTATATAAATTTTGGTTCAGGTTTCAGATGTTTTTTCATGGTGGGATCCGGTACTTATGTAGTATCTGGGCGTCCGATTTAGAAATCGGGTCGGATCGGGCACATTGCATCGCATGCGACCATCGGATGCGATGCGATGCCCCGATTTTTCCATAGGAATCAATGTTAAAATGGACTGAGTCCATTTTAATATGGAATTCAATGGGAAAAAGGGGTCCTTTTCATACCCCTACTATCCAAGTGGGCATGGAGTTGGATATAAACCTGTGGCGAGCGTAGCGAGCCACTGAGCCCGAAGCGTGGCGAGCGTAGCGAGCCCCGCGAGGGGACACAGAATACCGTTCGCTCGCCACGCTTCGGGCTCGGTGGCTCGCCACAGGTTTATATCCAACTCCATGCCCACTTGGATAGTAGGGGTATGAAAAGGACCCCTTTTTCCCATTGAATTCCATGTTAAAATGGACTCAGTCCATTTTAACATTGATTCCTATGGAAAAATCGGGTCATCGCATCGCATCCGATTGGTCGCATGCGATGCGATGCGATATCGCATCTGATTGTATGCCTTAACTTAAGGCATACAATCAAAAAATCGGACGCCCAGATACTACATAAGTACCTGGGATCCTTTAACAGTACATTCCAATGTCTTTTTATTATTTTCTCTATGTCCCGATGTTGTCCATTAAATTGAGTGATAAATGGTATTCCAATATCTTCCTTTTTCTCTGGTTCTGATGGATCAATTTTTAGTAACTCTTCTCGGTTCTTCTCTTCAAACTGGTTGCAGGTTTTCTCTATTACCTTTCTATTGTATCCCTTCCCCACAAATTGTTTAGTGAGGATGACTCCCTGTTCTTTATAATCCTCAACTCTAGTACAGTTCCTACGGGCCCGATGGAATTGGCCTGAAGGAATGGACTTGAGCCAATTTGGGTGGTGGTTGCTGTCAGCTTGTATATAGGAGTTACAATCGGTTGGTTTGCAGTATGTTTTAGTGCAAATCTTACCATCATCAATAAAAATTGTTAAGTCCAGGAAGTTCACAGATTGCTTGCTTTTTTGGAATGTAAGTACAATGTTTTGATCACTGTTGTTCAAATGTGTACAGAATGATTCTAAAAGGACTTCCTCTCCTTTCCATATAAACAATATATCATCGATATATCTAGTCCATAGCACCAGCACTGTATATTCTGAACTGAACACATCTATGGGATTGCCCCATCACCCTTTCCCATCTGTAAGAGTAACCATCACCCCCACTGTCACGTACACCTCCCCCATACTAGTTCCAGAGAGCTGTATGATTTAGATATGCAAGAAAAGCAATTAACTCTGGCCCATTAACACATAATGGTTGTCTTGCCTGCATTTGCATTGTTGCCACCCAGAAATGCCCATTTAGTGCTTGCAGAGAAAGAGCAAAGATATGTATGTATGCATCTATCTATCTGAATGGATCACAATGCCAAAATGAAACATATGCAGCCTGCCTGGCATTCACAGCTGCCAAAAGAAAAATATGTAGATGTGGATGCATTCGGTCCTGACAGAATGACCATTTAGGCACTTAGTGCTGTGGCATCTCAGGAATTCCGCTTTCTGCTGAAATATGCAGACCAAATTGCTTTCAATGGTCAACTGAACGGGATCTGAAAGAGAAACAGCTGCTGGGTTTTGCATCTGTCTCCCAGACCTTCTTCTCAAGGAATAACATTCTTGGCAAGATAAGAGCACAGTAAAGTCATTGTGAGAGCTATTGGGTGGAGAATTAAGCTAATACTGATAATATAATGAAGGGTTGTTTAAAAAAAGAAACAAGTATCAGGTAATGTACAGGTTGCTTTTTGAAATAATATTGAAATCAGCACTATGATATTAAGTTATATATTTTTTTAAATTAAATAGTTTGAGGCTATTGGAACCACAGTTTAATGCACTCTTTCTGCATCTCTATAAATAAAATATTAGCCATTAAAAGGTATCATATTTACTAGATTGCTATTTTGTTTTTCTCACTGAGGAACAATAAAACTTTTCTTATAAATAAAATATGCATGTATAGATGTGGTACTGTACAGTGTTGTCCTAGGGCAGGGGTGGGGAACCTTTTTTGTGCCAAGGGCCGTTTGTATGATGAAAAAAATCCTTCGGGGGCCATATGTAAAAATTTCTCTTACAAATTGGCCTGCTGCAGCCGTCCCACGCTCCGGCGGCTGCCGCTAAATAGGACTGACAGTCTCCGGCTGCTGTTAATTAAGAGGAAACTCGCAAAAACTACCAATTTCTTGCGAGAACTCCCCTGTACTTGACTCCTGGCAAAGGGTGGGAGGGCCACTCAAACCGGCTACGGGGGCCGCATACGGCCCCCAGGCCTGAGGTTCCCCACCCCTGTCCTAGGGCATGAAGGGCCCACTGGGAAAATGCAGTGATATGGGCCCATGCTTAATGGTGTGGCCATCTAGCAGAGTCTTGGCTAACTTAAATCTCTTATCCATGCACTCATTATATATCGCATTGATTATTGCAATAGTCTCCTAACTGGTCTTCTCAAGAACAGACTCTCGCCACTGCAATCCATTCTAAATGCTGCTGCTAGGCTGATCTTCTTTGCAAGATGCTCATCGTCTGCTGATCCGCTACCAGTCCCTCCATTGGTTTCCTGTGTTTTACCGTATTCAATATAAAACCCTTCTGCTAGCATATATAGCTATTAACCATACTGCACCAGCTTATATCTCTTTACTTATCTCAAAATATCTCCCATCTCAACCACTCCGCTCTGCACAAGATCTGCGTCTCTCTTCTGCACGGATCACTAGCTCCCATTCACTATTACAGGACTTTCATAGGGCTGCTCCCACCCTATGGAATGCCCTTCCACGCACAATAAGACTCTCCACTAGCCTCCAAACTTTCAAGTGTTCCCTGAAAACTCACCTCTTCAGGCAAGCCTATCATATTTAAGTTCCGTATGCATAAGACTCTGAGGCACTTATGTATTACAGTATATAGCTTCCCTTCTGGACCTACAAACTATGCTACAGTATTACTGGTGCCTGTCCTTGTGTTTTACCCCCTATATACCTACAGCTTGTAAGCTTGCAGCAGGGCCCTCTTACCTCCAAGTCTGTCTGTTGTTACCCACTTTGTTTTATCTCTGTTTACAATTGTAATATAAGAAACTGTATATAAGAAACTGTAAATAAATAACTACTAGATTGGATAATCTGGGCCTCTTTATTAATAAATAAATATAGTAAATAGTAAATATATAGTAAATATATATAGTAAATACTACTAGTGCATGCATGATAATATAACAGATTAACAGCAAAGTACTGTAGTGAAAACGGTCATGTGCAGAATAATTTAACATATTGTACAAGGGCCAGCAAAGTTCCACATAAAGTGAATGTGAAACAGGATCAGGATCAGCAGCAACAAGATGACGGATTAGGACCGGTCCAGGTTTTTCTAGGGGATCTGCTGGAATCATGGTCTGACTGATTAGTATCACCTGTGGTTTCCTGGTAAAAGTCTATTCAGAGAAACAATAGGCTTGGATTCTGGAGTGTTGTACACATGTTGTGAAGCCTGTACAGTACCTGCTGAAAACCTGCAATGCTGTAACCTGTAAATTGTTAAGCCAGTATGCTACCGGCTACGAATAAAATAACTCCATTTTCATCCTGCGTATGTGATTTGTGTCACATTGTGTATAATGTATCATTCAAGTGCACAGTCTATATACCCCATACACTTGTGTGATTTGCCTGATTTCATTGCATGGGGCCGTTATGTCTTTTACATCGAATCCTATATACTGTGCGCTTTGGATTGGAGCATTTAGATCGCAAAAAATATAATAGATAGATTTATTGGACCCAGAGCCTTGGCTGGGATCGCATGTGATATATTGGGCCAAATGTAATAGGGTGTGAGAATCAGAAAGCGAGAGATTTTGGGAGAGTTTTCCCATTTTTTAAAATCTTAAAATCATTTACACTGGGAAAAAAAACAGGTTGATTTTGCCATGTAATAGATTGCCGCTTTAAAAACATGGGAAAACTCTCACATGCATTCAGCCGCTGGGTAGCTGCCGAGTCACTTGCTGGGACATTGCATGCAATACCTCTCACAGGTGTATGGGGACTTTAAAACATTGGGGCAGATGTATGAACCAGCATGAAGTGCAGAAATGCACTTCATGCTGGTTAACTGGGGGGGGGGATTAAGTTTAGCCCTAATGTATCACTAGCGCACCTAATGTGCGCTAGTGACAGCCCACTGAGTTACGCTTGGCGGGGCTGTTCCCTGCAATCCCCCCAGTGTTTAGCGGCCGGGGTGATTTATTAACAGCCGCCCAGGCGTTAAATCGCCCAGGCCGCTTCACCAGCCCAGTGGGGGATAGGACAACGCTAGCCCTGCTTCTGGCTCCTTGCGGTTTTAGCGAGATCTCGCGCATGCCCATTAGAGCCGGCTGGGTGGGAAAGCGCACTGCGCACGTGCAGAACTCCGGGGGGAGCCGATAAGGAGAGCGGTTAATGCTGGGCATAACGGCTCTCCTTATCGGTTTGGGAGGGGGGGGGAATCATACATCTGCCCATAACGGGTGCCCGCTTCTCCACTTTATGCTGGAGAAGTGGGACCAGTTATTTTAAAAAAGTAATCTCTACAGGAGGGGCCAGCGGACCCAGTGCCAGTCTGACCCTGGTACTGTTTATCATAGCCCATGGTGCAATGAAGTATTGTATTTACATTGCATTTCCAATCAAATACAGAATAGGTGCCTTGATCAGTTTAGATTTTCCTACAATATTTCCAATGCAATTTAACTAAAAACACACAAATGCATTTTTCTCGCTGTACATAAAAATGCATAGAAAGGCAACCAAACATCAATAGGGCGGTCAGGCAACCCTGTCAGAGATGGATGGGGGAGAGGTGTACCATAATAAAAATAATCATGAGATAATTAATGCTGGGTACACACTGATGATATACTTATCATGCTTCTCCGGAGCTAACGATGCTGTGTGACTATATCCTCTGCAATCTGGCAGAACCAATATGCAACAGGTAGCATCTATTCTTTATGTATCAATGCCTATTTCCCTATAGGTTGTAAGCTTGTACATATGTAGGAAAACGGGAGGCACTCAAACCTGTTAGGAACGTGATCAAAACATTGATCACAAGGGGTGTCTTCAATGTGAGTTAATTCAATGTGAGTTAATTTTAATGACAGACCATTTGCCTACAGTTGTATGGGGCGATTCATCAATTTGGAGGGAACCCAGGCATATATGGACGTGTAAGGAGATATTATATATGGTGTATCTATCCACACATGACACATACAATTGTGGGGAGGTTATTTGATTTCTTAATGAACAGTTGCATTGCCCGAAACCTTTGCTGTGTAGATCGAATACCTTTTAGGCAAGGATCATTTGTGGTGCTCACAGCATACAGACAGCATACGGATCCCTGAGACGCCCCGAGTATTGCAGATGGAAAAAGAGACACCTGGAGAGGAACATAAAGACCAAGCAGAGCTGGACAGACCGATACGAGTACCAAACTTGAATGCTGTGGAGGCAGGTGTAGAGCGGGTAATGAAGGCTGTAATAGAGCGCAGCAAGCAGGGAGAACACAGCAAAGAGGGAAGTGAGACGTTCCCTCTGCTGCACAAATTGCTGTGTAACATTAAAACCAGAGGTACTTTTGTGGATGATAACATGTTTTATCATGTACCCTTATAAACAAAAACAAAGTTAAGCATACACAAACACATGAATCATATTTTTTTATTTAATTTTAACATATTCAGTTCCATTGAGTCCAAAAGGTAACAAAAAAGTAATTTCTCATTGCAGTGAACTTTGTTATACATCACAAAATTGTCAAAGAAAAAAGAAAGAAGAAAAAGACACTGTTTAAAACAGGGTATATATATATAAAAATTGCATTGCTAGTTGCAAATCGCTAGAACTGGCCCTGATTAAGACCAATGGTGATTCTAGGCTAGGTGTTCACAAATGTAACCAAGGCATGGGCAACCTAAGGGTCACCAGTTATATTGGGACTTCATACTCTTAGAACAGCTAGAGAGTAACCGGTTGCCAGCTCCTGAACGAATCCATTTTCGGGCAGCATTTAAGGTTCCAAAATATTCCAACTTTAAATATTTTACTACTGTTAGGAGCAAGCCAGCTTAACTGAAGAATACAGCAAAAGCATTACAAATAACTGCATTCTAATAGACCAGCTCTTGTCTACGTCTCCAATTGCCCTGCTTATTAAGGCAGTTGTGTTATGGGAACGGGAACACAAAAACAAGCAGATTGGTAATACTATCAATAACATTTCAAAGATAAGAAGACTACTCTGTATTCTGTGTAATGGAATAGAAAAAGTCAGAGTACATTCTTTGAGCTGGAGAAAGTTAGACAGCAATGCTACTCGCTATGTGAGGCTGTTGCAGACCACAAAGACTGCACCCCTTGACAGAAACTATATTCTGTAGACATATGGCTTGCTCCAAAGTCTATTATCCCTAGTTGTCCGTTTTTGATTGTAAAAATATATTTTATCTACCAGTTATAAAAAAATAAATAAAATGTTACACTATATATCACAGGCTCTTGCGAAGTCAATGACAAGGTACAAGAGGGACACTTACACACAGTAAATCTAAATGTTGTTCCAACAGATTTCGAGTCCGTTTCAATTTTTTAATGGTAATATTCGACTGAAAATTCTCAAATGTACTAGACAGGGCGCTAAAATGGCTAAGGATCTTTGGAATTTTCAGTAAAAAGCTGTCATGGTAACTGCCATAAATGCTGCCCTATTGAAAATGATTATGATTTGATTTAACCAGCAAATAAAATAAAGAGCTTATTTAGATTACATAGTTATTCAATACAGTACTGTTTACCGAACCCTATGGCCAACCTAAGGGAAGCAGACATTTTGCAGACTAAACTGATTTTAAAGATACAGCCCATTAATTTATTAATAACGACGCCATAAAAGGGATGAAGCGCTAATGAATTAAAAGGCTGCGTTCTCATATAGATTTGCTTACTAAAATGACTGCCTCTGCTGTGTAAAGTAAGAGGAGCAGTTGAAGTAAAGGGGAAAAAAAAAATGTAATTTTAAGCAATGTCCAGCTGTGAAAGTGATCGGTTAATCAGATAGTCAATGTAATATTGCTAAGATTTCCGAGCACCTCCATGGGCTGCAATGAAAAGGAAAGCAGATATTGATCACGGAGTGTTTCCTCCTCACCGTATCGGAGGCACATCATCGCTAGAACTGAATCACTCCGAAACAGCTCTGTAGAATGGTGTGAAGAAAAGCCTACAGTTATTAGTATTAACATCTGGAGGTACTTGCTGTTGATACTTAGGAGGCAGCACATTAGCAATGTTAGTATTTGATGCATTAGCAAAGGCAGACAATTGCTTCCTCAGGTTGTCCAGTATATCAATGCGTAACCGCACTTATTTACGACATCAAGGATGTCCACCAACATACTGATACATAGTTAATATTACGATATGCAGCTTACATGACATATTTTACTAGAGTTATTTTATCAAATGAAAGAAGATATCGGATTACGTGGTACTGGTTTAGCAACATTCCTGTCTGTCTGACGGAGAAGGCTGTGTTTCAGCTGACGCTCAGGAATTCATTGATAAGAGATGCTCTGCAGTGCTATGTCACCAAAACTAGTTCCACTAAGATGCATTCCACATCTGACAAACTGTAAGAGACTGAAGGTCTCAAGGTGTAATTCAGGTGCAAAATAAAAGTCCAGTTATTCCTGAAATTTGTGGAATAATAAAAAAAAAAAAAAAAAAAAAACACACAACTACTGGCCAAAATATTTCAGAACACACTGGAAGCACCTAGAGGACTAGTGTGGATTTCCTGGGTACATCTTTTGTCACTAATGTCAAACTTTTCGAACACTCGGTAACAGGATCACTAACAAACTCGACACAAAAGCATTAGTCTTCAATAAAGCAAAGCTACCTAAATACACACATTGCTGGAGTTACTATAGCAAGCTTATTTTCATTAACATCATAGCTTCATATATTTAAATATTATACTGAGCTCTCTCCATAAGTAAACCTGAAAGCAGTTGCAAAGTAGCAATACAATAGAGGCAAAGCCTTGATGTAAAGGCCCGTACACACTGGGCAACTTTAAGCTGAAAGCAGCTCAGTTGTGTCTTTTGAGCAGCATTTAGCTCAAAAGCAGCCCAGTGTGTACGGAGCAGCGGTGTGCCCGGCTGATCATTTGCTGGTATTACCGGGGGGGATGGCTTTGCATAGCATCCTGCTATGGAAAATCGTCCACCCCGGGGGAAATCGCTAAGCGATTTTCCACAACATCGGTCTGCGTACACGTTGGAAAAAATTGCCCAGTGTGAATGGACCTTAAGTTAGACTTTGCACTGTAAAATACACCTGCCATCTACAGACAGGAAAAGCAACTAGTTTGTGTACCAAACAGATGATGGAAGGGAAATGGGGATGGGGGCTTAGGGCACTTGCAGGGTGCCCAGGGTTGGTGGTCTAGTACAAATTCAAATGATATATGGGCTATTTAATAGGCAAAACCAGTGCTTTTGGCTTTTAAACTTAACCTAAAATATGTGGGCAAACCGAGGCATATAGTCGCTCACTACATAACTTAATCTAAGGATGACATATAAACTCAATTTGCTTAATAGTCTTTTCTAAATGCCCAAATAAGAAGCTTTTGGTCTAGGGGTGCCATGAAAAATAAATCTGATACTCTAGGGCGCTGGGATTCAAAAAGCTGCTTTAGGAAAAATTGACATCAGAGGTTATGAGACACTTCATGCCTCATGGCTGGAAAAAGACAAATGATAATATCTGCCACAGCCCTGTGTAGATGAAATGTACATTTTACAAATTTCGAATAACAAACTTTTTAAATTGTCTGGTGACCTGGTCACACGGCAGCACAACCAAAAGGGAAACCTAGAATAAACAGCCTCTTTAGTGATTGCATGTTCATTTTCTGTCACATCCATTCACTTAGTTCAACTGATAACACTTTGGTGTGTGGCAGTAGTTCTATCCCTGAGTGTTAGACCACAAAAAACAAGCATGCATTCAAAAAACAAAATAAGACTCCAACACAAACACACACCACAATACTGAAGCAAACAAAATGGTAACCTTCAAAACATAATTCAAGGTGATGCACATCAAATAAAAAAAAACTACCATACTGTAGTATCACAACTGTTCAAATACTCTACATTTACAAAAATATTCTGTCATGTATTCTCATACAATCTACTCCCTTACAGGGATTTATTATCAGCAGGCTAGAAGAGAAGTTGAACATGGAAGAATATATAACTTGACAGTTATACACATAAAGGGCTTAATGTAATATATTACAGTTGCATTTTATAAAGGCAAAGTTCCCGTGAGTAATGTTGTGTGTGTCCCTGCATGCACCTTGTCTCAGCAGCTGCAGCATTTATTATATACTCATACAGCTTTGTTGCTATGTTCATTGTCTATATTGCAGACCTGCACATTGTAGTTGGTATGAACAACAAAAAGGAGGTTTAAGGCAAAAAATGAATGACTCTTAAGGATATAGTTAGTATCGTACAGATCTGCACACAATTTACTATCTTATATAGTTACTGCGGTAATGTGCAATGTGCAGCAGCAGTTATTACTACTCGACATTTGTATACAGAAGTGTCTTCTAGACAAACCCAGGGGATAAAGTGCTAATGCAAAAGTAACCACAGTACATGAGGACTCAATTAGGACCACAGCTGATGATGGAAGTTAGTCAGCACAGTGTAATAAGGTTAGTAATATATGTGAATATAGTTTGAGACTCTGTAATTATAGCATACCTATGGTGATTAAAGTATATCTAAGAACTGAAAAAGGTCTGTTTCAATTTAGGTATAATACATACAAAACCTCAAACTTTAGTAAAGGCCGAAATCAAAGAAATACATCAGAGTGACTGCTGTACAATGTAGATGAACAGATTCACACAGATTTATACTCTACCAAATGAAGATTGAAGGTTTGATAGAAGGGATGGGTAAAAAAACGGAACCGTGACCTGCTGCACTACATCTTGATTGTTCATAACACTCAGTGGGGCAGTTGTATTAAGCCTTAACAAGAGATAAATGCAAGGGTGATCAAAAGAGATAAACATCCAGCCAATCAGCTCCTTACTGACTTTTTTCAAGCACAGCCTGTAACATGGCAGTTAGAGAGATAAATGTCCAGCCAATCACCTGCTATCGCCCTTGCATTTATCTCTTCTTAAGGCTTAATACATCTGCCCCAGTATCAGGAAAATAACAGGCCTGGTGCGACGCTAGTATAAAGCTGTGATTGTCACATATGGAAGCCTTTGCCCCTAAAAGCAGAACCTGGTTAGGAACATAATCATCCCTTGCTGGCACATAAGGTGCCAGCGGCACATGGGGAAAATTGCCTGTACACAACATACATTGCTGGATATCAAAATGTAGCAGCCTGACTGTTCTTATTGTAGCTGTGGGAAGTGTGGGTTGCGGACGTGGTCCCGACAGGCATTTACCAGATGTCGGGATTCCGACTGTAAAAACACTGACAGCAGGGTTCCCGACGTCCACCTGCTATTTTCCCTCGTGTGGGTCCACGATCCCCATAGAGGGAGAATAGAATAGGTGGCGAGCGTAGCGAGCCCGCAAGGGGCTTAGTTGCGCTCACCATGCTGTCTGAGTCCAGCCAGTCAGGACCCTGACGTCAGGCTAATGACTGTCGGACCCCTGTACCACACCCGGGAAGTGTCAGCCATTTCTAGTTCACCAGAAAGCATCATACTCACAGAACATCACCAACTGCTAGATTTGTGTCCAGCAAGCACTCACACTAGAAATGTTAGCTCTTCTCTCCCAAATCAAAAGCAGCAGTGCAGAAAAAAATAAACCAATATGCACAGACAAAATAAATACATTAAAGACAAATACATATTTACAGACACAAACAGAAGATTACAGGTTTTTAAGCCCTGCAAGCAAAGACCCTGTTTTACAGGAAAAGTGCTGCTCGGAAAGGAAGTACATTATACACAGGACTCATTCATTGTACTGCTGAGGCCAGGTACATTAAGTGCATGGATTTTAAACTATCTTTGGGGATTACAAGGCAATATGCTGAGAAAATACAGTAGCAACTGAAGTTGTGTATCAGGTCAGAGATGCGGGCCTATATTCAGACATTGTTAGACCCATTTCCAGGAGTCACCAGGCGTTAACTATTGGACAGTAACCAACAAAGACTAATCCATCGCAATTAACACAAAAATAACAAAACAATAATGTGTCAAAAATAAGCGAATTGCTTTGGTAAAATGAAACAATCACCCCACAAAAAAATAAAATTAAGTGCAGTTAGAAAATGGAAATAAGAGTTCACTGGTAGAAAACAATAAACTTTGCTTCTTGTTCCCTTTTAGTTACGTCAAACCGACAGAAACCGTGAAATAATTCTAATATAACCTTTCAATGCCTGAAAAGTTTAAATGCAAGTCTCCCTCACTTAGAATGAAGGTAGCCTTTTGGTGGACTGAAGCCCTATTCATAACAATGCAGCCTATCAATTCCTTAGGTAAGAGTGACCAAACAAAAGCATGAAGGGGCACAAGCATGGTCTGCTCTGGGGGTAACCACGCCCACATGCTTGGCCACACCCTCAATAGTAATCGGGAGCTGAGCTCTTGTCCATCGTGGCTCAGTTATGTCACCAGTTCCAAAGTATACTGGCTCAGTCCACAAACGCCTGTCTCCATTTAGTGTAGGCAGCAGGTAAACTCTACATGACAAATTTTGACAAGCCTACAAGATGGTCCTGCAGAGGCCTGAACTTACATTAACTGTGATGCCGACAGATCCATGTGTAACCTGCTGTATTGTTATTATTTCAGCACATGACCGGACAAGATCATGTTGAAATAAGCATCAATAAGACAAATTCAAAAGATTGCCTTCTATTTCAATTACATCGGCTTAAATCACAAATAATGTGGCCATTGTAATATGTTCTTAGGATACAGGAGCCCCTTGAGTTTGTTCAGCCATAGATGGTATCGGCCACACAGATTGCTGTCCCAGAGGCTATACATTGTAGATGTCAATGTTTCTTGTTGGTCTTCTGCAAATAGGAATATTTAGCATTGACGCTCTCAGCCATTCAACACGACATGTGTCTGGATTTGCCATTAATCTGTTTCTTACAATATATAGGTACAACTATGATGGTTTTTGCTGTCCCAAATAGAAATAAATAGAATACATAAATACTACATAAAGCACTGCAGTAAATGATCAAAATGGGAATGCAGGAACTGTAAAGGCTCACAGTGGAGTCATGGCCTCTTCCCTGGTGTTTTACTGCAAAGATAGCTTGGGCAGACCCAATCAATGAAGAACAGTAGCAAAAAAATTTCATAAAAAAAAAAAAAAAAGATACATAACTGTAGAATTATAAATGCTTAAAAAAATTATGATTCTGTCTACAAGTCTTTGGGAAGTGCGTAGTTTACTTGTGCGCAGTCTCTGCTTGCTTCGCATCAGAGCACGGAGACTTATTTCTCTCCCACTGGCAGATGGCATTGGAGTACTGCACCAATAGTTTGTCCATCCAGGTCAAAGGCTCTGGAAAAAGCACAGCACCCTCAAAGAAGCCAAGATGTCCTCCATGACGTGGCAAAACCACCACAACATTTTCTTTCTTTGCTGAATATGAGACAAGGGAGGATAAAGAAGGCAATTAGCAGAATAAAGAAAAAAAAATGACTATAAAAAAAAAAACCCGCAAAAAAAACAACAAACCAACTACTTTACTGTCTTGTTTTGTTCTTTTGCTCATCTATGTATTTGTCAGGCACTGCGGAACCCTTGGGGCGCCAGATAAATAAACGATAATAATAATAATACTGATGTGATCTAACGAGTTATGCTGCAAGAGAAACTTACCGGCTAGGGTCTTCGGAATGGATAGCAAACTCTCGTGCACTAGTGGGTCATCCACAGAGTTCACCAACATAAGGGGAACATGAATCTAGAGAGAAAAAGTAACAGTATAACTTCAAATTGGCAAAAAAAGTATTCAATTAGTGCATCAAAGTGTTAACATAAAGCAAAATGTAATCCAAACTTACATTGTGTAAATACCGAACACAGCTTTCCTCTTCATAGTACTCCTTAAGAGACCGATAGCCATGGAACTTCCTTGAAAGCCAAAGAAATTAAATCATAGGATAAACAAAAATCTTTACTTCATCACTAGTAAAAGAGACCATGGCACAGGGCCTGATTTGGATATGTACGCTAAAGCCTCAATAAGCGGTGACTTTTTAGACGCTGGAGCCTGTGCAAAACCGCAGCAACTGCGTACACATTTTGCAGCATAGCAGATAAGTCATTGGTCTCATAGAATGCCCTGCGACCGCATATATAGGCAGAGAAGACCTGAATATACTTGTGACACCACTCCCCATTCCCTGCCCCAAACATTGTCTGTCCAATCACTCTGAGAATAAACCCTCTCTTAAGGTGCCCATACACAGTGCGATAGCACGGTGCGATGCCGCTCCCGCGGGCATCGCACAGTACAAAAAGTTTGTGCTGCCCTCGGATCGCATGCAAAACGCATGCGTTGCGATGCAATGCGATACAGCCCATAACTGGTGCGACCTCCCAACTGTCGCAATTACAGTGGAACAGCCCCACTATTTGGAGACTGTCCCTCCTATGGGTGGCAGCATCCTACAGGTGGCGGTGTGAGTTTGGGAAGGGGGACTATGAGATCATTATTGCGTACGGCATCTCTTCAGTATAGGGAAGAGAAAGGGAGGGCAGGGATGGGGTCGGTAAGAAGTTATATATACAAAGATTTTCTCTTTTTTTGTTTTGCACCCTAATTTCCTGTTAGTACATGGAGTATTGCAAAAACCAAAATTACAGTCAAAGATTTAAGTATATCCATGCTTGAGCACAGTAAGTCAATCTGATTTAACACTTTGAGTGCCAAATGAAATTTGTCAAAATAGGTGTGAAACTTGCCAATAAATTTGTATTCATCATAATGACCTGTAATGTTTACCTTATATAGGAAAACATCTTTTTTTTTTTACAAAACATTTGTTAATTGAGTTTATATAGCAAAAGTGAGCGACGCTGGTATTTTTAGTGGAGCTTTTGAACATCTCTCACAGAGATGTTGGCACTTAAAGGTTAAACATCTAAAGTCAAGCAATGGATATCGTTAAAGCCTGGCCTGTGATGACCAAGCTTGGTAAGCTCTGGTGTACGGTGTATTTTAATTTTTTGTTTATTTCCCAAAATATACAAAAAAGAGAGATTGAAAAAAATTGATAAAAAAATTTAAAAAGTGTCAATACTAGTTAGAGATCATGTAGTAAAACTCACACAACCTGCATTGAGCACTATACAAATCCCACTAGCTCCTACAAAACATACCATCAGGGCAACTGCACAAGTGCCTAACACTGTTCCCAATGTATAGAAATACTGGAAATGTAATCCACTGAGCTATTTCTTCAAAAGCAAGATAAGTGGTTTGAAGTTTGCAGTGGCTCATAGGATAAGGAACGGAGGCCGTGCCCCCTGCCCTATCCTGAAACACTAATTCTGCTTAGAGTTCTCCTCATGGTCCTGTGTCAGCTCTGATCTTTTCTGTTGTCATAGGATAAAGGAGAACATAATTACTTGGAAGAGTTTAAAGGGCATTCCATACTGCTTACCTCATTATAGTATCATCGATCTGCATGAGAGATGTAGCAGTGTACAATCGGCTTAGGACTGAATCCTCAAATATTCTATTTACTTGGATGTCTCCAAAGAGAGCATGTCTAAAACAAATAAATGCATACGTTATAACAATCCACCACTAAAGAAAGCTTACATTACTCTAAAAGAAAAAGTGGATACAGAGTACAGGCTGAACATAGGTTGAGCACCTCTTTTAATCCGGACACAGCCAGTACCAGGGGGGAAGTTATGCTGCAGGGAAAACTAGCCTGTGGGAGGAATCATATAGGCTGTGGGAGGCTGCAGGGGGGCTTAGTAAGGCTGTGGGATGGCTCAGTTAGTCTGTGGACAGTAGTTAGGCAGTGGGAAGTTCAGGTGCTGCGAGGGGGGGGGGGGGATTTAGGCTGCAGTAGGGCTTGGTTAGGCTGTGGGAGGGAGTCAAGGCTGTGGGAGATTAGGGTTTATGTAGTGGGGGTGGGAGAGAAAGATGTTGGGATGCCACTGTATGTACCATCAACAATCTGGCAAAATAGATAATTCGTCACAGTGCTGCAACCAAGGGTGCCGCAAAATGGGTGGTCAACCTGTAGTACTTCATTCTATAAAACCATATTTTGCAGTTTAGTAGCTACCCCCATACTGCAATGCAACAGTAATTAAAATGTAATTCATTGTTGCCATGATCAAACAGAATAGTAAGCTGGACTGAAATGACATTGTCCAAATAATTTACACAGAAAGAGAAAAAAACCCTGTGCAAGTCTCAGTGTATGTTGGATAGTCACTGCAAATCTATACATAATTTACACACCATTAAATGATTTACTCTGTGCAAATGTGAGAAAGTCTGACCCTTCCACAAATTTGCGACAGAATCAGGCTGACGTCACAGACTCTCCCTGAAAATGCTTGGACACGCCTGCGTGTCTCCTTAGAAAAGATCCCATCATAGGTGCCGAAATTCCATCTAAACTAGTGTGCATATTCAGGCGAGCCCCAAACTTGAAAACCAAGTTAGTGAAGAGTTTGTCCCACATCCCCTAAAAAATCAGTAAATATCCTCAACAGGGTTTTATAGATGTGGGACATGTGTAGGGTGTAAGACTGTCAAGAACAATCTTGGTCCGAAAGCGGTGGAGGTTTGCATAAATGGTAAAAAGTATGTCAAAGACTTTTTAACTTGCCATTCATTCAATGTGATCTATGAAATAGAATGTACATGCAATAAATGTTATATAGGCAGGACAAGCAGGCCTTTTAAAAGTTAGGATGAGTGAACATGTAAGAAATGTCTGGAAAGGTCTGGAAACACATGCCTTGTCCATGCATTTTAAAAAAGAACATCAGTGTAACCCCAATTTTATTTTAAAAAATTATGTTTTAAAAAAGGTCAATGGCAATAGTAGAGGAGGTGACATTGCCACCATCCTAGCCAAAAGCGAAATTACCTTGATTTTTAACTGTCAAACATTAATTCCAGGAGGTCTTAATAAACATTTTGAACTCAAGTGGTTAATGTGATTTTATTGTTTTTAAGGTCTTTTAGTCATGGTGTCATTAAATGTTGATCAAATATATGCTGCTATTTTTATTATTATATGTTTATGCTGCTATTAGATAGGGATAATCTATGCTGCTACTATGTCTGTAATTGTAACATTACATGCTTTAATTTATATATATTAATTTGCCTCCTTATATGCTGAAAAATCATTGACAAAATGGCGGGCGGAGGATATACACTAACAATCTATGAGTGGAACAAATAAATCCGGCCGCAGATTGAGGTATAAAAGGACGAAACCCGGAAGTCCGGCAGCCGCTATATGAAAGTAATGTGGTACCAATAAGGAGGAAATGATAACAGGACTTCTAAAGACATGGAACGCATAGATCACTTCCACTTCCGGTGAGAAACGGATAGCGGAAGTGTAAGGACAGCAGTGGATTGCGCCCATATAATGATATGTAGCAGGGGAAATGAGATGTTAGGAATTCCATGTCTGGAAATAGGTTATCCCCATTTGGGGTATAAATATAGGAATAGGTTATGTTTCTCCACATGCCTTGAAAAAGAAACCACCTGGTTTTGAAACGCGTTGGCCGTGGAGAGGAGGTAGACAACACTGGACTAAAGGCTCCGGGGACGCCTGGGTTACAAAACCATTGCCTTATTTGTCTGCAATTTTCTGTAGGCAATTTTATTCGGTGATAGTCAGCTGTAATATACCTGTGTTTTATTTCATGTTGTAAATAAATTAAGCGGTATTACACTATACCAGCTTCATTCTTTTTACATATTCATTGAATGGAATTGGATGTATTAATGACTGGCCGGTGACGTTACCCCTCCAGCATAAGTGATTTAGGTCTACTTTCACCAGTAGACCAACTTAAAGGGTACGGGTCTCAATACTCCAAATAGAGTCGATAGGATCCAAGTTCACGATTTCCCACAAACTTTTGTTGAGTGCGTCCATAAGGCCCGAGGGGGGGGGGGGGGGATGTCCTCTGTGAGGCCGCAGATTCGTAGGTTATTCCTGTGTCCCCTGTTGTCCAGGTCATCCAGTTTGTTTCACGCTGTCCGCATATCCAGGGACTGTTGGGCAAGCAACTCACGCAGGCAGAATAGCTGGGAGTGCACAGTGTCGGTCATCTTCTATTGAAGCCACCGGAGAGCCTAGAGTAGTAACATCTGCATGGACAAGGGATATTTGAGACTGCAAAGATTCATGGAGGCATGCTTCCAAGGCTTGCATGTCTTGTTTGGAGGGCAGCGACTTAACATGGGAGAGGATTTCCGCTATTTCACCTCTTTACTGTGACATGGGATCGAGCGTAGCCCCGGATGTGGGAGGTACAGCCATGATGGGGGAGGCGGTGGCGACTTCACCAGAGGGGACTCCAGGGGAGTCCACAGGGTGTGGAGTAGATAGGTAGGAGCATAAATTCTGTTGATAAGTGTTGTTGCCTGGTTTCTGGGGGGTTTTACTCTGAGAGCCTTTCCCTCTCTTGCCCATTTAAAAAAAACAAGCTGATAAATGGTTACATGCGGATGGAGCACTGTGGGTATCGGGAGACGAAGATCATATTCCCCTGTTAGTGGAACGTCATGGTGAAGGAGGGTCGCTCACATGGGGCACAGATAACGGCTCAGTGGAACCATAGTGTTGTTTAGCTGGGAGGATAGGGGGTGCAGGCTGGGAGCTACAGTAATGTAGGTCAGAGATGCAGTGCCGCCAGAGGGTGTTCCAAGGGCATACAGGTACTTGAGCAAACATGCAGTGGGCCTGAGGGTAGAGCAGGCGGAGGTAGCTGCAGAGGGGGCTGTTGGGATGTGGAGGGCACCCAATAATAGTCAGGGAGCCAACAGCAGGAGACCCACAAATATATAGGAGCAGCCTGAGCAGTCCAAAGTTGGAGCCAGATCAAGGCTCAGGGCTGCAATGCAGTGCAGTGTGTCTGTGAGGATCAGCCAAGATGGCCTCCACAAGCAGGCTGCAGAGAGGGGAGAAGGGCTTCCACTGTCTGCATAGAGCCCAGGAGACCCAGAAACAGGGCAGGTATGTCCGGGGAGTGTGGGGAGTCAGAGGGGGTACCAGGGGAGCAGTTCCTGGTGTCTGTGCGGCTCCAAACGCTGTGAGTGCCCGCAATCCGCTTCCTGGAGCTCGGGAGTTGGGTACTGCCGGTAATTGAGGCCGCGGTACACCGTTGCGTGTGTATGCACCTTAAGAAATACTTTGCGCCATCTACAAGGTATCTTTTCTTTGAAAAACCACTGATCAGGGAATCCGGAGTTGGGTACTGCCGGTAATTGAGGCCGCGGTACACCGTTGCGTGTGTATGCACCTTAAGAAATACTTTGCGCCATCTACAAGATATCTTTTCTTTGAAAAACCACTGATCAGGGAATCTTCCCATCTACGTTAACGGTTTGTATTTCTGGCCAATAGCCTTTATATTGCAACTATGCCACATGGTAAATGATTGGAAGACATTTTATCTGTCTCCCTGGGAAAGTGCAAAACAATTTAACATTTATTTCTTTGGTTTCAGCTTGGTTTTGTGTTTATGTTGTAGGTTTTTTTAATGAATGTCAATAAACATTGTTTATTTCGTATATTGAAAATAGAGGTTTCACTTTCTGTACAGATTTGATACCACCAAACTGTAGGGTGTACAGAATTCTCACATGCATATTCTTTCCGAACTGGGATACTAGGAATTACTGTAGACCCTCTCTGAGTTGGCAGCCCTTTCATATTCTGGCTTAATACTGTCTAAATAGCCGAAATGCCTACGTCTTTATTGTCCAAACAATTGCAGTGACCACAGTGACCATTGGTAAAAAGAAGTGGCAATGAAAGAATCTCTTGCAACAATAATCTTAGTACTGTATATAGTTTATTATGAAGCAATAAAAGGGTACAATAGTTATAATTTTTCAGGGCCTTAGCACCTTTAAGCATACATTTATATGCAGTATAAACAAATGCACTGATTTTAATCTGGCTAAGATTAAATGGACACCATTGTCAGTGCTTTAATCATACAGTATGAGGACTTTACTCTGTGCATGGTGAACAGAGCTTGGACAGATCTAATGAAAGGTGATGGAATTCTATAGTAAAAATAATTGTCAACACCCGCTGACATTGTCTCTTTATGAAGGCACCAACATTAGAACAGTCAATATTTATGGTGCAGACACAGTGCTTGTAAACACAAAGGTCACACAAGCTCTAAATGCATCATTTGAGATACTGTTGCAAACAGAAAATCCACATGTCCCATAAAAAGCATATTACTACTAAACCAGCTGGTCTAAAATAAGCAGGCCATACACCAAGGATCTGCCTACTTCTGTGACATTATAAATTGGAGAGAAGTTGGCTGATTGGCTGTTCTGAGGAAAAAGTTGGTTTGATTTGTGGAGCACCGTATTCAATGTAGAGACTATTTAGTCAGCTGGATGGTTGGAGTGATGTAGGGCCAGTTTTGTTGTTTCCATCACAAAGACATAGGTCACTAGAACACCTCAGAATGCTACGTAACAGATTAACAGTGTTTCCAACAGCAAAGGCCCCCATACACCAGAATTATGTGCACACGATCCGCTCAATTTCGATGGGACGTGCAATGGATCATGTAAACTGAGCAGACGATGCACGGTCCTGCGGGTCGAGTGGTCTGCCCTCAGATCAGACGTGCTGCACATCTGATCCGTCGCCTTCCACTGCGGTCATAAGTGGACATATGTGCTTTTAAATCACATACGATAGCTTGTTCGACCTGCATATGGTCGTTCTGGTGTATGGGGACCTTAAGATGTATGGTACTACTGTAGATTAGTTCCCTCAAGCGCTCCCTCAAAACCCACTTCTTCCGACTAGCCTATCCCTCCTCCTCCTAACCTCTTTTGCTGCTCCTATCCTGCCTACCCTAACCCTCCCATCCATTCCTACTTATCCTATTGTTTTTCGTTCGTCCACCCACCTCCTTTTAGTCTGTTTACTCTTATGAGTAGGGCCGTTCTTCCTCAGATACTCATCCTACCTCTTTACCTCACCAGAGCTCCTGCCCTGTTCTTCCCTTCCTCTACTTCATCTTCAGTCTCCTCGACAATTTTGACACCTACTTGTGCTGATTTTAGTTCTACCAGCTCTACCCCTATTTATGCTGTATTTTATCAACACACCCTGTACGTTACCTTGTAATTTGTTTTTTTGTTTGCTATGTACGGCGCTGCGGACACTTTGTGGCGCCTTATAAATAAACAAACTACTACTACTACTACTAGATTACATTTAGAATGATGTATGACCAAAAAACTGTTTCTGTCATAAAATGTTTATCCACTTAAGTCACAGGGATTTGAACATGGTTCCAAGCCAGGTCAGACCCAGGACATACCCCATTTGCACTACAGCGCTATGCACACTGGACATAGGTGCAATCATCATGCCCAGACCCCACGGCATAGTCTCAGTTCTGTTAGACCACTCCCCCTCATGGATGTCACCCAATGTCACGCTTAGGGTGAGCCCAAGACTCTGGCAGCTGCTGGGCAGCCTCTGTCTCTGTGCAATGAAAGGATGCTGCATGCATGTGCAAGGCATCATTCACCTTCACCTGGCAGTGTGCTGTCTGCATAGCAGGACAGACAGCGTGTGTAGTGTCCCCAAACCTACCGAATGTCGAACACTGCCGTTTGGAGGTATGGGGGGTAAATGTAATAGGGTGAGAGAATCAGAAAGTGAGAGATTTGGTAAGAAATCTCCATATATATTTTTTAAAGCAGCAATCTTTACACTGCAAAATCAAACTGGTTTTGCAGTGCAAATGATTGCCGCAAAAAAAAAAAAAAAAAAAAAAAAAAAGAAGAAGGAGCTTTCTTACCAAATCTCTTACTTTCTGATTCTCTCACCCTATTACATTACCCCATGGGCTCTCTCCATACTGTAAACGTTTCCCAGAATAAGAACGATTACTGGGAACCCCACATGGAGGCATGCCTAGTTAACCAATGTGCAATTATAAATGCAGCAACACGTGTTGGACTAAACACACGCAAATTCATTGTAGTTTATGGCATAGAAAGCATATATTGGCATGGACTATGTTTCATTTCACAACTACCTCCAGCTATATTACTATAGAAAATGCGAGGAAATAATTCTAATACTGTATTTATGGATGTCCCAGTTACTTTCATATCTATTTCTATGTGTGTGCTTCTAGCTTCATCTAAATTAATGAAATGCACCTGGATTGGATTACATGACAGCTATTAGATCTTGTCCTTGTATCGGTTTAAAATGTGGGGTGGGCAATATATGACTCATGTCTTCAATTGCTAACCCCCTGGTGACCTAAGGATCACTGGCCCTTATGGTCACTGTGCCTCCACAATATACACAATGGAAAAAGCTTATACCCCATTCACACTGGCAAACTGGATCGCACCCGGGATTTTGGACCCGACTTGCCAGCGCATTCAGATACTCACCCGACCCGGCATAAAGCAGGGCCAGTGACTTATCACGATGCGGGGCCAGGCGGCGCTGTGAGAGAACAACATCTCCCAGAGGCACCTTTACAGTACAGTGAACAGTACCCGGTTCGTGATGACCCTGATGACTCGTATCACACTGCCCCTGGACCTGCGATGGTCCCGGGCCCAAGCCTGGTCAAGAGCCGGGTTGAAATACCGGGACACTGGACCTGGGACCATCTTTCATGAAACAACATGGGACCAATTTCCCGGGTTGTTACGTGTGCGATAACCCGTGAAATATTTGTCTGTGTGAAAGGGGTATCAGATGCAGCGGCCTGTAGTGTGGGCTAGTGTGTGACTCTCCTGGGACTTTGGGCCTGATTCAGACCTTTTAGCAAGGCTGCAATTTTTGCAGATGGACAAAACCATGCCACACACACAGGATCTATCGTCTGTCTGGGAAGCTGCCGGTGGGGGGCCTTGACACGATCCGGGTTGCAAGCTGGTCATTCTGATGTATGGTCAGCACATGACCACGCTAATGTAGGAGGTAGGCAATGACTGCACAAAGCCTTTGGCAACATGTATAAAACGTAGGAGTTATGGTGAAACATAATACAAAAGGAGAAAAAATCAAAAAGCTAGCCTTACAACAATGGTTTCCATTGCGGATGAGCCTCTGTAGCATGCATACAGTTAAACTTCTTAATATAAACGTATTTAAGTCTTAATATAGCAGGACTTTTATTTTTTATTTACGAAAAGACAAAGAACTATTCAACTTTCTGTTAACAAATCAAAGTCAGATAGAAACAGATAGCACAAGTGCAGACAATGTGACCAGACGCCACCCTACTGAGATGAAACGCCATCTTTCCAGAATACACAATAAGCAGGAAGAAACGGTCTGTACAAAAAGGGACACATCCTCCTCCAACATGTGTAGTGACTAGCAACAACTTCTTATAGAAGATGTAAGAACTAGGAGCTGGCTTCGGGTGATACATTGGGGTGTACTCAATTAGTGCAATTATTGAGAGAGGATTTCAGAGGCTTAAATTCAATGACCTGCTCTAAAGCATGGGAAGACAATCTGTGTTACATCCCAATATGCCCTGCCACGGTCCTACTGTAGAACGAACACACACAACTTGCATGCTGGGATGTTTAGATCTACATCAGTTTCAGTACCACTGGGTTGCATATCCCAGCTCTAAAGAATGAATATGGCTTAATTTGTACTTTTCAGCCATGTGAAGTTAATTTCAGCTTATTTATGGTCAGTTCACCAATGCAGACCATACCATACTATACTTTAAAAAGGCACAGAAGAAGAAAAAATAATGCGTATAGCACACAGAATCACAAGCAAAACCCTAGTGACAGAATAGTCTCTTAACTCTCGGGATATATGATATAGACAGAGCTGGAGCATTCTACCTCTGACAGATACATTTATTTGGTAGAAGTAAATGTAAAATGAACATTCTGTGTCCTCCCTGAACATTTAGGAGTTAAAGAAATCATACAAGTGCTAATATTTGACTTGCTCTCTAGATCTGAGCAGACATTGTGCTGTTTCACAGATTACATATCCCTAGTAAATGATGTACCTATGAGACAGGATGATTTTCTTCATATTGTCAGCCATGAGGAAGTTGTAAAGCCGTCTGCATTGGTCCCACTGTAAGAACGTTTCCTGTGCACTACAAGAAAGCCACAAATTACAAGGAATTAATGGAATGTTACAGGGAACAGAATCCTGGGGGTTTGCAGCTATTAAGCACTTAAAAGGCTGTAATAAAAACATTTGTTTAATACATTTTGCAGCTTATGGAACATAGCCAACGTATGATATTATGGGTAGCAGTTGATTTACCGACAGACACAATGGATTCGGTATGAAATCCCGACAAGGTCAAACTACCGACATATAGAATGTACAGGTGAAACAGTCAACATTACTTTGTGTCGACAGGTCGCGAGGTTGACATGTTTTTTTTTTCACCCGAATGTCGACAGTCACAGTTGGAAGTGAACCGCATCGCTCGCAATGCTTCAGGCACACTATTTTATTCTCCCACCACACCCTAGTGGATGGTAGGGCATGAAATACCGCCTGTCGGCACATGTCGGGTCAAAGACAGTGAAAAAAAAAACATGTCGACCTCGCGACCTGCGGACACAGTCATGTTGACTGTTTCACCTGAACATTCTATATGTCAGTATTTTGACCTTGTCGGGATTTTAAATGTCGGAATTTTGTCCGTGTCGGGATTGTAAATGTCTGTATTTTAACCTTGTCGGGATTTTGCCATTGTCGGTATTATGACCCTGTCGGGATTTTGACTGCATCCCGACACAATACCAACAGTCATAATCCCAACACCCAGTGACTGACAGTCAAAATGTCGACATTCATTATGCCAACAAGTTCAAAATACCACCATTATCAAAATACCAACATTTGAAATGCTGACCGGTCAAAATGTCGACATACGTTTTAAAGGGCTCTTTGCCTAAAAACAGTTCAGTTCATACTTTACCATACCAGCAGGCCAGGAAGGGAATATA
The DNA here is from genome assembly GCF_055691185.1 of Crinia signifera. NCBI lineage: Eukaryota > Metazoa > Chordata > Amphibia > Anura > Myobatrachidae > Crinia > Crinia signifera. The sequence continues at coordinate 243,781,574 of NC_139220.1, forward strand.
ATAGTGTGCCAAGCAAAGATAGGCAGCGTGCCCGAAGCATGGCAAGCGCAGCGAGCCATGCGAGGCAATGCGGTACACTTAGACGGTGCCCATGTTGACAGACACCAACACCTGTCGGCATTTCAAATGTCGGTATTTTGAACATGTCAGCATAATGAATGCCGGTATTTTGACCGTTGGTATTAGGACAGTCGGTATTGTGACTGTTGGGAAATCATACCGAACCCATGTTAACAGCAGCTCTACTACAACTTTGGTTTACAAAGGAAAATGCCCTGATTTATTACAGTCTTTGAGAATATTTCATATAGTCTTATTGTTTATAAATCAATTTTCAATTCTTTTCTATGGTTTCCTGTTTGCAATATTTATTTAAATGATGGCTTATATTCTTGCTAACTCAGACAATGCGATCCCTGCACTGGAATCTGTAGTTCTTAATGCCCCCGCCACCCGCCACACACACACACACCACTGCAGAACACCGGATCCAGACAAGCTGGAGAAAGAGGACACTGCTTCGGAATTTAAGTAATTAAGGACTAACTAAGCTAATTAGAAGTTTCCAATTGCTTATTCATTAGGAACTGTGCCAATGATTTTTCCGGAGAATAATGATTGAATAGGAAAAAAGAAAACCTGCATTGTGGGGATTTTCACATTTGAGCACAGCACGGCGTATGCTTTGACAGGGAGCATTAATCTGATGATGAACACTTTACTTTTCATAAACATAAAGACTGTGAAGACATTTGGGTGCAGTAATACTATGGAGAAAACTGCACACAAGATACAGCAATAATAATTTAGTTGTCATTAGTCTAACTTTCATTAGTCTAAATTACATCAGTTTAATCAAGAAAAATGTCTGTTTTGCACCATCATTAAATTATAACCATTATCCTAAAGATATGGTAGTTGTTAAAGTTGTTATCGATGACGTTCAGGATTAACAATCAGGCATGTCTTGCAGAAAAACACTTTACCTAGGAAACTGCAACACACATGCTGTATTGCGGAAGCGCGCCTAAGTTTCTAGGGAATCCCATAAGAACGTATGGGGCCTACACACATAGCGATGCAAGGCCGTTTTACTACATTGCTCATATAATGCCCCTACATCGCTGTGTGTGTAGAGGTATAGCGATAGCATTGCGCAGCCCTGCATGTTGCTATTGCCCCGGTGATTAATATCAGAACGCATGGAGAACACTGGCCCTGACAGATCGCTCAGCGACACATAGCTGTGCACTGAGCGATCATCGTTCAAAACAATCATTCCCCTGTGTGTAGGGCGCATTAGGCAAACTTAAGGTGCGCAGGTCATCTCGCTACTTCTTTAAAGTGTGCACACAATATTTTATTTAGCAGGAATGGAATATTTCAAGTGTCTGGTGCCTTGAAGGAGGGTTAGGAGCATTGACTATGAGAAAACCTCTCTATATAGTGTTCATTCTAGTACCCTGCACCTTCCAAAACCTGTGCAGTTCCTCTTTGCTGCCTGGAGTGTCGCTCTCTGATGTGGTGCTTCAAGCAGAGTCTGGTCTGTATCACAGTGCTGAGTTACAGACAAGATGGCCTAGAGGCACTAAAGCAGAGAGTGACACCCCAGGCAGCTGAACAGTGCTAGAATGAACACTACTATATAATCACACGCAATAAGGAAAGCCTAATAAGCCTTCATTCTCATGATTAGTTTTAAGTGAAAAGTGAAACGAGGGAGGGAAAACAAGTGAAAAAAACAAAAAACAAATCATTGATATGAATAAAGGGTTCCTAATTTGGTATGCTGCATTCTGATGTGTTTTTACCGTTATTCTGCACCTAGTCAGTCACTTTTTTAAATCAAACACTCAAAAGCTTGATAAAACATTTACTCTATATATCATTTAATAAATCAACACTGAAGATTATAGACAAAAAAATCAACTCCAAGCTTTATGCAATGTACTGAAAGTCCACTAGGGGGAGTAGATGATGCACAGAGTTTACTCTAAATACAACACCCATAATAAATACAAAACATACATCAATTTGTATACACAATTTTGTTTTACTCTAGCTAAAATTGGCTAATGTAATTTGCCTTTTTTCTGTCTGCCTCTGTGTAATGTAGAGCTTCTTTTACTTTCAACAGGATCGAGTGTAAATACAAGAGTTAATGTCACAAGAACTAGAATGTATATAACCTCTAACAGCAAGCTCATCAGCATTCAGGATAGTGAAAAGCACAAGGCGGATAGCAGTATGTCTACTGCAGGTATTTCCGGTTGCTGGATGACGGCTCCACGGTCGGGATTCCGACAGTTAGTTCTCCCACATTGGAATCCCGACTCTTTGAATGCCTGACAGTCGGGTTCCCGACTAACAGGGGTTATTCTCCCTTGTGGGGATCCACGACCCCCCATAGAGGGAGAATAGAACCTGTGGCCCGCAAGGGGCTTCTTTGCGCTTGCCTCTCTGTTGGAGTACCGGCAGTCGGGATTCCGATGTCGGGATACTAACTGTTGGCATCCCGATTGTCGGACCGCCATACCACACCCGGCATTTACAACCACATGGCGCAAGGCTCACTAACAGTGCAGGTTTTAGTGATATCCAGGCTTGAGCACAGGTAATTAGTACTAGTAGTAGTTATTTTGATTTCACCATTTGGATATCAAGAAAACCTGCACGGTTAGACTGTGCCATGAGGACCGTGGTTGGGAATGCCTGGTGTACGGTGTCTAGGTAGACAGTCAATAGGTCGACAACAAAAGGTTGACAATGCATAAGGTTGACACAGACAAAAAGGTCAACATGGATAAGGTTGACACATACAAAAGGTCGGCATGCATCAAACCCCCAGGTTCAAAAGATCTACATAAGAAAAAGGTAGACATGGAATGGGTTGACACATGGAAATGTCAAAATGAGTTTATTTTTTGTTGTTGTTAATGTCGATACCGATCGACATGGACCCTCAATTCATGTAGCATGTACCCTTATATGGCTGGCTTTACTCGCCATGCATCGGGCCTGGCGCACACACAATACCGAACCCAACTGTAGTAAAGTATAAAAAAATCTGATAAAATAAAATTTGAAGAACTCAGTTCGATCTCTTCGTGTCAAATTTGTTGCCAGTGTCATCCTAGTGCATGTCAACTAAATGTCTGTATCAACCTATTACATGTCGACCTTTTGGTGTCCCCCTATTGACCGTATCTAGACCTTTTGACCGTTTTCCCATACCAACATGCTAGAAGTGCTATATAAAGCACTGTACCCGTGATGGCATTAAAAAAAAAAAAAATTTACCCACCATAGTACCACACACAAAACTAAAATGATGGTGTTTACTAGAATAAAATAAAAGCAGCTGAGAACACCTTCCAGAAATACCCAATTTCAAGAGTCTGCATACATAAATGAGAGCTCACTTACCGGGACGCACTGTACCCCTGGCAGATGCTGGCACAGCACAAGACTCTTTCCTGATTGGCGGCAGCCTCTCCAAGGAATTTACACACAATGTTGCCCCCAAGGCTGAACCCCACAACGATCAGTCTAGTCTGGGGAAAGGTCTTCTTGATGAAGTTCACCATAGCTGTAAATTCCCAAGTACAGCCTGGGGTACAATGACAGGATAAAACGCATTTAAAATTAAGCAGCCTATAAAAATGTATTTCAAATTTGACATTACAGTAAAAATCAAATTGAGAGGTCTCACTGAAAAAAATAAAAAAATAAAAGATTATATATATATATTTCTACATCATAGAACATTTTGTAATTGAGAAAGTTTTCAGTGATCACTATAAGTAAGCATTCCCCATTTTGGATAAGTCCAATCACCCCGCGATACTCCCATTAATCTCATTATTATTCCCTGAAGCACAAAGCCACATACCTGAAAGAAACGAGCCTCCTGGGTCGAAGACCTTTAATTTCCAGCATTACTTACAGAAGACGTTTGGCCTACCACACAGTGATTTTTTTTTTTTTATATGTATTTCCTCTCTCCCTACCCTCAACAATACTCTGAACCTGATTGCATACTTCCTTTGCTAAAACTTAAAATCTCTAGTTCTTTAAAAACTAAATATTTATATGTCTATTTTACCAATATGTTCTCTCTCACTTCAATTAATAAACTTGTGTTGACATGGAAGAAAGTCATTCTCATGATTCATTACAGTACAGATTTATTAAAACAATTCCACACCGAAATATTTACATTCTACTTTTTTATTTTTACAGAAGTTCATATTAGAACAATTCATAGAGCCTATGGGGTGTATTCAATGGTTTCTGCGAGCTGTGACAGTAAGCCATGCTGACTGCTCGTTGTCACAGCTTGCACGGTCAATCCTGAACTGACCCCCTGCGCATGCAGTTTCCTCATTGCTACGTTTTTGCAGCGATGGGGAAACGGCATGTGCAGCCGCTAAAACAGCGAGGCTCGCGGCTAAATGCAGCAGGCTCCCTTGCTGCTTGGGGGAATCATCGCTGTCCTCTGACAGCAAGGATTCCCCCTGGAACATAGTATAGGGCGAGCGGCTGGCGCTGGGGTTAAACGGAGAGGGTCGCTTGTTTTCGGCGATCCCCGCCATTTAACCCCTTCCCCGGCCACATTGAATATGGCCCTATAGGTCAACTCTGCAACAAACATATGGATTTGACAGAATCTGGAGTCTGTTGTAAATGTCATTCTTCTAATGCAAACTTTATACATTGCTTATTGGAATGTGGCACAATGCAAAGGATCTGGATAAAACAAGGGATTTATAAATGTTAAACGTAACAATAAAAAATGACTCTATTCTCATGGGCAAACCCTGACCATTGGGGCAGGGGCCAAATTCGGTTCACTCCGTGTGAACCAAAATAGGCCCAATTATCTTGTGTAACTTAATTTTTGTTGGGGATTTTTTTTGCTTTGTTATTATGAAAAGCTTATAGTGTGTACACACGGGGGCGATTGCCGTGCTATGCGAGTCCCGAGGCGATCAGATTGTATCGGGACTCGCATCACACGGCATGCATAGAGGGGCACAATTTAGACTATATAGTGCAGATCTGCACTATATAGTCTTGGCTGCCCAGCGGTGTAGCTACGTTTTGGGCGCCCCCCCGCCGTTAGGGGGGGGGCACCCCCCGCCGCCCATGCAAACCCCCCCAATCCCCCGCAGCCTTACCTTTCGCGCTGGTCCCGGCGGCTCCGTTCTTCTGCTGAGGACCACCACAAAATGGCCACCCCCATACAGCAGACAGTTTCTGTCTGCTGTATGGGGGCAGCCATTTTGTGGTGGTCCTCAGCAGAAGAACGGAGCCGCTGGACCAGCGAAATAGGTAAGCCTGCGGGGGATTAGGGGAAGGTGTAACTATAGCACCACAGCCCCCGGCGCCCCCATATGCACAGCGCCCCCCCGCGGTGGCGGGGGCTGCGGTGCTATAGTTACGCCACTGTGGCTGCCCTCTCTATCTGGCCGTCGACTTGCACTCAAACGGGAGCGCGCATCGGCAGCGCAAGCCCTAAAAAAGCATGCGATATGGCTTTCGATGTTCACTATATCGGCAACATCGGAAGCCATATCGCCCCGTGTGTACACACTATTAGTAAAAACAGATTTGAAAACAAACAACAAATAAAAAACACAAACTTTCTTTAAAGAGATATTGGAGGCAAAATGCGGTACAATTTGACAGCAAGGGGCTTATGCAATAGCGAGTAAAAATGCAGATGGTTCCTCACAGAGGACAGGTTAAATGCCATGAAATATTTGACAGGTGCCACAAACCAAGATGGTGTGTCGCCATGCCTACTAGCACTTCTACTTGCAGTAGGTTTACAATTTTTTGCATTAACAGTACAATATGTTACAGTCTGGGCAATGACTACAATTGCCTTCCAGCATTAGCGAAATAGCACATCAAAAGCGTTTGACATGCATTCTTACAAATCTTAAAAAGACTTCAAAATAAAACCCACACAGATTGAAACAAAAACAGGGTGAAGAAAAAAAAAAACACACTACAAGGGTGTCAAATAATAATAGACAAGAAGTATGCTTGGGATGGAAACACGGCTGTGGGTGAAGTGCTGAAATATAACAACGCTGTGTGTTATATAAGCTTAATGGTGAGCCACAAAACATTCTGATTCCATTAGTCATGTTATAAAAGACACTCCTAGTTCACAATGTCTCCAAATATATTAAGCCACTTGGCGTGGTCTCTATCTAAATACACACACACACACACACACACACACACACACACACACACACACAATCAGGAGATTTAAGTAGAACATTTCAGATTAAACATGTTGCTCTATTCCTCATTCTCTTTTATGAGCTACAGAGACAAATCAATACAATTAGGTAAAGATAAAAAATAAAAAAATCATTAAAGGTGCATACACATGGGGCGAGTTTTGGCCGTTTTAAAATGAAGCACAAATCAGGACCCCACACAGTTCACGTTTGCTGGTCACCCAGCAGGAGCACAGGTGTAGTCATTACTCACTGACACATTTTAAAAGATCCGAAGTTGGAGCTAAAATGATTTCACCTATGATTCTATGATGAGATCTGGAAAACGAGCACTGTTTGGGGTCCTAAGGACTGAGCTTGTGAACCAATGGTTTTACCTCAAACTTTCACAGATTTAGTAAATATGTGAACTTTCTAGAAAAGGCTACACAGTAGTGTGCATATTGCATATATTTTTCATCATTATTTTACTTTATATTGTAAGATAAGCATAAACCGTAGCAATAGATTTTAACAAATTTTTCCCAGAGCAGTTACAGAGGTGGTTAATTGGTAAACTAGATAGTAGATCCAATTGATCTACAATTTTTATTATTTATTAACAGTTTCTTATATAAAGCACACATATTACGCAGCGCTTTACAGAGCAAAAACACATACCGAGGTACTTGTGTACTTTCACGGCTCCCATCGCATGCCATCGCATGCCATATGTAGTGGCATGCGATGCGATGTTCCTGTGTTTTTCTGCATTTTTATAAATCGCATGCGATGTCATTTTTCACAGAAATTATGGACATGAGTTGACATCATGTAAAATGCACCCCAAATGTAATTTTTCACACTGTACCACCTCCACTATCAACGCCAACCCGAAGCGTGGCGAGCGCAGCGAGACCGCGAGGGGCGGCGGTACACGTCCTACGACCTTTTCATACCCCCACTATCCACGTCGGCGTGGAGTTGAGAATAGAAAGTGTGGAGAGCGCAGCGAGCCACCGAGTCCGAAGCGTGGCGAGCGCACCGAGCCCCGCGAGGGGACGCGGATACCTTCACAGGTATCCGTGTCCCCTCGCGGGCTTCACAGGTATCCGTGTCCCCTCGCGGGGGTCGCTGCGCTCGCCACGCTTCGGGCTCGCTGCGCTCGCCACACTTTCTATTCTCAACTCCACGCCAACGTGGATAGTGGGGGTATGAAAAGGTCGTAGGACACGTACCACCGCCCCTTGCGGGCTCGCTGCGCCCGCCACACTTCGGGTTGGCGTTGATAGTGGAGGTGGTACAGTGTGAAAAATGACATTTGGGATGCATTTTACATGATGTCAACTCATGTCCATAATTTCTGTGAAAAATGACATCGCATGCGATGCGATTTTTCTCTGTACGATGCACATCGTGGGAGCCGTGAAAGTACACAAGTACCCATACCGAATTACAGTACAAGACAGTTTAGGACAAGTACATGGTAAATATGGATAGTTGCATCAGGGGACAGGACACTGAAGCAATCATCAGGGTGACAAAGGTTTATATATTATAAGAAAGGCCCATGAGGAGAGAGGGCCCTGCTCGTGAGAGCTTAATTCTAAAGGGGAGGGATACAATAAAGTGCACTTGAATGCGGCTGCTCTTTAATTGCATGAAATGCCTCTCAAATTAACGTGACACTTGGGGCCTTATTCTAGTTCACTCTTTCTGACAAAGTCCTTCTTAGATGGACAAAACCATGTGCACTGCAGGGGGGCAGATGTAAAATGTGCAGAGAGAATTAGATTTGGGTGAGTTTCTGTGCAGGGTAAATACTGGCTGCTTTATTTTTACACTGCAATATAGATCTCACTTTGAAGTGAAACCCTACCCAAATCTAACTCTCTCTGCACAAGTTACATCTGCCCCACCTGCAGTGCACATGGTTTTGTCCATCTAAGAAGGATTTTGTCAGAAAGAGTGAACTAGAATAAGACCCTTGGTTCTTAGTTCTCTGTTGGAAACATTTCACCTAAATTCTGTTGAAGTACACAATGGACCTTATTCGGGTCAGTTTGCAGCAGTCGTTCGCACGAGTACTGATGTTTGCCGCACGTGCATACTTCGGGTGCCTGCGGCCACAGCAGACTATGTACACGCCTCGGAGAACAGGCCAGGGTACCCACCCATGGGAAAGCCCAGCGTTTCATGGGCGTTCTACCATGCACCACCATTCGCAGGGCGGGTTCTGGTTGACTCGCAAGGGTGTGAATTCGTATTTGAGCGAGTCAACCAGAATAACCCCCAAAGGCTAATCACAGCTCTCACTAAACCTCTGGTGGAAATATTCTGAAAGCAGATTACTGGCATTCCAAACTACATCACCAGCTTTGAAACATGGTTTTGCACAATTCCTATATTGAACACCCTGGGAATAACTTCTATGTGGCAGGACTAAGGCTACGGGTGAAATGTAATAGGATGAGAGATTCAGAAAGTGAGAGATTTGGTAAGAAATCTCCAGGTTTTTTTAAAGCGGCAATCATTTACACTGCAATATCAGTTTGATGTTGAAGTGTAAATGATTTCCGCTTAAAAAAAAAAAAAACCTGGAGATTTCTTACCAAATCTCTCACTTTCTGAATCTCTCATCCTATTAAATTTCACCCTTTGTCTCTGAGAGCAACAATTTTCTGCATTCATCATCAATTTGGTCTAAACAACAATAATACTGCAAAGTTTCCTCACCATCACAGCTTATAAACTGCTGAATACATGTGTAATTAAAACAACCCCTTTCAGGCACAGATTATGGATAAATTATTTTTTATTAAAGAACCTCCGGCTTACTTATGAAAAAGGCTGCTAATACGGAAATACAATACGGAAATACAATACACAGACACCCAAGCTGAAATAATTTACATAAATTTTAAATTCATTATAGGAAGTGCACTGTTCTATGATCAACAGGCAACATGTAGCAATAACATTGCACAGATCAGAGGTCAAACATTTTTCACACCTTTATACAGGATAATCATAAAAAAAATTACGCAACAGTCCAGCAGTATAACAAATGTTTACATTAAAGGCAAATTTACCATAAATATGAGGTGTGGCTCTAAACCCTCAGGTAACTAATCTAATGTTCCTGATACACACTGAGTGAGGTTATTTGCACCTGCAATGCAAATAAGACGCAAAAATCAATACCCGTGGCATACAAGTGACATTCCTCTCACACCATATGGAACAAAAACAATGGGTGAAAGGCAACACAGCCGTAATAATACTACGCAGCATCCAATGTATCAGACAAAGCCCTTTTTGTTTGATGTCCTAATGAGATGACAATCTGCAAGATGTTTGCAGGTTAGGTTGACACAGGATATTATAACAGGCTTTTGTCATCAGGCCAAGATCCACTGTCTTGGGACATCTAATTGCTTAATGACACGCAGTACAAGAGCTTTGTTGATCTAACAGAGCAAGCAGCATAGAAAGAGAATACGGTTAACAGAATTTTGCTTTGAGTAAAGCTGGTCATACAGTAAAGACCCCCATACACTAAGCCGACCTGTCCTAAGGACAAGTCCTGTGGGGGGGAAAAAAGCAGAGGAGTACCCGGCCAAGCTACACGTGTGGTTCTCCAAGCGCCAGTATTCATCAGCAGCTGCTTCCTGTACTTAGCTATTCCGGTACTTAGTGCGCCAATGATAAATGTGTCAAATTATTTGGTACTTATATGTTAGCCGGGCGCCCGGCTACGCTACGCTGACAATGTTGTCAGCATAGCCATTGCCGGGTGGCCGCCTAATAGGTGCGGCCAGGCGGAGGGTAGGTGCGGCCGGGCGGAGGGGGGAGATAGCGGCTGCCCTGCTGTTACTTACTGGCAGGGCGGTCGGCCACGGCGGTGCGGGGGCTGGCGTCGGTGCGGGGAAGGGCGGCAGAGGGGGGGAGATCCCAGCAGCCGCTGGGGGAGCATCACATGGTTTCCCAGCTCACCCAGCGGCACTACGCTAATAACGTAGATGTGGGGATCCGAGTCCCGGAGGCGCCGGGGACATGTGGATGGTAAGTATAATGACACACACACACACTAACAGGACCATATGGCACTATCCACATCATACCCCCAGTTTAGAAAGTGTTGCGAGTGCAGCGAGCCACTGCTTCGGGCTCGGTGGCTCGCTGCGCTTTCTAAAATTAACTCCACGCCCACGTGGACACGGGGTATGACGCGGATAGTGCCCATATGATCCTTTATGTGTTAGCAGGGCTCCAGTTACGTAATTTGGGTAACTTACGTCATTTGCGTAAGTGACGTAGTTTACGTAGCCAGTATAGTGGTGTATTGGTATTCTCAATACACCACTACGCAAACTACGTAACGGGCGCCCAACTAACATATAAGTACCAATTATTTTTATCCACGTATTACCTGTACTCACTCACATCAGGTAAGAGCAAAGCTTAATGCCAGTATCCAGTTACTGGTGGTCTTTTTTTGGTGGATAAAAATGGCCTGATTTTTGACAGATGATGCTATCCAATTAGAGGCCGCTTTTAATGGCCGAAAAAGGATGCGCGATAACACGTGGGATCAGGGATATACTTTGTTTCTTTTATTATTATTATTTTATCCACAGTAGAAGTAGACAGTTTACTTACTTCTGTGATATCAAAACTGTTAAGTTGCAAAGTTTTACATAAACTTGTGGTCAAATGAAACATGTTGGCAAACCAAACCAGCTGAAAATGACCTTTTTTATGACACTCAGCATTTTACACAAACAGGGAATTATCACTGCTGCCATGCGTAACAATAATAGTTTCAATGATCTGCTTAGTTGGAGGGATAATCATGCAGTGTATGAACAGCTTTAGGTAAATGTATAAAAGTCAACTCAAATTTGACAATTCACTGCACACAAGCTACACTGAATGGACCAGCTTGTCCAGCCTATAGGGATTGCAAGTATTCCCCATGAGCAAGTAAGTGTAGATCATCAGTATGCCAATAAAACCACACCAATAATCAGAGTAAACTGCGCTTTCCAATATCTAGCAACTGGTCTGTAGCGTATCACTTGTCTCCATTGCCTTTCTCACTTAGGGCCAGAAGTATGAAGCTTCAAGAAGTGATAAAACGGAGAGTGCTTAACAACCAATTGATCAGCTCCTAACTGTCATTTTACAAATTGTATTTTTTTTTCCACTTTTTGAAGCTTGATACATCTGGTACTTAATAGCACTGCTCTTGCACCATAAACCTCTGTCCTCTCCTGCAGAATTTCGCCAGTAACCAATCCACAAGACACCGATATCTTGTGAGTTCCTGTGAATATACACCAACTATCGCATGTGTGGACATAAGATAGAAATGCTTTGAACACAGAAGAGCGCTAACTTAATACACTGTAATAATTACACACCGTAGGTGAACATGCGTGGAGATGTCAGCTCGATGTTTGGCAAGGCTCCAAGGTGATTTAGCACAGAACATCTGTATCCATTTTTCTGGGCATGATCCACAAATGTCCGAATATACTGCTTTTCACTGTGATTGGCTATTCCTGGACATATGACCATTGTGACATTTTCTGCATAGGAAACAAAAATCATGTAAAAACGGTACTCATTAACAGGACAAGCAGTGACATTTATAAAGAACCGAAGCAGGATTATACTGTCCATCAATTAAAATAGCAGCCCATTTAAAATGATGATGAATCAAATGATACAATTTAAAAGCTACAAATTACCATTAATCTCAGGAAGAATTAAAAACAATAAATTGAATCTTTCACACACATCTCCTTTATTTCACTCTCATCTTATTACATGCCACCCAAAAAAGCCCCTTACAAATTGCACTTGCCATACTGTATGTCTTTATCTCCCTACATGTACTCCAAAATAGCCATCCCAAAAACACATGAAACACAAATCTAATTTAACATATTTACTAACCTCCAGTGCAGTGCTCAGCTAGTGGCTCAAAGAGGTCAAATGTTGCAGTGGCCCCATCAGACATCGTAAGGTACTTTCGCAGACCGTGGGGATTCGGCGAGTTGACTCGACCCATCTTTCCATATAGTGCCGTTTGGATATGCCCACTTTTTCCCCATATAAGAGGTGGAATGTACCTAATAACAAATATAAATAAATAAAATGCTAAACTAAAGGTGTACAGTATAATCATATGTACAGTATAATCATTACTTTAAATTAGAGGTGGCCAAACTGATCCCAGAGATCTACCAATGGTCTACGGATCTACCAATGGTCAACGTTTTCCAAATCACCTGGCTGGTGCACAGCTGCAGTCATTACTAACTGTCACATTTTAAAACAGGCTGCATTCATTCCTACTATAGATCCACAGGTTGCCTGAAAAACATTAACTGTTTTTAGATCTTGAGGACAGGTTTGGCCACCCCTGCTTTAAATGTATACCTACCAATGGACATATGGACAATGACTTCCAACTTTGGCATTTGTCAAGTTTGACAGGAAAATGGAGGCTTAAGTGAATATTTCAGTAAAGGTGAGAATTTTTCGCCCGTTTTAGTGATTTTCCCAGGGGTGGACGGCTTTCCATAGCAGGACGCTATGGAAAGCCGTCCACTCTGCTGCAGATGAGCGGCCGGGCCAGCGATGATTTGCAGGAATGCGCATCACCACTCATCGCTGCCCCATACACACACTGTAAACTAAGCTTTTTTTGGCTCAAAATCACCCAGTGTGTATGAGCCTTTAGATAAGAAGAGTGGTTACTAAACAAATTATTCACTGCACTACATAGTAACATAGTAATTAAGGTTGAAAAAAAGATGTTAGTCCATCGAGTTCAACCTATTTGTCTTGTAACTAATGACTTGAGTAAGTCATTTATACGATTCCTTTAGTTGCCAAGAATGTATCCAGTTTTGATTTAAATTCATTAACAGTAGTTGCTGTAACCACCCCCACCGGCAATGAGTTCCAGAATTTTACTGCTCTAATGGTGAAGAATCCTCTTCTTAAATTTAGTACAGAATTTCTCTTCCTTGAGCCTCGTTTCATGCCCATCTGTCCTAAATATAGACCTGTTAGTGAACAAATCATCTCCCAGTTCCTTATGATTCCCAATTCTGTATTATTCAATTATATCACCTCTCAACCTTTGTTTCCCCAGTGAAAGCATATTCAGCCTGATTAGCCTATTTTTGTATTCTAATGATTCAAGGCCTTTTATTAGCTTAGTTGCCCTTCGATGCACCGGTTGCAATTAATTTATGTCCTTTTTAAGGTGCAGATACAGTATTCAAGTGTGGTCTCACCAATGCCTTGTAAAGAGGAACTATCACATTGGCACCCCTTAAAACCATTCCCCTTTTAATGAATGCCAGTGTCATGTTTGCTTTTGCTGCTGCACTTGAGCAGTGTGCATGATTACTCAAGGTATTATCTATGATGACCCCTAAGTCCTTCTCCACTGCAGAATTCCCTATATTAACTCCATTTAGCCTATAAGTAGCTTGTTCGTTTTTTTGTTCCCATTATGAAAAACTTTACATTTTTCAGCATTAAACCGCATTTTCCACCTTTCCAGTTTAATTTATTCACGTTGTAGTGTATCTATAGCCTCTGGAGTCAATTTCCTTGCTCACTTTTGTGTCGTCCGCAATATTGCAATCTTACTCACTATGTCATTACCTATATCATTAATGAATATATAAAACAAGGTGGGTCCCAATATTGAACCTTGTGTGACTCCACTTTTGACCTTACCCCAGCTGGAATGTATACCATTTACCAACACTCTCTGTACCCGATTGTGCAACTAGTTTCTAATCCAGTTACAAATTTTTATCTCCTATGCCTAAGTTATCTAGTTTTATTATTAACCTTTTATGAGGCACCGTGTCAAAAGCTTTAGCGAAATCCAGAAGTATTACAGTCCACCCCTGTACTGACTTCCTCATCGTAGCTAATTAAATGAGTCTGGCACAATCTATTTTTGATGAAGCCTTGCTAAGCCTCATCACCTTCTCCTGATCTAAGAAATTTTTCTATTCTTATTCCTTTTAATATTTTCCCCACAATGGATGTAAAGGTCCATACACACTGGGCAACTATGCCCAGTGTGTATGGACAGCGATGATGCCAATCATCGCTGCGGGGAAAGCCGTTCAGTGCATACACACTGAGCGACTTTCCCCCTGCACAGCGCCGACGAAGGGGGGAGGACGGCGTTGCATAGCGCAGAGCTATGCAAAGCAGTCCTGAAAGCCGCTCATCTGCTGGTATAACCAGCAGATGAACGGCTTTCCCGGTGATGATGCGGGAGCTTTGAGCTGAAAGCCGCTCAAACTGGGTGTTTTGAGCGACTTTCAGCTCAAAGTGGCCCAATGTGTATGGGCCTTTAGGCTGACCGGTCTATCCATTTCTAGGGTTAGTTTTGCTACCTTTCTTCCATACTGGTACTACGTTAGCTATGCGCCAGTCTCTTGGTACTGTTCCCGAGTTTATTGATGCATTGAATATCAGATATAACGGTAGTGCTATGACAGAACTCAATTCTTTTAGTATCCTAGGGTGTATTTCATTCGGGCCGGGAGATTTGTTACTATTTAGGTCATGTAATGTATTTTTGACTATTTCCTCACGCAAACAAACAGTTTGGGAGCAATCGCATTAAATATGTGGGAGAACCTCTGAAGATTCTTCCCTTGTAAATACCAAAGAAAAAAAATGTATTACATTTTTTCAGCTTTTTCTTTTGTAACCAGGGTTCCCTGCTTATTTTTAGTGGGCCAATATTTTCCTTCCTTAACCGTTTCCTGCTTATATAGCTGTAGAATTTTTGGGGATTAGATTTGCAATCTGCTGCTATTATTCGTTGTCTCTAATTTAGCCATATTTATTGTATTTTTACATCTCATTACATTCCTTATATGCGGCAAATGATTCGGGCGTCCCATCTTGTTTAAACACTTTGAATGCCCTCTTCTTTTTTTTTTTTTTTACATTTCGAATTTGACTTTATTTGAATTTATTAAGTTTCTTATATAGCGCAGCATATTCCATTGTGCTTTACAATAGGAGACAGTGATACAACAAACTGGATATTTCCAGACAGTCAAAGGTATGAGGGCCCTGCTCGAAAGCTTACAATCCATACACTTTGCTGTTAAGCCACATCAGTTCCCATTTGACATTTTTTCTTTTATTTACCCTAAAAATAAATTTATCTGCGCCCTCCTTTAGTATTTTTTTAAAAGTTTGCCACTGCAGCGGTAAAATATAATACAGGTTGAGTATCCCATATCCGTGCATCCATTATCCGAATTATTCCAAAAACCATGGTTTTTGGAATAATTCGAATTTTTTTTTTTACCCCCCTAACCCTCTTTTCATACGTGGACGCCGAGGGACCACTGGACACCATCAGGGGACAGGTAAGTAAGCCTAAAAAAAAAAAATTATTCTAAAAACCGAAAAAATCCCCTATCCTGAATGCTTGTGGTCCCGAGCATTTTGGATAAGGGATACGCAACCTGTACACCGGTTTTTGCCTTTGTCCACTAATATGAATGCCTGGCCTTTACAGCATAATAAAATATAAATGGCATATATGCCAAAAGTGACTTTACGGCAGTCTCGCTGCTCTTGCTTGGAGCAATATCATATATAAAACTGCAAACATTTAAGGACAAAAGCAGAACTAGATCAGAAATACATTGTAGGCACTATAATAATAATAATTAAAAAAAAAAAAGAATCAATAAAAGAAACAGTTTAGACCAGTGGTTCCCAAACTTTTTCAGTTCAAGGTACCCTGGGTCTCCAGGTTTTTTCAGGGCACCCTTAAGCTGAAATAATCATCAAGCTTTTTTTTTATAAAGTAGTTAGGTCAAAATGGCCAATATTCAATAACTGCTGAAAAACAATCGCCGATAGGCATTGGCATAAACTCCTCCACTTCTCATAATAGGCCCTTCAACATTTTCAGCTCCAGGCCCATGAGGCCCTTAAATTGGCCCTGCCCGCTGTGGTTCCTCCAGTCCCGCAGCTCTCCCCATCCAGCCAGAGCGGCAGCCGTACCAGACTATCCTCACCCCCACTAAGGCAAAGCGGCAGCCTCTGCTAATCCATCCCTCCAGATCTCCTCTCCCCCGCCAAGGCAGAGCTTTTGTCTCTGCTCTCCCTTCCCTCCCAGCCACAGCTCCTCTCCCCACCAATGCAGAATGCTACTGGGGGTTATTATGTGTGTAAATGCCACTACTGGGGCATTATGTGCGCACCACTGCTGGGGGCATTATGAGAGTGTCACTACTGGGGGCATTATGTGCGCGCCACTACTGGGGGATATTATGTGTGTAAGCGGCATTAATGGGGGTATTATGTGTGCGAACGGCACTACTAGGGGCTACTATGCATGTAAATGGCACTACTGGAGGTATCATGGGGAAGTGGCACCAAAATGCTGGGGGGTTGCTGGAGTTACAGGAGCTTGCTCCAGGTACCATGGCTTAATTCCAATTTTTTTGTCCAACTTTAGTAGAAAAGCAAGCAGGCAGCTTATTTATAGTGGCACACACCAGAGCGCCCTCTATGTGCAGCGCCTTACAATGCGTAATTACAGGGCAGGCTGTGCAGCAACGTCTCCCCAGTGACGTCGCCGTGGTACCCCAGGGAGCCGAGGCGCACAGTTTGGGAACTGCTGGTTTAGACCCTTGTACCTTACTTGGAACAAGTAGATTATTATCAGGAGAAAACATGAAATATACTGTGACGTGTTAATGTGCAAGGTTCATGCTCTCAGACTGGTGTCTTTTTTATGTAATACAATACATGGTGGCTTCTTGTTTTATACAAGAAGCCACCATGCCAACAGTATGATGGTTGGCACAAAAGTACTATTACCCACCGAACCCTTCTGTTCTGGTTGCTACCTACATAGTGAAAAATGTCATGTATAAAATAAAATCAACCCCACCCATGACCATGTTCAGTTTTATATTCTTTAGAGGTGAATTAAATTTAATGTGATGGACACAATTTTCCATTGGAGTGGCTGGATAACTGAGTTGTGCAAACAGAGCCAGGACTAATGTTAATATAAGTCGGTACAGCAAACCACTTAATAATTTACCAAAATCTAAGCTGCAAAAAATATATTAACAGTTAAGAGTCACATTAACGATTGAAACTCTCGATCACTTCACTGAAGTAAATCAGATAGCATGCAGCCAGGTGGCAGATGTGGATGACTCACTCTTTGGTCAGCAAGGGACACGACTTTAACAGGAAGCGAGTTATAGCTGTGTCTTGGAAAACGAGATCTGGTGGAGCAGTTGGACTTTTTAAGTTCAAGCAGCGCACAATGACATAAAGAGCAGTAGCAACAGCTGCTAGCTTCATCCCGTCAAAGACGGCTGGCATCTCGGGGGTTTCCAACATCGCACTCATCTTGACTGGGGAAAAAAACGAAACAATAAAAAGAACAAGACAGTGTAAGGATCTTTGGTAGAAGCAGTAACTAATATCTTTGTGTTTAATCAGAAGATATACAGATGTAGCCCCTGTCATCTTTGCCAGGCACCTGCCAGAATGTCCCTTCTGGCAAGCGCTGGCAGACAGGGACTCCATTAAAATGGGAGGTGCGTGCACCCTGCCTGTCTCCGCTTCATGGTGGGTAGCTTCGTTGCCATGGGGTGTGCCAGCGTCTCGGGCGCACTCACCCCCTGGCGGGAGCTGGCGGCTGCCGATAGAATCGCCAGCCCCTGCCAAGATGACAGGGGCATCATCTGTAGGGCCAGATGTACTAAGCTTGAAAATTGATAAAATGGAGTGATAACAACAACCAACCAATCAGCAACTAACTGCCATATCACAGGCTGTGTTTGAAAAATGACATGTAGGAGCTGATTGGTTGGAGGTTTATCACCCTCCATTTTATCACTTTTCAAGGCTTAGTACATCTCACCCTTATGGTGGTTTATTGTTAATATTTCTGATAGTCAGAAATATCAGCCTTTTTTGATAATAGGTCAAATTCATTAAACCTATTCAGTGTCATTTTCAATCTTCCGTGGACCGGCGAATCTGCATCCTTTTGATTGGAAACGGCAGCTAATTCGACAACTTAGCGTCTGTTTCCGACAACGCAGTTGCGACTTTTAAACAAGTCTGATCCGCAGCAGCGAGTCCCTGCCGAAAACGGCCAAGATTAAATAGGTCCTGGCTAAAATTTCTGACTATCGGAAATGTCGACCAGCATTGAATACTGCCCATAAATGTAGATGAAAAATGTCTGATTCTTAACGGTACAGTAAACATTCTCACAAATGCTGGAAAAGACTGGAATGTTATATTGAGGCATCTGACAGAAGTGTTTCCATATTTAACACAGTTTGTTTTGGAGGATTTGTTATAACACATGGTCACAACAAGCAAATGGGTCAAGTGCCTTTTAAAAAAGTTAATAAAGAGAATACCAGGAATGCACAATTCTTTGCAAAATACTATAAAATAAAGTTTGTTTGCTTTCTAAAAGAATCCTCAAATGCATAAAACATACGTAAACCCATTTTTGTTTATTTATTTTTTTATGAAGAAAAAGGGTTTGCTTTAAATATATTTATTATTTTGTTTTATATTCTAATGGTGTGTACACACGGTCAGATGTGCCTTCAGATACTATTCACGATCCGATCATGGATAGTATCTGAAGGCACATCCGATTTGAATACAAGTCTGACTATATAGTGCAGATCTGCACTATATAGTCATTGTTATTATTATTATTATAATAATTTTATTTATAAGGCGCCACAAGTGTTTTGCAGCGCCGTACAAAGGAACAATACAGGGAGACAAAGCTTGGCATAACATTGAATAAATAAGAAAAATACAGTACAAATAAAGAGCGCCACAGATCAATACACATTACAGCTTAAATGTAAGTAGTGAGGACTCAATCAACATACAACTAGAGGCTAGATGCCAATGATGGAGATGAGTATGCGGACAAAGATGGACACTGAGTGTTGGAGTATAGGAGAGCTGTGAGTGAAATGTGAAGAGAAGTGGGCTTTGACAACAGGAGGGAAGAGGGCCCTGCTCAGAGGATCTTACAATCTAGTAGGAAGGGGAGACAGACAGATTACAAGAGGTGCACGCGAGTGGGTGGTGGTTAGATAGCAGGATGTAAAAAGGCAAGGGGTCGGAGAGCCAGCTGGTTTATGCAGTGGAAGGGTACGCTTTGGTGAATAGGTGAGTTTTCAGTGCCCGTTTGAAGCTTTGCAAGGTCGGGGAGAGTCTAATGGAGCGAGGGAGTGCGTTCCACTGAAGGGGTGCAGCACGGGCAAAGTCCTGTACTCTAGCATGGGAAGCAGTGATCAGGGTGGAGGAGAGACGACAGTCGTCAGCCGACCGTAGAGGGCAGGAGAGTGTATGAATGGAGATGAGGTTAGAGATATATGGAGCAATGGAATTAGAGATGGCCCTGTATGTGAGTGTGAGGTGTTTGAAGAGGATTCTGTAGGGGAATGGAAGCCAGTGCAGATTTTGTTGAAGGGGAGTGGCAGAATTAGAGCGGTGGGAGAGGAAGATAAGCCTGGCTGCAGCATTGAGGACAGATTGGAGAGGAGCCAGTTGGGATTGAGTGAGGCCGGTGAGGAGGAGGCAGCCAAGACTTTCTGCCTTGCGATACGTGAACGCGCATCGGAATCAGATCGGGATCTGAAGGGTTAAAACCCTTGCGATCTGCATCCGATTCGATGTTGACTATATTGTCAACATCGGAAGACAAAAAGTACAGTGTGTACACACCATTAGAGATGGAAACATCAGAATGCAAAGCTATATATATGTCTAGTGTCCGTGTGACTCTGAAACACTGCCATCCGTTGGCAGCAAGTGACACTACATCTACTAGCTTTGGAATCATTAGCTTTGAGCGGGCTTATTAGTTTGGTAAATTAATACAGTTACACCACAATAACCCAGCACTTTTGGTACCTGCACCAGATTATCCATGGTACATATAGCGGCATCCAATGGCTTACCCTCTAAGCCAGAAATGGGGAACCTTCGGGCCATCCATCTGTTGTTAAACTACACATCCCAGCATGCCCTGCTACAGATTTTCTCATTGGCCATGCTAATACTGTTGTAGGGCATGCTGGTATGTGTAGTTTAACAATAGCTGGATGACTGAAGGCTCCCCATCCCTGCTTTATCCCAACACGTAAACCTCCCACAGCATAACCCCCCCCCCCATGTCTCCAGATTAAAAGAGGTGAATTCAGAGCTAAATGTTTATGTAAAATATATCACCACTAGTGCCCCGTACACACGTGACAAGTTTATAAAAGAGGTTGCTTATCTAGTGTGTATGCTCAACATCGTTAATGACGAGGGCTCCCGCGCATCATTAATGACACTGCCCATAGTCTGTGCACGCAGCTCAACCTGATAGTATCGTCAGCGACTGCATGCACCACAGGGGACATGGTGATGTCACTGAACAATATAGTTCAGTGCGTATGCACAGTGTTTGCCCAGCGGCACTACCAATATCATTAACTAGATTGGATGTTACCCATAGCAACCAATCAGAATCTATTTCCTATTTATTTGGCACCTTCTAGAAGATAGAAGAAAAAGAATCTAACTGGTTGCCCATAACGACAACTCATCTTTATTAGAACTTATATCTTGGTAAATAACACTGAATGTAAGAAAAACAACATGGAATCAACATTCCAATTCAAGGCCCAATCTTACCGGTTTCAGAAGATCTCTTGCACACAGAAGTTCTTCAGAACGTAAATTGAACACAATGAAAGATAAGGCTCACAGTGATGAGGTCAATTTCTAAAATAAGAGGGGGAAATAATATATTACATTGCACATGGGTAATCAAGATGAGAAAAAGTAACTTAAAACTGCAATAGATCTCTCACCATTATACAATGTTGTTCTATCATACATTCAAAAATAAATATTAAGGAATGAACTAATAGGCATTTAAGGTGCCCATACACGGTACAATTATTGTATACAATATCACATCGCATCTCATAGCACAGGTTTTGCAATGAGATGAGATCTAGTACAAAAAGTATGCGCAGATCTTAAGCAGCCCATACACGCTGCGATGCGGGCTGTCCCGATGTGTGCTTTGAGGTGCATGCTCCCGCGGCACCTTATCGCACAGTACAAAAAGTATGTGCTTGCACATATTTTCATCACATTGCATCGCATTGCATGCACAACGTGTGCACAGGCAATGCAATGCACGCCCATATCGGTGCGTGTATGGGCAGCAATACTTTTTGTATAAGATCTCATCTCATCTCATTGCAAACTCTGTGCAATGCAATGAGATGAGATATTGTATACAATAATTGTACCGTGTATGGGCACCTTCAGGGAGATTATAGTCGATATTCAAATTTTGCCCGGTGAGCTGTTGAGCGGAGGGGGGGGGGGGGATGGGGGGGGGTCATGGGCGTATATGTGCTTAAATGTTTATTGCAAGATATTTCTATATACTGTAACATTATTAACTATATTTTGAAAACTTTAGCAAGTAT
The DNA here is from genome assembly GCF_055691185.1 of Crinia signifera. Taxonomy (NCBI): domain Eukaryota; kingdom Metazoa; phylum Chordata; class Amphibia; order Anura; family Myobatrachidae; genus Crinia; species Crinia signifera. The sequence continues at coordinate 243,803,397 of NC_139220.1, forward strand.
TGGTAATAATTTTGCTGCCTGCAATACTGAAGTTATTTGATTACAAATATTTGCTGTGATATTTATTTATTTTCCCACCCCGCACAATTGCATGATAATAAATGTGATGCCTATGCAATAAATTCCGAATACAATTGAACATTGCACAAATTCTTACTTCCATGATCATCTCTTGGTAAAAATGAATTTTTAACTTTGTTTTCCTCCGTTTTTGTGTTTAACTAAAGACCCGATAGACCAAGTGGTTCTTACCTGCCTACAAACTGTTATTTTAGTGATAAAACATTTCTCACCCATAGCTTATCCCCCATACACTACAAATATATATCTGTCGCTGAAGTTGGATGCAACTTCCCTTACACTCACCCTGGACTTTCCCAAAAGTGATTCCACATTATTTTGTACTTTGGTGTAATTTTTCAGTAGGTTCCTGCACCTTGTCTGCAGTCCCGGCTCCAGCTTCTAATGAAAACGGACCATCACAAAATGTCCGCCCCCATATAGCAGACAGGGCTAGAGGCACTGGAAACATCAGTCAAACTTTCTGCAACATATCGCATATGATATATTGCATGCACAAAAAAGCACTCCTTTTTCCATCCGATTCCGATATATCACAGGTGCAGACCAACCAACCTAGGGGCTCCTATCCAATACTCACAGGACCGCGCATCAGATCGAATGGAAAACACACACTTTTCAGATGATATATTGACCCGAATGGTCATAATCAGCCGAAAACTTGCAAAATCGTTCTATTGTACAGTATGTGGGCCTTAAGGAGCATTATCAGACACGGAGATAAGAAGACTTCTGTTACACAATGTTCTCTGCTGTATGGGGACTAAGAGGGAGTTGCTGAGAGTGGACATTAGGGACTGCTTTATTCTGTGGAGGTGAATGCTTTCTTCCCTGTTGGGGACAGTGGGACGGGTGCCGGACGGCTCCCCGACAGTCGGGATTCCGACATTCATTACTCCGACGTCAGAATCCCGACTGCTCCCTCGTGGGGGTCCACGACCCCCATAGAGCTCATGCGGACTCGTGGCGAGTGCAGCGAGCCGGCAAGGGGCTTTACTGCGCTCCCCCCGCTGTGCAGTCGGGATTCCGACGTCCGAGTAATGACTGTCGGAATCCCTACTGTCGGTGAAATATACCACACCCAATGGGACAAATGTACCAAGCTGCCATGTTCCAGTTGAGTTTGAACTCTGCTGGTTATGAAAGTGATTGAGCTGGTTATGAAAGTGATTGATCTGTTTTGTGTGAGAACAAGCAGCTTATTTACTAAGCTGCCGTGTTCCCAAGGAAAAGTATTTGTATTTGGCTACCGATGTATGTGCGCCACACAGGGCCGGTGCAAGGTTTCTTGGCGCCCTAGGCAAAACTTCTGCTAACTGCCCCCCCCCTCCTACACCGCTAATTACCCACATAAAAAAAACCACGTGCCCCCCACATAAAAAAATGCCAGCACATCAACTCTTCACCACCTACACATACTGCGCAATAGTCATTAACTTATATAGGGGCTATAGAGCTGCAGAGAGGTGAGACATGGATAGAGAGTTGCAGGGCAGTAGGGAGGAGATAAAGTGACGCAGAACTGTAGGGAGAGGAGAGAGAGACATAGAAAGGTAGGAAGTTAAGACAGGGTGGTAAGGAGGGGATAGTGAGAAGCAGTGCGGTGGGGAGGGGATAGAGAGAAGCAGTGCGGTGGGGATAGAGAGAGGCAGCGTGGTGGGGAGGGGATAGAGAGAGGCAGCGTGGTGGGAAGGGGATAGAGAGAAGCAGGGAGGGAGGAATAGAGAGGCGTTGGGCGTTACTGAGGAATGAAGACACTGGGCAGCAGGTAGTTGACCGAGAGATGCATGACTGCAGGGAGAGAATAGAGAGAAGTGGGAGATAGAGAGGCGAGACATCACAGGTACCACAACACATTTGAATAAAATGCAGTGACAGTGAAAAAAGGCACTGACTGCTGCTGACTCTACAGCGATTGGACAATGACATCCAAAAACGTTTAAATAACTCTTTAATAAGAGGTTTGCTGACTGGTGGGTACAGGGGCACCAATGTGATGTTATGTGGGTCCACACCTGCCGGTTTCCCTGCATACAGGAAATACAGGGACTATGTAAAAAGCGGACCTGACTAGACTCCGGACCGCTGGTCAGGACATCAAAATCTGCAGTCCGGAGCTTGTAGGGTGTCCGGGGGGTGTCCTGTTCAGGGGGGTGTCTTGTCCGGGGGGGGTCCCTGTGATAGCTATCACCAGGGACATGGGAGAGGGGAGATTACAGCCTCCCCGTGTGGTCCGGACCGTCCGGTTTTTGCTACATGCCCGGACCATACAGGGAGACTTTATTCTACGCCTCCTCCTCTACCTGGTAACAGGTGTCACAGGCAGAACCCCCAGACAGTACACCCCCCGGACCGGACGATACAAGCTCCAAAATGCAGAGTTTGATGTCTGGTCCGGCGGTCCGGGGGTTTTGTCCTGGTCCGGTTTTTACCCATACCCGGAAATACAGTACATCCATCCACCATATACTGCCTCCATACATACATACATACATACATACATACATACATACATACTCTGCCTCCCTCATACCTACATATACTGACTCCATACATACAGCAATACATACACTGCCCACATACATGCATATACATACATACAGTACAATACTCCTCTCATACATTCACAACCACACACTGCATCCGTTCATAGATATATATCTCCCCCCCCCACCTCCAGCCTGGGCACACACTGACAACTATCACTGCTGCCCCACACAAAAAAAGTACATCTTACCGCTGACCAGCATGGCGCAGCGATGGGGATTACTGCACACGCCGCTGCAGACTCCTTCTTCCGGCTCCCGGTGCCTCGGGCACCGAGAGGCTACAGCACAGCCGTCGATTTGGAAGCACTGCTTCCTGATGCTGCTGCTGCCGGCACGGGGTTACAGCTGCCGGCAGAGGGTTACAGCATGCTGTTGTGTTAATACATGCTGGTGGGTTACTGAGTGTGAAGCCGCCGCTGCTGCTGGCGGAGAAGCACTGCTCCGTCCCGGTCCATGTCCTGATGCTGCCGATAGCGTTATTGGTAGTGAGGACCGGTCCGCTTTGAATGAATGCTGGGGCGCTTGCTCCCACCCCGGGAAAGGAATATAATTAATTTGAATGTTGTACTCAAAAAGGGGCGCCCTCCAGGAGCCGGCGCCCTAGGCAGCTGCCTAAAGCTGCCTAGTGGTAGCGCCGGCCCTGATTGTACCGTGTATGGGCACCTTTACTTAGGCCTCAAGTTACTTTACAGTTGTTTCTCTTTAAATTTGGCATACAAGCTTGTTTGATCAACAGCTACATGCCCTCACTAACTGTGTTCAGCATAAGTAGTAAGGTATGTGTCAAATGCAAACATTTCAAAACAACAGTACGTCTAGCACTCAGACGAATGTTCTAAATGATACAGGCCAAGTCAAACAAACTACAAAGCATTTTGAAGCCAGAAACAGGTGACCCCGAAAGCACCAAATACTTATGGGGGCCGATCCTGGTTCACTCGCAAAAGCAAATTCTCTCTCTAATGGACAGAACCATGTGCTTAGATTTGGGTGGAGTTTTACTTACTTCACATGCCTTGTGCGTGACTGTTGGTAGTTTGTTTCTGAGGGGATTGACTACCACCTCTTTTGAGCAGCCCCTGTTAAAGCGCCTGATTATTCCTTGTGAATTTTTATTTCTTTTTCACATGCCTTGTGCGTGACTGTTGAGGTTTTTACTTCAAACTGATATCTATATTGCAGTGTAAAAATAAAGCAGCCAGTATATACCCTGCACAGAAACAAAAGAACCACCCAAGTCCAACTCTCTCTGCACATGTTACATCTGCCCCCCCCCCCCCCCCCAAGTGCACATTGTTTTATCCATTAGAGAAAGAATTTGCTTTTGCAAGTGAGCCAGAATCAGGCCCATAGTGCACGAGGTCAAGAATAGGCCTATACCTGCTAAATTTTAGTTGCGATTGTGTGGGATTAGTTAAAGGAGAATATACATAAGAGACCAATAAAAAGCTCCAACTAAGCCATGGGATGGTCATATATCTGGTGCAATGGTGACAGGTCAGTTTCATGATGCAGACAGGATTTGGAAAAGATCCGTTCAACTGGGTAACGATCGTGATTGCATCATATGCAGAGCATGTGCTCCAAGGGATCGTGAAATCGTCTCACAATCATAATCATTCTGGTGTGTCCCCTACATTATTTTCACTTATATTTTACGGGCAATGAGCTCATGAGCCTGCTGAGGCATCGGAGTCCTTTATGTGCCCCCAAGGGAATCTGTTGTGGATAACAAAATATCCCTATGAACATAACGTAGTTCTTGAATATGATACAATTTGTATTTAAAGGGGCAATCACTTGCAAGGCAAAACCATGCCTTGTAAATGAATGCCCCTATAAAAAAAAAAACCTCTAAGTTCGACCGGCATCCCACACAGCCACTGAACTCTGAGGCTATTACATTTGACCATTTATATGCCTGCAGTCCTGATTTCCAGCATACAAAGCAATCTACATATAAAAGAGAAATGGTGCAATGGGGGCATATAAGCAGGTTGGGGATGTGGGGCTTATATACCCCAATTGTGTTGACAGATATACAAAGCATCTTAGTGATCGAAGTGGTTGCAAGAAAGCGGATAACAAATCTTGTGCACCAGAAAGTGCTTTCCTCACCTGACTGTAGGAACCAGGACCCTATAAAAAGGCATACAGTCTGACCATGTACTTATAGTACATACTATAACGGAGCTTGCCCCGGGGCCACACCGCCGTGATACTGGGACGCACACGCATCCCAGTACCTATCACCGGCGCTCGCCAGAGGAGAGGATCTGGCGGGCGCCAGCATTGAATGAGGTCGGCTCCATCTGTACATAAGATTAGACCCATTCTATCCTATATAATGCAAGCTGATTGCCACACTATTCTCTCCCACTATGACTGGAGTTTGCCCTATCTATTGAGGTTAATTAGGATATAAATAGGATATTATATCTGACAATGCCCCCAGTCAAGGATACTTGTGTGCAGAGTACCTGTCTGTTTTATTTAGACAAATCTGAAATGAACTAGAACTATCAATGTTATTGCTCATGACACATTTAGAAAACTCAGTGATGTATGTGATGCAACTTAAGTGCTCTATAAAATCATGTTATTGTTTTGCTTCATTACTTCTAAAACAATGAGTCGTATAAAAAAATTGGCAGTCAGCTAAATCTAATATAATCAGCAGCAATCAATTAGAACATTGTGTTAATTTCTAAGTTGTACGGTGTTGTTGCTATGCACCTATTTTGTGCTGTTACCATTACTGAAAATACTGCTTTACACCCACAATAAGAACTGTTATTACTTGCAGAGCTTCCATTATATCATTATAAAAGGCTGTAACCACTGTGATCCCAGTTAGGCATTTACCCATTAGTGCAAGGAAGAGAAAGGACTAGAGTTCTGGGGAAAACTTGCAGATAAGCAGCACATATCAATAAGGTGTTCGGCAACAAATAATGGAACACAGAAATGTTCTGCAGAAGGGAATTTAGTAAATAAGTTAACAGTAGTAGAAAAAGAATAATACAGGGAGTGTGTGGAAGTCCAAGAGCAGTTTGAAGTCACCAGGTATACCACTTTTACACCAAAATCCCAGATCCGAAACGGTATTTGGAACACCGTTCCAATCTGGGTCAGATCTGGGATTTGCCCCTTTTACACTGCAGTGCCGACCCGGAATATTCCCAGGCCAGCACCGTTTGCATTGATCACGGGTGCACGGGGCAACGCTTGGAGATCACATCATCTCCGAGCACTGGGACCACCGATCGCCACACTGGGGGCAAACCCAGCACCAAGGTAAGCTGCTGGGCTGCCCCCAGCTTCAGTACACAGGCATCCATTCACCTCCTAGCTCCGCTGCTGTCTGCGCTCTTGCCGAATCTCCATACTGACTGCAAGACGCTGCGGTCGTGAGGCTGGACTCCCCCATTGGTGTAAACTGGAGCCAGGTCGGATGACCCGGCATACCTGTCTACACAGCCCCCCACCCAGGTCCTCCCCAAGTTCCACCCTGGTCAGGACCTGGGTAGAATTCGAGGGGAAATTGACTCTTTTTTTTCAGCTACCTCTTTTACACGGCCGCTGACCCCAGTTTTTGCTTCGGTGTAAATGGGGTATAAATGAACTGCTGCAGAGCCACCTGGCTGCTTTGGGATCAGGAACATATTTCCTGTGTTCTTGTGTTCTTGAGGTATTTGGTCCAGTTTTATTAGAATGCTACAGCCACATTCTTGGTACAATAAGTGTTAAAGTACCAACCATTACTACACACAAGGGATGAGCTCATATTTTGGGACTGGACCAACAATAGAAGCATGTACTCACTAAACCTACCTGGAACCTGTGAGTTACTTGAGTAACTTTGTGTATTCTGATTTCAAATTTTTAAGTTGAAATTCTCAGTATGTATACAGGAAAATGGACCTTCTACTTGTATCTGTACCGAATAGATTTTAATTAAAAATAGCCATGATAAGCAGTACAGCAAGATGTAATGTAGAAGAGCAATACAGTATTCCCTACTGTAAGTGAGCCGCCTTATCTGTACCTGCAAGACGAGACACTAGCGATCACAACCAATAGCACCTTAAGATACGGGATGTCCCAAGCTCTCTTTACAAATCAGGCGGTTCAGCACAGATAAGATTACACTTTACAACTGCAACTGTTGGCAGGTTTAGCTTTATAATCGGAGGTAGAAGTAACCTATGGCCAAAACCACCAACGTAACAGCTGGTCACAAATGATAATAGGACTGTAAATAGCATTGTTATAACATAGGTTACAATGTTTTACTGATGAGTGAACCTTTCATTTGAAAACATCCATTAAAAAAGAAAAAAGGTGCAAAAAAGCTCTAGTTAACTTTCAGCAGTCTAGTCTTCATGCAATAAATAAAGTATACCCAAATGGCGCTGCTATCAATAACATGAATAAAGTGAACTGATAATCAGCCTTATAGTTTTATACATGGAATAGTCCTCCAGTGTTTTTGTATTAAAGCATGAGCCTTGTATTCATTCTGGTACATATGGTCCAATTGTATCTGAAAAAGAGGCTGGTAACCCCTTTATCCTTAAACCTTAACTGGTTTTAATAAGGGCTACCATTCTTTGTTGTATGGCGTTTATATTTGGAGCATATTAGTGAGATATCCTCCACTAGTACCCCTTTCACAATGCAAATCCTGGGTGACACGAGGGATTTTGACACAGGTCCCATGAGCATTTGTAAGGGGAAGCAACCCGGGTCGGCCCAGATTAATTGAGCGGTGTGAAAGGGGTATAGGTACATTTAGGCAGCAGCTACCACTTCACTGAATAAGACAACTTTTCATGTTTTATTTCTAACAGTCTAGTCTTGTCCAACCAGTCACAAATGTGCTAGTTATAAGCCTTTCACACTGCCATCAATATCCCGGGTGATTGCATGTGAATGCTCCAGCCACCTGGAATATTGTGTAGTGCAAAAGCAACCAGTTGAAATAACACACGTTGAGTGACCCAGCACTTCAACACGGGTTCAACCTGGCTTGCGGTGAAGTGTGAACGGGTAACCCAGGTCGATGTGACCTGGAAACCATGCACAGCACAGGAAGAGATGGTTTTTGGAGATGATCTTATCTCCAAGTGGCAGCTCGGGACAGGCTAGAGATGATATCACCAACCCGGCAATAAGCATTCTGAAAGACAGCACTTTGATAGTCTAGACCAGGTCAATTCTTAGATCTCCAGCTGTTGATAAACTACAAGTCCAAGTAAAGCCTACACCAACCAGCTAGTAAAGTATGTTCTTTCACAACAGCTGGGAAGCCAGAGTTTGACCAGGCCTGGTCGATTCCACACAAAACAGTCTCCAATGTCACAGTCCTGGTACCAAGAAACGCTCTCCACTACATTACAGAACAAAGCAAGCATCACACCTACTCATCCTAATATTCAGTGCGTCTTCATAAAGGTTTTGAGGACAATTCTGCTCATGCATGTTGTAGAAAACATAGGTACTTAATATACACATTCACAGCCTTAACTGATGCAATCATAACTTTTAAAAATGATCTTACATCTCAAAACAAATTTTTAAAAGCCACTTCAAAATGAAAGATCTAAACTAAAAAAGTATGCCGCAAAGTAGGGGAGAATTTACAATAAAAAAAATAATAGGTTCAGAAACCAAGTAGCAGAATCCAGGAAACACAAGTGGTCAATATTTATAAAGAGGAAGGAATGTGGAAATAGTGATAACATACAGTATAGTTATCATAGGAATAAGCTAAAACAAAATATGTGAAAGACGCAGGAGCAGTTCGGGATCAAATAGAACAAATGAAGGGTATATTGATACATCTGTTACTAGCTGACCATGTAGCACAAACACATTTCATGAAAAAGCAATTTGCAGACTGTTAAAACAGAACATAAATATCTATACGGCGTGTTTGTGTAATTATATATATGTACGCTTCTTTTGCAGGGTGCCGCACCTTGCCCGTTTTTAAAACCTTAAAATGCACTCTGCCCTTTTTGTGTGTGGCACCGCTGCCCCCCACCGCGCTGACATGCTGCTGAGAACTTTCGGTGTGTGCCATCATGTGTAATGGGTATTATGGTGTGTGGTGTAATGTGTAAGTGGCATTACAGTGTGTGCCATAATGTGTAATCACGACAGAATATGTAATGGACATAACAGATTATGAAAAGGTTTAATGGGCATAAACCTAGTGCAGTGTGGAGATTTTTTCTATTCTATTTTTTTCTATATATCTCACTATCAGTCATTAGGTCGACATGGGAAAAGGTCGAAAGGTCATTAGTTCGACAGGTCATTAGTTAGACATTGTCTAGGTCGACAGTCAAAGGTGGACATGGAGTTTTTCAGTTTTTTGAGCCAACATGTGCCGACAAGCGGTATTTCATGCCCTACCATCCACTAGGGCGTAGTGGGAGAATAAAATAGTGCCCGACACATAGTGAGAGGATGCGGTGCACTTTAAACTGTGTCCATGTCGACTGTGTTGACATTCAGGCCAAAAAAACAGTCGAAAACCCCATGTCGATCTTTTGACTCTCGGCCTAGACAAAGTCGAACTAACGACCTTTCAACCTAGAACCATGTCGACCTAATGGTGTGGATCTAATGACTGTCGACCATAATGCTGTAGACCAAATGATCCCAACCCATATCCAGGCATTCAGCATGCTGATGATCAGTATCCAAAGCTTCAAAATCACAACAAATTTTATTTTAACCGTACCCAAAATCTTAATGCAACTGCCTAATAGTAGGATCCTGGGAGAGAAAGGATCTGATCCTAGAAATATTTTTTGAGATGAAAAGGACAGGACTGCAAAAGATAATTAATGTGTGGTATGTAGATGAGGGAGGAGTCAAGGATAACTCCAAGACAGCACACTTTAGGGCTAGGGGAGCTGGTTCTGATATCAAATTGTGGGAAGTGAGGTTATGCAGGCAGGTGGCTAATGTACACAAGAATTCCCTACACCCAATTCTCAGTTATGTTTCTTAACTCCCACACATTTACAAATACGCAGGAGAACATCATTTTATAAAGAATACTTTTTCAGCTTAGAGCAAGCTCCTTATTCCTGTATGAAAAGCAGCACTAGTGATAAGTCTGCCACCCCTGTACAAATCTTGTTACAGCCTGCCTTCTTGCACTCGCAATATTGTCTACTACCCCAATTTAGGCTGTAGGCTCTCACAAGCAGGGCCCTTTACCCTCATGTAGTTTATCCTCCCTAACTTATATCATCATCATCATCATCTTCTGCCCACAAAACATTTGGGTTCAACAGCAGGCGCTGCTTATAGGGTATGACTGCGTATGATACAATTATTTATCCTGTGTTATGCAATGTTTTGTTCTGTAAGACTAGCATTAAGAAGTTATTCTGATTCACTCGGAAAGGCACAATCACTCTCTAATGGACAAAACCATATGCACTGCAGGTGGGGTAGATGTAACATGTGCAGAGAGAGAGTTAGATTTGGGTGGGGGGTGTACTTCAAACTGATATCTATATTGCAGTGTAAAAATAAAGCAGCCAGTATTTACCCTGCACAGAAACAATAAAACACCCAAATCTAACTCTCCCTGCACGTTACATCAGCCCCACCTGCAGTGCATATGGTTTTGTCCATTAGAGAGTGATTGTGCCTTTCCGAGTGAATCAGAATAACACCCTTAGTTTTCTACTTTTGTTTGCACTGTTTCTACTTAAATACTCTTAAATTGTACCTTATGGTAGTATATAAACAGGGTTGCCTACCTGACCATCTCCTTCAGGGAGAAAATGCTCTGTTCCTGGACTTCCCTGGTAATGTATGATTGCCACCACCTGCAGTGGTGTCCTGCAGTGGTGTCCTTGCCGCGCGGGTACCTGCGGCGCTGTGTATAAAGCTGGCGGCGGGTCCCTGCAGTGAATAAGAAATAACTAGCGCTATGCGGCGGCGCGGGAAACGCTTGGGTGAATCTCAGCCAATCAGCGTGCAGCCAGTGGTTTCAAACTCGGCAGTACTTCCCGCGCCACTGCATAGCCCGGCAAATAGTGCTAGTTATTTTGTATTCACTGCAGGGACCCCCCACCGCCGCCAGCTTTATACACAGTGCCGCAGGTACCCGCACGGCAAGGACACCACTGCGGGCTCCTGTCAGAAGCCAGCATGGACCACCCTGCCCCCTCCCCAGACGGCGCAGCAGGTACCCCCTTTGCACGGGGGGCGAGGGGCGAACTGCCGCCCTCCAGTGGCCGGCGCCCTAGGCAAATGCCTAGACCTGCCTAGTGGTGGCGCCGGCCCTGGCTAGTTAAATGATAAGAAAGGTGTTTCACCACAGGTGATGGTAATAGTGTTCATTCTAGCACCCGCCATCTTTAACATCCCATGCAGATCCTGTTCCCTGCCTGGAGTGTCGCTGTTTGCTGTGGTTGTTTCTAGCACAGGTCTGGGGTAAAATAGGGTGAGAGATTCAGAAATTGAGAGATTTGGTAAGAAATCTCCAGGTTTTTTTAAAGCAGCAATCTCAAACTGGTTTTGCTGTGTAAATGATTGCCACTTTCAAACACCTGGAGATTTCTTACTAAATCTCTCACTTTCTGAATCTCTCAGCCTATTAAATTTCACCCTTTGTTTGCATATCAGTGCTGACATACAGATCACACTGTGCTAGAAGCACTACAGCAGACAGCGACAACCCAGGCAGGGAAGAGGAATTGCATGGGTTTTCAAAGATGGCGAGTCCTAGAATGAACACTACATAATCATACATTACCATGGAAGTCCAGGAACAGAGCATTTTCTCCCTGAAGGAGAGGGTCAGGTAGGCAACCCTGATATATAAATAAAAATAACAATGCTACCCTGTCATTTGTACACGTTGCCAAAGGAACCAGCTAAAGGGCTTTCAGTAAAGAACGGAAAAAAATAAATAAAATAATAAATGAGTATGGGTTTTAGATGAGCAATAAGTTACATATGAGCTTTCTGAGGCAACTCCACTACAGAACGTAGACTCATCAAGGTCAGTCCAGCATACAACAAGCCATGTAAGAGATGTGTTTGTGTGGCAAAGAAAACAAAAACAGACAAGCAGCCCTCTGGGTATAGCATGGGACAATGACATAGCAATAAGTATTCAGATATGCAACCCCGCTCATAAGCAACATGAGACCTACTTTAATCACTGCAAAACTAATCATTTATATGCCGTCAAAAACCATCAGCTAAATATCACACTGATAATGAGATCTTACAGAAGTCTTGCACTTGTGATTTTATTTATTGAAATGTTTTTACTTAACCATTTACTTTCCTCTGCCAACAGCCACTCCTCCATGTAACAGATAGGTGGAGATTCCTCATAGGGAACATATTTTGAATATTTTTCGACATGCAACTTGCCTTTGTTACCATGTTTGGCTTGGGGGCCGAGGCAGCATTTCCACACTGTCACTTTAACCAATGCATCTCCCTGCTTTTTCCTGAGGTCCTGCTCTACCTAGGTGGGTAGACAGTCACTGCTGCAGGGACAGAACAAGGAAGAGCAGATGGGAGGGAGCAGCATTGTCAGTTGTGCTGTTCGGTGCGTCACCTGGTGCCACTAAACTCACAAGAACGGACAGTCTGACAGGTGACCAGCCCCAGGAGGGGTGTTCGAGTAAGTTCCCCTCCAAGAATCCATGCAGATGGGTGACAGGCTGGAGCCTTTATAATCCAATGCTATGCACTGCATTGCTGCAGCCATGCTTACAGCCCCTGAGCTCCTCAGAACCTTGGGGCCCCTTATCCTCTGTTATAATATTTGTGTCTTGTACTCCTAGCATTACAGATGACCCAATGTACTTATTCATTGCACTATGCAGTCATGTAATATAATGTGTATGCATGGTGTTCTGTGATATTTTTAGCATTTTATTACATGCACTGAAGCAACACCTCCAGTGCTATTCCTGTCACATCTGACATAGGTATGTGTAGGGGAGAGAGCAACCAACTCTGAACAGGAAAATGCTACTTATTTTCTGAAGAATTATCAAATTATGGGCCTAATTCTGGTTTGATAGGAAGGGGCCGAATTCGGGCCTGTTCCAATGGCGTTTTTTTTTTCTCATGGGCATATTTGCACATGTGCAGACCCCCTGTGCGAATGCCGAGTATCACACGGGTGAGGGAGGTAGGTGAACGCCCACCGTTTTATGGACATCCCCATGACCACTGTCTTCAGCGATCACCAGTGGAAATAAAAGTCAGTTCTGGCCGAATTATTTCCGAAGGGGAGTTAAAACATTGGATGGTTGGCGGTGGGGCGGCCATTCAACGAGGTGGAGAGCAGCGCTTACCTGCTCACTAGGCAGCGAGTGTGCGCTGCCAGAAAGTAGGTCTGCATCAGGCCCTTGTTTGTACCCAACTCTGTATAAGACCCACAGGTAGGAACCTCATTGGAATTGAACCCAAGGTACAAGAGCCACTACTATTTTTACAATGACTCTAAATACAGGTGCAGTAGTCTTCCAGAACAACATATGAAGCACCAAAACATGCTTAGGGTACACAAGATGCAGTCCTAAAGCTGGAAAAAATCTATGACAGTCAAAAGGTCAACATGGGGGTTTTTCCCTTTTTTTTTTTTCAGCCGACATGTGCCTACAGGAGGTTATTTTATGCCCTACCATCCACTACTAGGATGTGGTGGGAGAATAAAATTGTGTGCAAAGCGTAGCGAGGCACCGTGCCCGAAGCATGGCGAGCACAGCGATCCATGTGAGGGGACGTGGTGCACTTTTTTTAGTGTCTATATCGACTGTGTCGACATTTGAAACAAAAAGGTGAGAAACCCAATGTCGCAACTTATTCATGTCGACCTAATCCCATGTTGATCTTCAGTCCTATGACCCATACCACCTTTCGTGGTAGACCTAATGACTGTCGACTCTATGACCCATACTAAAAAACAAGTTCCTCTTTGGCTGCTTATGCCAAAGTCATTTTCATGTAACCACAAACCCAAGTTCCTATTTCTATTGCTCTCTCCATACAGAAAAGCAGCAACTCTACCGATGATTTAATGTGACAAAAACATTTAGGCAACAGACTTGTAGTTCGCAACAGCAGATAACTAATAGTACACAAAATCCCTCCCTCCTGTAACTAATAGTACACAAGATCCCTCCTGTGAGTCACAGATTACTGTACACTGTGTTTAGTCATATATAAAAATATAACAAACTCCCATACAAAAGGTGAAGCATATTATCAAATCTATTATTACCAAGCAAAGAAGACAAAAACCATGAATTAGTACAAAACGGGGTTTCTGATAAATTAGGCATAAAAATCCCTCCAGGATCACCGGATCGCCGGGGGAAATAGGGCTCTTTCAATGCGGCGGTCCGGGGTCGTCTGCCAACGTCACTAATGTGGATGTGCTCACCCACCGACCACGCTGTTGAAGGTGTGCCCGGGACCTACGTAGGTGCTGGCTCCCCCCTAGCTCTCCGGAAGGTGGGGACAGACAGGCCTGGCTGCTCTAGCAGGGAACCATTGGGCAATGTGCGTTTTGCCCTTTTAAAACTGGGCAGGCGCCCTGCTAAAACAGCCTAGAGTGAACACTACATATATCTAATAGCTGAGAATTACAATTAATTGAAAGTTACAACAGCGATTTAATATTTTCACGCACAATCTCCTGTCTAAAGTGACAGAAAATCACAAGGCTATATTCAAAAGTTGATATTAGTTAATGGATGTCATGCAAAAAGTGCTGTTTGGGCAACCAAGTAGCCAATTTTGGGCACATTTCAGCTCACTACCTCCATTGGGCGCCAAGTAATTAACGCAATGCATAGAACATTTGAATCCCCCACCATACACGGGACCTCAATGCAGGTAACTAAATTGCCCCCATAGATAGCATGGGACTGATACAGTTATAGGTGTGATGTTCAGCTATATACATATTTGCCCAATAAACAGTAATAGGATGTACATTGCCAATTTAGAGCATACTTAAATGGGGAGCAAGGAAAAGCTACTGAAATTATTTATAGATTTATTAGCAGTCTCTTATATAGCGCAGGAAATTCCGTTGCGCTTTACAATTAAAATGTGCCCCTTACAAGTTTAATGGAGTTCAGAGCAACATGCTCTGTGAAGGAGTCAGTCCCCCACCCTTTTTGCAATCACAATGGATTCATATAAAATAAGATGCAAAATTGACAGTGTGGAGAAGGCAACCTAATGGGGAATACAAAATCGGATCCATTCCGACATGAATTTGTTGTAATGGATCTGACAATACCTATTTAATTGTGCAATGCAAAAAGTGGATCTGGCTGCTACTCACTGATGCCGGGACCGTGTGAGTAGCTGCAGCGGAAATACCAACCTAGTATGAACTATTTGTAATACAGTCAAAATCGGCCATAGCCAAAATTGCACAGTGTACATAGTCAATGTCCATGGTTCTGCCGAGTTCAAAGAAAGTTGAATAGCCAAATACGCACTATGGCCCTGATCGATTCGCTCCCCTGCGCGTTCGCACAGGCGGAGCGATGTTTAGCAACTGTGCATGCGCATAAATGTTTATGCACATGTGCAGCCGAATAATTGATTATTCGCCGGCCCGCGGCAAGGGGTAGCGCCCGTGGGAACGCCCAGTGTTTCATGGGCATCCCTATAAAAATGCTGCTAATGCAGCCGTGACACGCAGATGCCCGCCTGTATCCCGTAAAGGTGCACCGCAGATCTAAGACACCAGAGTGTCTTAGATCTGTGTGCGCTATATGGTCAGCGACCATTGAATGATTTCTGCCCCACATGCAAAACATCCATTCACATGCATGCGTGTGCAATTTGCATGCGTCGGTGGGCAGGCCTTCATATGGGCGGTTTTTAGATGACCCGCAAACCTGCAAATTTCACAGCTTTGCGGGTCAATCAGAATGAGGGCCCCTGTGTATGCACCAATAACCAGCTCCAGTGAAGTGCATGACAATATAATGGGCAGACAGCCAGTAATAAATGTCAGAAGATCCTTGAATGTTAAGCAGCTCAGTAAAACACAATGTTTTTTTTTTATTATTATTATTTATCATCCGCTGTGTGCAGAATCATCCTGAAATTACATTTATGTCCGACCGGACACATTACAACAGATATTCAACTACCTGGTAACCACATGCCATTCAGCTCCAGAGTACGCTTACACATAAGTGACAGGCAACAAGCTGCCCTACAGTCTACTGACAACAACACCCAGCTTTCTACACACTTTGTTGTGATCTCTGATTGTTACAGCTAGAGCTAGTTGGAAAGGCCGGTGATGTTATTACAGATTGGGGTCTCTTCTCTTAATTCATTATATTAATATGCTAAATTACATGACTGTGTGGTCCTTGTGAAGGTTAATACAGCCCCTGAAGTAGATCACGATGCCCATCATTGCCATAAAGCAAAACAAGGGACTATCCCATCTCATGTCATTTATACACATGAAAACCTAATCCCCCACACAGTGAGCCCAACACTAGCACACACACACACAAGGAAGAAGTGGGCACCTCATGCTTTGCTCTAGGGGCTGCTTGCTACAAGGAAGCAGAATCATTTGGAAATCTCCATTGTCCAGTCTGCTTCCTATGCATGTGACAGTGACAGGAGCACGCTGCTGCCCGCACTCATCTCCATTGTTTCACTGAACCTGCAACAGTTGAGTCACATCCACCTTATTACAAGGATACATATGGGAGTGAGGCGGCGTCACCCAGGACATCTAATAACAGCACACATCATGTATATACACCGCACGGAGAGCAGGCCGCGTCCCTCTCACCTCACTGCTCCTCCGTCTCCATCAGTAGCGTACAGTACACCAACATCCACAAACCAGGCTGCCGCTGATTACACCGCTACCCAGGCTCAGCACCTTCCACCTCTCAGTCCCTTGACAACAGTTACTTCCCTGACAACCCAGCTGCCGCCGTCTCTTTCACTATATTGGGCAAACAAACTGTCTATCACACAAAGCTGCCGGATATTGGCCAAAGGCTGTAGAGCATACTATTGGCTGGAACGGCCTGACTATAGAAACTAGTGAGTCACCTGGAGTAGCGGCAATCATTGCGCTGTGATTGGTGGAAGGGCGTGTTCATCAAATATGACGTAAACCCTGCTGGGTGGACACGTGAAGCTCGTGTGGCTGCCAGTGCCAGGCGGACCTGGCCCATGCCCTGCCCCAGCCCCCGCCTGGTGCTAGCACATTTGGCAGGAGGGAGAGCGCGCGCAGCTGTGCAATGTTCTGATTGCTAATGCTGAAATTTGTATCACCCCAGTGGTGAGGCTATATTTTGATGTGCGTGGTACTTAAGGTGTGTACCAGGGGCTGGCTGGCAACTTTTAGCCTGGGGGGCAAGTCCAGAGCAGCGGCCCATAAGTAACAGCGTATCGTTAAATGGAGGTTTTTCGTATATGTTTTAATAAAAAAAAAAAAAACAATAATAGGACACCACAGGCTGCTCCCCTGTATAATATCAGGAGCCCCACAGGATGCTACCCCTGGCTAGTTATGCCAGAACCAGTGGCATAACTAGCCACTTTGGTACCCTGTGCCAGAAAGGAAATTGGTGCTTGCCCCACCAACACACTAAAAACAGGAGAGTGCGCGCCTAAGGCGCGCAGCAAAATGTAGGAGCAATACTTCATGGGGAAGAGGCGTGGCCCTATAAAAGTACTAATAACATCGTAATGCTCATAACACATTATTCCACACACAGTAATGCCCATTATGTATTATGCCACACAGCGTAATGCCCCTTACACAATATGCCGCACACCATAATGCCCATATGATATTACAACACACATTATGCTCCACGCAATGCCCCGAGTACACCTGCATATGACTACATAATGGCCCAGGGTTACCGACAGTAGTAGCGCTGTGTATATATATATATATATATATATATATATATATCACACACACTTACCGACAATAGCAGCGCAACTTATACTGTACATAACGTCCACATCAGTTGCCGACAGTAGTAGTATCACAACTTATACATAATGCCCACACCAGTTGCTGACAGTAGTAGCGCTGCTTATACGTAACACCCACACCAGTTGCCAACAATAGTAGCGTTGCCTATACATAACACCCGCACCAGTTTCTGACAGTAGTAGTGCTGCTTATACGTAACGCCCACACCGACACCAGGCGCAACAGCAGTAGTGCTGCCTATACATATGCCCCCACCAGTTGCCGACACTAGTAACGCTGCCTGTACATATGTCCACACCAGTTGCCGACACTAGTAGCGCTGCCTGTACATATGCCCACACCAGTTGACGACGCTAGTAGCGCTGCTTGTACATATGTCCACACCAGTTGCCGACACTAGTAGCACTTCCTATACATATGTCCACACCAGTTGCCGACACTAGTAGCACTGCCTGTACATATGCCCACACCAGTTGCCGACACTAGTAGCGCTGATTATACATATGCCCACACCAGTTGCTGACACTAGTAGCGCTGCCTGTACATATGTCCACACCAGTTGCCGACACTAGTAGCGCTGCTTGTACACATGCCCACACCAGTTGCCGACACTAGTAGCGCTGATTATACATATGCCAACACCAGTTGCCGACACTAGTAGCGCTGCTTGTACATATGCCCACACCAGTTGCCGACACTAGTAGCGCTGCTTGTACATATGTCCACACCAGTTGCCGACACTAGTAGCGCTGCCTGTATATATGTCCACACCAGTTGCCGACACTAGTAACGCTGCTTGTACATATGTCCACACCAGTTGCTGACACTAGTAACGCTGCCTGTACATATGCCAACACCAGTTGCCGACACTAGTAGCGCTGCTTGTACAAATGCCCACACAAGTTGCCGACACTAATAGCGCTGCTTGTACAAATGCCCACACCAGTTGCCGACACTAGTAGCGCTGCCTGTACATATGTCCACACCAGTTGCCGACACTAGTAGCGCTGATTATACATATGCCCACACCAGTTGCCGACGCTAGTAGCGCAGCATGTACATATGCCCACACCAGTTGCCGACACTAGTAGCGCTGATTATACGTATGCTCACACCAGTTGCCGACACTAGTAATACTGCATGTACATATGTCCACACCAGTTGCCGACACTAGTAGCGCTGATTATACATATGCTCACACCAGTTGCCGACACTAGTAACGCTGCCTCTACATATGTCCACACCAGTTGCCGACACTAGTAGCGCTGATTAGACATATGCCCACACCAGTTGCCGACACTAGTAGCGCTGCTTGTACACATGCCCACACCAGTTAAAGTACACTCACATTTTACTTAACTAGTTCAGGGCACTTCAGGCTGGCAACTCATCATCTCCTTCTTTTCCAATAGACAGTTGTGTAGCTCCGCCCCTCCAGACGTTAGCCCCGCCCCTTTTTTGATCCCTACAGGAACGCTGACCAGATGCAGGGAGGGATCCTCTGTGCTGTCCACGCTGCTGCCTGTAATGCAGTGTGATACAGGCGCAGCAGCTGCTGGCAGCCACAGAGTACTGATCTCCTCAGAGAGTCCACAGCCCCACTCTCTGTAGCAGCCTCCTGCATTAGACGTCCTCAGTGCAGGAGGCCGGCGGCCATGTTTCTGAAGACCAGTCGGAGACTGGTCAGCCGTGTCTGCAGCAGCAGCAGCCTCAGAAACAAACAGGCGGCCCGCACACAATAGATTGAGCGGCCCGGGGGGGACATGGCACCCTGCCCCCCGGCCCAGCCCGCCCCTGGTGTGTACACACTATATGCATACCCTCCAACATCTGAAGGGCAAAAATCATACTTGCCTACTTTTGAAAACTAATTTCAGGAAGATTTGAGCTGCTAAAAGAACGCAACGTGTCGCTGAGAGGGTGTGTCATGCTCCGCCCAGGGGACATGTCTAACTTTACCTATGGGTGCACCTATAGCCACTATGGGGTTTTCCTGCAGTGGCTGAATAAAACTGGAACACTTTGGGCCTGATTCAGTTACGGATGTTGCTTCCTGTAACACTGCACTAAACATGTGAATTACACCGCAATGCCTATTATACACACCCATTACATATTATATCACTTGCTTGATGCCAGGGGTAACATGCTCTTTGCCAGGGGTTGCATACTCTTTGCCAGGGGTAACATACTATTTGCCATTAGGGATTACCCCTCCTCTTCTTCCCTCTCTCTCCCTCCCCACCGTTACAATGCGCGGTAATGACAAAAGCTGGGCAGGGGACAATCCACCTGGCTCCGACTGTATCAGATCAGGTCCACGGCGTGGCTATTTCAAAACTCAAGGCGGCTTTAGGGCCAGTTGGAGCTTGTAGTCCAACAGCTAGTCAGGAGCCACCACTGTTGCTCCTGCTTGGCTCCCAAAGTGCGAGCTCCGATTGGTCGCAAGCCATCTCCACACTGCGAAATTGATCTGACACAGCCGGAGCCAGGTGGATTGTCCCCCACTCTGCCCGGCTGTTGCATTAACACAAACCACCACTCTGCCCAGCGTGATCTGATGCGTGGCAAATCTGGTCACCAGCAGGGTCTGGTTGCCATGGCGACCTGGCCCCGGGGTTTGTCGAGCCCTGCATTACGCACAGCTCCCCCATACACACACTGCCACATAACATAACACACATAATATTAAATTATACACAGCACCCCATATTACAACCAGTAAACACACACACTGCTATTACATTACACACACACACCATTATATTAAATTATACACAGCACGTCATATTACAGCCAGTACACACACACTGCTGTTACGTTACACACACCATTATACAGTATTACATTATACACACCCCCCCCCCCCCAATTTTATTAAAGCCATTAAAACCTCTGTTTTAAATTACACACAGCCAACTCCTAAATAACACACACACATTTTATACAGCCCACCCTTTGCCCCAGGAGATACAGCTCTCACCTGGCTGTGTTCTCCCTCCTGTGTGAAGTGCAGGGACCCGGCAGTGTAGTGGAGCAGGCAGCTGAGCTCACTGAAGGCAAACATATAGTAGCAGGAAGGAAGAGGCAGGAGCAGGGCTTGCCCCTGATACACGGAGCCTGGCTGCTGCTGCTGCTGCTGCTGCTCTGAGTGTGGTGGGCGGGGCCAGCCTCAGCAGTGCAGAGCCCTGGCTGTCAGTCTCACTCTCTCCTACTCCCGCTGATCAGCCACACTAGAGTGACTTCCTCTGAGCTCGGCCACCATTACTCGTGGTGGCCGGCTGTGATGCGCGCATGTGCAGTCTGTCTCTCTAGGGAGGGGGTCCCAAAAACTGGGAGGAAAGAGCGGGCAGCGGGAGGCTCCTGTAAAATCTGGGAGCCTCCCGCTAAAAGCAGGAGGGTAGGCAAGTATGGCAAAAATCGGTACACACTCAGAAAGGGGGCGTGGCCACCCACTTTCCAGGCATTTAAAATAAAAAGTGAGAGCATATACAGTAGGAGCAAGTTTCATCTTTGCTCCTTTGTCCATGGCTAGCCATGGCTAGCCATGACTATTCTATTGTTCTCAGCTGCAATACAATACGTATTGCAGCTGAGAACAATAGAATAGCCATGGCTAGCCATGGCTAGCCATGGCCAAAGGAGCAAAGATGAAACTTGCTCCTACTGTATATATATATATATATATATATATATATATATATATATAGCGCGATGTGCGAGCCGGCACTCCCTTGACAATATCAACGTGCCCCAGGTGCCATCCAACAAATACTGGATATGTGTGAAGAAACGGCGTCACTCTGAGGGCTTGTAGTCAGAAAAAGCTTTTTTATATGCAAAACAACGTCTACACCATCATGTCACAAAGTCGACGTTTCAATGTCACTAGGACATTTTTCTCAAGACAAGACATATAGGGTGCATACACAGAAAGTGCTGATACAAACATCTTAAATAAGCACTTACCAAGCGCGGTCCGCCCGGCGGCCGGGTGCACGCCGTCACGCCCCACTACGAGGAGTCCCGGAGTACTGACGTCAGCGTCCTGCTCCCGTTGCCTGGGAGACACCTGATGCTAACGTCCCCAGCCGCCGGACGTCATCCCGCAATTACAGTGCAGTCTGGAGGATACAAAGTAAACAATACAATGAAATACTGTGCCGCAGACCTGTCAGACACAAATGCTGATAGCATGCAAATAATGGGATGACAACACAACTGTAAATGAAATGATCACGGACATAACAGTGTGCAACTGCCTAGAAATTACATTAATAAAGGACGCTCCAATTAAAACGTTCATTTAGTCCCAATGGTTTACATGTCTGCAACTTATAAATCCAACGGGCCTCCATTTTAAGGAGGGCTCCATCTCGATCACCCCCTCTACGAAAGGGGGGGACATGGTCGATGAGAATAAATTTCAAATCACTGATAGTATGACCCGCTTCCAAAAAGTGGCGGGCCACCGGCTGATCTGCTGTATTAGACCTGATGGCATTGGATATGGCGGAGCGATGCAAGGCCATCCTGTCACGGATAGTGCGGATGGTCTTGCCTACATAATGTAGATGGCAAGGGCAGTGTAATAAATAAATGACATGTGTTGTCAGACACGTGAGAACATGTCTGATGGGGATGCTTTTTTTAGTAATGGGGTGCAGAAATGATTTACACACCACTAAATTGCGACAAGTGGTGCAACTTAAACACCTATAGCAACCCGGGGGTTTAGTCAAAAAATTCTGGGGTTGAGCTGGCACATCAAACCCCGTGATGTCGGTGTGAACCACCCGGTCTTTGATGTTCCGACCACGGGTGTAACAAGCCATGGGTCTCTTGTTATGTAATATGGGGAGGGCTGCATCCGTTTTGACTATGGGCCACAGGGCTGTGGTTGCCCTTTGTACCACTGGGCTGGACGTGGTGAATTCTTGTTTCCAGGGGAGCACATTTTCCTGCTGGCGAACTTTGGGTTTTAACAACTCAGCCCTGGGTATTGCCAAGACCTCCTTTTGAAGAACCTGTAGTTGTTTAAGATTATATCCACGGGTCACGAATTTGTCCACAACAACGTCCGTGCTTTCTACGGCTGCTTGGTATGTACTGGAAATCCGAGCTGCACGCATAAGTTGGGATTTTGGAAGCCCCCGTTTAAGCGGCTTAGGATGGTGGCTGGAGCTTAACAGCAGGGTGTTACGGTCCGTTGGTTTGGCATAAACCGTGGTGGATAATTTACCGTTCTGTAAGGACACTCTTACATCCAAATACTCAATGGATTCTCGCTGTATGTTATAAGTGTACTTGATTGGACTTGTACTCGCATTAATTGCCTGGATATGGTCCTCAAGTATTGCAATGGGCCCTGACCATAAACAGAATAGATCGTCGATAAAACGACAATACAATAACATATGGCAAGCGATATGTTCCATGCTCAAAAATTTATCCTCCTCCTCCGCAAACATAAAAATATTTGCCAGGCTAGGGGCCACCGGGCTCCCCATAGCACACCCCACTTTTTGCTGATAAATAGCCCCATTAAACAGGAAATAATTGTGTTCAAGTGTCAACGTCAGCAATTTCTCAAAAAGTTGATGATCAATTTCACTGATATTTTGTGATCTAAGAAACCTCACAGCGGCTGCCACTCCGGATGACTGGGGAATGGCCGTGTATAAACTGCAAACGTCCAGGGTTACAAGTACTGCATCTTCTGGGATATGAGTAATTTTTTGTAACCGTAAGAGGAAATCAGTGGTATCTTTTACGTAAGTAGGTTGCTGTTGCACATGGGGTTGAAGCAGGGTGTCTAGGAATTTGGAAACTGGTTGGAAAAGCGAGTTGTTGGCCGAAATAATGGGCCGGCCCGGGGGTTTGATGGAATTTTTGTGGAGTTTGGGAACGGTGTAAATAACAGGGGTGACCGGAAAATGTTGAGTGAGGGCTTTGGCCAGATCTTTGGAGATCAGTTGTCTTTGGACAGCATCTGTCAATAAAGAGTCCAATTCTTGCTTATAGCTATGGGTAGGATCTGCTGGCAATTTATCATACACCAAAGTATCGCTCAACTGGTGATCGATTTCAGCTTTATAGTCGCTCAAATCTTGAACGACTATTGCTCCCCCTTTGTCTGCTGCCCGTATTACTATATGGCGGTATCCCGCTAGGTCATTCAAAGCCAATCGCTCCTCCCGGGATAAGTTGTAATGGGTGATAGATGATGCTGAATTGTATTTCATTACTGAAGCGTCCACCAACCTGGAAAAAGTGGGAATTGAGGTATTTAAAGAGACCGGGTCGAATTTAGAACTGCTTCTAGATCTGATAAACTGTTGCACAGGGTTAGTAACCTCTGTGGACTCGGAAAACTGAAAATGTTCTTTCAGACGGAGGTGACGGTCAAATCTATGTCGGTCAATCTGCCATTGCAGCTCATTATGGATGTTAGTTGGAATAAAAGATAAGCCTTTTTGAAGCACAGCTACTTCAGCAGGTTTTAAGACGTGGGAGGAGAGATTGTATATTAACTCCTCAGTAGAGCCTTTAGCTCTCTTTGACCTCTGATTTTGGCCGCTCCGGCGGGTGGCTTTGCTTTTAGGTTTGATGGTCCGGCTTGATCTAAAGGGATGTCACTTCTGCGAGATGTTTCATCAGATTCTTGTACTCTGAAATCGCTGTCAGAATTGGAGGTAGCCGTCTCCCTTGCACGGTTTTCTCTTCTCCGACGATACCCATACGGGCCCTGCATGTTCAAATTCGTGACCCGTGGATATAATCTTAAACAACTACAGGTTCTTCAAAAGGAGGTCTTGGCAATACCCAGGGCTGAGTTGTTAAAACCCAAAGTTCGCCAGCAGGAAAATGTGCTCCCCTGGAAACAAGAATTCACCACGTCCAGCCCAGTGGTACAAAGGGCAACCACAGCCCTGTGGCCCATAGTCAAAACGGATGCAGCCCTCCCCATATTACATAACAAGAGACCCATGGCTTGTTACACCCGTGGTCGGAACATCAAAGACCGGGTGGTTCACACCGACATCACGGGGTTTGATGTGCCAGCTCAACCCCAGAATTTTTTGACTAAACCCCCGGGTTGCTATAGGTGTTTAAGTTGCACCACTTGTCGCAATTTAGTGGTGTGTAAATCATTTCTGCACCCCATTACTAAAAAAAGCATCCCCATCAGACATGTTCTCACGTGTCTGACAACACATGTCATTTATTTATTACACTGCCCTTGCCATCTACATTATGTAGGCAAGACCATCCGCACTATCCGTGACAGGATGGCCTTGCATCGCTCCGCCATATCCAATGCCATCAGGTCTAATACAGCAGATCAGCCGGTGGCCCGCCACTTTTTGGAAGCGGGTCATACTATCAGTGATTTGAAATTTATTCTCATCGACCATGTCCCCCCCTTTCGTAGAGGGGGTGATCGAGATGGAGCCCTCCTTAAAATGGAGGCCCGTTGGATTTATAAGTTGCAGACATGTAAACCATTGGGACTAAATGAACGTTTTAATTGGAGCGTCCTTTATTAATGTAATTTCTAGGCAGTTGCACACTGTTATGTCCGTGATCATTTCATTTACAGTTGTGTTGTCATCCCATTATTTGCATGCTATCAGCATTTGTGTCTGACAGGTCTGCGGCACAGTATTTCATTGTATTGTTTACTTTGTATCCTCCAGACTGCACTGTAATTGCGGGATGACGTCCGGCGGCTGGGGACGTTAGCATCAGGTGTCTCCCAGGCAACGGGAGCAGGACGCTGACGTCAGTACTCCGGGACTCCTCGTAGTGGGGCGTGACGGCGTGCACCCGGCCGCCGGGCGGACCGCGCTTGGTAAGTGCTTATTTAAGATGTTTGTATCAGCACTTTCTGTGTATGCACCCTATATGTCTTGTCTTGAGAAAAATGTCCTAGTGACATTGAAACGTCGACTTTGTGACATGATGGTGTAGACGTTGTTTTGCATATAAAAAAGCTTTTTCTGACTACAAGCCCTCAGAGTGACGCCGTTTCTTCACATATATATATATATATATATATATATATATATATATATATATATATATATATATATATATATATATAGAATCCAAACGAACTGGCACTCACGGACTTAGGTATAGGCCAAAGTGGCTTGCCCCGGTGCCTGCAGTAAGGAACCTTGCAGTTCCGTTGGTACAAATCCAGACAAAGGGCACTCGGAGACTTCAGATACGGTGAAAACAAGGGACTGGTTTAATTCTCAGTCATAGGATATGTCAACGTTTCGGGGTCTCCCCCGTCGTCAGGACAGAAAAGGTGAATGAACATGGTGCATACAACACAGACATTTATAAGCTTAAGACATACTTACCCCCTCCTGCAGAAAGCACTCACTTCGCGACCACCAGGCTTGATTTCCGGGTGCGATCGCACGCTGGTGACGTCACCGCTACTCACAGCGCCGTCTGACAGGCGCATCACTGCGGCTCCGTCCTGGGGTCACGTGGGGCTGGCTACTGGGGAGGCATTACCCCATGCCATTAAAAACCTTGGACCCCGCTCTAAGTTCGATCCACAATCCACAAATGCCTCGATTAAAACTTTTGCCCGTCTTCTGGACTCTGCACTCCCACAGCCCCCTCCACAGGTATATCCTAATTTATCTTTATCAAAACGTACAGCACTTAAAGAACTCAGTCTACGCACGGACATTGTCATCCGTAGTGCTGACAAAGGAGGGGCCATAGTTATCATGGACATTGGCCAGTATAGGAATGACTGCTACCGCCTCCTACAGGACAGCATCACTTATGAAAAACTTAAGGGAGACCCTACAATCAAGTTCAAGCGCACCCTGGACTCCATATTGACCACAGCTGCTAAAGATGGCATTATTACCGAGACAGTGTGCAAAAAATTACAGACAGCGTACCCTGTTACGCCGATTTTTTACACTATACCTAAAATCCACAAGGACGCACAGCACCCCCCGGGCAGACCCATCATCTCCGCCAGGGGGTCACTGTGCGAACCAATTGCGGTGTACCTTGACACATATCTCCAGCCCTGCATTCAAGCTTTGCCTACTTACTTGAATGATTCCACCTCTCTATTACAGCTTTTTGCCAACCAGGGTCCAGGTATGCAGAATGTCACTCTAGCTACGCTTGACGTAACCAGCCTGTATACCTGTATCCCGCATCCAGACGGGGTACAGGCAGTGGCCACACTCATCCAAGACCATCCCTCATACCAAGGCCCCAAAGTCGAATTCTTCAGCGCTTTATTAAGTTATACCCTAGCGCACAATTATTTTTACTTCGATGGGGGTTATTACTTACAAAAGACGGGGTGTGCCATGGGATCCCCGGTCGCTCCATCCCTCGTCAATGCCTACATGTGGCAGTGGGAAAAAGACCAGTTACTAGACAACCAGGCAGTCAATACCCAAATTGATATGTATAAACGCTACATAGATGACCTCCTCCTCTTATGGCGAGGTCCAGTCAGTCCCCTGGAGGAGTTTGTAGTCGTCCAAAACTGCTCACAGCATCCCGTCAAGCTCACGCTGTCCACCAGCACCACCATGATTCCCTTTCTAGATTTGGCTAT
Organism: Crinia signifera; assembly: GCF_055691185.1. Lineage (NCBI taxonomy): Eukaryota > Metazoa > Chordata > Amphibia > Anura > Myobatrachidae > Crinia > Crinia signifera. The sequence continues at coordinate 243,830,662 of NC_139220.1, forward strand.
TTCGATCAGTAATGACAGACTGCATACTACGCTATATGTCAAACCTACCGATCGTAACACAGTGTTGAGGCATGACAGCTATCACCCCCGCAACACTGTCAAAAGCCTCCCTTACTCCCAATTTTTAAGAGTCCGCAGGATTGCCGACCTCGATACGGAGGCTTCCTGTCAAATTGATATCATGATTGACAAATTCATACAACGTGGCTATCCCCTTAAAGAATTATTACAGTCTAAAGCCAAAGCCATGGCACAAAACCGTAAAGATCTTATTACCAACAAAACCAGCAGCCAGAAACAACCCAGTATCCCCTGGGTCAACGAATTCTGTACCACTAGCCAAAATACCACCCATAAAGCTAAAAGGTGGTGGGATATCGTTCAAACAGATCCCGATTTACCAGTTTTCAAAGATACCAAATTAATGCCAAGCTATACCCGCGGACCCAACCTCAAAGACCTGTTAGTCAAAACTGAAATTACCAACTTTAACACCCAGACACGGTCCAGCCGCAATAACAGGGTTGGTTGTTATAAATGCCTGGGATGCATTACTTGCGGCTATTTGGTAGCATGCAAAGATATTGCACACCCTTATACTGGTAAAAAATTTAAGATCAAATGGCCCTTGACCTGTTCAACAGAATTCGTTGTCTATGTCATCCAATGTCCGTGCGGACTTAACTATGTCGGCAAGACAGATTGTGCATTTAAAGTCTGCATGGCGCAGCACGGCAGTGCCATCAGAGCAGCCCTGACATCAGGGAAAAGCCAACAACCGGTGGCCCGGCACTTTGCCATGGCAAAACACAGCCTGGCAAGGCTGCGCTATAAGATTATAGACCATGTTCCCCCTTCCATTCGGGGAGGAGACCGGTCGAAGAAACTCCTTCAACTTGAGTGTCAATGGATATTTAGGTTGGGCACACTGGCTCCCAAGGGGTTAAATGAAAGCCTGGGTTTACATGCTTTTTTATAAACAGATCTCTTTCGATCATCCCATCTTTCTGTCACTGTGCAGCAGCTGCGCCCAGCTACACGCGTGTCATTGGCACAGCCGTTCATTACACTGCCTAACTGTAGCTAAAGCCACGCATATGGTCGACACCTGCTTAACGCTGACATGACAGCCAACCTGCTCCCATGCCCTGGCATGCAGCCATCTGATGCATGTGCTCTATGTGAGGCACACTTCTGTTTAGTGTTGCTTTGTTTCAACAGTTAGTTGCTACTTTCCACCGCACTGCGAGTCTTTCCACGCAGTCCATAGAAGTACAGGGTTTTTAACATTTTGTCTTTTCTTGCATATTCTCCTATATATATTTTTTTGTTCACCAGATGTCACTTATTCACTGTTTCATTCACCATTTGCCGTATTTTTGTAGCACTTCGTTTCAGGCTTCCTCTTAAATGTGTGTAGTATATTGGATGCCGTTATTGTACACTGTGACTCTAGTTCATTCATGTAATTTGTTTACTGTTGCCATGACACTAATCACTTGTTTGCCTCCCCAGCAGCCAGCCCCACGTGACCCCAGGACGGAGCCGCAGTGATGCGCCTGTCAGACGGCGCTGTGAGTAGCGGTGACGTCACCAGCGTGCGATCGCACCCGGAAATCAAGCCTGGTGGTCGCGAAGTGAGTGCTTTCTGCAGGAGGGGGTAAGTATGTCTTAAGCTTATAAATGTCTGTGTTGTATGCACCATGTTCATTCACCTTTTCTGTCCTGACGACGGGGGAGACCCCGAAACGTTGACATATCCTATGACTGAGAATTAAACCAGTCCCTTGTTTTCACCGTATCTGAAGTCTCCGAGTGCCCTTTGTCTGGATTTATATATATATATATATATATATATATATATATATATATATATATATATATATAGGTACTTGTTTCCTAGCATGGCGCCCATCACATCGTATACCATAAGCCTTACAATGGTATGCGATGCGACGCGATGGCACCCGATGTTATACAATTTTAAAATCATATACCATTGTATATGGCATACAATGCCATACAATACAATGCGATGCAATGCGATTTTAAAATTGTGTAAGCAACCTAATGGGTGATTTCAATGTTAAATGGCCCCCCTATAAGATTATTAATTGTATAAGCACCGTAATGGGTGCTTACAATGTTAAAAGCACCCCCACGACACCCCCACTATCAACGCCAATCCGAAGCGTGGCGAGCACAGGGAGCCCGCGAGGGGCGGTGGTAAACATTCTCCGACCTTTTCATACCCCCACCATCCATGTCGGCGTGGAGTTGATTTTATATAGTGTGGCGAGCGCAGCGAACCACGAGCCCGAAACGTGGCGAGCGCAGCGGAATACATGTAAAGTAATATATAAAATCAACTCCACGCTGACGTGGATAGTGGGGGTATGAAAAGGTCAGAGGACGCGTACTGCTGCCCCGCGCGGGCTCGCTGCGCTCGCCTTGCTTCGGGTTGGCATTGATAGTGGGGGTGGCATGGGGGTGCATTTTTGTATACACCCATTATGGTGCTTATCTCTTATATATTTGGCTTCATCTGTCACTCAAAGTGTGTCTGACCCTCTAACGCTGGGTGGAGCCTCTGACTCACATGACAGAGAACCAGCCCAGTGAGCCCACAGTCATAGGAGGGACACATTGCTCTGCTCCTGCACTTTCCTTTTAATGTATGATTGCCATCACCTGTGTTGAAGCACCTTTCCTATCAATTAACCTGTTCAACACAGATGGAGGTAATCATACATTAGGAAGAAAGTCCAGCGGCAGAGCATTGTGTCCCTCCTGGCATTGGTCATGTTGGGAGGTATGCACAGTGCCAGACACCCTCTGCCTCCCCATGTTACCCAGCAAAGACACAGCTACTCACCAGACACACCAGGTGAGCGCCCCCCGCCACCCCCCCTCCGGCGATTCGGGGGGCACCCCCCCACGATTTGCGGCAATCACTACAAGTAATGTCAGCTGAACACAATACAATCCACTCCTTTACTTATTACTCATTAATTACACGCTTGGCACTGCGTCAATTGGAACCATTGCAGCTTAAATGGTCCATTACTAAACACACACATATATGCTGCAGTTTTCACACACTTTTAAATTGCAAATAGTGGACACAACTTAATATTAATAATAAAAATACACATGTCACTTCGACATGTATTAATTGAACCACACATTTGGGGGTGAAAATAATTTTTTTATTACAAGAACTTATAAAATAAAATGGAAACCGGCAAAAAATAAAAAGTACCATGCCAGGAATAAAACTAAATTATATATAATGAAGACATGATTTTTGCCCATACATAGCCACAGCAGAATCATTAGGAACACATCAGGTGGCTTAACAACAAAACTATAGCACCAACACTTCAAGTACAGCAGACAGTAATGGTAGCCGAAAGAGGCCAACAGGGGAACCAAACATGACATGCGAAACGAGGGCAAATGTGGGTACCCTCGGCACGGAATTGGACACAGGAAGCTGACACACACAGCTCAATGAAAGATTTGGGAAGACATAAGGGTGGAGATTAATGCGGGCACAAGTTCATTTGTGGGCACGTTTGCCCCTGGCAGGCTCCTTGCCACGTGCAGCAGCTCTTCGCCCACGGCCACGGTCAGATGGTGGGCCAGGTGGAACAGATGCTGAGGAGGGGGTGGATGGTCTTCCCCCTCTGGCAGCAGGGAGTGCTGATGGTGGGAATGCACCAGAAACGGATGACATTAGGACCCTATTGCTGGCAACTAGCTCCACCATAAGGTCATTATGGTGGAGGAGGAGGTCATTTTGCCACAGGGCTTGATCAGCCAGCACCTCCCAGCGATACTGTGCTGGCTGGTGACCAAACCCTGCAAGACCTCCTCGGTCCTACGCACCCGCTCTGATGCCGACTCTCCCTGCTGCTGAATATTGCCAAGCACATGCCCCCACGTGGCCAATTCAGCCGCGGTCAGTGGCTGCTGCTGCTGCACGGGCCTGCTACTGGGGGCAGGTGGCACAGACTCCTCAACCTCCTCAAGAGATTCTTGACCAAGCGGTGGGGATGCTGTTGAAAGAGAACATTACAATTACAACACATTCCATGCAAAATTCGAACCAGCTACTTATGGCATGGCAAATAATTACCTTCAAGCAAAGAAGCCATGACTTCTGCTGGGGACTCGCTGTCCATGGTGCTCACCCCAAGGACCTCCTCGACTGCAATGCAGCACTCGGCCATCTCTTCCAGGGGGGTGAGCTGCAGCTTTGATGGCATGGGGCCAGCCCCAGAGGTGTGGCTGTGTTCCCACCGCTTGGTCAGTTTCTTCTTGAGGTTGGTTTTGAAGTCGTGCCACCTGCAATCAAAGATTACATATTAATACATGTCACTCCTCACGTTTGCTGTAGCACCCATTGCAATCTGCCACAGATTACAACATGTGCTTCATGAAGCCAAACTTACATTATATTACATTCCCAAACCAATCCTTAGAAGATACACTCACACTCACCCTACAATAACTATCAATTAAATGGCATGGCACACATGTCTGTGCCTCCAAGCAACGTGACCGGCCATTGACCAACTCCATCTAACATCTAATGTAAACATTACTGGTCTTGTACTGCTCAAATGTAACACACATGAACTTGCCTCTTCTTAACGTGCTCCGTCTCACGAACTTGTGGAGCCACCGCATTAATCTCCGCCGGTATGTCCTCCCAGATCTTCCATCTCCTTGTGTGTGTCAACCTGTCCTGTGGACACTCGATCCAATCCCGTGCCCGGGGCACCAGGATGGCAAGCTCCTGCGCTTCGTATGCCATGTTCCTGCTGGTTGGTTCCTCTGTTGGCCTCTTTCGGCCATGGCCACGGCCACCTGTCGCTGTACTCGAAGTGCTGGCCAGGCTACTCTGTTGGGAAGCCACCTGTTGTGATCCCAATGATTCTGCTGATGCTGAAGATGGGCCAGCTGCCGATTGGCCTGATGTAGATGGCCCAGCTGGCTGCTCTTCTCCCACTGGCTGGTCTGGGTTGAGGGGGACATAGGTGGTGTTGGAGTCCATGTGGGCTAAGAGGTTCTGCAACACCTGCTCTTCCTCAGATTCAGTGCCAGCCATGTTTGCAACAACTTTTTGCCTTTGTAGCCCATCTTTAAATACTATTTCTGTAATTGGCGTAAATCAGCTACAACCTGCGTTCCGTGCGGCAGCGTCACGTACGGCAGCTTAAGCCGTGGTGTGTGTGCGGCGCATAGGCCACGCCCATAGTAGCGGCAACTCGCTTGTGCAAAACCTGGCCTAACATCAAACTATAATTTAGGTGACCTGTTTAAAGATTTGTTGTAATGGACATCTGTAACGTTATGCAATCCTAAATGCTATCTGTAAATGTTCAGTAGTACTGTGCTATTGTTGAGATTGTCCATAAAAAGTAAGTTACCCAATCCATTTTCAAATCCGGCCCAGAAGTCATGCAATAGTGATCACTGATGTCATGCACAACACATGTGCAAGGCCTATAAATAGTGCTTTGCTGGTAGGTGCATTTGTCTCCAGAGCTGTATTGGGCCAGGTTCTAAGGTAAGCACTCGCATGCTCCAGATTGTTGGTACAGCAAAGTCTTGTTGGCATTACAGAAACATGTTACCTGCCCACCATTTAACTGACAGATGTTAAACCTGTGTGGCACCATATAATGGTGAACTACATGTCCCAGCATTATTTGAAATGTTTCATTTTAGTTATTGAGCAGTTGATCACACCTGTAATACTTACTTAGTGTTTAGTTGTGACATGTTTTAAATACATTTGTCTTTAAGAAGGTCTGTGGTGAGGTAATATTATTGTAACTTCATTCTAGATTACTATGGATCTGTGGGACTACACTGGGCGCCCCTGTATTGTACGTATAGTAGCATCAAATGTGTCACATTTTTGAGCATGACCAATCTTTGCATAGGTGTCTCCTTATTTATTAACCTTTTGTTGTAGGTTGCTGAAGCAGTGATGCAGTATATGGGTGAGAGGCTAAGGGCACTTGCGGCTCACCCCACTCGTCGGCCAAGGAGGCCAGGACGTGCTAGAATCTTCCGCACACGGGTGACACTCTTTGGGATGCCCGATGATGAGGTACTTACTAGGTACAGGTTACCCCCACATGTAATTCTAGATATACTCTCTTTAATTGAGAGTGATCTAGAACCTCTTCATGGGATCACGACAGCAATTCCGCCTCACACTCAGCTGCTGGCGGTCTTGCATTTCTGCGCCTCGGGATCCTTCCAACAAGTAGTGGCAGTACTTGCTGGAATATCTCAGCCGGCTTTCAGCCGAATCCTGAGGCGTGTGACGTCAGCCATGTTTAGGCGCAAGGGGCACTTCATGGCCATGTCTTTTGCCCAAGAGACCCTTCACCGAAACCAGCAGGCATTCCATCAAATTGCTGGCTTCCCTAATGTGATAGGGGCTGTGGATGGCACCCATGTACCATTTGTGCCTCCATCAAGAAGTGAGAAGATCTATAGGAACCGAAAATTGTTCCACTCACTGAACGTGATGGTGGTATGTGGCCCATCCATGGAAATTCTATCCTTCAACTCGAAGTTTCCCGGAAGTGCCTATGACTCTCATGTTATCCGACAAACTGGGATTTGGCAAAGACTCCAAGAGCTTGAAGGCCGTGATGCGTGGGTTCTGGGTGACTCCGGTTACCCATGTACGCCCTGGCTACTTACGCCGTACAGCTCCCCAGAACCAGGCCCACAGGAGGCATTCAATAGGGCGCATGTTGCCACCAGGCAAGTGGTGGAGCGCTCAATTGGCCTGTTGAAAGGTCGATTTAGAGTGCTCCACCGCACTGGTGGTGACTTACAGTATGCGCCTGAAATGGTGTCGAGGATTGTGGGCCTGTGTGTTTGTTTTCACAACATAGCTGTGCGGCGTGAGATACCCTTTGATGAGTGGGAGGTTCCATCTGAGCCGCAAGACCCGCCCATGCGCCCATCCCGCTCCCCTGAAAGCAGACGCGGATACCAGCTGCGGGACTCTGTGGCCATGAGATACTTCAGGTACATTTCAGAATGTTGTTCAGACCAAACCTCATTCCGATCTATTATCCACATCAAGGTTGACAATGATTTAAATTTAGTGTCCTCCTAATTAAACATTAGGCAGCATGGCCTCTTAATGGCAATAGCAATAGCACTACGTATTAGGTTTGAGGTGTATTGGTTTAAGCCCAATATTGCACGTATTGTCCATAGATTTAACAACATATTTTATGTATTCATTTTTTTAGCTGAGCTTATCATCCGTGTCTGGTGAGTACATTGAATTTCTTACTTTTTTCACCATGTATGTGTGGGATGTGGGTGTGATTATTTTCTTTGGAGATGTAATTTTTATGATCACATATATATATGTTTATTTTGGGGGTTTAGTTCAAAATATATAAGCAGTAGGAGGTAGGCAGGCAGGCAGGCAATCAGGCAGGTGTCCAATATAATGGAGAAGTGCTAGTATGTGTATGTGTTTTTTCTCATAAATGTACGCATACACATAAATGCATACAGTAAGTAATGCGAAGTACAGCTAACGATGCCAAGCTATAGCACGCGTTGCTTTGCGGTGCGATGTTATCGCCGATGGTTGGGCGCATACACAATGTCCATGTCAATATGGATAATAAAGTTAATACCAAATAGTGACCTTACCAACCAATCACAGGACATGCTAATTTCTCATACACTAAAATGGCAGCTTACCAGAGAGCCCAACCCTTCAGCACCGCGGTGGCTGTGATGGAGAGGAGGCTGGGGCGTGCAGGCCCCTTCATCTCCAATGGAGACAAGCGCCGGGCGTACCTTGCTGCCCGGCGCCGGATATTCGCCCGCACCAATGTGCGGAGGACCGTCGCCCAATTGGAGCGGTGATGGTCCGACCTAAGGAGGCGGCAGCCGGAGCTGCTACAGCGGCTCAGACGCCGAATTGAACGGTGTAAGTTTTTTCGCAATTCATTAATCATTAACATTAAGGGCCAGATGTATCAAGCTTCATAAAGTGATAAAATGGAGAGTGATAAACAACCAGCCAATCAGCTCCTGCCTGACATTTTTCAAACACAACCTGTAGCATGACAGGAAGGAGCTGATTGGCTGCCTGTTTATCACTCTCCATTGTATCACTTTTTAAGCTTAGTGCATCTAGCCCAGTGAGTGATTTCATTTTCACATTATTGAATAATAACATTACATGAGGTCAGTTGGGTGTTTAGGACATAGAAATGCCATATACTATATGTGTGATATATAACACATATATAATGTGGTTAGGATATGTACTTGGTATAGTGATTACAATGTCAAATGACACTGACCCATTTTGTGTGGTTAACCCACAGCACGGGAGAGAGCCAGACAGGCCAGAGAGGAGGAGGGCCAGGAGGCCGCAGATGAGGGCCAGGAGGCCGCAGATGAGGGCCAGGAGGCCACAGATGAGGGCCAGGAGGTCCAGGAAGACGCCCTGGAGGTCCAGGAGGTCGCCCTGGAGGTGGAAGTGGAGGGCCAGGTTGAGGTGGAGGAGGAGGAGGCGGGACAGGTGGAGATGGAGGAGGAGGTTGAGGGCCACCATGAGGTGGAATACCTCGCCTTCACCACCCCTACACACACCCCTCCCCCTAGCCAAGCACCAACCTCCACTATCTACCTCCCCCCCCCTGTGTACCAAGAGGCCCTACCCCTCGAGGAGTTGCCACCGCCTCCAAGTGTGGAGGAAGAAGGGCCGGTGGAGGTGTCTGGCAGGGGTAAGTAGACGCAATGACTTATGACTAACTTAGGTACAGTTAGTTATGTGGCAAAGATGATGACATTTTGCTATAATAGAGTAAAGAGTAGTCCAAACAAATGGAAAACAACAGACACACTTTGGCCTTATAGGGTCATGCTGCAACCGTGCAATGTGGAGGCTCATGTAGGTGATGAGTGTTTCTTTAAGCAGGGTCTTTGTATAGAAGACAAACAAAACATCAATGGAATATGGGCAGCCCAGATTTCTAACGGAGTCTCAAGTGTCCAGTTCCCCTGGGCCCCCCTGTAGCCAGTGGTCCTGTGTTGTTGCCATGTATATTTGAAAGGACTTATGTAGGATGTATTGTACTTAGAAATGGTTTGGTGTATAGAAGCAGATTAGTGCTGCACTTTCACCGGTACTCTTTACCTAGAACGGCGCCCATCGCGACCATCGCATGCACTAAAAAACGGGTTCATACCCCCACTATCCACGTCGGCGTGGAGTTGAGAATTGAATAGTGTGGCGAGCGCAGCGAGCCACCGAGCCCGAAGCGTGGCGAGCGCAGCGAGCCCCGCGAGGGGACACGGATACCTTCACAGGTAAACGCGTCCCTTCGCGGGCTTCACAGGTATCCGCGTCCCCTCGCGGGGCTCGCGTTCTGACGCGGTAAGGCCGTGCATACGCGGTCAGACCGTGCTTACGCTGTCAGACCGTGCAGAATCTGAGTGTTTCCCCCGCACACGCATGGTTTGTATGTTGTCCGTGAACACGCCCTGTTCTTAAAGAGTGACTTCGCCCGAATGCGGAGGACCGGTGGGCGTTTCTACGGATGATGTCCGCAAGCCACCGCACAGCGTGGCGTGCGGACCGCTCCCTAGGAATTCGGGAAAGTACGCACCGATCTGAATAAGGGCAATAACGTGTTGACCTTTCTGTGTTGATTTTTTCTTGTGGCGATTTGTGGCACCCCAGCTACCCCCTCCCGTGATTCGCGGTACACCCCCCACGTGACCCCCCTCCCGCGATTCGTGTCACCCACCCCCCACAACCCCCCCTCCCGCAATTCGCGGCACCCCCCGCAACCCCCCCCCCCGCGCAATTCGCAGACACCCCCCACCTACCTCCCTTCCCCCCCCCATTCACAGCAACCCCACGATTAAATGGTACATGCAAAACACTGACATGGCTATGGTCGACAATGAAAAAGGTTGACATGAGCTTTTGAAGATTTAGTTTTCACTTTTTGAATGTTTTCATATTCATTCTCATGTGTCGACATGAACACCAATGAAGTGCCACACTTATGTCAACATTTACATGTGTTGACCTTTCTGTGTGGATTTTTTCTTGTGGCGATTTGCGGCACCCTCCCGCGATTCGCAGCACACCCCCCACAATTCGCGGCAGCCCCAGCGACTCCCGCGATTCGCTGACCCACCCCGTGACACCCCCCCTCCCGCGGTTCACGGCACCCCCCTACTGCGATTTTTTCCCCCCCCCGACCCCCCCTCCTGTCATTGCGGCAACCCCCCGCCCGCGCGACCCACCCTCCCACGATTCGCGGCACCCACACCCCCCCGCGACCCCCCCTCCCGCAATTCACGGCATCCACCCACGACCCCTCCTCCCGTGATTCGCGGACACCCCTCACCTCCTCCCTCCCCTCCCCGTGCGTGATTCACGGCAACCCCAGGATTAAATGGCACATGCAAAACACTGACACGGCTATGGTCGACAATGAAAAAGGTTGACATGAGTTTTTGAAGATTTATTTTTCTTTTTTTGAATGTTTTCATATTCATTCTCATGTGTCGACATGGACACCAATGAGGTGTCACACTTATGTCAACATTTACATGTGTTGACCTTTCTGTGTTGATTTTTTCTTGTGGCAATTTTTTTCCAGTGACAACTATGTGCACGTCAACCTAGACATCATCAACCAATTCTTTGTATAATATATAACACCTGTTCTTTTTTACTGTAGGTGTTTTAAGTCAGATCTATTACTGCTACTATTACTGTTTATGTAAATGCATTCTGAATGACAGCAACATCCTACCATCCTTTTACAAGAATATATAACCAACTAGGTGATTCATCGCGCCCCGTGCCCCCCCCTCCCGCAATACACGGACCCCCGCGCACCCCCCCTCCCGCGATTCACGCCCCCTCCCACGATTCACGTCACCTCCGTGCACCCCCCCCTCCAACAAATTCGCAACCCCCCCTCACGCAATTCACGCCCCCTCCCACGCTTTGCAGACCCCCGCCCTCTCCCGCGATTCGCAGACACCTGCGCCCCCTCCCTCGCTTGATTCACGGCACCCCCCGCGCCCCTCCCGCAATTCACGGCACCCCTAAGCCCCTCTTTAGTCCCCCGTATACTCACACACCCCTATCACTACCCAGCTTCCTGCTCTCCTGAACCGTAACTTCCATCACTGGGGAGTCGCTGACGCTGTTTTGCCCACATGTCCCTATCATGCCTCATAGCCCAGCCTCCTGCTCTCATGCACCCTAACTCCCACCCAGTAGGAGGAGACACTGACTCAGGGCCACCATCCTGTACTGCCACGCTGGACCCTCACCCACTGGCAGAAGCTGCACAGTATCTCCCACCCTCCTCTTTAGTCCCCCTTATTCCCACACACCCCTATCACTACCCAGCCTCCTGTTTTCCTGTGTCATGACCTCCGCCAGTGGGGAGCCGCTGACTCAAAAACACCCTACTATACTATTGCACACACACACACCTAAACAACATGCACACACAGCCCCCCCCCACACCCACAAATGTCACTGTACCATCCACACTATCAATGTACATCTTTCTCTGTAACCGCTTTTTAATTAAACAAAACAATACACACCCCCTTCCAAATCATATGCTCTCTATTTAACACATTTCACCTATAACTCAAGTTGCAATACAGGCATATTTCATACAATTCTAACCATATTTCTCACAATACAAATGTTCACAAATTAAGGGGGCGCAGCCCCTTACGACAGTGTGAAGAGCGCCCGTAGGGCGCGATGAATCACCTAGTAAAATTAAAAATCATATAGGGGGACCATTTAACATTGAAAAAACCATTAGGGTGCTTATACAATTTTAAAATCGCATCGCATGCATCGCATGCAGGCATATGGCATGCAATGCTATAGAATGTATAGGATGCCATACGACTGAATATCGTAGGCGCCGTGCTAGGAAACAAGTACCTATATATATATATTATAATAAATATTAGTATTATGTACAGTATCTGGCAGGTCTATAGAATCTCCACCGGCACCCAGACCTATACTATCTGGATGACATCACAAGATACTAGATTCTGACCCTGTCATCCTCTGCAGACGTGCCTACTGGTGCTGTGTACACCCTGCATTAGTGCTGCAAATGTCACCCTGCATACTGCTGCACACCTGACCCTGTCACTCTGCAGTGTGCTCATTAAGCGTGTAATCAATTACCCCCCAGGCAGCTACATTACTGCTGAATGACTCCCACAGGAAGGTAGTGCAGGGAAAAATCCTGCATGTTTCAGCTCGGCACAGTGGGACTCACCCAGGGCTGGCTGTGACTTCCAGAGACCCACGTGTATAGGAGGTGGTTGGGGGCAGGACTGAGGTAATGCGACTGAGGGGGAACTTGAAGTGGCTGGGTCAGCCCTGGCTGTGTTAGACTGTGCATGCGCTGGGTCTATAGTGCCAGCACGGCATGTGATGTCATGACGCCACGCATCACATGCTGGCCCGGGACCTGCGCAATGCACCCTTGGGAATGGGTGCTGACTCTGGGCGCAGTGACACAGCCTGAACAAACATTTAAAAAATGGTACATTCGGTACAATTGTTGTTTGCCGGTACAGACCGTTAAGAAACGGTACTGTACCGGCATATTTGTACAGTTGGAGGGTATGTATATGAGATTTTCTATTGGTATGCACAATAACAATATGGCTAACTATGGCCCTTATTCTGATCGGTGCGGATATTCCCGCTTGCGTACGGCCCGCCGATGTTTATCGTCTGCGCATGTGCAGAGGTCACTCTGCGCATGTGCAGGCGATTTCGCCGCATGGATTCTTTATACGCCGCACAGGGGGCGTAGAGGGGCGTGAGGGGCTACTTATCCTCATTACCCTATGCATACGCCCCGCGTTTCATGGGCGTTCCCATGCAAACGCGTGGCGTATGCATGGTAATGAGGCCGTGACGCGTGGGTACGGGGCGGGCATCTGACATCGCCGGATGTCAGCTGCCCGCCCCCATACAAGATTTCACACGGACAAGTGTCCGTGTGGTCTTGTGTTGCGGGACCTGGTGGAGCGTGCGGCCCTGCATTCGATGTTCGGCGACCATCGAATGCAGGGGCTGCTCCCACCATGGAGGAGGCGTATCCCCGTCCACATTCATGCGGACCGCCACATATCCGCATACGGACGGAGGTGGCGATCCGTATGGAAGGCGGGGATTCGCAAAGACGGACATCACCGCATATTTCTGATCGGGCCGCACCGATCAGAATAAGGGCCTATATTATTGTGCATATCGTCTAGTGTGTATGCACAATCTCGTTTATGATGCACACTGCTGCGGGCCATTAATGATATTCTCTGTTTTTGTGAACATGCAGTAAAATTTTCAGTATATTGTCAACTACTGCTTGTTCTGAGAGGGGTGTGGTGATGTCACTAAACGATTTTGTTAGCAATATAGTTCATGGTGAGTGCACTATATCTGCTGACAATATTAACTGTATCGCTCATTGAGCGTATGAATCGTATAGTGTGTATGCACCTTTACAGTCCTACAAGATCAATATCTTTTGGAATTATGACTGAGAAAAACATTAGTGTTTTTTTAAAAGATGTCAAATAGCTGATTTTAGCACTTGTAAATATGTTTTTTAAGCTAGTTAAGTCTTGCCAGCATTTTGGAGTACAGAACAATGTATAGTACTGTTGTAGTGATTTTATACAAGTTTTTTTTTTTGTTCTTTTTTTTTCTTTTTTTTTCTTGACAGGAAAAAACAATTAAATACATTACATTGCAAGTGTATTTATACAAGTTTTTATTAAAAAGTTGGAACAAACATTTTTACCTCTCATCTGAACTTTAAAAAAAGTTGGTCAAAATGTCGACATGGAAATGGTCGAAGCAAAAATTATTGACACAAGTTGTTTTTTTTGCTGCCATTTTCTATGTTTCATCATATGTAACCACAAATAGTGGAAATGTTTTGCTTGCCACACTTCAGGCAAGGTGCTTTGCTACGCTTGGCACAGGATTCTTTTCCCATTCACAGTCCACATGTATGATGAATCAAACAAAAGTAAAAAAATATGTGAAAACACCAAGAAAACTTATTGGTAATTGTTTTGTCGAATTTCTGAACCTGTTGACCTTTTGTACCTGTCAACCTAAAGCACTGTCTACCTGTTACCTGTTCACCTTTTGACCCTGTCCACCATATGGTGTCAACTTATTGACCAGCTGTCTAGACACTGTTGACCTATCATCCAGATATTCTTCCGTCAGATGCTGCCTAGTGGGGACTTCAGTTTGGCAGCAGCATTGATTGGAAGCAGACATCTGTAGAGCTTCGGTAGCTGCTCAAGCGGCGAGAAGACATCACCATTGGCCGGGATGGGCCAGCAACAGAAGAGGACAGAGAGTCCGGCGTCTGGTGGGAAGCAAAGATGTAGCCTCTTTTAAAGTACCAGTAGGCAGCCTTCACTAGACCACCAGGTGTCAAGAATTAGGCTTGTGTATGCAATCAGGCATGTTAGGCGGCCAGACCACAGCTAGTTACATTTTAGGCATCAGGTAGGTAAGGGGGATCCCTACTGTGTGACAGAATGGGTATAAGGAACAGTAAGGGGCCATAATGGGGAATAAGTGGCTATATTGTGTGGATATAATGTGCAATACTGTGTGGCATAAAGTGTAATTGTCACGGTCTGCCATGGAAGGGATCCCTCCACTTCTCTGGCGGGTGTCGTGCAGTGGCGGTGACTCTCCCACGGGTCCGGTGAGCATTTACCGCCAGCTCTGGGTATTGGCGCCGCCATCTTGCTTCAGGGGGGGACCTTCACTTCCGGGGTATTTCTGACCTCTGCTGGAGGTCTGTTACTATGGCAGCACCTCTGGGGGTTAGATTCCACAGGTTGAGATTCCCTTTACCAGTGCAAGTCCCTGGACTCCTGCTAGTGAGCATTGCTGTAGTTTTGCTCCCAGTACTTGCTACTTGGGTTCCTGCCATTCCTGCAGCTGCAGGTTCTGATTCCTCCAAAATTAATGTCAATAAATGTGCCCCTTAGAATGAAGTAGTTGCAGTTTAAGTACAGGTCTTGTTTTTTCTTAGTATTAATATCTGTCTGTAACTATTAACCATTGGACTGACAGTGACACAAGTCTTTGCCTAACCTTTAGCCTATATTTTTCAGAACACGTGTGCTCAGATAATACCTGTATGAATCACTGGCAGTAACATTGCATAATCTGTATAATTTCTTTTACACCTTCCCTCTTTCCAATGTCTTTAGATACACATATGGGCATAAGTGTAAATGCATATATTATAACTGTTCCAATTTAAGGAATATTTAAATACACTTTTAGAAAATAGTGTTGTAAAGAAGCTGTGAAGCACATATTAACTATCTTTGGCCTTATCCGTCAGGGTGTTCGCAGACCAGCAGCCATTACAGCATTGGTCATCAACAAAAATTCACGCAGACAGCCCTATTATACTTTAGATTCTCCTCCCCTTCCCAGACTGACAGGCAAACAACACCCCTATCTTGCCTTTAAAGGGTACCAGATGACTGCCCGACAGACGGGATTCCGACGGTCAGTACTCCGACACTGGAATCATAGAAACAGAATTTGATGGCATTTTTAAAAATGTTACCTCAAATCAGATTTGATCCTTATTTCTTTGTAAGGATATCAATATGCCTATCCCAAGCATGTTTAAATTGCTCTACTGTATTTGCCTCTACCACCACTGATGGGAGGCTATTTCACTTATCCACAACCTTTTCTGTGAAGTCATTCTTCCTCAAATTTCCCCTGAATCTTCATTGCATGTCCTCGTGTTCTGTTGCTCCTTATCCTGTGAAAAATGTCTTCCACCTGTACCTTGTTAACTCCCTTGATATATTTGAAATCCCAACTGTTTAAATGCCCGACAGTCGGGATACCAACAGGCCAGGGGCTTTTCTCCCTTGTGGGGGTCCACGACCCCCACAAGGGAGAATAGAACCTGTGGCGAGTGAAGCGAGTTACTGAACCCGCAGCATGGCAAGCGTAGCGAGCCCACAAGGGGCTTCTTTGCGCTCACCCCCTATCGGAGCACAGGCAGTCGAGATTCCAATGTCGGAATACTATACCACATGCGCCATACCAATGCCCTTTAAAAGGGAGCTGTTCACAGCTGCTTTGATTGATTCATCACATAGTTCCACCTGCCATGGAATGAGTCAAGGAGGTAAGACACACATTTCCTATCCTCCCTAAAGCATGATTTTTTGGGGCTTAACAGATAAACACACCAGGTTTCTGTAGCATACTGCACATATTGCCACAATAGTTTTGGGGATGAAAAAAAGAGAAAAGGAGGCATATCTAAGCGTAAGTTTCTGGGTGGAATGCAGCCTTTGCTCCCAAAAAAATGTTTTATTTCTTACACCACATACTGAAGCTACTAGCTGTGAGATGGTTGGACTCCATAAAATGTTCTTGGCAAGTCTCCATCTGGGCAGCCATTATGATCGGCAGCATCTCCCTGCAGCTCCCACTTCCACAGCCCAAACCCTTCCTTATCCCCTTATCTGCCCATGGCCTGCTACTACGCTGTAATGTAATCTGGACTCCCCCTCTGCGCCCTGACGGGCCTAAAGTTTCTGCTACTTCAATATACCTTACAATGTGATTATCTTCCTGCAATATTTGACAATCTACACTTACACACATAGCCTTCAAATTGCTCCTCCTATGCCCCTCCACCCACCTCCTGCAGCATAGTGGGACTCTGGTTATGAGAAAGTTCTTAGTACCTCTTCACATGTCCTGTACGGACCAGGCTGTCGACCTCCCTGATGACACCACCTGTGGACACTCTACTGACTCTGACCGCTCCTCCATCAGATCTTCCTTTAGAAATAAATGCACATCCACCACCAACCCTACCCGATCCAAAATGAAACCAGCTGATTTTGCTGCAGTCATTGGACCCTTGCTGGATGAGAAACTAGCGGGGCTCAAGGAGTCTATTGATTCTACTCTTGTTACTTACTCAGTATTTAATCCCTCCCTTGCATGCACCTGAAAAGTATTACTAAACTAATTTGAGCATCTACCACTATCTGTATGTATATTGTTAGAGGCAGAGAGGAGCTTGTATTAGGCAGAGATGCAGGTCCTTATATGCCACATGGAGTAGTCTGGGGTTGCTCCAAGGTAGGTAGCTCTTAGTTCAGATATATCAAGTAAGGAGCCATTATCATGTGGCTCCTTGCTGGTTAATTGCAGACCCAATTTAGGTTAACAGTGGTGTGGGGTGCGGTGCCCCTGGACTGGTTGGGCTGGGTGGCTTTAGTGCGGCATGCCCTTACATTCTATTAACACTTTTCCCTCACTAACACTATCTTTCTCTTATTTTAATTGCATTCCATTTTTTATTTTATCTCTCTCTCTCTTTATATATAGCTTCGGCTTCCTATCACTAATTATTAACACTATAGTATTTCACTGGCATGCCGCACTGGGCTTCCTAGCTTTTGATAGTTTTTTTGGGTGCCACACCCTGCACCTAGATATAGCGCTAGGGACCCCCAATATACAGAGAAGCCTTGACGCGGCTTGGGGGCATGTCATACACCTGCGCAGGTGTAACCAATATCTCTGAATTCTATTATCATGTAGTGTTCAAGATTGGTTACTAATACTATTCAGTGTGCTGGGGGAACCAATGTCTTGTTACTTACTCAGTATTTAACCCCTCCCTTGCATGCACCTGAAAAATATTACTGAACTAATTGAGCATCTACCACTATCTGTATGTATATGATTCTACTCTTACGCAACTGACCCAATGTTCCCAGCATTTGGATATGGTGGAGCAGAGGGTCTCATCGTTGGAGGATGACCTTCATACAGCCCAACGCACAATAGACATCCAGTCTAAAGATATGGTAGCCCACCAGGAGAAAATTGATGAAAAACCTTGAAAACAGGAGCCTACGTAATAATCCGCGGGTGGTGGGCATCCCGGAATCTGTGAAAGGTCATGAGCCACTCCACCTCCTATCTACCTGGATTCCAGAACAACTAGC
This sequence comes from Crinia signifera, assembly GCF_055691185.1. Taxonomy (NCBI): domain Eukaryota; kingdom Metazoa; phylum Chordata; class Amphibia; order Anura; family Myobatrachidae; genus Crinia; species Crinia signifera. The sequence goes on from NC_139220.1 coordinate 243,848,800, forward strand.
CCTTGATCTTAAAGGAGTCCCACTAAATATAGAAAGGGATGGAGGGGGCTTCCTTTACTTCATATTTACTATTATTTACTGATCCCACCCACAGGGGTTGGTTGACATGACCGACCAAGCTCCTTTATCCACACCTCATAGGAGAGATGTCCCCCTTCTTTCGTTCAATATTGTATCATGGAATGTAGAAGGCTTAAATCACCCAAAAGTTTTTTTCACACCTACATCGTCTGTCTGTTTGTTTTTATAGGAAACCCACTGGTTAGATGGTGCGCGTTTCGCTTCCCGCTTTATCTTCCTGCCTTGATATGCAGGAAGCGAAACGCGGGCCGGCAGCACGGCCATGCGGTTGTATTCCTGTATGCTCTGTCTTCTTCAGCCATATTGACAATTCTCAGCATCTCTCGGATCTAGCGCTTGTAAGGGCTCTAATTTGATTTGAATTGTATTTATTGATTGTTGTGTCAGCCGCGACAGTGTCCACGCTGTTTTTCTAGCAGGTATCACTGTCACTCTTAGGGTCTCACCTATCAGCTGCTCACTGGTATACCAAACTGTGGCTATCCCGGCGTGAAACATATTTATTAGAGGTTATTATACCCTATACATCTACATATTTAACCATACTATCCGCCGGTATTTCTATTACCAGACAACCATATTCACTTAGTTTCATCTCCCGTCCAGTGTTGCAGGGAACCGGCAAACAGTACTGAACAGGTTGACCGTTTGACTGCCAGTTACAAACAATGCATTTCTTCCCCCTCCTAACATACTGTACATATTTGTATAGGTATTCTATGTACACCAATATTGAAATCGACACATAGGGGGAAATTTACTAAAGGAAATTTGTAACAAAATAGGTAGTAGTAGTAGTACGTTTATTTATAAGGCGCTGCAAAGTGTCCGCAGCGCCGTACATAGCAAACAAAAAAATGACAAGGTAACGTACAGGGTGTGTTGAAAAATACAGTATAAATAGGGGTATAGCTGGTAGAAATAAAATCAGCATCAGTTCAGAAGTAGGTGTCAAAAATTGTCGAGGAGACTGAAGATGAAGTAGAGGAAGGGAAGAACAGGACAGGTGGACAGATGAGGTAAAGAGGTTACTATCCCGAAAATACGGCAATTCGTAGTCGTATTGATGTGCTATCAATACGACTACGAATTGCCGTAGTTTCGGGATAGATAAATGTCAAAAATAAGTGTATTTCTAAATACAAATACACCTTTTTTTTTTACAAATTTCCTTTAGTAAAATTCCCCCATAGTGTCAACTTTTTTGTCAGCAGAGGGTTTATTAGACTAACATTAGACCGATACTGGCAGTGGTTGTGTCTCTTATGGACAGATGACACTTGAACAGCAACAGTTTCTTACCATTTAATTACACGGTTTAAACACTGTTGCCAAATCATTACAGTCTATTATCAAGTGGAGGGTTGACCCTGCTCCTTTCACTCATTGGAAGCTGTTGCATTAAAGAAGTCCCTGCACCTGCTGTTTTCAAACACGCACTATTTTCACTTTGTTTTGTCAATTAAATGTATGTTTTTAATATTTCGCAGTTTAATAAAGGCTATATTTTATTGTTGTAATTAATTTCTCTTAGGTGCACCAAATTCTCTTTCCTTGTGGTTGTCCCTAAATATGATAAGAAACTCCTAGTGATTCTCTCAGCGGTGGGTAGAAAAGCCACCTTACAGCAGTGGATACATACTTAAGCTGGGCACACATATATACAATCCCTGTTTTCTTGCGACCGTTCGACCGACCGTAGATCCGCTGGACCGTCAACAAACAACGTGCCTACAAGGAGCCATGTACTGCTCTCTGACCACTATAGGTGGACCACTATAAAGATGGGGTATGCGTGGGTGACTATGGACAGATACGGCAAAGCGACTGGGTTGTCGCTTACCGCATCTTTATAGCAGCCGGCAGTGTGACTAGGGACAGATACGGCAAAGTGACTGGGTAGTCGCTTTCCACATCTTTATAGCAGCCGGCAGTGTGACTATGGAGAGATACCGCAAAGTGACTAGGTAGTCGCTTTCCACATCTTTATAGCAGTTTGCCGTATACAGTATGTCCATATGTCCATATGCCCATAAACATGGGGAGAGGTGAATGCTTCTTGTGCTGTAGGAGAGGTCATGCAGCTGTGGAACGCCCACATGGGTGTTCCAGCTTTGGCAGTATAGTCGCAAGAAGGGCCAGCATATCGATCGAACGTGCGTACACACTGCACTTTTGCTCCAATATGGGCCCGTCCTGTCGGATGAAAATTAAACAGCAAAGAACCTTCGACCGACCGAGTATGGACAGACAAGACCGTTTTTGGCTGTTTATCAATCGTACAGAGGGAGTCGGGACAGCGTACACACCTATACAATCTGGACGGCCGTCCGTCCCAGAATGGAAGAACGGCCCGACGATTGTATAGATGTGTACCCAGCTTTAGGCCCCCTCTCTGGAAATGGCGACATCCAGATGACTTTTTCTGTTTACCATGGACTGGCTGGAGACGTCGCTTCATAAAGAATCTATGACCCCAGCCCTGTTTAAATGTTGGGACAGATATATTCAAACCTTACCTCTTAGGACTAAAATGGCAATTCAAGCAGTCTACCTCATGGTATAATTTACAACTTCTCCAAAATAAGACCCCTATTACAATCTAACTACTAAAATGTACGCCACCCTCATCTTCCCCCTCTTTTTCTCCCTCTTCTACACTTCCTCTCCTTTATCTCTCCTTCTTCCATCTCCTGCTGGATGGTTGGATCAGTCCATGGATGGGTTGATGGCTTGGTATTAGGAACGGGCAAATGTTTTATTTTACTGTCTGTTTTACCCTCTCCTGGGATTGATTGGTGACATCCCTTTTTATGCAGCTGTCATTGTCAACCCTATAATAATGTCTTTAATACCACCACTTAGACACCAAGGCCACCATATCATGTTTCTAATCTCTTTTACTTTATGTTTATTGATATTTGTTTGGAAAATTTGAAAATGTGGATTGCTCCTCATCTAATATTATTGTCCTATGTCCTTTTCATCTGTACACATGTGATTGGTGAGTATCAATAAAACATATTTTGAAAAAAAAAAGAAAAAATGCTTGGCAGAAAATGTTATAATATTTTATAAATTAGGGTTATTGTTGTACTTTTCTCCCCATGGGTAGGGTACGATATATTGACAGTCAACACGTCAACATTCTTCATGTCGACATGAGAATGTCAGTATGGTCATAAAGTTGAAATTAATAATGTTGACAGCAATAAAATTTCAACATGTTAGAATTTTGACAATTTGTCCCTGGTAGCCCAGTGGTTATTTACTTTCTAATGGCTGCAGTGGTTCCATTAACCTCCTCCGGGTCCCACCAGTCATGTGACCTCCACTTCCAGGTCACCCCACCAATGTTGCAGCGGCCGAGTAACTATTTGTACCCTAAATCCTCCCCTTCACCTACTGCATTACCTCACCCCACAGCCTAACCCTCTCGTCTGCAAACTAACTATAATGTCACGGTGTTTGAATAATTCCCTGAGCTGTTTCTGTTTACCAAAACAGCACTAAAGAAAGAAAAAAAAAATCAAATTTAAAAAATCAGTTGATATATTTAATGCATTTTTTGTGTACCATGCTTTATCATATCTTCCAATACCTGTGACTCTTATTTCCTGTGTTCTGTGCCCAGTTTATTATTGCTTCCTGCATGCAAGTCGATGCCAAAGTAAGCCACAATTTCAAAGGCATGACTACAGAGTAAGCAGACATGAATTGTGAGTCATAGCTAGAAAGCAAGGAAGAAACACTGAAAACATTTCATCTGGGAGAAACACAATCCCCAGTTACCCTTATGCAATAAACACATACGTACTTCCCTACATTGAAAACGTATTCAGGGGAGACTACAAGAACAACACCTATGAGTCTATTGAGAGGCAGTAACATAGTTTGGCACATTTAGTGTGTGTGATTTTATGATATTATGAGGAAATGTATACATTATTGGATTTCTGGCATTAACACACACGATCACAAAACAAATAAGTCTGATTTGGTTTTACCTCTAGCAATCAAGCATTTGGTACCTTTATATTAGCGTGTCGCTGACTATTGGGAGCATGGGCCAGATTTGCCACTAGGCCACTAGGCCCATGTGGTACGGGCAGCACATATTACAGGTGGCAGCCAGACTGCCTGTGAGCATTGGCAGATACAGGGGGGAGCGAAGGGGCCGATCGCCCCCTAGCAGGGCCATAATTAAGGGAGGGGGCTAAGGGGTGACTTGACCCATGCACCGGATACAAGGTGGCCGCAGAGACAGTCCAGAGCTCATATTCCCAGGGGAGAGACAGAGCAGGACACAGGCCCCCCTGCGAGTATGAGCTCCAGACTGTCTCACGCTCTGCTGCCCCCTCGCATCTGGCGCCTGGGTAGATGAGCCAGCAAGGGCGTAACTACCATAGGTGCAAGGGGTGCAGCTGCTATGGGGCCCAGAGCTGAAGGGGGCCCACTTTTAAGGTCTAAGTAATATGTTTTACATACATTTATCACCATCAGCTGCTAAATAAGGGGCCCTTACAAACTTTTGCTAAGGGGCCTATGAATATCTAGTTACGCCCCTGTGAGCCAGTGAGAATTCGCTGCCGCAGTGAGTGCCCAGGCTAGCACTAGTGGAGGATGGTGGCCAACTGCATGCTGGGGGTTGGTGGATTGGAAATGCACCTCCCTCCATCAACATACTGGGGTGCAGGCTCAGGCACCCTAACTTTCCTGCAGCTGCTTTTGGAGAGGGTTGGCATTCTATAAATATATATATATATATATATTTATATATATATACTTTCTTTCTTTCTTTCTCTACCCGACACATTCTCTCTACACTTTTCCTCAGCCGATCTACTAATCGTAATGTAGGACAGTTGTATGATAAGCATTTCACTACATATTGGGCCTTATTCTAGTTCACTCTTTCTGACAAAATCCTTCTTAGATGGACAAAACCATGTACACTGCAGGGGGGCAGATGTAAAATGTGCAGAGATAATTAGATTTGGGTGGGGTTTTACTTCAAAGTGAGATCTATATTGCAGTGTAGAAATAAAGCAGCCTGTATTTACCCTGCACAGAAACAAAATAACTCACCCAAATCTAATTTGCCAGCTCTGGCCTCCATCAGGCTTATTTCATCTCAGCCTCAGAGTAAAGTCCCGTACATGCAAGTTGACAGCAGCTTTGCTCTGAGCGATCTAGTTAAGCACAGATTGCTCCGCACACAGCGCTGCACCAGTCCGTGTTCTCAATAGAGAGAACACGGGCGATGACTAGATATTGACTGCATGTGGTCTTAATCTAGTCAGGCAATAGCGACATGCGGGACTGAGCGTCGCCGGGGGCGATACACACAAGCGATCAGATGGGGCTGAAAATGCCCTGTGTGTATGCTCCTTAAGTCTCTGGCTACTGTGAGCCTGTGATGAGTGGTGACCAGAGAAAAAATCATTTGATGGCGAGCCTGTAACGGAGAGTTTTGGACATATTAGCTCAGCTGCGTAAACATCCAATCGTACAGGGTGCACAATATTTCACAAGGTGGGATGTCACTCTAGTGGGGCGGCGTCTCCCTTATTGCTGGCCACTGCACATTCATGTCCATGCGATCAGGTCTGAATTACCCCCATTGTGAAGCTTTGCCCAGGGTACCTAGAAACCTTGCACCAGCCCTGACTGGACACATTTGTCATATTAAAAAGAACTTGCAGTGGTCAGTAAAAGCCTGCACGGTAAGTGTGCTCTATAGGCAATGGATCCACTAATGTGATTCCTTTTACCTTTGGTGTGACTGCACAAAAAATATGTTGCACACTATCTTCTAGCATTATAAATAACACTCCCTAGTTCATACTTGCTGACTGCCCCCTCAAATTGCTTCCTCAACCGCCCAGGCTGCCCACTTCACTGAGGAATCTAGGAGATCCATGTGAGATTAGGGAAAGCAGGCAAGTATGCTGTCAGGCGAGTCATCCCACATCCCTTGTAATGCAGCACACATCCTTGGGCGCAGGTTCCTTGTTATGAAGCACACACGCCCTCTAATGGAGCACACATTATTATTTATTACCAGTTATTTATATAGCACACACATATTCCTCAGTGCTTTACACAGAATATTATTTGAACATTCACATCAGTCCCTAGAGCTTACAATTTATGAGGGTAATTCAGACCTGAACAGAAGAGTTTTAACACCAAAACGTTGTCTGCGCCTCCACCTTTACATGTATAAATAAAGGAATTATACAACCCCTTTTCTTCACAGCTGTGCTGTGGAAGGTACCTCCAGTACACAATCACAATGATGTTCTCATCAGATGGATACCATAATCATATAAAAATAAAACAGAAAGTGGATCATAGCGTAACACATTCAAATTTAATACAATACAATAAAATCCAGTATGATGCTTCAAGCTCCCTCCTGGGATAACAAAACTCAAAGCTCAATTACCAGAATAAAATGAGAACCTTAATGAAAAGAGTTCTCAAACAAGCATAAAATATGTAACAGCCTTGGAATCAGCATACATCCTGAGGTAGGAAAAAGACTGCAATTACCCAAAAGTGTGGAGAACTAGATGTAATCAGTTCTCAATAAAGCATTTCAGGAAAGAACAGCTTGATGTTCAAGTTACCAGTCCTGGACCGCTGCAGCAGGTTCCTGGCTGATGTCTTTCTCCCCAGAAGGTATGGAACTCCTCTTGTGGCTAAACTACAGCCACAAGAGGAGTTCCATACCTTCTGGGGAGAAAGACATCAGCCAGGAACCTGCTGCAGCGGTCCAGGACTGGTAACTTGAACATCAAGCTGTTCTTTCCTGAAATGCTTTATTGAGAACTGATTACATCTAGTTCTCCACACTTTTGGGTAATTGCAGTCTTTTTCCTACCTCAGGATGTATGCTGATTCCAAGGCTGTTACATATTTTATGCTTGTTTGAGAACTCTTTTCATTTATACCACTTTCACATCGCAGACACGGTTTAAAAACCGGTATTTTAAAACGGTAATTAAAACGGGTCAGAGCCTTAACAGTGACCCAGATTACCATTTTAAATACCGGTTAAGTGTCATTCACATAGCACTTGAAACGTTTCATCCAGAACACGTTTCAAGTGCTATGTGAGAGCCACTGTGGGTTGTGTCGGGGGGGGGGGGGTGGCGGCGCCACCGCAGAGATCACCCGGAGCAGGTGCAGCCTCCTAAAGGGGCCAGGGGCTGCAGTGCTCTCCTTCCTCCGGCCGGCCCTTTCTCCAGGTGTCCGGGTGTTGCCGCGTCCCCCGTGCCCAGCTTGGCGCTCGCCTCACCTTCCTCCTTTAGGGGGTCACTGTGTCTCTGGCGCCCGGCTTGGCACTCGCCTCAGCAGCCTTCCTCCTTCCTCTTGCCGGGTGCTGCTGCTTCCCCGGCGCCTGGCTTGGCGCTCACCTCAGCAGACTTCCTTCTTCCTCTGGCCGGGTATCGCTGCGTCTCCGGCAACTGGCTTGGTGCTCCCCTCAGCAGCCTGCCTTCTTCCTCCGGCCGGTTGTCACCCTGTCCCCAGTGCTCGCCTCAGCATCCTCCTCCATCAGCTCCCCTCCGCCACGCCGCATGCTGCTCCAGAGGCATGCGATCATCCTAGCCCCATGGAGATGACAGGCTGTCGGACGGGCTGGGCTGGCTGGCGGGCGGGAGCTCCGGCGTACCGATCGCCGGAGCACAGGTACAGGGGGGGGGACAACGACTGGGGGGACAGAAGCTGGTCACGGGGGTGTCCCGTAGAGGTGCTGCGCCAGTGGTGCACACCTGGACACCACTGGCGCGCACCTATTGTATAGCAGTGGTATGCCCGGAGATTTTGTGTAACGGGTTCTAGTGTGATTGTGTGTCCTGTGTGACATATAGGAGGGGAGGGGGCGCCACAAATTGAGCTTGTGCTTGTGTTGTTTGCCTGAAATACCGTTTCAGACAAACTGTACACATTCACATTGCACAAAAAACGGCAAGGAACCGTGTAGGACTCTGCTTTTTACACGGTTCGAAATGCCAGTTAACTTGAAACGGTAAATTGGCTGTGGTGCATTCACAGTGCAGGCTTAAACGTTTTAAAAAGGGAAAAAAACGGCAATATACCGTTTTAAAAGTGCGATGTGAAAGGGGTATAAGGTTCTCATTTTATTCTGGTAATTGAGCTTTGAGTTTTGTTATCCCAGGAGGGAGCTTGAAGCATCATACTGGATTTTATTGTATTGTATTACATTTTAATGTGTTACGCTATGATCCACTTTCTGTTTTATTTTTATATGATTATGGTATCCATCTGATGAGAACATCATTGTGATTGTGTACTGGAGGTACCTTCCACAGCACAGTTGTGAAGAAAAGGGGTTGTATAATTCCTTTATTTATACATGTAAAGGTGGAGGCGCAGACAACGTTTTGGTGTTAAAACTCTTCTGTTCACGTACATTCTGTTGGGGTAATTTGGGAATACCCCTTTATCACCACTCACGTATTTGCTGACTCCGCATGTGGCGCACTGTGTCTTTACTATTTTACTTTGTATCTAATTCAGACCTGCTTGTTAAGTTGCGTTTGTTTGCAGCCTAGCATCCTGCTCACTGGATGTGAGCAGGACCTAATGAAACAGGGATGCGGTCATTTGGTCTACTGCATTATGGTCGACAGTCATTAGGTCGAATCCATTAGGTCGACATGCTAAAAGGTCGACATGACTCTAGGTCGACATGGGAAAAGGTCGACATGATTCTAGTTCGAAAGGTCATTAGTTCGACAGGTCATTAGTTCGACAAGGTCATTAGTTCGACATTGTCTATGTCGACATTCACAAGGTCGACATGGAGTTTTTCACTGTTTTTTGAGCCAACATGTGCCGACAGGCGGTATTTCATGCCCTACCATCCACTAGGGCGTGGTGGGAGAATAAAATAGTGTGCCGAGCGTAGCGAGGCACCGTGCCCGACGCATAGCGAGCGCAGCGAGCGATGCGAGGGGATGCAGTGCACTTTAAACTGTGTCCATGTCGACTGTGTTGACATTCAGGTAAAAAATCAGTGAAAAACCCCATGTCGACCTTGTTAAGGTCGACATAGACAATGTCGAACTAATGACCTTGTCGAACTAATGAACTGTCGAACTAATGACCTTTCGACCTAGAATCATGTCGACCTTTTCCCATGTCGACCTAGAGTCATGTCGACCTTTTAGCATGTCGACCTAATGGATTCGACCTAATGACTTTCGACCATAATGCAATAGACCAAATGATCCCAACCCGAACCATGGTAGTGATATATTTGCAATTATAGGTAATAAGGAGGAAGTACTTCTCTATGACTTATAAATGCATATAAATCACTACAATGGTTCACACTGGATAGTGCCCGTTTGGAGCACATGATTCTTTATCCTTTACTTTATTAGAGGGAGTTAGCGCTTACTTAACAGAGGCCCTTATTCTGGTTGGTGCGTATATCTCCGCACTCTTTCGGAGAGGTCCGCACGCCACGCTGTGCGGACATCGTCCGTAAAAACGCCCACCGGTCCTCCGCATTCGGACTGACTCACTCTTTAAGAAGAGGGCGTGTTTACGGACAACATCCAAACCATGCATGTGCAGTGGACACACTCAGATTCTGCACGGTCTTACAGCGTATGCACGGTCTTCCCGCGTCAGAACGGACGGGAACCTGCCCGTACGCACCGATGCGGTGTATTTACGCACAAATCACCACCACTCTTATCTGAATCCCGAAATCGATCACATGACACACTTAGCCAATTAGCCAACCTCATTGAAAAGGGATTGTTTTTCCGGGTCATCTATTATTTATCTAATTGATAATTAAACACTTAAAAACCACCTTACATTAACCCTCATTCACCACATTCTTTCTCGCCCCTTGAAGCCCATGTGCTATGTATGCGTATTACATCATCTATTCTTCTTCACATTCAAACTCACACATACACATGAACACACTTACGTACATGTTTACATTACCCTTCACTTTCAATCACTGCTATGCAATAAAAACATCTATCTACGGTATATACCTTTTGCACCTTACATAAATAAACATCACTATTTATACTTATTTCCTTATATTTATACTTTAAAAAAAAAAAATAACACACAGACCACTTCTAACTTTAACTGAAAAATTTATTTACATAAAAAAAAAAAAAAAAAGAAACCTGAGGAGGTCCTGCCGCAGCCTCATGAGGGCCCCTCTGACTCCCTCGGCGTCTTCCGGGTCATCTGTGGGCATGTTAAAGGGGGTTCAACATTAATTATGCTACTCAGGTACACCTTGTACAGTCAATCCTAAGTACCTACAGCATGAGAAATCATACATACGAACAATTACATAACCAATAGTGTTTCTAAAGGCAGAAAATATATGATGCTGGCACACACACACATACACACTGGCTTACACAACTAGGGTTACCACCCGTCCGGGATTACTCCGGACAGTCCGGTAATTAAACCGGGTGTCCGGAGTCCGGACAGGTGGCGTTCCCGGACTATACTTTGTCCGGGAACGGAGCAGGGAGGGAGGGTCGGGCAGCCTCGCTGCCGCCGCCGGGGACCAAGCTCCGGCAGGCATCGATAATAGCCACTGCCGGTGACCCGGCGACTAGCATCACAGAGCTGCAGCACTGCAGGAGTCGGACTGACTATAAATCTCGCGCCGGCTCGCTCAGCCAATCGGGAGCGGTGGCTCCTGATTGGCTGCCGATGCCGGACCGCATGAGCTGGCGCGAGATTTCAAATAGCGCAGACCTGCAGCCAGTGACAGCTATTCCAGGAAGCCGACGTTATGTGCAGCCAGAGCCGCCCATCCCTTCCGCTTGTCTCCTCCCTCAACCTCACTGCAACACAACTACATGGGAGACATGGAGAGGCTGCACATCCAGGGGGCTGCTGCTGCCAGGGCCATAGATAAATACCTGGAGTACAGGAGGTCAGTCGTACTGCTGCATATCAAGGTCCATTATACCCAATGGTGCTTAGCACTGTCACATACACTGTGCATTTATACTTACCTGTACTTCATCTGTAGCTAGGATACCTTGTGGGGACACTGTCAGTGTGGCCAGTGTATAGAATGGCATCCGGAGTCCGGACGGGTGGCTGCTCCGGACTATACAATGTCCGGGAATTCCGCCCGCTGCGTGCTCGGAGGAGGTACAGTGTGTCATGTTCTCCCCCCCCTCCGGTTCCTCCTGTGGCGCTCGCTGTGTGACGATGGTTGCACCGCAGTGTGTGAGCCTGACAGTCAGACGGACCAACTTGTTGTGGTGCAGCGCAGTATTACCGCTGGGTAGAACTAGTACAGTAGGCTTGACAGCCCAGCCGGCCGCCCTGTTTCCGACCCGCGTCTGCACCCGCAGTCATGACTGCTCCTGTGTGTCTCTTTACCTTCCACTCTCACCTGCCTGGGTGGGGCAGCACCCAGCCCCAGCTACTACTAGTACCGGCCCAGGCTGCGGCCAGACTGGAGGAGAGGACTGGTCTGGACTGCAGACGGGCAGCTCAGGCTTCCTCCGACCACCGATTCATTCACTATGTAATCCCCCATGGCATCGAGCATGAAGGCCCTGGCTATTAACATGTAGGTAAGCAGTACTTATATGGCATAACATGTAGTAGCCAATACGGTGTGTGGTATACACACATCATATGTAAACAACATCATGGTGTGTTGCATAATGTGTAATGGGCATTATGGTGTGAGGCATAATGTGTAATGGGCATCACGGTGTGTGGCACAATGTGTAATGGGCATCACGGTGTGTAATGTAATGGGCATGACATTGTGTGATGTAACACATAATGGGCATCACTGTGTGAGATGTAACGTGCAATGGGCATTTCGGTGTGTGACGTAAAGTGTAATGGGCATCAAGTTGTGTGACGTAACATAATGGGCATCACAGTGTGAGATGTAACATTTAATGGGCATCACGGTGTATGAGATAATGTGTAATGGGCATCACAGTGTATGAGATAATGTGTAATGGGCATCACGGTGTACAACATAACGTGTAATGGGCATCATGATGTGTGACGTAATAGGCTTTATGGTGGAATTTTTTGACGCGCGCCGAAGGGGCGCACTATCCCTGATTTTATTTATTGTGTCTGGCTCCTACATTTCATCCTGGCTCCTAGATTTAAAAAAAAAAAAAAACATTTGTCTAGCACTGGCATAACGTGTAATGGGTATCACAGTGTAGTGTAACATGTAAGGGGCATTGCGGTGTGTGGCATAATGAGTAATGGGCATCACGGTGTGTGGGATAATGTGGAATGGGCATCACGGTGTGGCACAATGTGTAATGGGCATCACGGTGTGTAATGTAATGGGCATTACATTGAGTGATGTAACATATAATGGGCATCACAGTGTGAGATGTAACGTGTAATGGGCATCACGGTGTATGAGATAATGTGTAATGGGCATCACGGTGTATGAGATCGTGTAATGGGCAACACGGTGTACAACATAAAGTGTAATGGGCATCATGATGTGTGACGTAATAGGATTTATGGTGGAATTTTTTGACGCGCGCCTTCGGCGCGCACTATCCCTGTTTTTATTTGTTTAGTCTGGCTCCTACATTTCATCCTGGCTCCTAGATTTAAAAAAAAACACATTTGTCTAGCCCTGGCATAACGTGTAACGGGCATCACAGTGTGTAGTGTAACATGTAAGGGGCATCGCAGTGTGTGGCATAATGAGTAATGGGCATCACGGTGTGTGGAATAATGTGTAATGGGCATCACGGTGTGTGGCTTAATATGTAAGGGGCATTATTATGTGCAAAAACAAGAATAGAATTGAGGCAAAGGTTAAAAAAAAACCATAAAAAAGGTGGAGCTGGGGGCGGGTCAAGGGGCGGGGCTGGGGGCGGGTCACTGTCCGGGAATCTCTCAACACAAAGGTGGTAACCCTATACACAACAGAATATGTGACTCATAAACTTGACAATGTATTTATCAAAATCACAACAACACTTGAGCCTCACTCACACTTCTCCTGCCAAAACACTCACCAATCTACTAGAAAGCTACACCCACTACAACATGCCACATTTAGCCATACATATATACCTGCATGTCACTGCTTAATAGCTAAACTGCATGATAGATAGATACATGGATAGATAGATAGATAGATAGATAGATAGATAGATAGATAGATAGATAGATAGAATAGATACCACATTAAAAGGCTAGCCTAGTCCCTCTACCCATTACTTCATGATTCCTTGTCACATTGCCAGATAGGTGAAAGTGCAGCACTAATCCGCTTCCATACACCAAACAATTTCTAAGGTCAATCCATCCTACATAATACCTTTCAAAAATACATGGCAACAACACTGGCCCACTGGCTAGAGGGGGGCCCAGGGGAACTGCCCACTTGGGACTCCATTATAAATCCGGCCTGCCCATATTCCATTGATGTTTTATTGTTGCTTCTATACAAAGACCCTCCATAAATAAACACTCATCACCTACATGAGCCTCCAGATTCCACATATGCAGCATGGCCCTATAAGGCCAAAGTGTGTCTGTTGTTATCCATTTGTTTGGACTACTCTTTACTATATTATAGCAAAATGTAATCAGCTGTGCGACATAACAAACTGTACCTAAGTCAGTAATGATGCATTACGTCTACTTACCCCTGCCAGGCAGCTCCACCATCTCTTCTTCCTCCACATTGGGAGGTGGTGGGAAATCAGGGTGGGTTAGGGCGAGCTCCTCCTGCTCTTGGTACACGGGGGGGGGGGGGGGGGAGGTAGACAGAGGAGGTTGGTGAGTGGCTAGGGGGAGGGGTGTGTGTAGGGGTAGTGGAGGTGAGGTATTCCACCTCATGGCGGCCCTCAACCTCCTCCTCCATCTCCACCTGTCCCGCCCCCTCCTCCTCCACCTCCACCTGGCCCTCCACTGCTACCTCCTGGGCCACCTCCTGGGCCTCCTCTTGGGCCTCCTCCTGGGCCTCCTCATGGCCCTCCTCATGGCCCTCCTCCTGGGCCTCCTCACGGGCCTGTCTGGCTCTCTCCTGCGCTGTGGGTTAAACAAACAAAATGGTTGAGTGTCATTTGACATTCTATTCACTATAACAAGTACATATCATAACCACATTATATATGTGTTATATATCACACATATAGTATATGGCATTTCTATGTCATCAACACCCAATTGACCTCATGTAATATTAATATTAAATAATGTGAAAATGATAACATTCACTGGGCCAGATGCACTAAGCTTCAAAAGTGATAAAATGGAGAGTGATAAACAGGCAGCCAATCAGTTCATACCTGCCATGTCACAGACTGTATTTGAAAAATGTCAGGTAGGAGCTGATTGGCTGGCTGTTTATTACTCTCCATTTTATCACTTTTGAAGCTTAGAGAATCTGGCCAACTGTCAATTATGTGTATTTTGCGTCAATACTTACAGCGTTGAAGTCGCCGCCTCAGTGCGTGCAGCAGCTCTGGCTGGCGCCTCCGCAGGTCGGACCATCGCCTCTCCAACTGGGCGATGGTCCTCCGCACATTTGTGCGTGCGAATATTCTGCGCCAGGCAGCAACGTAGGCCCGGCGCTTGTCCCTATTAGAGACATAGGGCCCTGCACGTCCTAGCCTCCGCTCCATAACGGAGACCAGGGCCAGCAGCTCCGCAGTGCTGAAGGGCGCAGCTCTCTGGTAGGAAGCCATTTTACCAATGGCGCATGAAAAATATTCATGTCCTGTGATTGGTTGTTAAGTTTACTATTTGGTATTAACTTTATTATCCATATTGACATGGACATTGTGTATGTGCCCAACAATCGGTGAAAACATCGCACCGCCAAGCAACGCGTGCTATAGCTTGGCATAGCTGTACTTCGCATTACCACTATTTATAGGCCTAGCACATGTGTTGTGCATGACATCAGTGATGACTATTGCATGACTTGCGGCCTGGATTTCCAAATGGATTGGGTTACTTACATTTTTTGGACAATCTCAATAGCACAGTACTAATGAACATTCACAGATAGCATTTAGCATTTCATAACGTTGGAAGTGTCCATTATAGCAAATCTTACAACAGTTCACCTAAATTAGACTTTGAAGGTACGCCAGGTTTTGCACAATCGAATTGCCGCTACTATGGGCGTGGCCTATGCGCCGCACAAACTGCACGGCATACGCTGCCGTACGTGACGCTGCCGCACGGAACGCTGCCGCACGGAACGCAGGGTGTCGCTGATGTACGTTAATTACAGAAATAGTATTTAAAGTTCTGCTAGAAAGGCAAAAAGTTGTTGCAAACATGCCTGGATCTCAATCTGAGGAAGACCAGGAGTGCCAGGACCTGTTTGCCCGCATGGACTCCAGCACCTCCTATTTCCCCCTCAACACAGACCAGCCAGTGGGAGAAGAGCAGCCAGATGGGCCATCCACATCAGGCCAATCGGCAGCTGGCCCATCTTCAGCCTCAGCAGAATCATTGGGAACACAACAGGTGGCTTCCCAACAGAGTAGCCTGGCCAGCACTTCAAGTACATCGACAGGTGGCCGTGGCCGTGGCCGAAAGAGGCCAACAGAGGAACCAAGCAGCAGAAACATGGCATTCGAAGCGCAGGAGCTTGCCATCCTGGTACCCCGTGCACGGGATTGGATTGAGGGTCCACAGGACAGGTTGACACACACAAGGAGATGGAAGATTTGGGAGGACATAACTGCGGAAATTAATGCGGTAGCTCCACAAGTTCGTGAGGCGGAGCACGTTAAGAAGAGGCAAGTTAATGTGTGTTACATTTGAGCAGTACAAGACCAGTAATGTTTACATTACATGTTAGATGGAGTTGGTCAATGGCCGGTCACGTTGCCTGGAGCCACGGACATGATTGCCATGTCATTTAATCGATAGTTATTGTAGGGTGAGAGTGAGTGTATCTTCGAAGGGTTGGTTTTCGATTTAAATATTATGTAAGTTTGGTGTAATGAAGCACATGTTGTAATCAGATGCAGATTGCAATGGGTGCTACAGCAAACATGAGGAGTGACATGTAGTAATATGTAAACTTTGATTGCAGGTGGCACGACTTCAAAACCAACCTCAAGAAGAAATTGACCAAGCGGTGGGAACACAGCCACACCTCTGGGGCTGGCCCCATGCCAGGCCGGCTGAAGCTCACCCCCCTGGAGGAGATGGCAGAGTGCTGCATTGCAGTAGAGGAGGTCCAGGGGGTGAGCACCATGGATAGCGAGGCCCCAGCGGAAGTCTTTGCTGCTTTTGTTGAAGGTAATTATTAGCCATGGCATAAGTAGTTGGTACTAATTGTCTTGGAATGTGTTGTAATTGAAATTTTCTCTTTCACCAGCATCCCCACCGCTTGGTGAAGAATCTCTTGAGGAGGTGGTGGAGTCTGTGCCACCTGCCACCAGTGCCAGGCATGTGCAGCAGCAGCAGCCACCGGCCGACCCGGAATATGACAGGTGGGTGCAGGTGCTTGGGCAGATTCACCAGCAGGGAGACTTAGCATCAGAGCGGATGCGTAGGACCAAGGAGGTCATGCAGGGTTTGGTCAGCACCCAGCAGACAATAGCTGGGAGCCTGCAGGCTATGGCTGAGGCCCAGCAGTCAATAGCTGCAAGCCTGCAGGTGCTGGCAGATCAAGCCCTGCGTCAAAATGACCTCCTCCTCCACCATAATGAGCTTATGGTGGAGCTTGTTTCCAGCAATAGGGTTCTATTGTCATCCGTTTCTGGTGCATTTCCACCAGCAGCACTCCCTGCTGGCAGAGGGGGAACACCATCCCCCCCCCTCACCAGCATCTGCTCCACCTGGGCCACCATCAGAACGTGGCCGTGGCCGAAGAGCTGCTGCACGTGGCAAGGAGCCTACCAGGGCCAAACGTGCCCGCAAATGAACTTGTGTCCGCATTAATCTCCACCCTTATGTCTTCCCAAATCTTTCATTGTGCTGTGTGTGTCAGCTTCCTGTGTCCAATCCCGTGCAGAGGGTACCCACATTTGCCCTCGGTTCGAATGTCTTGTTTGGTTCCCCTGTTGGCCTCTTTCGGCTACCATTACTGTCTGCTGTACTTGAAGTGTTGGTGCTATACTTTTGTTGCGAAGCCACCTGATGTGTTCCTAATGATTCTGCTGTGGCTATGTATGTGATAAATATTTTATTTTAACATTTTTTTTTTATCATTCCTGCCATGGTACCTTTTCATTTGTTGCATGTGAGAAATAACATGCTTTCCATTTTATTTTTGAATTTATTGTAATAAATGTATATTTTGATCCCCAAATGTGTGGTTTAATTGTTACATGTAGAAGTGACATGTCTATTTCTATTAGTGATAGTAAGTTCTGTCCATTGGTTGCAGTGTAATTGTGTGTGAAAACTGCAGCATATATGTGTGTGTTTAGTAATGGTCCATTTAAGCTGCAATGGTTCCAATTGAAGCAGTGACAAGCGTGTAATTAATGAGTAATGAGTAAAGGAGGTGATTGTATTGTGTTCAGCTGACATTGGTTGAGGTGCGGCCGTCCTGATTAGGCGTAGCGATTGCCTAGCGCATGAATGAGTGGTGTCCGCAAAGCAATACTTGCTTATGAACACCGCATATTTCCTGCCTTTTTGTTCGCGTGCATTCGGTGTGCTGTCCGAATGCACGCCTACCAGAATGAGTGCACTCCCTCGTGTCCGCCCATGTTTACGCCCACTTTGAAACTACGCCCCTGTGTATTTCCGAATGACGCCCATAATACGCCCATATTTCCTGAGTGATTGCGGTGCACATTTCTGTACGGTATTAGTGAGAACAAGTACGGAGACCATGCGTGGCACATGCGCAAAGCGTTCCCCACGCATGCGCAGACGGCTAAAAAACGCCATCCGTAAGAATTCGGGAAAGTACGCACAGACCAGAATAAGGCCCAGAGAGTCTGACAAAATTCCAGCTGCTGGTCTCCAGAGAGGCGGGCCACCCTCCAATGCATACCTCCCAACTTTGTGAAGATAAGAATAGGGACACTCGCGCTGCTTATGCAAATTAGGCCGCACCCTCGTTTTCGGTCGCGAATAGACGCTGTGCGCATGCGCACAGCGTCTATTCTGTGAGATTGGGGGGACTCCCAACTGCCCCCCCGCAGCGGGACACTGCCGGCCGCGGGAGGGACGCGGGAACGTACCCGAAAATCAGGACGTTCCCGCGTTTAGAGGGACAGTTGGGAGGTATGCAATAAAAGGTATGAAGCAAAGGATTGGTGGGGACCTGCTCTAAAATAGTTTGAAATGAGAATACTTGTGTACCAATATATGTTTCTGACAGATAATGACAAGGAAAAGTATGTACAGCGAGTCTGATCATTTTTATTATGCAAAATGGTACTTCTGGTCACAATTCCAGTAACTGCATAAATAAAACAGCAGTGTACAATGGGGAAGGATTTCGGGTAGGGTGTAGGTGAACAGCTATTTAAAGCTGCGGGTTTAGGGGGTGGGTAAAGTCACAGTGGTGGGGGTAAGTGGTATCTGCGAGTGCAGAAAAAAGTTTTGTAAAGGTGGTACAGTGTCTACAGGTTGCAGGTATAAGTCAGATGCAGGCAAACACATGGTGGTGGTGAGGGGGGCTGGGGCTGGCATCCCGCCCCCTCCGCAGTACACCTCTCATCTGTGCATCCTGATGGGTCTTCTTGCGGTCCTCTGTCTGTTCCTGGGCGCCTTTTTGGTAGTCTATTTAGCCGTGGCTTGGTTGGTGCAGCAGCTGCACAACCAGCCCGGCTCCACAGTGTTTGTGGGTACACGGCGGGAACACGGCGATACTGCTTGTACTGTGGGCTCTACTCCCAGCCGGGAGGAGACTTGCGGATAGATGGTGGGTGGGTATATTGCCTCCAACGAGTATAGACCTCCTTCGGGTCTTCTTCAGGGAGAGTGTGTTATCCATTATTTGTAGCACATATCTCCTTATTCTCTCCAATGTTTCATCCATAAAAATAGATCTTAATCAACTGCAGGTTTACAGGGGTTAAACAAACATTTAGTAATTTTTTTTGATAAATTCAGAATTCACATGCAATTTAGTGAGATTTTTAGTAAAGAAAATGTGCGATTTTTACACGTGCGGTTTTTAGTAATGATGATGTGCAATTTTTTTTTATACATGGAAGTGTGCATTATTTAGTAAAAGAACACAAAAAACAACATGCCCCCCGAGCATAACCAGCCCTTAGGGTCATTGAGCCATTCCTGGTTCAAAAAATATGGGGGGGGGGGAACCATAGGGATCCCCCATATTTAATAAAATTTAATAAACCAGCACAAGGCTCTTTGGACCGGTCCTGGTTCCAAAGATACAGGGGACAAAAAAACTGGGGGTCCCCTGTAATTTGGAACCAGCACTGGTCTCCAACAGCCAGTGGTGTCATGCCACAGCCGGGGATATATTTTACGTAAGGTTCCTCGGCCGTCACATGAACACTGTGGCTGGTCAGCCCTGGACGGGGTACCTGGGGGAGTGGAGACCACCCCAATAAGGAGGTCCCCCCTCCTAAGGCTTCACCCATCCAGGGCTGAAGCCCAGGGCTGTCCACGGCATTCCAGAGCAGTGGACGCCGGGCTGATATGTGTAAAACATTGTCAAAAATACATTGCTTTTAACTACAAAACCCAGCATGGGGGGGCATTAATGTTCCCAACTGGGTCTCCTAGTTGTCCTGTAAAAAGAATGTGGAAATGACATACACATACATACCCAGAACTTTAATAAGTGACAGCCACCGACTGAGCAGGCTGCTCTATAGCGGAGACCCAGTGACGTATATGCCGTTAATAATGCACACATCATTAAGGACCCCCCACTCTCAGCTAAACATGAAGGTTAATTTGGATATATAGCCAATGACCCACATGTTCAGCTGGTCCTGGTGATGTCCCTGAACAATATCGTTTAACAATATTGCTTAATGTGTACACTCAATTCCCCGCCTGCAGCAGATATCGTAGACTATATTGGCCATGGTAAAGGTCATGTAGTGTGTATGGGGCCTTATACAATCCTATGCTTTTGTATAGGAAATGTGTGCACTGTGAAATAGAAATATTATTTCTAAGCAAAACTAGATCTAATAAGGTATATACCATTTTATATTTTATGATCCAAAGCATTTAAATAAATTAACTTTACTTTTTCCCACCAGAACCTGGTGTCTGCCACAATTGACTCAATATAATCAAACTCCTTTCCTATAGCATCAGTGGGAATATTGCGGGATTCAGTCTCTGCCATCTTTTTTGTTGTCCCTGTATCAGTCACAGACCTAACTGTTGGGTTCATGTCTGACCATTTATTTCAAATGAGTCTTGAAATAAAAAGTGTTTGTACAACTGATACAGCGAAGTTATTAATAAACTCAAAGTGAAAACACACTTGAGACTTTGTATTATGATGCATAATTCCTGTGGGACATTCCATGAGTCACTGTGTATCATACATTTTAAAACATGTTATTAACAGCTGTCTGGAGAGGGAACATTGAATGCTTTCCTCAGCTAAACTGATCTGCTATTAGTCTGTGGGTGGTATTATATAAACTATAACTGCCAGTGTCAGTGTGCCCATATTACATACGTCCCAACTGTCACGCTTTCCGCGGGAACGTCCTGATATTCGGGGACGTTCCCGCGTCCCGCCCGGGGCCGCCATTGTCCCGCGGTGGGGGGGACAGTTGGGAGCCCCCCCAGTTTGCCGAGAATAGACGCTGTGCGCATGCGCACAGCGTCTATTCAGCGCCGACGAGCGGCAAAAACGGGGCGTGGCCGGAGTTCGCGTCACCCCATGAGGCCACGCCCCTTTTTCTTGAGGCCGCGCCCCCTTTTCGCCGCGCGAACGTCCCGACCTCCCAACTTCAAAAGTTGGGAGGTATGATATTAAATGTAATATCTGCTCAGTCTGTGACTGACCTGGCTTTACTATCACCCCTAGAAAAGGCAGTCCCATTGGGAGGTGTGTCCTCCAACTGCCAGACCTGGCTGCCATAAGCAGAGAGCATGCTTTTAGTAGGAAGCCACTCCCTGCCTGATTGTCAGCTCTAGCTGGCTTCTATGGGCTGGTGTTTTACGCATGTGCAATCAAGCCACCACTTGTGCACATACCCTAGCGCCTGCCAAACCCATTGGACAGGTACTGGGACCCGGCAGTCTCCTCATATCCTTTTCTTCAAACTGAAATCTAAATCACAGTGTAAGAATAAAGCTGTCCAGTATTTGTGAGCCACATGCAAATGTAGCCAGTATTTACACTGCATGCAAAAATAAGGAATGTACTTGCATTGCAACCTGATTTGTTCAGGTGTACAGTTACTCTTTTGTTTACTCTTGTGTGCTTTATTCCTAACCCAGAATCAGGCCCATTGTAATTTGTTGGGTTCTTTTGAGCCAATTTATAATTATTTGCACCAAATCTCTTGGCTGTTTATTCTATTCAAGATTTCTGTCGTCAGAATAATGACAATATGCAGTGCTTTTATCTCCAGTGTCCTTATTCCAGTCACATTTATACATTAGCAATTCACAGCCTAGAAATATAGCACAAGGATAAAATATGTTACTTATTTCCATTTTCCTAGCACGGCGCCCATCGCATAAGATTGTAAGCCTTAATTAAGGCATACAATCTATACAATTGAAAAGATTTTTAATTGTATGTACAATATGGCATCTTATGGATCTCATCTTATGGATCTCATGGATCTTATGCATCCATAAGATGCATAAGATTCATGAGATCCATAAGATGCCATAAGATAAAAGATCCATGAACACCAACCCGAAGCGTGGCGAGCGCAGCGAGCCCACGAGGGGCGCTGGCATGCGTCCTCCGACCTTTTCATACCCCCACTATCCACGTCGGCGTGGAGTTGATTTTATATAGTGTGGCGAGCGCAGCGAGCCACCAAGCCCGAAGCGTGGCGAGCGCAGCGTGCCCTGCGAGGGGACGTGTAATACCTGTGAAGTAATGCGCGTCCCCTCGCGGGGCTTGCTGCGCTCGCCACACTTCCGGCTCGGTGGCTCGCTGCGCTCGCCACACTATATAAGATCAACTCCATGACGACGTGGATAGTGGGGGTATGAAAAGGTCGGAGGACGCGTGCCGCCGCCCCTCTCGGGCTCGCTGCGCTCGCCACGCTTCGGGTTGGCGTCAATAGTGGGGTGGCGTTAACAATAGGTGGGGGCATTTCACCCATGAGGGGGGGTATCAATTAAATTGGGGTTTTGGGGGCTTTTTACATTGGAATCAATGTAAAATTGGGTCTCAGGGACCATTTCACATTGATTCCAATGTAAAAATCTCGTCTATCGCGTCGATCGCATCGCATGCATCTTATGCCGCACAAACACATAAGATGCATGCAATGCTTGCGATATCGGCCTCGACACATACAATCTAGATCGTGGGCGCCGTGCTAGGAAACAAGTACCTAAAATTTTTTAGATTTAATATGGCCTTAGTTTAGAATAGCTCTAGTAACAACATCAGAATATCCATATTTAACAATGAACAAAAGATGTACATTAGGTTGTTGAGTAACGTAGAATTGCCAAAAAGATCATTTGAAGCTGTGAAAGGCTGGGATCCAGCAGAATACTAGCTGCAGATTATACTGTAGGTATCAGTGTAAGATACCCACAATACCAGTTACAGATGGCAGGTGGCAGTACACAGTGACAGATCTGAATGTCTTTTTTGATCAGTGCAGTAATGTTTGTAATTATAATAGCAAACCTATTGATTAATTTTGTATATTAGTCGGAAAATCCCCAAAATCTTGGTACAGATTTTAAAACAACAAACCGCCAAGTCTGTAATTACCTGGACCTGAACTGAATTGAATGCACGGTTGGACTGGGCCACAGAGGCTTAGCGAGAGGGGGGAATGTACGTGCACACATGGATGGTCCCAAGTATTATTTATTTATTATCTATATATATAGCGCATACATATTACGCAGAGCTTTACAGAGAATATTTGCACATTCAAATCAGTCCCTGCCCCAACGGAGCTTACAGCCTATGTCCCCTACCACATGTACACGCACACACAGACATTCTAGGGTTAATTTCTTGGGAGCCAATTAGCCTACCAGTATATTTTTGGATTGTGGGAGGAAACCGGAGTACCCGGAGGAAACCCACGCAAACACGGGGAGAATATACAAACTCCGCACAGTTAGAGCCATGGTGGGAACCGAACCCATGACTTCAGTGCTGTGAGGCAGTAATGATAACCATTACACCATCCATACTGCCCAAGTATCTGGAAACCCCCATGCCAGTTGATCTATCAGTTCAGTTTATCAGGATTTTTTTTTGTTTTGTTTTTGGACGAGGGAGCAGAGCAGAGGCCATCCACAGTCACATCACCGGCAAAGCTTTCTTCTACAGGTCGAGTCTACTGTACAGGTGTCGGGCACGCTGGTGACGTCACCGGCGCGCCCGTAAACTCACGCGGGTGCCGGACGCGGTTCCAACAGTCGGGATCCTGACAGTCATTTACCCGACGTCGGGATCCCCACTGTCAAAACTCCGACAGACGGGTGACCGACAGCCACGTGCTATTCTCCCTCGTGGGGGTCCATGACCCCCATAGAGGGAGAATAGAATAGGTGGCGAGCGTAACGAGCCACTGTGCCCGCAGCATGGCGAGCACAGCGAGCCCGCAAGGGGCTTTGTTGCACTCACCATGCTGTGTGAGTCTGGGCAGTCGGGCTAATGACTGTCGGATTCCCACATCCAAGCCCTGGCCCATTCTTGCCGGTTCCAGTTACGCAACATTGCTCGCATCAGGCCCTTTCTCTCACAGAGTGCAACTAAGTTGATCATGCACTCATTGGTCATCTCACAGCTCGACTACTGCAATGTTCTCCTCACCGGCCTCGCTCAATCCCAACTGGCTTCTCTCCAATCTGTCCTCAATGCTGCAGCCAGGCTTATCTTCCTCTCCCGCCGCTCTAATTCTGCCACTCCCCTTCAACAAAATCTGCACTGGCTCCCATTCCCCTACAGAATCCTCTTCAAACACCTCACACTCACATACAGGGCCATCTCTAACTCCATTGCTCCATATATCTCAAACCTCGTCTCCATTCATACACCCTCCCGGCCTCTACGGTCGGCTGACGACTGTCGTCTCTCCTCCACCCTGATCACTGCTTCCCATGCTAGAGTACAGGACTTTGCCCGTGCTGCACCCCTACAGTGGAACGCACTCCCTCGCTCCATTAGACTCTCCCCGACCTTGCAAAGCTTCAAACGGGCACTGAAAACTCACCTATTCATCAAAGCGTACCCTTCCATTGCATAAACCAGCTGGTTCTCCGACCCCTTGCCTGTTTACATCCTGCTATCTAACCACCACCCACTTGCTTGCACCTCTTGTAATCTGTCTGTCTCCCCTTCCTACTAGATTGTAAGCTCCTCTGAGCAGGGCCCTCTTCCCTCCTGTTGTCAAAGCCCTCTTCTCTTCACATTTCACTCACAGCTCTCCTATACTCCAACACTCAGTGACCATCTTCGTCTGCATACTCATCTCCATCATTGGCCTCAAGCCTCTAGTTGTATGTTGATTGAGTCCTCACTACTTATATCCAAGCTGTAATGTGTATTGAACTGTGGCGCTCTTCATTTGTACTGTATTTTTGTTATTTATTCAATGTTATGCCAAGCTTTGTCTCCCTGTATTGTTCCTTTGTATGGCGCTGCGAAACACTTGTGGCGCCTTATAAATAAAATTATAATAATAATAATAATAATCCAGACTGTTGGTACCCTATACATCATCTACTCATGCAATGCACCCCTGGGACCGCTGAAGCAGATCCTGAAGGCCGCCGAGGACGCCGGGGGACCAGGTAAGTATGTTAAAAAAAAAATCCAAAACCGTAAAAATCCCTTATCATAAATGCTCATGGTCCCGAGCATTTCGGATAAGGTATACTCAACCTGTATTACAAACTGAGGCCGCTGGGCTGCCTGTAAGGGGAGCTCCAGCGCACAGCTCCTCAGCTATTACTGAGCTGTACTGGCCAGGTGAGGCAGCGATTGCCGCTGAAGGCAGGGGCGGATTGGCCATTCTATTTACCGGGAACTTTCCCGGGAGGCCGCTGCTACTGAGGCCGAATTAGTCAGCAGGGGCAGCACAGAGCAAGCTGAACAGTACACACATATAAAGGCTGCTGAGCAGAGCCAGCGCTACGGCCTCAGGCAGGGGGCCGGCAGCTCACCTCAGGCCGCTCAGCAGTAGGCGGCGTCAGTGGCAGCAGGGTCTGCCCAGTAAAGTGCCCGGCCGGGTGGCCTCCGCTCCGAGTCTGACTGTCACTGTGCAGTCAGACATAGTGGCCCGGCCCCGCCTCCTCCCACCCGCTGTTCTCCTATGAGAAATTGAGACAGCGGGCAGCGGCGCTAGTCTACACAGTATGTGTGACTGACGTCCATTGCCCCGCCTCCTGGATCCTCTGCGCCGCCCAGCCATCGCCAACAATAAAATAAAAATATTAGTTCAGTCCCGCCGGGTCCCAATCAGATCATCAGCGCCGCGGCCGCCGACGCCGCACTTAGTGCAATAATACTGTCAGTCCGGGTCTCAGAGAACAGCAGGCAGGAGGAGTCGAGGCCGCATGTAGTAGCAGGGCACTGGGTGCGGCGGCCGCTGATCGGGGACCCGGGACTGGACTTATATTTTAATTTTATAATCAGGAAGGTGTGAATAGATTTTATATTTTAAATGAAAAAAGAACAGTCTGGGGCAGTATACATCAGCAGCTCCTCTCAGAGGCCCTTATTCTGATTGACGCGGACTTTACCGCGTACTTACGGATCGCGTCTTTATGACGTCTGCGCATGCGTGGAGAACGCTACGCGCATGTGCCACGCCTTGACTCGGTACCAGTTCGGGCAAATCCCGTCCAAAACTGTTCACCGCTATCAGTCTGGAAATAGGGGCGTATTATGGGCGTCATGCGGAATGACACATGGGCGTAGTTTCAAAGTGGGCAAAACGGGGCGGAAACATGGGCGGACACGGGGGAGTACACTTATGTTGGGGGGCGTACATTCGGAAACCACTCCGAATGCACGCGATGAAAAAAGGGCAGAAATGTGCGGTGTCCACAAGTGTACTATTGCTTTGCGGACACCACTCGTTCATGCGGTAGGCGAACGTACGCCTAATGACTACAACCATTAACACCTGAACCCAATAGAATCTACTCCTTTACTCATTACTCACTAATAGGACGCTTGTCAGTGCTTTAATTGAAACCATTGCTGCTTCAAGGAACCCGTACTAAACACCCACATATGCTGTACTTGTCAGACACTTTAAAACTGCTAACAATGGACATGACAGAATATTAATACTAGCAATACACATGTGTATTTGACATGTACTCATGAAACCACACATTTTGGGTAAAGTAAACACATTTATTTATATTCATGTCACAGTCAATGGCAGTGTGATGCAATGACCATAAAATAATACATACAAACAATAAACAACATGGCAGGAATGCCGCAAAATAAATAATAATACAAAACAAATATAATTGCACACAGATGGACTCCAGCACCTCCTATGTGCCACTGCACATGCAGCCAGTGGGAAATGATGAGGCTGCTGGCCCTTCTACAGCAGGGCAAGCTGCACCTGACCATTCAACAGCAGGGCACCCTACACCTGGCCCTTCTGCAGCAGGCCAACCTGCAGCTGGCTCATATGCACCATCAGCAGAATCATTTGGAACACAACCGGGGACTTCACAAGATAGTACCATGGCCATCACTTCAAGTACAGCTGACAGTAATGCCAGGCAAAAGAGGGCAACAGGGGAACCACAAAGGACATATGAAGCAAGGCCTCAGCTGGTTCCCCTCAGCACGTGATTGGACACAAGAAGCTGACACACACAGCACAATGGAAGATTTGGGAACACATAACGGCAGAGATTAATGCAGCCACAAGTTCATTTCCGACCACGTTTGGCCTTGGTAGGCTCCTTGGCCTGTGCAGCAGCTCTTCGGGGACGGCCAGATGCTGGGGCAGGTGGAGCAGATGATGTGGAGGGGTTGGCTGGTCTACCCCTCCTGCCAGCAGGGAGTGTTGCCGCTGGTAATGCACCAGAAACGGATGCCATTAGGACCCTGTTGCTGGTAACCAGCTCCACCATAAGCTCATTATGGTGGAGGAGGAGATCATTTTGGCGGGTGGCTTGCTCGGCCAGCACCTGAGCACTTGCAGCCATGGCCTGCATGCTCGCAGCCATGGACTGCTGGGTGCTGACCAAGCTCGCCAGGATCTCCTCGGTCCTACGCACCCGTTCTGATGCCAAGTCTCCCTGCTGGTTGATGTCCCCAAGCACCTCGGCCAAGGCGGCCAAATCGGCTTGGCCCGATGCCTGCTGCTGCACAGGCCTACCTCTGGGGCCAGGTGGCACGGACTCCTCCACCTCCTGAACAGAGTCGTCACCAAGCGGTGGGGTGTCTGTGGGCAAAGATAAACACAATTAGGAGACATTCTACGATAATTACTTGCACAAGTTTATGGCATGACCAATATTTACCTTCCAGAAAAGACGCAAACACTTCAGCTGGGGCCTCGCTATCCATAGTGCTCACCCCCCGGATCTCCTCAACTGATATGCAGCTCTCGGCCATCACCTCCAGGGGGGTGAGCTCTAGCCCTGATGGCATGGGGCCGGCCCCAGATGTCTGGCTGTGGTCCCACCGCTTGGTCAGCTTCCTCTTCAGGTTGGTTTTGAAGTCCTGCCACCTGCAATGTAAGTTGACATATTAATACATGTCACTCCCAATGTTAGCTGTTGCAGCCATTGCTCTGTGCTACATATTACAACATGTGATTATTGTCCCATATATAATATTACATGCAACTATGATATCAACCGTTACAATACACATTCACAATCACCCTACTCTAACTCACAATGAAATTACATGGCAATAATGTATGTGTATCGTAACAACCACACGGGCCATTTGCTAAATGCATCTAAGCATCAATTCAATCATTACTTGGCTATTACTGGCCACATGTATCACAAAACAACTTGCCTCTTCTTCACATGGTCCGTCTCACGAACTTGTGGCGCTACTTCATTAATCTGTGCCGTTATCTGTTCCCAAATCTTCCATCTGCGTGTGTGTGTCAGCCTCTCGGATGGACACTCTATCCAATCACGTGCTCGGGGAACCAGGATGGCCAGCTCCTGTGCTTCATATGCCTTATTTTTTTTGGGTGGTTCCGCTGTTGCCCTGGCTCGCCCCTTGCCACGTCCCTGGCCACGCCCCCTGGCACCAGTCGCTGCACTTGAAGTGCTGGCCATGGTACTACCTTGTGAAGTCCCCTGTTGTGTTCCAAACAATTCTGCTGATGGTGGATATGAGCCAGCTGCAGGTTGGCCTGCTGCAGAAGGGCCAGGTGTAGGTTGCCCTGCTGTAGAATGGTCAGGTGCAGGTTCCCCTGCTGGAGAAGGGCCAGCAGCCTCCTCATTACCCACTGCCCGCATGTGCAGTGGCACATAGGTGGTGCTGGAGTCCATCTGGTCAAATAGTTGCTGCAGCACTGGGTCCACCTCTGGTTGGGATCCAGCCATGTTAGCAACAACATTGTCACCTTCTAATACCCCTTTATATACTGTTTGTGTAATCTGTTTGGCGGACATCAGCGGCAGCTGCGTTCCGTGCGTGAGCGTACGTCGCTGGTTTTTCGCGCCGCATACGGTGGCGGAAATTCCATTGTGTAAAACCTGGCGAAAGTTCGACATGAAATACTGGTCACCAATGCTAACATTGCATAGAATCTTCTGATACACCTGTGACTATTGCTCAATACACATGCTATTTGCTAGCATGACATGACATTTCATTCATGACTACTGTGGTATTGTGGCGTTTTAGTGCAAGCTAAAAGTAGCCCATTCCCTTAGAGAATCCAGGCCACAAGTCATGCAATACTCATCTCTACTGTTATAGACCACACATGTGAGAGCCCTATAAATAATGTCTTCCTGCTAGAATCATTTGTCTTCAGATCTGGACTTGTCAGGGTCTAAGGTAAGCTCTTCCATGCTCCTTGTAGATATGATATCCATTAACAATGTAAGTGTATGAATGTATGCACTATTGCCTCACTGACTACAGATTGTTGGGCCAGCAAAGTGGTGTATTATTATTGCAACATGTCACATGTTCACTATTTCACTCACAGGGCTTAAACCTGTGTGGGTTCATCTATTGCAGGACAACATGTCCCAGCAATAGATGAAATGTGTCATAGTACATGATGTCGGCAAAAAATGCTGACACCTTTATCTGTGTGTTTTGGACGGTGTGTATTGAGTTCATATTATTGTGTCATCATTAGAGAGTCAAATGGATCTGCGGGATTTCATGGGGCGGCCATCTATTGTACGTATTGAAGGCTACAAATCTATTTGTAGTGGGATATGGCCATTATGTGCATAGGTGCATCAGTATTTATGTTCATTTCTTTATAGGTTGCAGAAGCTATTATGCGCTACATGGAGAGGAGGCTAAGGGCACTTGCGGCTCTCCCCACTCGTCGGCCAAGGAGGCCAGGACGTGCTAGAATCTATCGCACACGGGTGACTCTGTTTGCTATGCCCGATGATGAGGTACTTACTAGGTACCGGTTACCGCCACATGTCATTCTGGATCTGCTCACCTTAATTCAGAGCGATCTGGAACCTCTACACGGGATCACGACAGCAATTCCGCCTCACACACAGCTGCTGGCGGTGTTGCATTTCTGCGCCTCAGGATCATTCCAACAAGTAGTGGCAGTACTTGCTGGAATATCTCAGCCGGCCTTCTGCCGAATCCTGAGGCGTGTGACGTCGGCCATGTTCAGGCGCAAGGGGCACTTCATGGCCATGACATTTGCCACCGAGACCCTGCGCAGAAGCCAGCAGGCCTTCCATCAAATTGCTGGCTTCCCTAATGTGATAGGGGCTGTGGATGGCACCCATGTACCATTTGTGCCTCCATCTCGAAGTGAGAAGATATATAGGAACCGCAAATTGTTCCACTCACTGAACGTGATGGTGGTATGTGGCCCATCCATGGAGATTCTCGCCTTCAACTCGAAGTTTCCCGGAAGTGCCCATGACTCTCATGTCATCCGACAAACCGGGATATGGCATAGACTCCAAGAGCTGGAAGGCCGTGATGCGTGGGTTCTGGGTGACTCCGGTTACCCATGTACGCCCTGGCTACTTACGCCGTACAGCTACCCAGCACCGGGCCCACAGGAGGCATTCAATCGGGCGCATGTTGCCACCAGGCAAGTGGTGGAGCGCTCAATTGGCCTTTTAAAAGGTCGATTTAGAGTGCTCCACCGCACTGGTGGTGACTTACAATATGCGCCTGAAATGGTGTCGAGGATCGTGGGCCTGTGTATATTTTTCCACAACATTGCTGTGCGGCGTGAGATACCCTTTGATGAGTGGGAGGTACCATCTGAGCCGCAAGATCCGCCCATGCGCCCATCCCGCGCCCCTGAATGCCGGAGGGGATACCAGCTGCGGGACTCTGTGGCGCAAAGATACTTCAGGTACATGTTATTGAGTTGACAGAACACACCAATTATTGTACAAATCACCCCTTCAAATAAGTACAGTGTGTTAGTTGTCAGTGTTACAACACGAAAATTAGCCAGCCTGCCCTCCTAATGGCAAAGAAATAGGAGATATTTATCATATGTGCTTAGTTTGGGGGGAAGTTCAATATAGGTGCTAATTATTATACCTTGGACAAGGGATCTTATGTGTTTGTTATATCTTCATTATTGTAGTTGATACTATCCCTGATGACTGGTGAGTACATTGATTTATTCTATCATGTGTTGGTGATTATTTCCTGTGTTGATGTATGATTTGTTTGCATATATAGATATATATCTATATATGATGTTGGAATTTATTCACATGTTTCAACATTTCAAGGAGCATGCAGGCAGGCAGGCAGGCAGGCAGGCAGGCAGGGCTGGTGTATAATGCTGGTTTCAGGATACCTGCAAGTGTGTGTATGTGTCTTTTACACATAAATGTACGCATACACATATATGCATAGAGTAAGTAATGCTAACTACAGCTATGCCTTGCTAAGCTATAGCACGCGTTGCTTGGCGGAGCGCGGCCTTATTGGATTTGCTAAGGGCATACACACTGTGTTTTATATATATCAGATTTGTTCATTGGCATACATCAACACTACGGTTTTGAAGGCATGCGAATTTTTCACCATTTGTGTTGGCGCAGAGACGCTGTTAATGTAAAAATGAACAATAAAGTTATTATCACAAATAACTGTGATCAACCAATGCCACCACCTGATTGGTTGATAGATGCCATTGTCAACATGGCGGAGACACGAAGGGCAGAACCCTTCACGCATGAGGAGCTCAAGGTTCTTGTCTCCGTCATGGAGACAAGGCTGGGCCGTGCGGGGCCCTTCATAACAAACCGCCATAAGCGGAGGGCGTACAGAGCGGCAGGGCGCCGAATTTACGCCCGCACTCGGGTGCGGAGGTCCCTCGGGCAGCTGGAGAGGCGGTGGTCGGACCTCCGCAGGCGCCAGCCCCAGCTGCTCACACAAATAAGGGGCGAAATTGCTGAATGTGAGTATTTTAGCTATGAAATTTCGCACTTACAACATAGCATATATAAGCAATAAAATGTGTCTCATGATAAGTGGGTGTCCATGGGTTTAAAAGTCCATAGACTCTTATGTGTGCTTCTTCCTGGTTAACATGCAGTCATGTGCCTTTTATATGTCATGCCATAGCATTGAGGATTCTGATGCATACAATGTGCCCAATCTAATATGTGTTACACATTGATAAATGCCTGGGTTGTAATGTGTGAACAAATGACTAACAATCACATAATAATTTAAATGTCACAATTTGGAGTCCATTAACAGTAAGGAGCTACTTTCCTGCATCGTTTGCCATCATTATCACCCTTCCATGTATGTCTTGTTATGGATGAATAAATGTGCCCCAATGAGCCGACATTGACCATGATGTTTTTTTCTACCACACAGCACGAGCCCGAGCCCGACAGGCCCGTGAACAGGCGGAGGCAGGCCTGGCCCAGGACGAGGCCCAAGACCCCCAGGAGGAGGTGGCGGCAAGGGTGGAAGAGGAGGAAGTGGAGGAGGAGCAAATGGTGGAGGAGGAGGTGGTGCGTGAGGAGGTGGAGGAGGAGGAGGTGGAAGAGGAGTTTGTGGCGGAGGAGGAGGTGTTGGTGGCGGAGGAGGAGGTGCTGGTGGTGGTGGAGGAGGAGGTGGAGGAGGAGTTGGAGGAGGAGGTGGAGGAGTTGGAGGAGGAGGTGGAGGAGTTGGAGGAGGAGGTGGAGGAGGAGTTGGAGGAGGAGGTTGTTGTGGTCGAGGAGATGGCGGAGGAGGGGGCTGAGGAGGCCACGGTTGCCCCGGACACATCAAGTTCCGAGGGGGAGGAGGCGTGCCAGGCACCGGACTCGCCGCAGATCGGTATGTTTACATAATGCATCATTCATGAAGTAGTTGTACTGGTATATGTTATGTAGCACTGTTGATTAAAAATTTTGGGCACATACTAATCATATAGACCCCAAAGTGGGTAGCTACAGATACAGGTACGGGTTAGATGGGGAGTCCAAGGCATCACTTTCATCCAGGACACCTCTCAATTACACAGGTTTGTGGGATGGGTTGGAGGTCCATTTGGACTGCCACATAACCGTTGTAGTTAAACAGGATCCAGGAGTAAAGGGATGAGTGGATCATTTGTGGATTAAAATCACCTGCTGCAAGCGTAGATTATGACCCATCAAATAGTGGCATCGATATTGTTGGTGAATGTTATTTATAAACTGTAGGATGTATGCTCGAAATGGAGTATGGGCCGGCCTACCTTGGAATGGCGTCACAAGTTGGCAGTGTCCCCGGAGCCTCCTCTACCTAAACCCCCCCTGTAGTTCTGATTTATTTTTGTCACTCACAGAATTGTAGGTTGGTTTAGACAGAATTATGATTTAGAGGATGTGTATTGTGCATTCCTGACATTTGCATAACTCCCATGCCACCAACCATCACTGAACTTAGATTGAGCAGATTGTGACAAGTTGTTATTGACGTAGGCCATGACCTGCTTGACATTGGTTAGTCATGGGTGGGTTGTGACTGAGAAGAAACAATATGACTGTTATGTCTTCTGCAGAGTTAAGGGTCGAGGGCAAAATAGACAGTATGTAGTAAATAAGTTTGCATGTATGTATATATGTATGTGTCATATATATTTATCTATGTGTGTCTCTATCTCTCTACATAGATAGATATATATCTCTATATATATATATATACACACATGTCACCTAGCATTTGTGCAATTTATGTCGTAGTATGTGAAATGTATGCATGAATAACATGACTAATTTTTGCCCCTTTGACATGCCCACAGATGACACCACACCGGCAGATGAGGGGGTGCGTGGGGCCCTCCTGCGAGCAGAGCACCATCTCCGGCTCCTTCAAGCCGACTTGCAGGACCTAAAAGACCTGCTCATTTAATGTTTCCTTTTTTTTTTTTCCCATTATGTTAAATAGATATTTTAATAAATTCTTTATGCAAGTTCACAGTTGTTGGTTTTATTAGCACTTTAAATAGTATATGTGTAGAATGTTTATAATGTTTGACACAGGGTGTAATAGAAACCATTGCACTTACATTGCTGTAAGGGTTAATGTGTGCTATGCATGTGTTAGGCATGCTTGTAAGGATATATTGGAATCTAATTGATTCCAATTACAAATAAGCTGTTTTTTATGAGGGTAGGTAATTGAATAAGTGGGTCATGTGATGTATTGCAGAAGATACTTCATAGTGGGTTGTTTGGCGGAAATCCTCCGCTTACGTGCGGTAGCACCGCTTGGCTCCCGTTCGGATGCGGTATTCCCGAGCATACTCTGTAATACTCTGTAATACCGTGACGAATCGGAGTGTTTCTCCCGCACACGCATGATTTGTATGTCGTCCGTAAACACGCCCTGTTCTTAAAGAGTGAGTCCGTCCGAATGCGGAGGACACGTGGGCGTTTCTACGGACGATGGCCGCATGCGGAAAAACACCGTGGCGTGCGGACCGCTCCGTAAGAATGCGGGAATTTCCGCACAGATCAGAATAAGGGCCAGAGAGAGGAGGACAGAGGGCGGGAGGAGGCGGGGCCGCTTATCAGGGCAGGGCAGGCCAGGCACTAAGCACTGTTCGCCGGGCCTGGGAGTGTGAGGAGGCGGGGCAGTGGAGAAGAGAGGTCAGGTGACACAGACAGGCACTCTGCTCTGCCTCTGTCTATGTGAAATGTGCGTGGTGACGTCACCGCGCACATTACTAGAAGCGCAATCTGTGCTGGGGCAGGGCGGGAGGAACCTGCTGCCAATCCGTGACTGTCTGTTGCGCAGAGCCGCAGACAGAAGTTCCCAGAACTTAGGAAGCAACTCATTGGTGAGCACTGCCTGCGTGTGTGATTTAAGTTTACGTTTTCCCACTATCCATTGCTAAGAATTGTATTGTATACAACATGACCCATCCATAGTATATAATATGACCCCGGGGCAGATCAGTGTGTGGGGGCCCTTAACACCAAACAACTCCCCCCCCCGGGTACCTGTGCGGACTGCATGTCCCTGCAGCAGGGCTGGCAGTCAGCGCGGGTCCCTTCAGCGCATGGGAAGTCAGCGGGGAACTAATAGGGGTATTGGCTACTAGTTGGCTACTAGTTCCCATCTGTGCAGGGACCCCGCCGCTGACTTCCCATCATGGGTGTTTGCTCCTTGTGTGATTCAGAATCACAGCAGTATGGTTCGGTGCGGCTTGTTAGGTATACAACAACTAGGTCGACAAGCATAGGGTCGACACCACTAGGTCAACATGGGTGTAGGTCGACGTGTCTAGGTCGACAGGACATTAGGTAGACACAAGCATACGGTCGACATTGAAAAGGTTGACATGGGGTTTTCCACTGTTTTCTTTTTAACCACACAGTCGACATGGATACAGTTTAAATTGCACCACTTTGCTTCCGATGCTTCGGGCACAGAGCCTCCCTATGCTCGGCACACTATTTTATTCTCCCACCACGCCCTAGTGGATGTTAGGGCATTAAATACCCCCTGTCAGCACATGCCAGCTCAAAAATTAGTGGAACACCCCATGTCGACGTAATGCTTGTGTCGACCTAATGACCTGTCGACCTAGACACACGTCGACCTAAATCCATGTCGACCTTGTTGCCTGTCGACCCAATGCTTGTCGACCTATTTGTTGTAGACCTAATGACCATATCCTGTGTGGGTGGAGGGGTAGAAGGCTTGCACTGCTCATACTGGGCCAGATGCACTAAGCTTCAAAAGTAATAAAATGGAGAGTGATAAACCAATAGCCAGTCAGCTACTACCTGACATTTTTCAAACCCAGCCTGTAACATGACAGGTTGAGCTGATTGGCTGACTGTTTATCGCTCTCCATGTTATCACTTTTGAAGCTTGATACTGTAGACCCCCTGTATACATACTTGTAAAGCATTTACTAGTGATGTACTGTAAGCCCCTGTTCTTGCTTTCTTTATTGAAACTTTATTGAGCTAGAAATACTGGTAAAGTCAAGATCAGGGCGACTGTCACAGATGACAGGACAGGGTGCGACATAGTACTCACTGCAGTACATTATTTAGGTTTTACTGTTCCCATAGCAACAGGTTATAAGCTGCTAGGTATGTCAGATTGGCTTTGCGGAAAATAATTTAGCATTTTCAGGCCAAGAATATAAAGAGAACTTAAATTTACTTTTACATACATTTCTGAGGTTGAGTTTGATGTTTCCCAATTTCTATTTTCATGTGCTGGGTCTGTCTGCCCCAGCACTTGAAAATAGACATCAAACATGTTTGTTGAGTGGGCACCATGTTGACTTATAGCATGTGTGTATCATATATTTATACTAGTAAGCCCGCTTCGAAAGCTAGTCTGCTACCTTCTGTGTTTGTGCATGTGTGAGAAATAGATGTATTTTCACTTTGCCTGTAGATGGCAGTATTTTGGAGACTCACGGACACTAGACATTATAGATGATAGATTATCTACAATGTGGAGCTGAAGCGCTTCATAGTGCAATGTTGTTTTTATTTAAAATGAATGTCATTTATTATGAAACTCTATAAAAATAGATTGGTCTCGTACCCCACTATTCATCAGTGTGGGCTCAAATACAACATGATATAAAACGCAAGTCACCCGGGCACTGACATCTAGAATCTCCCTGGTCCGTGAGGTCTGCAGCGGCGTTAGCATCTTTAAAAGCCAGTCTCGATGACAGAAGAGGTCTCTCACTTCTTTGCGGGTATATCCACTATGTGGCTCTTAAATGCGTCTGATGGGTCACGCCCAGATTTCATTTATTATGAAACGCATTTGGACTTGACCTATTAGATGCATTCAATATCCCTGTATATAATGTGGTACATTGATAAATAGTAGGGTACGAGACCAATTTATCTTTTTAGAGGTTCATATTAAATGATATATATTTATATATATGACTATATCGCACTATGAAGCGCTTCCTTCTGCTCCACTTTCTAGATCTAATACAAATTAGGGGGTAAGTTTTAGGGCCTGTATGTTGTTTCTCTAGTGTGCATGGGTAGATAGTGGTAGTGCACCTTAGAGGGAGGACTGATGTGTTCATTACATCCAGCCGGTGCTGAGATACCATGACATATCCATCCATGTGAGTGACATTTTACAGTGTCACCAACAAACACAAGTTTTATTAATCAATCTGATATTCAGACACTATTAATGCTTTAGTTTTGCCTGTCAAAGTATAGTGATATGGTAATCCCGCCTACTGTTATGTTGGCTCCGCCCATTATTGATTTGTTGACGCCCACATGAGGCCACTTCCAGAAATATTCCAGGGCCACTTTTAGTCCCCAATCCGCCCCTGGCTGAAGGTATATGTTGATGCCAAGGTGCTGGAGGGGAGGGAATGGGGTTGTATGTATAATAAATCATGCTGGCCCAGTGAGCCCTCTTCATGACTTTATGGTATCTGAGGGCTCCGGTAGCCAGGAGGGCACTGAGGTGGGTTTGGTGCAGCATGAATTACAACTTATTGTGACTTATGTGCTGTAATAATTTATACTGGGTGTTATTTTTATGTGAAACAGGTGTGTGTGTGTCACCTGTATGTATACTGGGTCTTATTCTGGTTGACTCACTTGGGCGTGGATTTTCACCCTTGCGAGTCATCCAGAACCCACCCTGCGAATGGTGGTATGCCCGCTCCCCTTCACACACCAGGCTCGTTCGCCCGGCACACGATTGGATGTATTACATAAACATCTGTTCGCATGCCAGTGGGAACCTTCCCCATCTTTCGTTAGTCGCAGACCACTGAATGATGCTGAAAGCGCACGCATATATAAGGGTGGTCCAGACCACTCGTACTTATGCGTGTAGATTTCCAGGGAATTGGGCGAGCAGCTGACATCCGGTTATGTCAGCAGACCGCCCCCCACACTTGTGTCATGAACGCATTAGCATGTGTAAGCCTAGCATTTTCATAGGAACACCCATGAAACACAGGGCTTTCACATATGCCCGGTACCCCACACCCCTCTTCACCCCCTGCTCAAAAGGCGAACAGATTTAGCGCCGAGTTTGCACGCTCCCAGCGTATGCACATGCGCAGATATGCTGCTGCGCATACGCAAAACATCAGTTGACCTTGTGAATTTGCGCAAATCGACCAGAATAAGGGCAACTTTGTATGTTTTTGTGTGTGTATAGGCTAGGTGTCTGTATACCAAGTCTGAGTGTAACTGTGTGTACACTATTTGTGTGTTTTTGTCAGCTTTGTGTATATGTGTTCTCGGATGTATGTATGTATACTAGTTTGTGTGTGTGTCAGCTTACTGTATGTATTCTATATGTGTCACCTGTATGTATGTATAGTATGTGTTTGTGTGTGTCTGCTTTGTGTATGTGTACTACAGTATGTGTGTTGGCTTTGTACAGTATATGGTGTGTGTGTGTATGTATATGTGTTTGTGTGGGTCAGCTATGTGTATGTATATTATGTGCATTTCTGTGTGCCAGCTATGTGTATGTATACTATGTGTGTTTGTGTGTGTCGGCTATGTGTATGTATGTGCTAGCCTCCAAACTTTCAAGTGTTCCCCAAAAACGTACCTCTTCAGGCAAGCCTATCATATTTAAGTTCTACACACATAACCCTCTGAGGCACTTATGTACTTAGCTTCCCTTCTGGATTTGTAACTTGGTGGGACTACTATGCTATTACTGGTGCCTGTCCTTGTGTTTCCCTGCTATATCCATATAGATTGTAAGCTTGCAGCAGGGCCCTCCTACCTCCAAGTCTGTCTGTTGTTACCCAGTTTGTTTTATCACTGTCTACTATTGTAAAGCGCAACGGAATCTGCTGCGCTATATAAGAAACTGTAAATAATAAATAAATAAAATGTGTATGTATACTATGTGCATTTTTGTGTGTCGGCTATGTGTATGTATACTATTTGTGTTTATGTGTGGCGGCTATGTGTATGTATACTATGTGTGTTTGTGTGTCGGCTATGTGTATACAAGGTTTAGTGGCACCCTAGGCAAAACTTCAGCCTATTGCCCCCCAATATCTTATAAGTACAAGTATCTCTGCCACGCCTGCATGGAATACAGCAACATCTGGAATAACAAACGCAACTGTAAAACTATATATACTGTATATATATATATAAAGACACTTTAGTCTGGCACTGGCACTAGTGAGGTGCGGTCTCTGGATTATAGAAGAATCCTTGGTATATAGCAGGGTTGCCGACTTTAACATTCTCCTCTCCGGGAGAAGCCCGGAGAGGAGAGTTTCAGCAGCCGTTCAGGGGGCGGGGCTTACGAGTGACATCACTAAGCCCCGCCCCCATACTGGTAAAAGCAGCTAATTCAGGGATCTCCATGGAGGGGGCGGGGCTAAAATGCCGCGATTGTGCCGTTTTAGCTCCGCCCCCTCCTCTGAGACCCGAGGATTGCGGCATTTTAATGCCGCGATCCGGGGGGCAGCGGGGGTCCCCCCTGAATCCGGGAGGGTTGCCCACCCTTCCGGGGGCCGGGAGGGGGTACCCGATTTTCGGGAGACTCCCGGAAATTCCGGGAGGGTCGGCAACCCTGGTATATAGCAACAGGTCGGACAGTCCTTGAACTGGCTTAGCATTCTTATTCAAGTGGAAAAAATCCTTTGTTTCGATGTTAAACCACGTCGTCAGGGATATATCTATATAAACATAGCTCAGGGGTAGTCAACTCCAGTCCTCGAGAGCTACCAACAGTAAACGTTTTCCAGGTCTCCTCATAGAATCACAAGTGAATTATTTAGCACCACCTGTGGCTCTTTTAAAATGTGTTTGTCAGTAATGAGTGCACCTGTGTACCTGTGAGTTGAGCTGGAAAATGTGGGCTGTTGGTAGCTCTCGAGGACTGGAGTTGGCTATTCCTGATATAGATATATACCTAAAGCTGCCTCATGGTGGTGCCGGCCCTGTGTGTATATAAACTATGTGTGTTTTTGTGTGTGTCTCGGCTATATGTATGTATACTATGTGTGTTTGTATGTCGGCTATGTGTATGTATACTATATGCATTTGTGTGTGTGTCAGCTAAGAGTATGGGAGGGGGGGGTGCATGCTGTTGAATTATACATTATACATATGTTACTTTATACTGCACAGGGCTATGGTGTTTTTTCTACAGTACATTGCTGTTATTAATCTGGTACATTATCCTACATGCACTAGCAGTATTTACTATATATATATATTTATTAATGGGCCCAGACCATACACTCTCTGATGGTTAGGCAAACCATTGTGTTGACTGCTCACACCCCTAAACATAGCCCTGCCTCTGCAAAACCCTGTGGGCCCTTCATGTTCCAGTCCAATACTTTTATTGAAAGAAAGAAAAGGATTGTCATATGGTGGTGCACCATTTATAGAGAATTGAGACATAAAATATACCTTTTATTAATTTTGTTTAAAAGAAGAACACGAAATATGACATACAACATTAAACATAAACACAAGTGAAAACAGTGTGTTTTAAAAGGCACGTGCGGTTTCCAAGAGCAACTACCTCAATCAAGTATTTTTATTATTTAGTGACACCACTGTAATACTCCTTCTTAAAAATAATTTATTCGAGGAGAGGGGTGTCAAATTATAAATCAATTAAATGTTGTATGTGTTTATGTGTAAATTTCAAACAGCCATATCGATAGCTACCTTTGAACAGTTAGTTAGGATGTCTTTTAGCACTCAATATGTTACAGTAGACTCATTAATTAAGTATCAGAGTGTTTGGCATGCTGCCTTTTGTATCACTCCTGTTTTAGATACATAGTAAATACAATAACGTCCAAGTAACTTGGTGTTGTCAATCATATATTCCCGTTATCTGGAGTCACTTTTCATGGTAAGTGCTGCAGAGCGGGCTTTTGGGTGTATATGACCTCTCCTTTATATCACCTTCAACTGCGCTGATATATAAGTGACAGTGAGCGGTTCTGACAACGCCCCAGTTTGAGTGCTATGTTGCGGGTTTGATACTAGGTCTATCGTCCTCCTCTGCGCCGTTTGCCTATTGGTATTGATATCACCGCGGTCGCAGGGGGACACTCGGACCAGATCAATTTGAATGTGCCCCGTATTAAGACAAGCGCTCCCAAAGAGGGAGATAGCTGTCACAGTAGAGACTGACGGACGTAGTCAGTCATTCCCCGTGCTGCCGACCTTTCACGCTGGTCGTTTTGCGGCTAGCGGGGAGACTGCCTGTGTTCCGTCCGGTGGGTAGCTATCTGCGCGCACTCCCTGTGCAGGGACAAATGCCGCAGTAAGATTGCCGTGCGTCGGTAGTCCTGCCCTGTGCCACTGTCAGCTCGTGCTGCTGCTGCTGTGGTCTAAGGGTGACTCCTGACGATAGGCTGCTGATTACATTAGAGTCCTAAAAAGGACTGATAAATACATTCAATAAACACAATAAACAAGTTGGTAGTGCTCGAGGAACGTGCGCACGGCTAGGTCGGCCTTTAGCTACCCACCGGACGGAACACAGGCAGTCTCCCCGCTAGCCGCAAGAGGATAGTCTACAGCAGTGGTTCCCAAACTGTGCGCCGTGTCTCCCTGGGGTGCCTCGGGACACATGCAGGGGTGCCCTGGGTTGGTAGTCCAGGACCAACTAAAATTATTAATGGTTAATTATTTATAAGCAAAACCAGTGCTGGTGGCTGCCAATCATAAAATGTGTACAAACAGAAGCAATTCCTGCCCTTTTCCACATAACTGACCCTAAGAATCGCATATAAATCCAATCTAATTAAAATAAATTTGGCCTAGGGGTGCCGCGAAAAAAAATCTTATACTCTAGGGTGCCGTGATTAAAAAAAGATTGGGAACCCCTGGTCTACAGTATTAAAGTCTCCGCCTACAATCAGAGGATAATTAACACGGCTGGCTAAAATTTGAGATAAGTGGGTGAAAAATGGACCTGTTGATGTATTTGGTGCTTATAAGTTAACTAGGGTGTATTTGGATCCGTCTAAATTAACATCCACTATCAAATATCTACCCCTAAGTTTACTTAGTTGCTAGATAACTTAAATGGAATAACTTAAATGGAAACTGACTGTGCTGTCATAACCGTGCGTGCAATTAATATTGCACTGAAAGGGGTAAATAAATATAAATGTATGCCCCAATTGTGTTATAGATTGGTTAAATGTGTCAGATATAGTAACCCACGTGACTATCAGCGGCGGGTCTCGGGTTAGGCAGCAGTCTCACTCGTGTCCCTATGTGCAGTCAGCATCTGATGTGAACTGCCACTTCACAGTCAGAACGCCGCTCCGCAACAAGAAGGGGATTGGGAGTCGCACCCACTCGTTTGTGCGGCTAAGGCTGGATACAGTTCACAATACAATATACATTGGTATGTGGGGAAGGGGTATGGGGAGTCACAACTGAGGCTGACTGGTCAGTGTATGCTTCGCTAAGGGAGCTTCATCAGGATCAAGTGAGAAATGATCACAATTACATAGAAAATCGTATATGCATTAGATTGGGTCTCGTTGAATCTTGTATCATCAGGTATGGTATATTTAATAGTCATGAACTTTAACAGGAAACATAGCAAGCAGCAAACGATTACATGAAAATATATATAAAGGTACATAAGCAACAGTATGTTGGGTTCTGTTAATATAGTGTCTCTACAAATAAAGCATGGTATTACTTGATAATTAATCTCCATTTAACATGTATTGGCATGGAGACATGGGAGGGCCCCGACCCACACGAACCACCCACCAGATCCAAGACGCCAAGTGGTAATAGTCAATGCAATTGGGGATCCCCCATGAGCACTCTTGTCTCATAGTATTCTG
Organism: Crinia signifera; assembly: GCF_055691185.1. Taxonomy (NCBI): domain Eukaryota; kingdom Metazoa; phylum Chordata; class Amphibia; order Anura; family Myobatrachidae; genus Crinia; species Crinia signifera. The sequence continues at coordinate 243,891,492 of NC_139220.1, forward strand.
TATTTTGAAGAGAGTTTTTGTGATTCTGCCCTGGAATTTACTAGGGAGGGTACCAATATAGGTCTCCCAAGTCGCAAAAAAAACAGTTGTCCGCTTAGTTTTATGTAATGTTGTTTCCAACCAATCCATAAAGAATATATATTGTAGCTTAGTTTTAAACAAGTCGTGAGTGGGTGGGTTTGGAGCTATCCATGACTGTAAAATAGCTTTGCTTGCCGCTGCACTTATTGCTATGTCCAATTTTTTGCATCCTTTGCCTATCCTCTGGGATTCAGAAAGAATCCCAAAGATTGCCCACTCCATAGTAAAGGGTAAATAATTTATTAGATGCGTAGTTGTGAATGTTCTGACCTGTTGCCAAAATCCACGGAGCATAGGACAAGCCCATAAGCCAGGGGTTCCCAATCTTTTTCTAATCACGGCACCCTACAGTATCAGAATTTTTCCAATGCACCCCTAGGCCCAGGGCCGGTGCAAGGCACCGGAGCACCCCAGGCGAGTCGGGGTGGGGGCGCCCCGGTGCCGGGGGAGGGGGGGGTACCTGTCCTGCGGCGCTGTGTATTTAAAGCTGGCGGCGGTGGCAGAGAGGGGTCCCTGCAGTCAACGAGCGCTATCCGCCGGGCTATGCGGAAGCGCTTCTGTTGTGAAAACACTGGCCGCACGGCGCACGCTAAGTGGCTGAATCTCAGCCAATCAGCGTGCGGACAGTGTTTTCACAACAGAAGCGCTTCCGCATAGCCCGGCGGATAGCGCTCGTTGACTGCAGGGACCCCTCTCTGCCACCGCCACCAGCTTTAAATACACAGCGCCGCAGGACAGGTACCCCTGCAGCACGGGGGCAAAATGCCGCCCTCCAGTGGCCGGCGCCCTAGGCAAATGCCTAGATTTGCCTAGTGGTGGCGCCGGCCCTGCCTAGGCCCCAAAAAATATATATCAAATTAAGTAGATTGTGTTTATATGTGCTTCTTAGATTCAGTTATGTGGTAAAGGGCAGGATTTGGTTCGGATTGTACACATTTTATGATTGGCAGCCACCAGCACTGGTTTTGTCCAGAAATAATTGATCATCAAAAATTTGAATTGGTCCTGGACGACCAACCCGAGGCACCCCTGAAAGTGGCCCGAGGCACCCCAGGGAGCCTAGGCGCACAGTTTGGGAACCACTGCCATAAGCAATGAATTAGGTCTGCTTGGGAGGTGCGGCATTTGAGGCATTCACTGGTATCTGTCATACCTGCTAAAAATGGGCGAGTAGTATGCTCGATGGATGATGTTGAAAAACATCTCCTGATACTGTGCTGCCGGTAGGTATTTACAAGATGCAATCCAAGATTTTAGCAATATCTCACAAGTTAACGTTAGGGAACTAGATAACCATTGTGTCATACCAGTTTTTATGTATGGTCGAGTGGTCAATTGGGGAGTTCAAATTTTATAGTGAATCGAGACAACTCTCTTAGTGGCCGATGAGACCCTCAGCACCCCGTCCAAGGTGTTCGACAGATCTGTTGCCGAGAGATTTCTCATTACCTCACTCACATAGTGTTGCATTTGAAGAAATGCTTGTGGAAAATCCTTAAGTGTAGGAAACTTCTGACATGCTGTCGTGAATGTCATTGGTATGTCATTTACAAAATCAATGAGACACTCTTCATTCTGTATGCTGTCTCTTTCAAACAATGTAAAAGGATAGTCCACCTTCCCATGCTGGAAATTTTTCTTGTTTAAGAACATCAGAAATAAACTTTTATGGGAGTGTAATGCATAATTTTTACGGAGAATGTGCCATAAACGATATAACTACCATAATAAAGGGTTCTCTGTATGTTTTATATCGGTTTCTGTTTCTAACTCGTGGAGAAAGGAGATCAAGTTTCCTTTCTCAAGAAAGCCTGTTTCCAGAGTGGTATTTGTATATATTTCAGTATTTTTTAACCAGTCTCTAAGGGCCTTATTCTGGTCGGTGCGGTCGGATGCGTATATGCTGACAGGACCGAGCGTCCTGAGCCCCGCCTTCCGTATGGACCGCTCACTGCGTCCAAATGCGGTAAGCCGACCGCACGGAGCGCGAGTGGATTTCTCGTGTGTACACCTCCTCCATCTCTGGGAACCTCCCACATCATTCGATGGTCACAGACTATCGAATGCAGGACCAAGTGGTCAGGCAGCACCGAGTGCTCCAGACCACTCGGGCATTTCTCCGTGCAAAAGCAGGGATATGGGCGGGCAGCTGACATCCGGCTATGTCATATGTCCTCCCCCCACACGTGCGTCATGGCCGCATTACCATACGTACGCCCAGCGTTTTCATGGGAACGCCCATGAAACTCTGGGCGTACACATATGGTAATGAGCCAAAACAGCCCTTCACGCCCCTCTCCTCCCCCTGTTCGGAGTGTAGAAAATTCATGCGGTATTTGGACGTGCCTGCCGTTCGCACATGCGCAGATATGCCTCTGCACATGCGCAAACACCAAACATCGGCGGACCGACCGCACGCGGACAGAACCGCACCAACCAGAATAAGGCCCTAAGAGATCTAAACAATACCACCATTACATTTTGCCTGCTGTAGCTTTCTCAACGCTACTCTTGATCTCGTCCCCTTCCATATAAAGTTCCTGAAAAGATTATTTATACGGTTAATTTCTGAGTTGCTAAGTAGAATGGGTAAGGATTGTAAGCTATAAATTAATTTCGGAAAGGTGGACATTTTTATTAAATTGACTCTTCCGAGATATGATAGAGTCAGGTGCGTCCAATTTTCAAAGTCATTTGTCATGGAACCAATCGTTTCTTGGATATTAGTTTTGCATAGCTCATTCGGATATTTAGTTAGTTTAATCCCTAAATAGATTATAGAGGATTTCGCCCAAGCAAATGGTAATTGCCCTAACCAACGTGGTCTATTTATTCCAGGTATGAGGTATAGCCCTTTAGATTTACCAAAGTTCACCTGAAAGCTCGAAATACTTCCATATTTTTTTCAGTAATTTGAGGATTCCCTCCAGGGAGTCTTTAGGATTATTTATATATAATAGGACGTCATCTGCAAATGCTGATTATTTTATTTCTTCCTTACCTATTGTTATTCCTTTAAAGACTTGGGATGTTTGCAGAAGTCTAAATAGCAGACCTATGGATAGATTGAAGAGGAGTGGGGACGGGGGGCATCCTTGTCGTTTACCTCTTTGCATGAGTATGGGGGCTCCCTTTTCACCATTTATTAACAATGTAAAAATATTTGATAAGTCTTATAAACTTGTCATTAAAATCCCTTGTTGCCAGTATCTGAAATAAATGATGCCAGCCAGCTGTGTCAAACGCCTTGTGAGTATCGAGACTTAAAAGCATATTGTCAGAGTTTTTATCTTGATTAGAGGCTACAGTGGCTGCAATAACCATTCTAATCGCTTTAACAGAATGATGATCCTTGACAAAGCCCAACTGGTGTTTTGTTAATATATCTGGAAAGAATAGCTGCAATCTGTTGGCCATGATTTTGGCTAAAATCTTAAAATCGGTGTTCAAGAGGGTAATTGGTCTATAGGATTCCACTGACAGAGGATCTTTATCTGGCTTGGGGATTAAGGTCGTGTATGCCTGATTAAATGTTGGGAATTCAGGGGTTTCCTTTTAAAGTGTATTAAATAATTCTATCAAGGTTGGGATAAATTCTGTCTTCAGCATTTTATAATAGGACCCGGTTAATCCATCCGGTCCCGGGGCATTATTTGAATGTAATCCCGAAATTATTTCTTTTATTTCCTCCTAAGTGATGTCATTATCTAAATATCCTTTTGAGCTTGTGTTAACTTTGGGAGGGCAATTTTGTTTTATTCCATAAAGCTTTTATGAAAAATCGACGTTTCCAAGGTTTAGATATGGTCACTAATAATTTCCCCGTTTTGTTTCCCCAGCGGTAATACTTTTGCTTGGTATAATCCAAACTTTTTTGAGCTTGGGCCGTTAAAAAATTGTCTAGTAGTTTTTTATCTTGCAGATAAATGTTTAGATTTTCCTCCGATGTTGTGGAGGTATAAAGTGTCCAGCTATGTGCCATTGCTTCTCTAAGAAAATTATATTTAGCTGCGTTGGTTCTCCGTAGACGTGATGTGTAACTTATCATGTGACCTCTCATGACCGCTTTAGAAGTCTCCCAGAAAAGCACTGGGTTGTCCCAGTGTTCTTTGTTATCATCAACATAGTTTGTCCATGATTGAGTTAGACATTTTTTGAAGTCTTCTGAGGTTGATAGGTAATATGGGAAGCGCCAGAAGCGCCTATATATTCTGTCATTGTCTCTGTGAAGTTTTACCCAGACCGGGGCGTGATCGTATATGATAATGTCCCCAATGTTAGTTTGTTTAAGGGTATCAAGCAGTGAATGTGAGAGAAGTATATAGTCAATCCTAGACATGGATCTGTGCACCCTAGACAGATGTATGACCTGTCTGACGGGTTTAGTAACCGCCAAGGATCACTTAATTGTAATAAATCTTTAAATGTTTGAATATATTTCCAGCATGGGGAGGATGGGTGTGAAACCCTACAAGACTTGTCCACAAGAGGATTGTCTACAGCTTGGGTAGCCAACCCTAGTCCTCGAGAGCTACCAACAGTGCATGTTTTGCAGGTCTCCTCACAGAATCACAAGTGAGCTAATTAGCTCCATCTGTGTATCTTTTCAAATGTGCCAGTGATTGAGTGCAGCTGTGCAGCAGCTAGGTTGTCTGGAAAATGTGAACTGTTGGTAGCTCTCGAGGGCTAGGGTTGGCTACCACTGGTCTACAGTATTAAAGTCTCTGCCTACAATCAGAGGATAATTAACACGGCTGGCTAAAATTTGAGATAAGTGGGACTTGTTGATGTATTTGGTGCGTATAAGTTAGCTAGGGTGTATTTGGATCCGTCTAAATTAACATCCACCATCAAATATCTACCCCCTGGGTCAGCTATAGAGTTTAGGATTTCATAGCGCAAGTTGGTATGAAATAGAATGGCTACGCCTCTGGCTTTCAAGGTGTGGGAGGCTTGAATGCATTCTGCAATCTATGGGACCTTTAAAGTGGAGTCATCTCCATTTTTCCAGTGCGTTTCTTTTCGGATGTTTTTCACGAAGATGCATGATGATTTTTTTCCTTTTAATAGGGGTGTTTAATCCTCCCACATTCCATGACAACATGGTAAGGGAGTCCAGAGTCGGCGAACCATCTCTGGCGGTATTAATTCCAGCCATTCAAGTTTATTAGAAAAAGAAACTGGGTCTGAATAAGTATCGTATGGGTAAGGGCCTATTAGTCACCTAAAAACCCGTGGTGTCCCCTGGCCGAGGCCCCCTCCCACCATGCCATGAAACACAGTCTCCGGCACATAGAAAAAAAATTCCCAACAAAATGTTTTACATTGCGAAGTGATACAATTTTTTTTAACATAAAGACAATAAAACAGGTGTGGGACTTTCAAAAGACCCACAAGAAATAACTGAGGGCCCTTCCTTTTTGGGGGTGAGGTGCTCCGTTCATTAAACCACAATACAATAAACAAACACAAAGTGATCATGTGGATATAGAACATTTGTTGAACAGGGGTATGATGTTCCCTAGTATAATTCTATAAAGCATCTAATAAAATACTCTTCTAATATTGATGAAGAATAAGAAGGTAAACCCATTGAATTGTTAATCTCTAGAATTTTCATTAGAACGGGCCGGTGAGGGTTGGTCATTTCTAAGAAACTGTAGCTTTGCCATTTCAGGGTCAGTGTAAATGTTAGGTCTACCATTTTCAATTACTCGGAGCTTAGCCGGGTATAACAATGCAAATTTGACATTTCTATCAATAAGAAGTTTGCAGACTTCTGCCTAATGGTAGAGACGGCCCTGATGTCAGTCCATCATCCGGATCTTGGCTGAAACATGGCAATATGATTGGTTGATACTTTATCTATCTCGAAGGCTTAGTAGATTGGGCCCGATTCAGGGCCGTTTGCAGGGTGTGAACTTGCAGCCCCAGGGATTATTGATTATCATTGTGCCCATGCGCGAGCCCTCCATGCGAAGAAAGTCAGTGTTTGCTTTTCTTTGCAGCATATTATTATTACTACATATTATTTATACATACGCTAGGTGATTGACAGGCGACCGGCGTTTGGAGGAGGGACCCGTATGTTTTCAGTGAGTGATCTGGTAAAAATACAAGTGGGACCCAGACGTTTTCAGGGAGGGCATCTGATGTCAGCACCGGTCCTCTGCACAGGTTACTGGCAGCGCCTTGTAATTCCAGGGCTACGCAGCCCGCTGCACACACTGGGACACACAGACACACGCACATACGATTGTGGCAGTGATTCAAGTTGTTTTGTGGATTCTGCACGGCTGCGATGGCATTCGCAGCCATGCACAGGGGTGGGTTTTCACTGTGGCAGAGCGGCGACTTACTGCTCGCTGGGCTCTGAAAAGTAGAAACCTAATGATCAGGTCAGAATTACCTCCATAGACCCCATATTTTTGTTTATTAAACATGTCCCATAGTGTTTCATAATCAGCATATTTATGTTTTAGATACTTAAACAACCACAACAGTTTACAGACTGAAATATCTGTCTGGTACAGCAAAATAAATAAATAAAAAGGAATCCTTTCTGTTAAGCAACATGCTGTACAACCAGCACATACCAAAGAGCATTGCTGAGACTTGTTGCTCCACAACAACTGACAAACCATATATTGCTCAACGCTGTCCTATACTACCAGTCTGACTAATTCATTCCTAAGCAAATCTGAACAGAAGCCAGGCATTGCATGACAAACACAATCGTCCACACACACAACCATGCAACAGCACAGCCATAGGCACAGGATAGGGGCTGTCTCCTGCGCTCTAAAATCTTGTGCAACTGTTCTTTTCCCAAGGCTGCAAGTGTCACAGCTGGGAGAATTGTTTTAACTTTTGCTAACGTGAGAGAGACAGACAGTAGCCGCCCGGCACACTCAGCTGTCTGCACAGACACAACAACCCTCCCAGTCCCCACCCGCCCGGCCTGCCCCGATCCCTCCCAGTCCCAAGCTCCCTCTGTATCCAGAGCCGAGCTGTCTCTGCCTCGCAGGCCGCTGTGATTGGTGGGCCACGGGCTCACGTCACAGTAATCTGCAATCTCAGGTTTAAGGAACAGTCCTCAGTGTGAGATCTCCCCGGAATAGCTCAAATCCTGCCAGCTCCCTCCTAGGCGTTCACCAGGAGAACCTGACAGCAGCAGCAGCCCGGTGTAAGGTGACAGGTTGGCGCGGTCCCCAGGCGGCAGCATGCAGGGACACACACTCGCTGGCACTTTGCTGACTTTCTGGCTCGTTCTCATTGTGCAAGGTAAGTGGAGAGCTGTAACTTTGTATATTTGGGAAGAGGGTTACTTTACATTCTGGACCATGTGTAGTTACTTTACTGATGGACTGTGTCTTTATTATAATCATTAATCATAAAAGCCCAATTTGCAATGGTTTATCATACTGAATAGTTAAGATCCTCCTGGAAGTCTAAATGGACGATAGTCTTTCATAGCTACAATATGTTACTACTCTGGTAGACTGTAAGCTCTTCGGATCCGCTTACTTTATATCACACTTTTCAGAGTCAATGTTTATTATTTGTTTAACTCCTTTGTACATCTATAGGATCTTTATGTTGTTGGTATGTAACTAGAAGCCATAGGTGACAGCTAAGGTAAGGTTCATCAAATCACTTTACAATTGAAAAGATCAGGGCATATATAGTCATATGTGTGTGTGTGTGTGTGTGTGTGTATATATATATATATATATATATATATATATATATATATATATATATATATATATATTTGTGTGTGTGTGTGTGCGCTATAGGAATGTATGCAGCCAATGTAGTGCCACAGCCCCTCCCATTGTAGTAGGTGCATTAAGTACCAATGCCTTGGTCTTTATCCAGTTGATTCCATCTGTCAGATTTAATAGATGTGATTATTCATTACATACAATAGTTATTACAGAATTTAATGAAATACTAGGAACACATGTTGGTCTAACGTGTTTAGTCTGTATGTCATCAGTAAACAAGCCCCACCCACTTGCTGCATGACATCATCACTGGTATTGGAAGTGTTCCACAGTATAATAAATGACACAATCAGTTAAGTGTCCATTGAATTTAGAAGCAGAATTATTTTCTTTTAGAAGCAGTTTTGCATATAGTTACGGTGACTGGACAATCTGTCCTTATCTGCTGGCATTTGTTTCATTGATCATCTTCTGTATAATTGTCAACACTCATTGCATTTTAAAGACCAATGTTTATTGTTTCATCCTCAAAGTGAATAAGATAACTGACACAGGGGTAGATTACAGATCACACATGGCTGCTGGATGACTTTGGAAACATATTTGTTTTTATCACTGGGTGAAGGGGGAGTTTTCACCAGTGGGAGGTTTCAGCTAAAGCTTCTTTTCTAGCATCACCGAAATCTACTGGGTGTTGTGAGTGAATGAGATCATGCTGGAAACCAGCTGGCCTATAGGAGCAGTCTGATGGGAGAAAGCTGATATTCTGCTTAGTAATACACTGATATATGATGGATCTGTGTTTTCTAACTCAAAGCACTTAGGAACCAATGACAACACGCTGAGAGTGCATGGTTACCATTCAGGCAATATGCCAATGTTTCCTCTCTTGTGCTTGGTAATCGCCTATTGTTTCTCAGTTATAGTGTACAGAATATATCTCACAAGGAAGCTGTCGATTTTAATAGCACAGAAAAACATGTCTAGACTTCAATAAGTGTTTCTATGGCATTAGAGTTGTGTAATTCACTTAAGAGATCTATTTAGAGAACATTATCCTAAAGTTCCATGTGAGTGTCACAGTTCATTTTGTCATCTATGATTCCAGATTCTGATGATCCCATTAAATAAAGGGAATTATCCCCCCCCCCCCAAAAACAATTGGATTAGTTAGTGAGTGACACACACACACACACACACACACACACACACACACACACTTGTTCACTATTACCCTAGACGTCTCCTATGTAGACCTATTGAAGACCTCAACAGGTTTAATTAAAAATTTCAGTGATTTGCATTGTAAACATAGCATCCGAACCTTTCTGTCTAGCCTTTTGGGTCTTATATAATCAACGCACAATGTTCAAATAGCACACACATACACTGTCAGATTATGGAGCCAGACAGCCATGCCTCCATAGACATAAGGGGTTATTCTAGTTCACTCGCAAAGGCACAATGCAGGTGGGGCTGATGTAACATGTACAGAGAGCGTTAGATTTGGGTGTTTTATTGTTTCTGTGCTGCTTTATTTTTACAATGCAATATAGATATCAGTTTGAAGTACAAACCCCACCCAAATCTAATTCTCTCTGCAAATTTTACATCTGCCCCACCTGCAGTGCATATGTTTTTGGCCATTAGAGAGTGATTGTTCCTTTGTGAATGAACTAGAATAACCCCCCTAGTGTAGATTACTCTGTGATGGTTGATGTAAACCTACAGGTCTAAACTCTGAAAGCGATCCTTATCATTGGGTGAGATTTAATAGGATGAGAGATTCAGAAAGTTTTTTTTAAAGCGGCAATCATTTACACTTCAAAATCAAACTGGTTTTGCAGTGTAAATGATTGCCGCTTTAAAAAAACCTGGAGATTTCTTTCCAAATCTCTCACTTTCTGAATCTCTCATCCTATTAAATTTCCCCCATAGGGTGACATTCTATGCTATGCGCTAAATGCGCATGTTTTATTTGCGCACCACATCGCCGCAAATCGCACTTTTAGAAATCGCATTTTTCAGTCAAAATGCGCATATTTAATGTGATGCGCATTGGAGGCTGAAAAGTGCGAAGAGGGGCGATTTGCAGCGAAGTGGTGCGCTGTATTTAGTCCTGAAAATGTGCGATTTTCATGTCTGAAAATCGCACATTTGCAGGACAGCGCAAAGTGTAAAAAAAAAAACCGAGCGCGGGGTCCCCCGCCCGAGTATAACCAGCCCCGGGCTCACTGAGCCGGTGCTGGTGACATAAAATCAGGGTCCCCGACAAATAGGGGTCCCCTTGATTTTATGAAACCAGCACCAGACTCAAGGTCCGGCGCTGGTTCCCAAAATACGGGGGACAAAGTGACTAGGGGTCCCCCGTATTTTAAGAACCAGCACCGGACACAACCAGCCAGCAGGGTAATGCCACAGCTGGGGGAAACTTATTATATAAGCTCCCGCGGCCAAAGCATTAACCCCCTGGCTGGTCAGCATGGGCAGGGGTCCTGGGGAAGTGGGGACCCCCCCAATGAAGGGGCCCCCCCCCCCCTCCAGGACTTACCAGCCCATGCTGATAGTCCGGGGCTGTCCCCGATGCCCCTGGGCGGTGGGCATCGGGCTGATGACTTGTGTAAAAAAAAGATTTAAAACTATTGTTTTATACTGGCGAACTATCAGTCCCAGCAAGCCTACCCCGCATGCTGGGACTTGGGGAACCACAAGTCCCAGCATGAGGGGCATTAAAGGGCCCGCTGGCACTTGTAGTTCTGCAGTGCAAAAAATAGTTCACAAAATCACACTAACACACTGTAAAATAAAACTTTAATACACACAAAACACACACACACACTGATACTTACCTACCTTGAGCCCGTAGGTCGGTCCCTGGATCCGGGGTCCGTCCTCCGGGGCTCCAGGGCAGTCACCTAAATAATGCGATGTGCAAATGCGCATTGCATTAAATAAGCGACTTGTATAGTTTTATATACGAAAACATCTGGATGACATAAAAATGCAAATTTATCTCGCATTTTTATTCAGCATACCTTAACGCACATAATATGCGATTTCAGTCCCTGAACGCATCCCATTAAATAAACGATTTAATGGGAAAATGCGATATCGCCATTTTGTGGTCTAATTACCACAAAAAAACGATAATCGCATCCCATAGAATGTCACCCTTAGTCTCCATTGATAACAAAGGTAACTGCAGTCTGCAGCGTGAATTAGCCTTTTGCAGAAGTTCTCTGGATATCACCTGCATTAGGCCCTTTATTGGAAATACAAAAAAAAAGTTTCTTAATAATTTTATGAAAAAAAAGACTTGATAAATAGATCCCTAATCCTTTTTTAATCAGGAGCAAGAGACCTAATAAATATAATATTACGGATGTGTGCCAGGTAAAGCCTTATTACTGCCTACCTGGAAAGTCCTAAAAGTTCTGACCGATTAAGGAAAATCCCCATCTTGCCGCACATGTGCTGCACTGGTTTTCTACTTACCTTTTAATTCACTTCCTCTTACTATGTTATATTACTGTATGTTTGGTGTACTGTATATTATAATGCTACGTTGTGGTGCAAAGTGAGTGCAGCAAGATGATTTAAATCCAGACTTTCCTGTTCTAGACAATAAATAGATTTTAGCTGGCAAATAAGTGATTTTTAGGATCACATAAATGCTAGATTATTATTACATTTGAGGTTATTATTTACATTTACTTAGCAAAATAAGATCTTGAGCTACGATCAATCGGGTATGGATCATTAGGTCACCAGAAAGTAGGTCGACGTGACTTTAGGTCGACAGGGTCATTAGATCAACATGGGTAAGGTCGACAGTGAAAAAGTCGACAAGGTTTTTTTTTCCCCTCTCCCAAATGTCGACACAGTCAACATAAACAGTAAAACGTAGCACCACGTCCACAACGTCACCATTATGAATAGTTTACATGACTTGTGTTCTTCTGGTTTACTAATGTATGTCTTTGGACTATTTTGTTACTTGTAAATAAGCTGGAATGCCACACATAAAACAAATATTTACATATTACTTGGCTTGCCATAATTAACCCTTTGAGTGCCAGCATCTCTGTGGGAGATGTGGAAAATATATGCTTAAAATGCCAGCGTCGTTCACATCTCTCGTAGAAGTTCAAATAAAAAATGTTGTGTAAAAGATTATATTTCCTATATAAGGTAAACATTACGGGTGAAATACACTTCACAGGTCATGTTGATATGGGCAACCAATCAGAAGCTACTTCTTATTTATTTACCACCCTCTAGAAGATAGTAGACAGGATGTGATTGGTTGCCCATAGCAACATGACCTGTACAGTGTATTTTAAATCTTAGTAAATTTCACCCTACATGTCATTATGATGGATACAAATGCTTGCTTGGCAATTTTTACACCTATTTTTGATAAATTCACTTGTCACTCTAAGGGTTAACCAAATTGTTAAATCATAGGCATCTTAGATTAAAGGGACATTATGGCAAGCCTACCATTTTTACCCTATTAACCTTACTTTTCTATCCTTAAAAACTGGACAGTAATTGCAGGGTTTGGAAAATGTTTTTTTAAGGTATTTTGGTCAGGCTAACAGGTCAAGTTATTTGACCTCATGACTCCATTTTGAGCAGAATCAATAGAGCAGTGATTTCCAACATTGGTCCTAAAGGCACACTCAGTCCAGGTTTTAGTGATATCCTTATGGCCATTCACGCCCAAACAAATATCCCTTTCACATTGCACTTATACCCCGGGTTGTTTCCAGGTTGACTCGGTCAGGGTGTTGTGTGAAAGTACCAAAGTGAATAACTTGGGTCAAGCAACACGGCAATTCAATGTGGTTATAAGAACGGCTAAACCCGGGTCGCCCTCTGTATATTAGGTAACCCGGGTTCAGTGTGACTCAAGTTCAAAATCCTGGGTCCGATGTGGCTTAGCGACTTGAAAGCAGTAAAATTGACAATTAAGATGCGCTGAGGGTACCCGTGGAGTAAAACATCTGAATTGCCCCATATTTAATTCTGCTGTGTCACTGAAAAATAGGTACCTAACTGTATCATTCTTTAAGTACCAACATCAGGTCTTGTTTTGTGGATTTCTTCTATTCTATTTTTCTGGGTCAGTAATTCTTCAACCTGCTGCCACAGATGTAAATACTAAAAACCTGTCCTGGTGGGAATACATGAGAGTTGAGACGGAGAACCACAAGACTAGTCAGGATGCTGACTTTGAAGTCTACTTAGAAGTGGTGTAATGTGTTTGGGACCTCAGATATTTTTTTAATATATTTTTGTTGCTAGTTCTGCATGATGATTTGTAGGCTATAACCCAGTGTTTTAGATAGGGACAGGCAACCTGTGACACTCCAGTTGCTGCAGAACTAGCATGAGAGTAAAACGGTGGCAGTTGTCTACTCCTGGTTTAGCTGTCCATAGCTTCCACACCTTTCTAAAGTGCTATTGTTATATTAATTTGTTTCTGTCTAAAACAGCCTAGTGTGTGTGTGTGTGTGTGTGTGTGTGTGTGTGAGTGTGTGTGTGTGTGTGGCATTCTAGGGAAATGATGATGTTCACTCCATCAGGTCAAGAAATGAATAACTCTTCTTGTTCAAAGCAACAGTCACAATGTAGCTACTCTGTGTGAGTGGGGGAGTAATTCTGCCATGATAAGAGATGCAAGCTTATAGAGACAATTCAAACAGTAACAATGACACTTTGTTCATTTAGGGACCATGTGACACTTTGGGAATATTAATCCCAGCCACAGTTACCATATCTCTGCTTATTAGAGAATCTCAAGTTAAATCCGAAATTCCCAAATGCAGTTCTCAAGGCACGCAGAGTGCAGGTTTTAAAGATATCCATGACTCGGCACAGATCTTTAAATCAAATTGACTGTGGTCACCTGTGGACCAGCATGGATATACATAAAACCTGCGCTGCTTGGGTGCCTTGAAGACCATATTTGGGAAACTCAGAGTTGCATAATAAGCTCCATCTGCGGATCTTTTAAAATGAGTCTGTGAGCATTGAATATACCTCTGCACTTGCTGGGTGACCTGGATATCGTGAAAGATATAGCATTCAGAAAGGGCTTTCTAAACTATATATTTCACAATATCCAGGTCACCCAGCATCTTTCACTCTATCTGCTAGTGTGTATTAACTCTAATACCTCCCCCCCCCCCCCTGCAGAATAAAACTTAACTTCTCCACCTTGCAGCCTAAACCTAGGTCCATAAGTTCAGTGCTGTCTTTCCCATTGAGCTTAATAGGCAGTTGTCCAGGGGCCTACCCCAATGGGAAAGATGGCACTGCCCTGGGGGGCTGCTGCGGTGGGAGCTTGTAGCGCTTTGTCGGGCGGAAATCGCTGCTGATCTTGAAAAGATTGGCCGGATGCTCAGTCAATCAGCATCCGCCCATTCTTTTCAAAAATCGGCAGTGCTTACCATTCGGCAAATAGCGCTACAAGTTCCCAGGTGCCGCTGCCCGGTTCAGGCAGTGGGGATCCGGCCAGCAGTGGCTGGGAGCTTGTAGCGCTGTTTGCCGAGTGGGATGCTGATTGGCTGAGCGTCCGGTCTTTTCTAAATTAGCAGCGCTTCCCGCCCGGCAAATAGCACTACAACAAGCTCACAGTGCCCGCTGCCCTGTTTGCCACCGCTGCTGCACATAGGTGTGTGTGTGTGTGTGTGTGTGTGTGTGTGTGGGGGTGTTGTAGTTATGGGGGGGGGCTCGAATTATTATAGGGCCCACTGTAGTGTTAAGACAGCCCTGCCTAAGTCTCTCCACTCGTGCCTAAGCCCCCTTTTCCCCGGCCGCACGATAGCCAGTCCTGCATACTCACTGGTTGGGATGCCGGCTGTTTGTATTCCGACTTCAGCAACTCACTCTTCACTGTTCAAAGTTCTTGCACTGGTCTTCTGACGGCAGTTGAGATGCCGGCATCTGTATGTTGAACGCCTCAATACTGACCGGACCGAATCCCACACCATGTTCTGATACCATTTTTAGAATACTGTTTGTTGTGTTACTGAAAATAGTTTTTTTTTTTTCACTGTCTGGCTAGCCTAAACTAGTAAAAATGCAAGTAAAACATACAGTGAGTCCATTTGGTATTGGTTTTTCCAAATTTATTTGGCGCCTTACTTGCTAGTGTTGTTACCATTATTCTTTAATTTGCATAGTTCTGTCTGTCATTTTACGCACTCTACAGGTATCTCTCTACATACACCTTTTTTTAAATCCCATCAAATGGAAACATCAGGTTTGCCACTGACTGAGAAATAGCCATGCAACGTTATTTTTAAATATACATCTAAATATTGCTTACATGGGCCCTGCTTCAGAGATGGTTGCAAGCAAATTTCTGCATACTGTAGTTGAGTAGAGAGGATTTATTTGTAAACTGATCCCGTACTCTGTTAAAATGTCTCCAGCATCTTACTTCCTGCGGCCATAAGGCTGCTCAGACGTTCCATAATTGACTGATCTAGTAATTGTTGCAAAGGAATTAGTGTAAAGTACCAGACTAGGCAGAATAATGTATGGTGTGAGTCAGTTGTATACAGTGTTTAGTACACAATTAGCCACTTGGTGCTTAAGCACCAGGTCACTACCTACGGTGGAGAATCTAAGCCAAGCCTGGTATCTGGTACCGTATAGCACAAAGGGATCAGTGTATGAGGACACATCTCTAGTTGTTATGGTTTTTCAACTCTGTCTCTGACAGAATATTTATACCATAAACCTAAATAGTTTTGTATGTAATTAATTTTTGTATGAGGTGGGCTGGCATAAGTATGTACTCACCAAGTTGAATAGAACATTTTTATCATAGTTTACGGCTGTAACTGGTTCAGATTTGTAAGATGATTTACCTACAGATTTCATGATGGTTTGCACCAGCAGCCGAGAGCTGCAACTGATGGTCGCCATGGTGATCCGATGCTGGGTCTTTGGACCTGACACTTGTATTGTAGATGCTGAAGGGCCCAGGGGGCATCTAGTTGTACAGCTTCCATGTGGCTGTGCAGTACTGTACATATCGAAATCAGGCCTACCTGTACTGTCTGTGAGGATCAATAACATCATTACCAGACTGTTAATGTGCGTAGAAACTAGACAATAATAGTTAACAATATGCAGTTTAACAATATCGTTAGTGATATTATCCTGCATATTTTCTAGTGTGTACGCACTATATTGTTATTGAACGTATTCCAACAGGTCGGTAATGATGTCCTGCATGTACAGACTAGGGAGGACAAAGACGAGGGGCTCCAATTCCCCCTGTCATCTGAACATGCAGTCAAATCTGTCAGTACGTCGCCAATGACTACATGTTTGCCGGGGTTCAGGTGATGTTACTAGTAAACTATATGGTCATCTGGCAGCAGTGCTAATATCATTACATCAGCAGTGCAGCGAATCATAGAGTGTGTACCCAGATTAACAGTGTTTGCTGCACAGGTGATTGCGGTTCATTCTAAAACAAATGTCTGAACCTTGAATAAAAGTTCACAAACTTCCAGTAGCCACGGAGTTCTGGAACATGTAATTACAATAAAGTGAATCCCACTAGAATGCAATATTATTGCTATTTGTCCTTTTTCTAACCTGTTATTGATAACTTTTGATTGTGTGTTTTTTCTTTTTTTAGGTGAAGACTGTGATTCAAACATATGTTTCAATGGAGGATCCTGTTTTATCAGTGCAAATAAAGAACCCTTCTGTATCTGCCTGGATGGTTTTACTGGTACATTTTGCAACATAACAGAGAAAGGTAAACTTGTCCGTACATATCGAGAACAATGCTATAAAGGTCATTGTTATAGAGAATGTAACCTTGACGTGCTGTAGATCGTGAAAATGGGCAGACAATTCATGTTTTCCAAATAACCTTTGACATTTGATGATACACAGTGCACCTCCCTGGTGACCTGGAAAATGTAAACTGTTTGTGCTTATTCGGGGCCCAGTATGTGGCAGTGCACTACCTTAGTCTGGCTGTTTAAGGTAGGTGGTGGTGTGTGTTCAATTTGATTAAGCGAACTACTGCATGACATCAGATGTAGCAGATCATGCTTGTTGCCAAAGGGGAATTTCATGCACGTTGCCCAGGGGGTATTACATGCCCAGGGAACGGGAGGGTGCAGCTGGAAGAGCTGACATGCCGCTCTCAGCAGAGAGTTAAGGGGTTGAGTGAGTGCGGCAAGGGGCTGGCACAACTGGAAGATGTCGACACTGACAGCCATGAACAAGGCATGTCAGCGCTGCGGGGGGGGGGGGGGGGGGCGTGCATTTAGAAGTTTAAAAACTGTCAGAGCGCGCAACTCAAGCATAGAGTGTTAGTCATTTTGTGTCCATTTTTTGTTCACATGGGAAGTTTACCTTTTGAAATCAAATCATACTTGAATGCAGGGCCGGATTAAGCCTTCGGGTGGCCTGGGTGACTTTAGAGAGGAGGGCCCCCTCCCACTTGTCATTACTTGAGTAAAGGCAGGATAAACTCTTGGCCAATGGGTAAATATACCACATAAAAAGCCTGTGTTTGTCCCTCTGTACCTTACTCTGTAGGAGACCTCACAGGCTCAGTGCTGCCTCTGATTAAAAACCCTCCGATAATGAGGCCGCTGCCGCCGCTGTCCTACATGGGCGTAAGAAGCATGTGATGAGCGGGATTGGCATGTATTCCCGGCGGTCAAAATCCCGACCGCCGAAATCCCGACACGGGGGGGACGTGGAGTGCCCCCCCCTTGTGGATTCGCCACGCAGCGGGCCCAGTGCCTCGCAACGCTCGGCACACTAATTTATTCTCCCTCTATGGGTGTCGTGGACACCCACAGAGGGAAAAAGTGCTGGGATTTCGTCGGTCGGGATTTTGACTGCCGGGATTCCTACCGCCGGGATTGTGACTGCATCCCTGATGAGCTTCACTAATCAGAGCTCAGCACAAGCCTCTCAGCCTCTGATCTCTTGTGCAGTATCATGGGACTTGGTCAACTACTAGTAATGCACTGCACACTTGTGCAGTCAGTGTGCCTCGGCTCCCTATGCGCAGCACCATTAATCATTGTCACTTT
Source organism: Crinia signifera (assembly GCF_055691185.1). Lineage (NCBI taxonomy): Eukaryota > Metazoa > Chordata > Amphibia > Anura > Myobatrachidae > Crinia > Crinia signifera. Next base: position 243,909,394 of record NC_139220.1, read on the forward strand.
GGCAGATAGGTGAAGCTGCAGCACTACCCCTCTCCCATGCACAAAACCATTAGCTAAAAAACAAATACATATATATATTTTTTTTTTTAAAAACATGCCGACCACAGTGGGGCCCTAGATAGAGGGGGCCCAGGGGTACTGAGCCCCTCTAAATCCTGCTTGAATACATTAGAAAGTCACATTCATGAGTGTAAAAGTTGCATGTCAACTGAAAGCATCTCTCAACAGAATTTGCACATCAGTTCACTATAAATCAATGAAATCCCCAAACACATTTCAGTTGGTCAGAAATCACACATGACAACATGTACATCAACCTAAAAATGCCCACAAGCCCCTGAGAACACGTACATTGGAGGCATTTTATTAACATTCATTCATATGTTGCTTTTTGTAACTGGTGCAGTTTTGGAGCGATTGTGATTGAATTTAGGATTTTGATTTGAATTTAGGAAAAAAAATGTTTTACATGTCCAGATGCTGAAATAAAATTGTTGATTGAGGTGTGATTTTTGGTGCGAGTTACACAATTCGCAAAATACATTGATGTCAATGTTCTTATGATTATTATTCTGATTTTACCATGATTTTGCTGGTGAATTCATGTTTCACATGATTTTCTAGTAAATTTGTCATATGCAAAATGACAAAAAACCACGCTAATCTACCAAAATCACACTTGAGTAAATGTCACTCCTAGTTCATAATGGGTGTTTCCTTTAATGGGTTGCTGGTCCTTTAAGCCTGCAGAATACATTGTACATACTGTACCTGCTGGCCTGTCCTATTTTCTAGCTGCTGGGCTTACAGGAAAATTTTCAATGTGAAACTGTTTGGTTTTTTTTTTTCTGCTGAATCTAATTCCTTATCTGCAGGAGAGATTCGATATGCAGTAAACATGCAACAAGGCTGTGTCTCTACACATATGCAGGTCTGATATATTGCAATATGTTACCCTTCTGTTTCTCAACATAGTTTTTGTATCTGTAGTTAAATTACAAATAGCAGAAACCGGTTTAGTCAGTTTAGATCTTCTATAGGATCAAATACAAGTTTAGAAAGGAGTACAGTAAAGTTGACTGTCACAGCACATCTGACTTAAGGAACCGAAATAACTTTTATTCGGGGCCCTCTGGGGCTGTACCTTCTAGTGTTTTAATTCCATAGAAAGTCCAGGTGTGGGTTAAAGGTGTTCTGGAACTGTGGCAAGATGAGATGCCCAAACTAGTTTACCAGTTCAGCTGTTATTCGATGATCTCCCTTTTTTTTTTTCATATGAGGGGCAATGTATTTTATTTTTGTTACCTGTGGGACCAGTGTAATTGTTTTTTTCATATGGGGCCAATAGGTTTGTTTTTTATTTATGTGGAGGCCAATGTATTTTCACTGTGGGGGGTCTGATGGTGTGCCTTGGCAATTTTATTAAATCTTTTTTGATCTGCAGCATGTTGAGAGGTTCACAATCACTGTTCTAGAGCATAATAGATCAGGGTTGCTGACTTTATAATTCTCCTCTCCGGGAGAAGCCCGGAGAGGAGAGTTCCAGCTGCCTTTCAGGGGGCGGTGCTTAAGTGTGACGTCACTAACGTCACGATTGTGTCATTTTAGCTCTGCTCCCTCCTCTGAGACCCGAGGATTGGGGCATTTTAATGCCGCGATCCGGGAGGGTTGCCCACCCTTCCGGGGGGCCGGGAGGGGGTCCCGATTTTCGGGAGACTCCCGGCCATTCCGGGAGAGTCAGCAACCCTGTAATAGATTGACATTGATTGGTTGCTATAGGTAACATCTTTCTTCTAAACATTCACACTTTAGTAACTTTACCCCAAAATGTCTGGTTTTAAGATCAGTGACTGACTTTATTGGCTAAAACCAAATCTTATATGAGTTACTAACAATTCCTGCAAGATACAATAGGAGGGTGTGTTTGTATGTCTGAAATGTTTTAATATCATTTAACATTGAAAGTTTTAATTAAATACATATTCTACATTGGTCCAGTACTGTATGTCTCCTTGGTTATAGCATATGATTAACGTGTATGTGTTTGGAAAGGGAAAGCCAGAATAGTTTTGTTCGCTTTCATTCTCTTTAGAATGTAAGCTCTCACGAGCAGGGACCTCTTACCTCATGTGCTTATCCTTTCTTACTTCAGTAGTCTTCGACTGCACCAAGGCACGCTGTTTGCTGCCACCTTGATACTTATGATGCAGTAATCGACTGATGTTCCTATAATCATTTACCCTGTACTTGTCCTGTATTGTCTTCAACTGTAAGTTACTGTTTTCCAGTTTGATTATGTGTACTCTGTAACTGGGCGCTGCAAAACCCTTGTGGCGCCATATAAATAAAGGATGATCATAATAATGCTTTCAGGAAAGAAAGCTTTGGGTTAGCTATGCAGTCCTCCTTAATCTATGTGTCTTTGCAGTTTTTCTTGAGTATTTCTGTCATTGCAGGTTCTATGACAGTGCCTTCCCCTAGTTCTTTGACTTGCTCACTAAATCCTTAGACCTTGCATTTGGTCTGGAGATAATCTATTCTGACATCTGGACCTGATCTCTTGATCTTGTTTGTAGTCCCAGCTAGATATAAGGAGGAGACTGTACTGTCAGTTTCCTTTGATTTAAAAACCGAAAATCCAAGGGGGTTGGAAGTAGTGAAGACATACCATTTGCCCATTTAGAAAATGATAATGTTAAACCAACTTTACTCACCGGTGTTGATTGTTAATATTTCACTTTAAAGACACACCTAAGGCTATTTATTTTGTTCTAGCCCAGGCATGTCCAACCTGCGGCCCTCCAGCTGTTGTGAAACTACACATCCCAGCATGCCTTGCCATAGTTTTAGCATTCCCTAATAGCAAAACTGTGGCAATGCATGATGGGACTTGTAGTTTCACAACTGCTGGAGGGCCGCAGGTTGGATATGCCTGTTCTAGCTGTTGTTTTTTGCGTTTTCACCATGTTTTTGGACACAGCCTTTAAAACACTAAAGGTCCATACACACTGGACGATTATGTGTATGGTGCACAATGGTGGGGGAAAATAGCTGAGTTGGCAGCAAGGGCTTCAACCAATACTGTGGCAGCACACGGGACTCCCTAGCTATTCTCATCTTCATAATGGGCCTTATTCAGATCTGAGCTCAGTACAAATTTGTTCGGAAAATGGGCAAAACCATGTGCACTGCAGGTGGGGCAGATGTAACCTGTGCAGAGAAAGTAAAATTTTTGGGTGGGGTGTGCTGAAACTGAAATCTAAATTGCAGTCTAGAAATAATGCAGCCAGTATTTACCCTGCACAGAAACAAAATAACTCACACAAATCTAACTCTCTCTATACATGTTATATCTGCCTCACCTGCAGTGAGTCGGATGGCTCCGAATGCGGACGGCTGGCTGATGGTTGGTGTTTGCGCATGTGCGGTGGCGTATCTGCGCATGTGCGACTGCCTCACACGTACAAACATGGTGTCAGTTCCGTGCAGAAAATGATCGTACGGAACCATCCGAGCAGGGGGTGGAGAGGGGCGTGAAGGGCCTCCTACTCTATGGGGGGATTTAAGTGTTTTGCATGCTGCAGGTGGCTACTAGATTATGAAGTGTTTCTCAGAGAACTATTATTAACTAGTATTCTCTATTTGTAGACATGAATAATGACTTCTAGATGTGTATAGGTCTGCCAATGACATCGAGCTAATTAGATGTAGGCCCCTCCCCCTTTAAATAGTTGCTGGTTCAGTATGTAATTGCAATGTAGCTGCCAATGTGTTTGACATTCTTGGAAATCTAAGTGTTTGGGAAAACACATGCATAAATAGTTCCTGCATTCATTATAAAGCTGGGCTTAATCTGTTTTGATCTAATCCCTAAATGTCCTCATATGTTATGTTACAGGCCCTTGTGAACCAAATCCCTGCTACAACAATGGAGAGTGTGAGGTACTGTCTCATACTCGCAGAGGTGATACCTTTGAACAGTACGCCTGCAAGTGTCTTCCTGGCTATGATGGAGACAAATGTGAAAACAGTGAGTATTATTCTGGACATGTGTAACCGTAGTATAGGTATTGCTATGTTCTAGTTCACAAATAACTTGTGTCGTGATCCTATTTAATACCAGTCACATAGTGCCTGAGAGAGATCAAGCTGCAGTGACACAAGTATTCTCTCACGCCACAGAAAAGCAGCCTTCATTGTCTGTTGGGAAACACTTAATTTATGGGCCTCTTTCAGACCTGTTTGCAAGGCAGCGAAAACCCCGCCCGCCGATTGTACGCCTCCCCACCGACCAAATCCCTGCATTAGCTTGTGAGTGGATGCATTCACATATACAGATGGAGCACAGCTCCAGCTCTCGCCAGATCCCCTTCACTGGCGGAGAGGTGCTCCATGTGACGGTCTTTCGCTGGCGGGGAACGGAATCCCTGCCGTCTCCGCTTCAGGGAGATGGGCAGGGTTGGGGGGGGGTTACGGGGAGGTGGGGGGGACCAGTGGGGAGGCATTGGAGAGGTCCATCAGAATGGGGTGCATGTGCGTCTCATGGGCGCGCCCCCTTCCAGCGGGGGCTGGCGATTCTACTGCCAGCAGAATGAGAGGCGCTAAATCTGTACATCTACTCGCATGTGGCCGCACGGATGAAAAATCAATCGATCACTCCCTTTGGGACTGACTTCTATTCTGGCCAAATTCGAGCAGCTGTTGACGGCACCCGCCCGCCCCAAGCAGGTATCGACATGCCTGCAGTTGCAGGGGTACACTCATCATTTCTGTGGGCACATCCGCCATTTTCGTGGGCACTCCCATGAAACTCTGGCTGGTCCGCTGCGTACAGCTAATGCAAGCCCACTGCCCGCCCATCCTGGAGCGAAATGACACCTATGTCAGCAGCCTTATATCCAGGCGAGACTGCCAGCACCAGTATCCTGTTACAGGTGTAATTATACTTTAGGAGCCCATACACGGTCCGTTTTGCGGCTGCTCCGTTTTGTACTATGCGATGCGCGCTCCCGCGCATCACGTAGTACGGTACAAAAAGTATGTGCTGCACATACTTTTTGTACTAGGTACACATCGTATCGGATCGCAGTGCATGCACAAGGCATGCGATCCGATACGATGTGTACTATTTAAGTCCCAAACGGATCCGTTAAACGGACCGTGTATGGGCAGCTTTAGTGGTACTTTTGTTAGCAAGATTAATGTTGTAATAACCACATGGTTAAAATGCTTTAAAGCATTACAACAATGTTGGGATACTGGCCCCAGCATTTTTGTTTTGACATAGTGAATGTTGGGAGTCTCCACTGTCACAGCAGTGAATAGACGCTATCGCTATTCGCAGGAAGCCGAGGGACAGGGGGCGTGGCTAGGAGCTCCCAGAGCACGCTGGCCATGCCCCCCCCCCCCCAGTGGCAAATCTGTAGCGTGGCTTCGCGATTGCGGATATTTTTGTGAAGCCACGACCCCTACTCAGGAGGACACATGCGGGTGTCCCGGCTCTCAACTCTTAAAAGTTGGGAAAATTTGCTTGTATAATAAATTGCTAACGCTGCTCCTCACCTCTATGAAAGGAATTCAAGTGTTTTGCATGCCCGTGGCCACTAGATAATGCCTGACACAGCAAACAAGTGTTACTCAATTTGGCCCTGCGCAGCTGGTAACTATTAGTTGCATCATTGTATTTTAGGCACATTAACTCTGCATAAAGCCCAGGCAGTGCCAAATTGCTAGACAACACCCTTCCCAATGGAAATTGGGATTATGGTTAAAGTTTTATAATATTAATACAATTTTATGTAATCCAGTTCTTTTAGCATTCAGAGAGCATGGATCATTTCAGTAGAACTCTAGGCTGCAGTATGTAGCAATGGAAATGTTGGGAGAAAGCTGCAAGTTCTAGAGTAATATTTATGTGTGTCGGTGACATGTGAACATGGCCACTATGGTTTTTATGTACAGCATGTGATAGAAGTATGTTACATCTACTGTATAATGCTACCTGCATAAACATCCATATTTATTTATCCATTTTTAAGTTCTTTGTTTTTTTTTAAAGCTCTTAAGAAATCGATCTTTCCTTTAGTTTTATTAAGTTCAATTATATCGATAACTATTTACTTATTTTAGAGGTTCAATAAGTGTCTGTGGTCAATATACAGATGTGTCTACATACATCTATCCTTCATATGAGCGAAGTTGTGTAATCCTTTAATTCAGCAGAAGCTGCTTATTTGACAGTCTGCTCTGTGTGTTACTGCTGCTGTATCTGCATAAGAAATGGAATATTAGTGCATCCTGGCACTAGATGTGTTAGCATGCTCGGTGCCCAGGGGGACATTTTATGCTCTGTGCTGCCCAGGGGTGTATTTTGTGCTCATTGCCCAGGGGGCTGGAAAAGCTGACATGCCACACAGCGGAGTAGGTGAGCTGGCTGTCTGCATGGCGGGGGGCGAGATACAGATAACAGTGTGTAGTATAGCTGGTGGTATATAAGTAATACTTTCACACACTCCTGAAATTTCCATTAGACCCCCAAATTTTGGGGAGGGAGTTTTCCGGCTCCCAGGGAAAGGGGAATACTTTGCACAGGACACAATTTCTCTGGTAAGCGTTTGATGATGTCTCACCATGCCTCGTGTCATTGCAACCGCTCCAACAGACACATTCCCTTTATTCCTGGAAGTTGATATGCGGGTCCTCCGCTATACGGCTACACTGATCTCTTTGTGGGAAGTATGAGTTGTAGTAATGAAAACCGTTTTCAGTGTCTTGATTTAGTAATAATCCTGGTGGCAGAATGTAGAGGAATGACCGACATATGAGTGAAGGTTTGTGGTTTTCTGCTTGATTCAACTGTCACAGGTTTCCTATATTTCTGATGTACAAATAGTGAGGTCATACATATCTTTCTTTCTTTCTCTCTTTCTTTCTCTCTTTCTCTCTTTCTCTCTTTCTCTCTTTCTCTCTTTCTCTCTTTCTCTCTTTCTCTCTTTCTCTCTTTCTCTCTTTCTCTCTTTCTCTCTTTCTCTCTTTCTCTCTTTCTCTCTTTCTCTCTTTCTTTCTTTCTTTCTTTCTCTTGTGATGAAATGGAGAGTGATAAACAACCAACCAATCAGCTCCTGCCTGACATTTGGCTGTCTGTTTATTACTCTCCATTTTATCACTTTTGAAGCTAAGTGCATCTGGCCCTCTCTCTCATACAAGTATATAAGAGTGGAAATCTGGGCGGCACTCAAACAGGCTGGCATCCACAGGTAAGGTAAAAGTCCTTTTAATCCTTTGCCGTTTCGAAGCTTTCACCTCCGTCATCAGGGACATATCCTTGATGACGGAGTGAAAGCCTCGAAATGGCGTCGGATTAAAGGACTTTTACCTTGCCTGTGAATGCCAGTCCGTTGGAGTGCTGACCAGTTTTCCCCCCTCATATCTGTACCTGTTTGGGTCAGGAGAGGGCTCCGCAGCACGTACCCCCACATTTCTCCACATTGAGTGCCATGCTTAGTTACATACATACATACATACATACATACATACATACATACATACATACATACATACATACATACATATGCTTCAGTAAATATTCTGTGCTGTAGGAAAGCTATTTTTCTGCAATAAGTGGAGAAAGTATTTTTGGATTTCAGACATAAACAAGCTGGGAACAAGAATCTCTAGCAAGTCTTTGGCTGTGACTCATTGTATAAAGCTTTCCGGAAATACCTCCAGGCTGGATTTATGGGCACTGTGTGCATTCTTTACCCTTTGCTGGCAAAATGAAATTTCCTGGAGACCTCTGCCTTATGCCTTTTAGCTGCTGTGCCTGTATCATCGATGTGGCCATTGCAGTATATTTCTCTTTCAAATGTGTTTTAGAAGACTTTCCTGGAGGAAATAATTTTTTCCATCTCTGGTGCTGTCTACAATAAACTGCTCATGTGAGTGTGTGTCCATCTGGATGTGCTCTAAAGCTGGGTACACACCTAAAGATTTATCTGTCCAATCTGCCTAGTGAGATCAAAAATCTTTATGGGAACAAAGGACAATGAACCATTTGCTAGCCAAATGCTAGAAAATGGATAAAAACAATTGTTTGGATTAGTTCGTTAAATCAAATGGCTTTAACCAACGTGTCTGAACGACCATTTTCTGTTTTCAGCATTTAGGAGCAAATGATTGTCCTTTTCTCCCACACATTACCAGATTTATGTTCCCACCAGACAGATTGCACAGACAAACCTTTAAGCATGTACCCGGCTATAGTGCTTTAACAGACTAATGACAAACTATGGTTCTGTTCTGTTCGTTTTAAAAAAAGAGTTCTGAAAATGTTCTTAGGCTGGCAGAAACTTCTCTCCCAGGTGGAGGAGAGCCCCAGACATGGATTTATTTCTTTATAACACCACAAAATAATGGCGTACGCTTGACCTTTATCAAGGCCCTAATCTGTTTGTTACAAAGGAGACTCCCCTTAGGGGGATTTGTACAGTTTGTACAGACAATTTGATAAGCTAAATGAAATTCATAAGCAGTGTTTATAATTTTGCAGTATAGGGTGCGCCACTGTTCTGGTATATGCATACCTCCCAACTGTCCCGATTTTACAGCAGGACAGGCCCACTATTTGTAGGCTGTCCCTCTCATGGGTGACAATGTCCAGTTGGGGGGAGCAGAGCAGCAGTGATTGCTGAGAAGATGCTGTGTGTCTCCCCATCCCACTCTCACCTTAGCTCTGCCACTTTTTTATTTCAAGATTGCTAAAGTTGGGAGGTCTTTATATGAGACATTAGCTGAATAGAATCTTGCATAAGGGAATAAATCTGGCTTCCACAGTTGTAAGAGACTAAATATTGTACATACTGCTACATACCCATTGGCATAACTTCAATTGTGCTCCCTTGCCAAAAAAGTTGGCTAAACAAACCTGTCTGTTTCAAGGCAATTTGGCTCTCAGCGCAGTTAAAAATGTGCTTCCGCAATAGGCTTTTCTATAATGGGTGCAGTGCACCCACCCATTATACTTACCCCTCCGGAGTCCCACAACGGCATCTCGGAACCGGAGACAGAAATCACTTGAAAAATGTCTGCCATGGCCGTTCCCGAGTGATTTGCGAGTGCGCACATGTTAGGTCCCCAGGAATAAGGCTCAGGCCTTCCTTGTATGAATTACATACATGGAAGGCAAGAAATTTAGAAGAATATCCGACTTTCCTTGGGACAACCAGTAACATCGTTTCTCTAAAACGGAGTTTCCTATTGCACTCTTCTGAGTGTAACGTTCCTTCCATGTGACAAGCTTCAGAGGGCTTTAGGAAAGGAATGTGCAGAAAATCTCTCCCAACATAAATGCTTCAAGGATTTTTCTGGGGCCGATAATGATGTAAAATGATTAGAGTATGTACTGGGAGCCATGGGAGGACAATCTCATGGAACAAAATGTGTGACTCGAGAAATCCGCATGGGATTAGAGAACACAATCCATGAGAAACAAAACAATATATTTTTTATTTTTTTGTTTTCTATACTGCCCTCCTATATTCTATTCTGTTCTATTATATCATTTAACTGAGATTGGTTTCATCACTTAAGACAAACTTTATTTTTCTTAAAAAAAAAAAACTTTTTTTATTGTAACCCAATGTACAGGGTGATTCAAAAGTATTATTATTATTATATTTTATTTAAAAGGCGCCACAAGTGGTACACAGCACCCTACATATAGAACACATTAGAACAGTACAGGGTATACAGAACTATACATAACACAATTAAAGCACAATTCTTAGTACACAATACAGCTATAGAGATATAGTGACGTGAGTGAGAAGAGACGCAGGTGTAGATTGTAGAGATTGTAAGAGAGCTTTAATTGAAGTGCAAGAAGAGTGCTGTGAAAACCGGAGGGAAGAGGGCCCTGCTCTAAGGAGCTTACAATCTAGAGGGAGGGGGAGACAGACAGGTGACATGAGGTGCAGGTAAGGAGACCTGAGGCAAGAAGTGAGCATGGCAGGGATGGTCAGGACATTAAGCAGCAGGTAGAGAGAATGGGTCCTTCCTTCCTCCTATCCTCCTTTTCCCCCCTCTACCTGCACCCTTGACCTCTAACAGCCATACACTGTGGCCCATGCCACAGCACACCCTACTAGGGGGCAGAAAGCATACAGAGAGAATAGGTATACCACAGGATTGAGGAACCATGGCTCTGGTACCACAGTGTAGTTCAGAGAGATAGTGTTAAAACAGAGGAAAGAAAAATAAATACAGAGGTAGGGTAAGTAGTGTGAGAAGCAGGTGTAGAGGGACAAATACTGTGCAGAGAGAACTGATGTGCAATCTGGCACACCCTTTGTTTCAAAAACTGCAGGAAATGGGTAAACTGAATGGTTTAAAAACAAAGGGGTGTACTGGGACATTTGAATCACCCTATAAATGTTAGTGATGGTATGGCGTTTAACCATTTGAGTGCCAAGTGAATGTCACAATATGGTGTGAAAATTGCCAAGCAAACCTTTTTATTCATCTGTAAAGCTTACCTCTTTAATGTCCTGTAATGTTTACTTTTTATATTAAATATAATCTATTTTACACAACATTTTTTTTATTTGAATTTATATAACAAATGTGAGCAATGCTGGCATTTTTAGTGGATATTTTGTAGATCTCTCAAGCTATTTAATATTCTCTGTTTTTCATAGATAGGAATCACTGCTCTTCAGACCCTTGTAAAAATGGAGGAATCTGCAGCCACCTTGAAAATGATTACAGCTGTAAATGTGCATCGCCATATATAGGGAAAGCCTGCCAACTTCGTGAGTATTATTATCATTCTTTTTACAACCAATATATTATGGAGCTGCTATTGCTTGGCTTGCCGTAATGTTAATCTGGGACACCTAAGATTTACACAGGTTCTTTTCATTTGAGCTTGCTAACTTAACCAAACTAGTTTTTGACCACGTCATGTGTGTACACTAGACTGGCAGAGGGTGATGATGACAGGCAGAGGATGATGGGTAGTGAGCAATGGTGATAGGCAGAGGATGGTGGGCAGTTGGCAATGATGAGAGGCAGATGATGGCGGGCACACGGTGATCACCAGAGATTGACAGGCAAAGGCATAGGGTAACCTGCAGTCCTGGCCACGTCTGACAGACTTTTCAGAATTATTGAAGAGGACCTCCCCTGCTGCCTGCTGAACTCTTTATCTTCAGGAACCCTGACTTCCCAGCCTAGCCTGCCCAGGACTGGTAACAGTCTGTAGTGCCTAAGCCAATCCCTGTCGGACAGCAGAGGCTGCTGATGGTCAGTCTGAATGCTACCGGCCATGACCATGTGACTCTGTGGAATCCTTACTCCCCATGCCCCACCCCGTAGTTATGCTGATCTTGTGCCCTATAAGTTACCCTAGTAGTATATTTTACATTTAACACTATATTTTCTTCAGTAATGTATACATGTAACATTTTAGATAGTTATCTACCTGTAAGATTTTGTGTAACCCTGATGTTAAAATTGGTGTTAAAATATCCAACAATGCATTTATTTACCAAGGTTGTGCTAATGCTTTGGGAATGGAAGGTGGCGCCATATCTGATGCCCAGATTACATCATCGTCCCTGTATCACAGTTTCCTTGGCCTGCAACGTTGGGGCCCAAACCTGGCCCGGCTGAACAACAAAGGGTTGGTTAATGCCTGGACTGCGAATACCAATGACCGACACCCATGGATTCAGGTAACTGCTAATGCTCCTTTTTCCCTGCATCTGTTTTGCCTTTATTTGTACATATAATTATATGACATTCTTAATCCGTACATTTATTTTAGGTAAAATGATTTTGCAAAAAGCATTTCTACAGATCTTTTTTTTTTTTGTCTAGCAGTTTTTCTTATCTGTCTTCTGTGTGTAAGTAACTGGTGCCAAGTAGCCAAAGGTACAGCATTCCTGTCAGCAGTCTTGTTTCTCATCTGCTTCCTCTTCTTATTCCTATGCTATTTTCTTCTATTCACAGGTTAACCTGCTGAGGCAGATGAAGGTGTCTGGAGTCATCACCCAGGGAGCCAGTCGGATGGGTAAATCAGAGTACCTGAAGGAATTTAAGGTGGCATACAGCGTTGATGGACATGAGTTCACTGTTTATAAGAGTGAGGGGCAGGACAAAGATAAGGTGGGAGTCTATGTGATGTTTCCTATGACTTCTGTGTGCTGATGACCAAGGTGTAACTACCATATGTGCAGGGGATCTAGTTGTTATGGGGCCCAGAACTGGGGGGGCCCATATTTTCTGTGCAAATTTCATGTGTTATATATTTATCACCACCGACGCCTTTTTCTAGAGGGGTTCTAAATATGTGCAGCCAGCACTACCAAAAAGTGATTTTAGAGAAGACACTGAGTTGGAGACAGGGTCATGGGCACCCCAGGCTCATTGATGGGGCAAGAAGGGTAGCCAGTTTGGGCCGATTCAGCAAAAGAACTGTACTGCAAACTGCTGAAACTGTTAAAGCTGGCTATGATAAAAGGTACCAGACTAGACCCAGCATCGAAGCTTGCTGACTAGTCAGAGTACTCATGCTGTCCACTGCCAATAGCATCTATTATTGGCACTTGAGCGTCAGACCTGAACTATCAAGCAATTGAAAAATGCAGTCTGGGCACATTTTTCTTTTACATCACGCGGGTGGCCGTGTGTGCTTACTTGGGGTAGAAATCGCACTAGGATTACCTATGGGAAGAAGGCAAGTTGGTGAAGGAAACATTGGGTTGAGGCATTCATGTGGATGTTACATTGCCACTCACCACCTGCCTACACATTGTTGCAGGTTAAGTTCACAACTTTATGGGAGTGGCCTCTTTCACCAGGATAATACACTGCAAATATTCTTCAGGAATGGTTTCAGTAACATGACAAGGGTTCAGTCCAATAGAGGATCTGTGGGATGTGCTGGCAAAACAAGTCTGAGCCATGGAGGCCCCACTTCACTTGCTGCTAAGGCCTTTGTGCCAGACACCACCGGATACCTTCAGATGTCTTGTGGAACCTATGCCTGGAAGGGTCAGAGCTGTGTTGGCAGCACTAGACCACTACACCATATTGGGTACATGGGGTTAATATTATTGCTGATCTGGGTATACAACACTGTGTGCTTCATAAAATGCAGTGGGCAAGTATGTAAGCTTGCAGGCATGGGTTGTTTTGTTGGAGCTGTTCTATCTACAATTACAAATATACCATTTATATGACCTATATTCCTTATATAATCCATATTTACTGTGCTTAATATTTTCAAGAATGGCCTGTGTCCCTTCCCCCTCTAAAAACATTGTGCACGCATGGCTTCTTTTTACTTCATCTCCTTACCTCTTTTTGCGTTTATTGTATGGGCCAGATGCATTAAGCTTCAAGTGGAGAGTGATAAACGACCAGCCAATCAGTCCCCAACTGTCATGACTGGGTTTGAAATTTGACAGTTAGGAGCTTATTGGCTGGTTGTATCACTCTCCGTTGTATCACTTTTTGAAGCTTAGTGCATCTGGTTCTGTGTCAGAATTGTATATTAAACATCTCATTTTTGGGGGGGATTACTCTATAGAGATGTGACTTCTATAAAGTAAATTGAGATCTACAGTATGTGTTTGATCCTTTTTTTTTTTTTCCCCCCATCCCTCTAGATTTTCCGTGGTAACATAGACAATGACAGCAGAAAGGCTAATATATTCAGTACTCCGTTCTCTGCACAGTACATCCGCATCTACCCTGTGACTTGTCACAGATACTGCACTCTGCGATTTGAGCTCTTCGGCTGTGAATTAAATGGTAATATAATACATATTTTTTTTCTTAAAGAATGGGCTTTATACCATCCCTGTCCTATGGTATTCTTTACATCACAAATGTCCCTCCCTATGCAGAAAAGGTTCTATTATTTATTTAATTAGATATTATTAATATTTTTTATGCCATTTAGGCATCTTATTATATTGTGAAATGTGGATCTGAAAATGGGACGTCCTGTCCAGTTATTACAATTATGCACTGCAGTTTATTATGCGTTATTTAATTTTAGGTGGGTTGTAAATTGCAAGAGCCTTATTTTGTGCTTGCCTGACCTGTCTGTCTGTCCATATGTCCTCTGATCACCTTGGATATTGTTCTATGATAGAATGCCTTTAAAACAAAAATCAACGAAGACCAAACATATCTGAATAAAACAAACTTGATATGAACAATGGATAAAAAAAAAAATCAATGTTTTTTTGCCTATGTTGGCTTGGCTGTGGTTAGCTATTGTAATTCCTTTTATCATTGTCTCCACCTAATGGCGCTGAGAGAAATTACACGCCATTGTAGTTTTAATGTGTAAACATGTTATTGTGTACGGTGAGCCAGAGCAGCGCTTGCTGATGTGGTGGTGATATGTTTTTGTGTAAAATTAGACTATTCAGGAAACACACTGTGTATTCTAAGAAATGATGATTCACATGGGTGTAGTCATGTTTCTAACTAAATGCTTATTTATAGTGTGAGTTAATAGGCTATGACAGCAGATCCCTGTCAGTGTTGTGGGCTATTAAATTAGCTACTTGCAGGGGGCGTATTGGCAGACCGGTATCATAGAATTCCAAACCTTCTAATAATCATCTCCCAGGAGAGCAGCATCAACCTCTTAATAATGGAAATCATTTCAAGGGGCAGATGTACTAAGCTTTGAAAATTAATTAAGTAGAGGGTGATAAGGTACCAGAAACTCTTAACTGCCATGTCACAGGCTGTATTTTAAAATAATTACAGTTAGGGGCCAATTGGCTCATACTTTATCTCTTCAATTTATCACTTTCCAAGGCTTAGTACATCTGCCCCCTAGTGAGGAATCTTCTTACTAATGTTCTGTTGTATAATAGCCTTCTGCTGGCCCTGCATTCTACTAATTATCTGGCCAAAGAGTAGCGTATCGGAATACTGTGAACATTGAAAGATGTTTGGCAGTTTGCCATTTGGCAGTTTCATATCTTAAAATTAAAGCTGACCCATACAGCCACAGATTTATTGTCCGTTTTTCAGTATTTCGAAGCAAATGGTCATCTGTCATTTGCTCTGAGCTATTACCAGGTTTTTGTTCCAACCAATCAGATCGGACAATAAATCTGTAGATGTATGACCAGCTTAAGGTGAGGTGTCTCAAACCAATCAGATACGCTAGGTCGGGCAGTGCTGTGCCACTGTCGCTCAACACACAGATCTGACAGCCCACACACACAGCAAGCTGTAAGCTCTGTGTGCTGAGCAAGCTCATAGCGCCAGTGTTCTCTGGTGGAGAACACTGGCGACCAGCGAGATTGATGGACACTGCCCATCAGTCTCCGCCAGGGACACACATTGCTGTCGCTATAGCCCCTACACACACACTGATGTAGATGCATTTTCTAAGCAAAGTCTACACACATGCCTTAATAACAGCCACATTTAAAGCACGGCCTTCAAAATGACAGTTAGAAGCTGATTGGTGCAGGCACTTTATTTCTCTCCAATGTTTGATACATTTCCCCTTAAGAGCTGAACTATATGATATGTGTCAGAGCAGGCGACAGCACTCAGAGTGCAAGGTTATTAATGGAGTCATCCAATGACTGCCCTCCTGCAAACCCTGCTCAGCTACCAATTGGCTACTCCTGTCCTAGTTAACATTGGATTGTTCCTGAAAAGTTAAGACTGGAGTCATTAACGTTTTCCTACTTAGGGTCAGTACAATGTAAAGCCACCAAATTGATCACCCAAATTGCTGCCTCTTACTGATGGCCTTTTATTGCAGGGGCTGGCCACATAAGCTGTGATCCTGCCACTTGGCCCATGAGGTGGCCACTAGATCTGAATATTTTCTGACAGAGTAGCTGGACCATTTCTGGCATGCTGGAGTCCATTTGTCTACTGAGAAGATTACCAAATAGTAGAGCCAGATTTAAGGTGCCCACACACTAGAACGATTTTTGGGCCGATTGGACGATTTCCGATATATCGTCCGATGTTTACCGATAATCGGCCGATTTTGGTCCGATACGCGGTCCCGTGGATCTTTAGCTGAATCTTATGATCTTACGTGTTGCACAAAACATCAGAAGATTTAACAAAAGATCCATAGGAACGCACACAGGATCTTAAGAAAAATCTTTGGTAAAGATGTGCGCTTACCTGAAATCTTTTGTCCAGGATGGAAAAAAGATTTCAAGGCTAATTTATGCGCACATCTTGCGATCACAGATCTTTCTAGTGTGTGGGCACATTAACAGTGAGATGGGTGGAACAACAGCCGCACACCTCCACATAAAAGTAGGCGCATCATTGTGACAACACTGGTCACTGCGGTTCGGCTTCTAACAATATGCCCCCGTGGGCTTCCAACCCCTTCTCTAATGTCATGCTTCAGAATCTGCTCTTGCATATGGTGTGGGACTGTGGTGGTGGCCACAAACCTTCTAACCCCAGTCCGACTCTGCATGCTGGCGTGTATTTGTATTTTATAAGATTATAGTTTATTTATATTATGCCACAAGGCTTCCGCAGTGCCTATCAATACATAAATGAGCAAATAACTATTAACTAAGTACATGGACAAGTACATGGTAAATAAAGACAATTGCATCAGGGGACAAGACAGTGAATCAATTACTAGGGTGGCAGAGATCTATAGTCTAAGAAAAGCACGTGAGGAGAGAGGGCCCTGCTCGTGAGAGCTTACATTCTAAAGGGGAGGGTCAGACAGACAGGAGTGCACAGAAGGGTTCTGTGAGTGTGTGATTGTGTGTACATACATAGAAGAATATAAAATTCTTGATACCGATAACTGCTTTAATGCTTTTGCTAAACACGCCACGCTTGCGAGGAGCATGTAATTCTGAGCACTCCTTTTTCCCGTCCTTTTGTAAACCATTGTATTACAGTGTATTTCAACATGGTAGGTTGCTCTGATCCACTTGGAATGAAATCCCATCTGATTTCTGATAAGCAAATAACCGCATCCAGCGTCTACAAGACATGGGGGATTGATGCATTTACCTGGCACCCACAATATGCTCGTCTGGACAAGATTGGGAAGTCCAATGCCTGGACTGCACTTGATAATAACCAGTCACAATGGCTGCAGGTATGTGATGATAGCATACATGTTATAACCTGTAGGAACATTTTTTTTAAATCAAATGATTAATATATGTGGTAGACCATATCTACAATATGGTTGTGACCATTAAGAAGAGATGCCATCCATCATAGGATGCTCCCTTTTAAAGGTGTGGTTGCCTAACACATTTTCTTTCTTTGAGTGACTGGAGCTTACATTGGGCTTACTATGCCTTCCAGATGGGGGCTTTAAGGTGATGGACTAACAGGTGGCAGAAATCTCAGAGGGCTTGCCATCCATTATACTATGAACAGAAATGTATACTTGGTGGGACATTCTCTGGTTGTACTTGGTGGGACATTCTCTGGTTGCCTTAAGGTACCTGGTTAATGGGGCTTTGGATACCAGTTATGTCAGGGTGATGGTTTCTGCATCTAATCTCGTCTTTTGGAATCTGCTTCTTAACTCCTGGATGTAAAATCTTAGAAACCTGGAATTTCCTCTTCTTTCTTCAGGCAGGTATTTGGCCCTAAGCTGGAGTAAATATTTGGATAGGCAAGGAGTGCGTAAAGGTTTCTCCTCTCCAGCCAACGCTCCTAGACCTGGAGGTCTAAGACTTTGGTCTTTTCTTACTTCAGATGGCACAATGAGTCTGTCCTTCTGAGGTCAGCCCTCTATCTTTTATGAAAGACAGAGATGCATATGGGTTTGAACATACCACTGTTCAGCTTGATGAGCTCTAATCCCAGCTCATCTGCTACTTTTCCAGCACCAGTAGTTTGATTATACTGCAGAGGCCTAGGTGAAAGGTGAGTGGGAAGTCATTGGTTTCCTGGATTCCAAGTTAACCTGTCTTGCTCTGCAGGACATCATCCAGTCTCCTCGAGGGTGGTTGTTCCACTTCTGGCAAACAAGAGTCTGGATTTTTACTACAATTTTGTTCATGGTGCAGAAACCAGATGAGTATTTTGCTCTCATTAAGTCTTTGATACCCCAGTGCATGTTGAACAGATGAATGAAGTCTGAGGTTATGTCCTCAACTATATATATACATATATATATGTTCAAAAACAAGAAGAGGTGCGCCTCATAGTGTAAAACCATATTTATTTTAAAACACAGACAAGTGCAGGTACACAGATCAATAAAGACTCGTACCAGGCGGATAACCGCTGTGGGCTGGTTACCACAAGGTTTGACATAAACCTCCCAGGCAATAACTCCTACCACCTTCCAAGGCGCCGCTGGATCTCGAACAGACTGCCGGCTAGCCAACAAGACAAGCAGCATATCAGCGTGTAGGCGAACGTGGATGGAGCAGGAGAAGCCGGGTGCAAGGAAAGCTGTCGTCACTAGCCCTGCCCACTGTCTGATTGGTTACAGCTGGTGGTTGGCTATACACTAGCGCAGGTTTACCTATACCTTTGTGCTCAAAATATATATATATATATATATATATATATATATATATATATATATATATATATATATATATATATATTATAGGGATTATGCATGTGATTGTAGCTCTTCTGTGCCATTGTGGTGACTATAATTTTCTCACTGGATCATCTTTTGATCAAAGCTAGTCTGCTTCAAACCCACATGCTTGAAAAGGCACTGGAAAATCCATGGGTTGACTCCTTCCCAACTTACCATGTTTCTGCTTGGGGCACACAGTTGTCATTTTTGCATGAGTGTGCTGGGGGGGGGTGTGGTATAATACACCGACAGTCATTACTCAGACGTAGGAATCCCGACTGCACAGTGGGGGGAGCGCAATGAAGCCCCTTGCGGGTTCGCTGCGCTCGCCACGCTGCGTGCATGGTGGCACGCTACGCGAGCCACCTATTATATTCGCCCTCTATGGGGGTCGTGGACCCCCACGAGGGAGCAGTCGGGATTCCGACGTCAGAGTTTTGACTGTCGGAATCCCGACTGTCGGGGAGCTGGGGTAGATGGTTCAGCCTTCCAAGTGTTCCAGCATTTTGTTTTACTCCAAGGGAGTTCCCCATCCTACGAATTTCAAGTCTCCCCATGATCTGTTCTTCCAGGTGATCAGTCTGTCCTTATGACTAAAGAATGTAAAAAAAAAAAAAGGGAAGGTGATCCTGCTAGCTCTGGAATGGACATGAAGGGCCTTGTACATTGAGATTCTGAATGAGGCAGAGTCCCAGAGTTTACTGTTGGCTTTATCAGCATGGTTGTAAATATATGGAGGTAAATGTAATAGGCTGTGAGATGCAGGCATTGGTGAGTTCTTGGAGAGTTTGCCCAATATTTTGAATGAGCAAAAAAAAAAAAAAAAAAACAGCCTGGATTTGCTTTTTAAGTGAATTGCTCTTTTCAAACATGGGTCAGACTCGCTGGAAACTCGACAATTCTTGCATATCACAGGCTATTACATTTGCCCCATTGACTTTCACCAGGAACCACGGAATGGCATTACTGCAACCGAACACCTGGCAACATTTACTATTTGTGGAGGGTATGCCTAAAAAATTAGGAATCACCGTGGGATTTTGAAGGACCAGATAGGCTGAATGGTTGAATCCGCTGAGGGTCTTGGTGTGGTAAATATATGTTGCCAATTGCTTTGTTTCCACTTAGCTGTTACGATCAATAAAGCTGTGACAGCCATGTTGATGTGGCTGAGACTGTCTATCTAAGACTCCATTACTAACCTGCTAAATGCACAGCTAACATGGACATTGTGAATATACTGACAGAGCTAATTAAAACCGTTTCCTCAATTTAGCAGATTCTCATCAAGTGGGCCCACGACAAATCTTAGCTATTTTTAATATAGAGTTTTATGTTTGAGGTTTCTGATCAGCCAGTTATTGTCTTAATGTATATATTTCCTTGTTTATGTTTACAGTTTTAGTAGTCCCTCTTTGACTGTCTGTAAGAGGTGTGTTTTCAGTAGAGCCCACTTGGCGCTTTACTACCACTTTTTCTTCTAGTTAATTCCTTTAAACAAATGTCTGAAATACTGCGTTCAGCCTATGTTTTAAGGTTATTAAACCAGTTTATGCTGTATGTAAGACCTACATCTTCTGGAGTGGAAGGTAGGAGTTTCCCACTTCATCCTATCATGTTGCTCCTTTTCTTACAGGAGTGTTTAGATGGGACAGGGAATTTTGACACTTTGTTCCCTGAAGGCTCAAGTTTTGGCTCATTTTGTTTTTCTTTTTAATTGCGAGAAAACAAGTCTAGCAGATACCAGATGTATTTACAAGGTGTGGTGCATGTACAGTGTTGATGTATTTTTTTTTCTTTATGGTGTCTGGAGTTGATTTGCCTTTCAGCATTATCCCTTTCAGCCATTTGAATTGGGGGTGTTAAAATTCCTCACTTGAAAGACTCTTTTTATTTTTGTATTATGCCCAGTTCATCAGCTTGTAGTGATTTATAACTGGGCCCTCCTAAGAGCGGACCAGGATGTTCTAAGTACTAACTTATATTTTTAGTCTCATTTAAACTCCTGTTTTCACATAACCCAGCATAATCTTCTTCTGGCTTAGATGGTCTTTGCCTCCCCCCTTTCAGAAAAAGGGGACTCTCAGTTCACTGAATGTGCTTAGGGCATTGATAAATTATGTTCGGAGGATGGGTGAATTGTGCAAGTTTGTACAAGTCTTGGACCTGTATGATCAGAAACAAGATTGACCAGCTTCTGAGCAGTGCATTGTTAGGCATATCTAAGAAACTATAAATAAATATTGCTTGTACTATTTGTCAGGCCTGTAGTGGGGTTGAGCAGTCTTTTTCTAAAACTCTCTGGAACATTTGTTCTAGATTGGGGTGTGCTTCCTAGTTGGTGCAGTATGGGGCCCACTGTGTAACTGTCTACCAATCAACAATCCTCCCACAAACATACTTCCTAATTCATTGTTTTCTCCTAGGCAAACCTATACACACTAGTTACTGGGTCAACATAACATTAATGTCAGCACTGTCTGGCGCCATCTAGTGCCTGCTTGCGCCCAACATCTGCAAAACTGCACACCATATCGATCATTAACATTCCATAACTCGTGAAGTTCCCTTTTCACATAAATATTTCAGTACGTCATTAACATTACATAATTATTTCTTCAATAACGAGTACATATTTAATAAAAAAATTAGAAAATGCTTTCTATCTGCCCACAAATCAATCATCCACAATTCTAGTTTAACAGAAGGGTAAAAAATTTAAATAAATATATATACACTTTCCTCCAATGGAACAGCTTGTGATTTGTAGCCAGGGCAGGCAACAGATTTTTTGGGGCCCCATACACTGATACATCTGGGCCCCCCCCCCCCCCTCCTTTTGCTGAAACATAAACTGGATGCACTGCGGCCTGCGTTCTTTACCACTAACGCCCTCCCTTACCCTACGGCTGGGGCTCTATCACACTCCCTTACCCCGCGACCTGCGTTCTATACTGTAACACCAATGCGCTCCCTTGCCCTGCGTTCTTTCACACCCATCCAATCCCTTACCCTGTGGCCTGCATTCTATCACACTGACCTGCTCCCTCAGCACCCGGACCACGCTCTATCACTCTGATGCACTCCTCACCCTGCAGCATGCGTTCTATCAAACAGACGCACTCTCTTACCCTGTGGCATACGTTCTATAACGCTGACGCACTCCCTCACCCTGCGTTCTATCACACTCCGTCACCCTGCAGCATGCGTTTTATCACACTGATGCACTCCCTTACCCTGCAGCATGTGTTCTATCACACTGACGCACTCCTTAACCCTGTGGCATGCGCTCTATCACACTAACGCACTCCCTCACCCTGCGCTCTATCACACTCATGTTCTCCCTCAGCCCATGGCCTGCGCTCTATCACACTGATGCGCTCCCTCAGCACCCGGACCAAGCTCTATCACACTGAACCCTGCAGCCTAATCCTTACCCTTGCACCCTGCACCCTAACCCATCCTACTTATACACACATCACTTACTCACAGAGTGCATTCTTACTATGACCCTGGAATGGCAGCAGCTTCATTTCTTGCTCTACCAGGCTCTCAGGACAGGCAGCAGCACAGCAGGGGTCTGTCATTCTGTAGTCCCGCCCCCTTTCAGGACCCGTGTAGCTCCGCCTCTTTGAAGCCCATGTCGCTCCGCCCCCTTTCCCAGAGTGTGTGACAGCGTGCGTGCAGGCAGTGGCACTGGCAGGGAGACAGTGGCTGAGGACCTGCAGCCCACCCGCAAGACATGTGAGCGAGGGGAAGGGAACTAGGGGAGACTCCATATGAGCGACGGCTGAGCGGGGGGGCTGGTGGGCCTTGGGGCCCCTCAGGTCGGCGGGGCCCAGGACGGCTGTCCCCCTTGACTGTCGCTGGGCCTGTTTGTAGCTAAAAGCATATAATCTTGAATCCGAATATATTTTTGAGTATTCCACAAGAGGACAGCTTGTCGGCCCAATAAACGCTATTATTAGCCTTTTCCATTGACCTCCCTATTGCAAAATGTACATCAAACTAGCAGTGAACTGTTGCCTCTGCAGCATTTTAATGCCACGTATATAGTTACTTCATACACGAATGTTACAGCTGAATGAAGGAGATGCTGAGCATTTGTTAGTTTAGTTTCAGAACATCAAGAGCGCTCATTATATCATAGAAGAAGTCATGCATGGAAGTCAACCAGATACACAATCATGACAATAAATAATGGCATTTATACTAGAGTAGAAAACACTGAAGTCATTCAAAAATAAATTTGATGGTATCTCTTTCTCTGTTGAATGTTCGAGAGTCTTTGATATATAGACCCCTCTATGGCATTTTCGCTGCGTTTTAATTCTTTCCATGGCCGAAAGCAATCCTGTGTAAATAAGTGATCACTGTGATGTTTGAAATGCTGTTTCAGCTTGAAAACAGATGTTATCTCTGTGGCATTTGGTTGATTGTGTTCTGGTCTATGGCAACTTGGTTCTATACTGGCCTTCTCCAAACTCTAACCTTCTAGATACTTCATTGTATTTATTTATTTGATCTACTGTATTACCATAATGAAGCCACACAAGCCGACTCATAGACACATTTTGGAATAGTAATCCTGTATATAATAGTATGATTGCATTCACATACTTTCCATCCAACTTCTTTCCCCAATTCGATAGTCGTGTTTGTTAGAATCACTTATTTCACAGTTGTAATAACCTAAATTGAGTAATTAAAGAATCAGTTTTATCCCACTCTGAAAAAAAAATAACCCAGAACAAAGAAAAAAATACACATTGTCTAAATTCTGCTGCTCCTCAATAGATTGACTTACGGATTCCTAAGAAGATCACAGGAATTGTGACCCAAGGTGCCAAAGACTTTGGAAATATTCAGTATGTGGAAGCGTTTAAAGTAGCCTACAGTGACAATGGCTCCACCTGGATTGTGTATCAGGATAGCAGGACAAAAACTGATAAGGTACCTCTTTCCTGTTGCTTCATATTATAGACTGCAGAATAAAGCTATAGAATTATTTTAACAGTTACACAGCGCCAGCATTTCCTAGCACTTCGCTTAATATATCGCTGAAAGGGTCACCCAAACCTTAAATGTAATTTAACCCCTGTATAATAACATGTGAAAGTGGCTTTAACATCACCTAAAATAAGGGGTCCAATTTTGTGTGTCCTGTTTTATCTACCCATATTTCCACTCTGCTGTCAGCAAACCTCTATGTGGCAGCAGGGTATGTGTTTGTTAGGTCGATGGTCAAATGGTTACCATGGGAAAAGGTTGACATGAGTTTTTCACATTTTTTGGGTGTCTATGCCGACACAAGTTAACACGGACATCTTATAAGTGGACCACGTCCTCTCACATGACTCGCTGCACTCTCCATTCTTTGGGTACTATTCTTTAACCACTAGGCTAGTAGGAACAAGTCGGTTTTTAAAAAAAAAATAATCATGAAAACTCATCTCGACCTTTGTCCATGTTGACTAATACATGTCAACCTTTTTCTTGTGTCATCCTGGACACTGTTGACCCAATGACCGCAAACCAGTAGGCTTAGCAAGGTATTTTATGAAGTTTCACAAGCCTGGCAACAGGAGCACCTTGGAGTTACTGTAGGTACACTCATTTCTTTAGTGTCCAGTTGCTAAAAGGCTGCATCCACTACATGTGCTCCTAGTCCCAGTTCATAAAATGCCACCCAAACCCTTTGCACCTTAACTTGGGTGGCAGCAGGCAGCTCCTCTACTCTGGCTGTCCTGGGCTGTGTCCCTGGCAGGCTGCAGTGAGGGTCTTGTGAGACTGATGATGTACTACAACATAAATGCTGTCCCGGAGAGGTGATGCAGGTAAGGATTTGGAAGCTCAGGTACATGTGTCCACTTTGTACCCCCATCCCCCTGTATTCGCTACATAATACCATAGATTTCTAGTTGTTTAGTGAACAGTAAGGCTGACTATCAATTTGGGTCAGCTGCTTAACCCTTTGAGTGCAAACATCTCTGTGAGAAATGTGCGAAATATCCGCTAAAAATGCCAGTGTAGCTCACATTGGTTATATAAATTCAAATAAAAATGTGTAAAAAAAAAAAGGAATTTCCTATAGAAGATAAACATTACAGGTCACTATTGAATAAAAAAAAATGTTTGCTTGGGAATTTCCACACCTATTTTGACAAATTAATTTGGCACTCAAATGGTTAAATACAGCCTTGTGTGGGTATGCATCTATAATCTCTTACTTTGTATTATTATACTTGACATTTGACGACATTTTCTAGCTATAAATTGTTGCTGCACTAAAAGAGAAATTCTAATTTATTCCAGTTTGTTACTGTATGCCGAGATCATAACATGGTTAATATACCAATAATATCACATGGAAGCGAAAGCAATTACTGACCGCTTGTTGTAAATGTTCAGTTTGAGTGTTCTCACCAACCTGGCTATAGTCTTGGTTATGTTCATATGGACAGAGGTTTGACTGAAGCAAGCACAATAGTAGGCTCTTGCTATTTTAAAAATACAAAACCTGTTTATTTTACATTATATGGTCATAATCAGTGGAGCCTGATTTTGCATACATGATTTTATTTTGCTCTATTCTAGGTGTTCCTTGGAAATAATGACAACTACTCCCACAAAAGGAACATCATCAGCCCGCCATTTACAGCTCGCTATGTACGGATTCTTCCTCAGTCTTGGCATGAACGAATCACACTGCGACTGGAGCTACTCGGTTGTGACAATTAATTTGATAACTGGATGGCCATAAGAATTGTAGTCGCAGGGCCTCATTCATAGATGGGCGTAAATACAGCTAAAGGTTGTACTTTTTACACCTGGGCAAACAACGCATACAGTGTTTTAACAATGCAGTATTGCTCTGAGCTAGGGCGTGTACAACCCCTTTCCGCCCTCGCTTCCCTGTGCTATCTCTAGGATTGTACCTTCTAGCTAGATTTACTCCTAACTCTTAATAAGGCCCAAGGTGATCCAACTCCTCTGAAAGTTCATGCAATGTAGCAGAGAGACTCGGTGTAACCTGGCTGAGCATTTTATAATGTTGGCCTAGGTTGAGCAGGTCTCTCTACAACACACCTTTTTTAGGCTGCTATTTTGGGATTTTTTAAAATTCTCAACCTTAAGTCATCGTGATTAAATCATAATTCCCAAAATAGCTCTTTTGACATATTCCGAGTGATTTATTTGGCCACCATATGATAATTGTGAGTGCTGTAATAAATGGAGGGGAGGAGGGGTTTTTTTTTCTGTTTTTTTTGCTTGTTTTTATTTTTTTTACGTTTGTAACCAGTTCAGTATTTTGAAGCTTTATTGTGCACTGTTTATCTAACACAAATTTACTACTCCAACCACTAGAGGAGCAGCACACAGTCCTTCTGTATTTCACTATTGAGTCCCAATGCACACTGCGGGTGCTTCTCTTTTGTTTGGTTAAGAGCTGCTAACCAGCACTACTGCTGTACTGTCACTTTACTCCATGCACTCTGCAATATGTAGCCAATTGTTCTTAACCTAACAGAATAGAATTGCCCCTGACTATTGTAGAAAAAAAAAAACGGTTGCCCATACACTCCATACAGCTGCCCACAAATTACGTGAGTTCTTACATTTATACCGTTGCAATAGTAAACCCTTTATCTCAATTTGTTAAATAGAATTCGTTTTTCATTGGACTACACCTGTCATGTATTTTGGATAAATACAGAGATTCTAGCCTTGCACTCCAGAATCATCCTGTAATTACACAAGTGGAGATATTAGATCTTGTATCTGCAAATCTGTTCTACACAAAGATCATAAAACCAGAAAGAAGGAATAGTAAAGACTGGTGCAATTTTATGTCAATTATAATATTTTAAACATGACTTCAAATTTGGATTCTCCAATTGTTATCCAGATATTCTTTTTCAGATATAAAACCTGTATGTAAAAAAAAAAAATGTGGATTGTAAATGATCTGTTTACATGATTGTTCTTTGTGATTTAATATTTCTTAGGGCTGTGGAATATATTTAAAATGTAAGAAAATAGTCTTCAAAATGGTAATATATGACTTCTTACCCAGGTATTGACAATGTACTAATTACAAATGAATGTAAATAGGTTTACAGCTGCATTGTAGAAGTTATTGTGCATTAGTGTGTTGTGCTATAGCTGCTTCCAATTGGTGAGACGATAGATACATGAAGAGGTGGAACCCATTCATCCATCAATACTTCAATATTTCTGCCTGTAAATTACTTAATGTCCTGGGACATAATTAGCCCTGTGTCTTATTAAAAATATTATAAAAACTTTGAAAAGGTGTGATATGCTGTATTCCCATGTCAGGATCGTGTGTGTGTGTGTGTGTATAGGATACTACAGCCCTGCTCTCTACAGCACTGTGGGGATACTATACCTATCTGCTATCTGCAGCACTATAAGCATAATACAACTCTACTCCCTGTAGCACTACAGGGGGAATACAGCTATCTGGATCCTGCAGAATTGTAGAAATACTACAGCTCTCTGCTTCCTGCGGCACTGTAGGGATTCTACAGCTCTCTGCATCCTGTGGCACTGTGGGACTACTACAGCTCTCTGCTTCCGGCGGCACTGTACGGATACTACAGCTCTCTGCTTCCTGAGGCACTGTAGGAATACTACAACTCTTTGATTCCTACGGCACTGTAGGGATACTACAGCTTCCTGCGGCACTGTAGGAATACTACAGCTCTACTCTCTACAGCACTATGGGGATACTACAGCTCTCTACTCACTGCAGCACTATGGGGATTATACAGCTCTGCTCCATGTAGCATTATGGAGATACTACAACTCTCTGCTATCTGCAGCACTATAAGCATACTAAAGCTCTACTCCCTGTAGCACTACAGGGGGAATACAGCTCTCTGCTTCCTGCAGCACTGTAGGAATACTACATCTTCCTGCGGCACTGTAGGGATACTACAGCTCTCTGCATCCTGTGGCACTGTGGGACTACTACAGCTCTCTGCTTCTTGCGGCACTGTGGGAATACTACATCTCTCTGAGGCACTGTAGGAATACTATAGATCTCTGCTTCCTCTGTCACGGGCATTAGTACAGCAAATGATAAAATAATAGATTCACAATTTTTATACATTTAATTTTCTATCACATTTGCTGGGTGAAGACCTCTGTCAGCAGCGTGACATTTACCCCTTTCCCACTGCAGGCTTTACACGGTAAAATGCCGTTTTTTTAGCCTTTTTAAACGGCTAGAGCTGCAGTGGGAAAGCTCCAGGTTGCTTTACACGGGTAACAAATACCGGTTTTTGTTACCCGTGTAAAAAGCAGTGTTTTTAACGTGTAAGAGCCGTTTTTTCGGCAGTGGGAAAGGGGTAGCCCTTTACCCGTTAAAAAAAAAACCGGCATGGGGTCCCCCCCCCACTGCCGTAACCAGCACCAGGCTGAAGGAGCCGGGGCTGGTATTAAAAAAATCAGGAAACCCGACAAATAGGGGTTCCCTGATTTTTTACAACCAGCCCCAGGCTCCAGGTCCGGGGCTGGTTCCCAAAATACGGGGGACAAAATGACTAGGGGTCCCCCGTATTTTAAGAACCAGCCCCAGGCACAACCAGCCAGCAGGGTAATGCCACAGCCGGGGGACACTTATTATATAAGTTCCCGCGGCCAAAGCATTAACCCTACCGACCAGTCAGCCTGGCCAGGGGCCCTGGGGGAGTGGGGACCCCCCCAATAAAGGGGTCCCCCCCCTCCAGGACTTACCTGACCAGGCTGAAGCCTGGTGCTGTCCTCGATGCCCCTGGGCGGTGGGCATCGAGCTGATGGTATGGTGTAAAAAATAGAATAAAAACCATTGTCTTTTACTGGTGAACTATGAGTCCCAGCAAGCCTCCCCCGCAAGCTGGGACTTGGAGAACCACAAGTCCCAGCCTGCGGGGCATTAAAGGGCCGGAGTCCGAAGAAATCCATTTGGGAAGCTGTGGAAGGAAACCATACTCACCTGTCCCATACTCACCTGTCCCAGGCGGAGCCGCACGATGTAAACAAACACCGTGCGTCTCCGTGTCCGCTTGGTTCGGGTTTTCGGTTTGTTTTTTTGCAAAGAACTTACCTGGACTACGTCGCGCTGGGACAGGTGAGTATGGTTTCCTTCCACAGCTTCCCAAATGGATTTCTTCGGACTCCGGACCGCCGACGCCGACAGGGATACAGACGCCGACACGGACCAGGACATCAGGACCAGGGCTACCTACGGGCTCAAGATAGGTAAGTATCAGTATGTATGTGTTATGTATGTATTAAACTTTTATTTTTCACGTGTGTCAGTGTGTTTATTTAACTCTTTCTTTTACTGTGGAACTACAAGACCCAGTGGGCCCTTTAATGCCCCGCAGGCTGGGACTTGTGGTTCTCCAAGTCCCAGCTTGCGGGGGAGGCTTGCTGGGACTCATAGTTCACCAGTAAAAGACAATGGGTTTTTATTCTATTTTTTACACCATACCATCAGCTCGATGCCCAGGGGCATCGAGGACAGCACCAGTCTTCAGCCTGGTCAGGTAAGTCCTGGAGGGGGGGACCCCTTTATTGGGGGGGTCCCCACTACCCCAGGGCCCCTGGCCAGGCTGACTGGTCGGTAGGGTTAATGCTTTGGCCGCGGGAACTTATATAATAAGTGTCCCCCGGCTGTGGCATTACCCTGCTGGCTGGTTGTGCCTGGGGCTGGTTTTTAAATCCCCCCCCCCTCCCCCCCCCCCCTATCTTTACACTGCTTAAATGGGTTTTTAAACGGGTAAGTGTGAATGTGACAAAAACAGCTTTTAAACGGTAATTTACCGTTTAAAAGCTGCAGTGGGAAAGAGTCTTTATGGCTCTTACCCGTTTAAAAAAAACGGGTCATTACCCGCGTAGGCAGTGGGAAAGCAGCATAAGTGTGAATGTGACAAAAACAGCTTTTAAACGGTAATTTACCGTTTAAAAGCTGCAGTGGGAAAGAGTCTTTATGGCTCTTACCCGTTTAAAGACCCGTTTCAAAAAAACGGGTCATTACCCGCGTAGGCAGTGGGAAAGCAGCATAAGTGTGAATGTGACAAAAACAGCTTTTAAACGGTAATTTACCGTTTAAAAGCTGCAGTGGGAAAGAGTCTTTATGGCTCTTACCTGTTTAAAGACCCGTTTAAAAAAAACGGGTCATTACCCGTGTAGGCAGTGGGAAAGCAGCATTTATACTCTACTAATTCAAAACATTTGCAAATCAGGAAGGATCAGGAGAGCTGTAGTGATATGCTGCAAAGGTTTCCAAATGATTGGTGCTGCTAGGTCCAGAGCCATTGGCGTTGTGTGTATGTTGTTTAACTTCTCTAGCCACAAAGTGACATACAATTCAGTCTTTTGGGGGATGCTTTGTTGCCAAAGCATGCATGGATACATTTTGGATTAAAGTACAAAACAAGAGTAGCTCGAAGGGTCATAAATCAGGTGCAGATGTCTTTTTAGGACTCTATACGCTTGTTAAAACAATAGTGTGTTTATTGCGTTGCTTAGTGTGTAGGAACACAACAGTCCTCTTGAGCGCCATTTGCCTGCTGTGATTTTAGAAAAGACGCTGAATTTGGGAGTGATTTGCTAAGGGGATATATTTTAACTCCATCTTAATGGACCTGGTATCTGTATTCACTTACAAATCACTTGATGCAAACAGACATGGCAGCCCAGTGTATACTTTACTTGCATCTTCACTTCCAGCAATTTGCTGGTGCATGCTCAGAGTCTAGGAGGCATGTCAGTCTGTAATGTATTGACAGCTATCTTTTCTTTTTCTCAGGTATTTGGTATTATTTTATTAGTACATCACATATTAATTAAATACCTAGCTAATTGCTTGTCTTACATCTTTCCGTATTTTGTCATTTGATACACTAATGAAACTAGAGATTCCCATTCAGCAATGAATGGGAATGAAAGTGTGCGTGTGTGTTTACAGAGCTGTTCTTTGAATAACAGAGCAGCAGGGCTATGATAATGTAATGTGCTGGCATTCTTTAATATTTACCTGGTTGTTTAATGACAAGGTCACAAAAGGACAAACTGTGTTCCAATAAGAACATATTCATGAGTGTTGTATTGAAGAAAAGTTAATGTTCTATATGAATTCTCAGCATTCCCTTTGGAAATATTTCCCAAATAGCTGTTCCCTTTCCTGGCCATATGCACCTTATTGAACGAACGCTGACAGGATAATTATGTATCTGTCAGTAGTGTAGAAGCTTGGCTTCATATAAGGTTAGAACTGTTTTCATTTTTTTTTATACGGCCGGTAACAAGCAGGAGATGAGCGTAGTGTAAAGGCTTCCGGCCTCCATACACTTATCCGCAGTATCGCATGCAGCCTCGCATGCGATACCTCAGCCACTGACCACCAGTCCTTTAGCATATAATGTATCCTATACGACCCCAAGCAAGTGCCTTCGGATCCTGCTGGATAAATCTTATGTGCAGCCCTTGCGGTATCCAGATCTGATCCAATGCGCACAGGGCTGCGCATTGGAATCTGAGGTTAGGCAAATACGATTTGGGCACTTTTCAATTGATTTCTCAGGGGATACTTCGGAATCGGGTTAAAAGAGCGTTGTAAAAGTGTATGGGCACCTTAAGTATATTGTTGCTGTGGAGCCCTGATAGATGTGGTCTGGCATTTCTGGGGGCATCCAATTAGCAGCACTAATGTTTGGGCTGATTAAAAATGTGCTATTTATAATTGTACCGTGAGGTCATTATTAGACTATCCTGCTATAACCCGTTTCGGGCAATGACATGTGGGATCCTAGATAAGTTACTTTGGGCCCATGTGTTAACATCGGGGGTATGGATCATTGGCTAGACAGCAACTAGGTCGAAATGACTAAAGGTCAACATGGGTTAGGTCGACAGGTCATTAGGTTGACTTGGGGAAGGTCAACCTTCAAAATGTTAACCATGGGCTTTTTCTCTTTTTTTTTTTTTTTTTTCAACCCTGTCCACATGGACACTGAAACGTAGCACCATGTCATCTCTCATGGCTCGCTGCAATCGCCATGCTTCGTGTGCGGTGCCTCACTACGCTCGGCACACTATTTTTATTCTCCCACCACACTCTAGTGGATGGTAGGGCATGAAATATTGCCTGTCGGCATGGGTCGGCTCAAAAAAGAAGTGAAAAACCCCAGGTCGACCTTCAGTCATGTTGACCTTCCTGCATGTTGACCTAATGCTTGTAGGCCTAGTGACTGTATTCCCTATGCCACTATAATTACCAGCTATCGGTGATAATAGGATAGCTCCTGGGGATTCCATTAGCCACATTTTTGTTTCTCCTATAAACATGCAGGGAATGTACTAACTTATCTCAAAAAATATATATATACTTGCCAGTGTAGCACAAATGACTTTAAAGATGTTTTAATTCCATAATAATAATAATAATAATAATAATAATAATAATATGCAGTAGAGAATTTGGGGGAAGATTTATCAATGCTACTATCCAAGCTGCTCCTTTTATTTTTCAAAAACCGCCAGCAACATGAGTTACAAGCTGATTTGTTGGTGCTTTATAGCTCTTCAAACTTTAATACATCTGCACCTTTTTGTTTTTATTCATCTTCAATCCATATTTCTGTAAGTGATAAATTTTAATTCCACATTTTTCAGTGCAAGAATTAATTTTAATCTGTTCACCGTATATAATCTTCCAACAATCCGTGATAAAACATGACTAATAATTTCTGGTACAACCAATGTATTGTAAAGTACTTTGTTGCCCATGAATTGGATTGGTACAGATTAGTGACACTCCATAAAACAACTTTTATTGGTTGACAACAGGCCAATGCTGGACATAGTATTTTATTACAGTGTTACAATGTTAATGTATCCTCTTGGGAGTTACGTGCTTTCATTGCAGTAATGTTTGACAGATATATTGTATGCGTATAATCTGATTTTTGTGTTTCCGGTGGGATTGTTCTGCTGATGCAGATTGAGTTTCCCTGATTAGGGTAACGGTCCAATGTGTTTTTGTTTGAATTATAATGCAAGTACACTACAGCGTGACTGACTTCGCATCCACTTGATTTGCCTTCAAGTATTTTTAGCAGACCATCATGACATCACCCGTTGTTTTTATGTCACAATAAAGAGTTGCATTATGCTATCCATTGGGAAAATTCTGTAATGTCTGACAATAGAATGATTAACCTTTCTCTGCATAAGAATAGTGGTGGGTCCCTTCCTTCGGACTAGGGTGTTTTTTAGGGTTATCGATTCTTAGGAAAGCTGCAAATGGTCAGAGCTGGTTATAGTGCACCGCAATGTTCGGCCCACTTCACATGTGGCAAGGGTATATACGGTAGCCGTTTCACAAAACTGAGGCATGTTTCCTCTTCTGTGGGAGTGCTAAGGCCTGGGTCTCCGACCTCTAAAGGATATTTCCTGGCATCTTGTATAGCACTGCGGTGGTGGACCTGCGAAACCCACAGGGAACAGGATTCAGATGTGGTAACATTAAGCGTTACACAAGCTTTGATAAATCTCCAGCTCAGCTTTAGTTAGTTCAGCAGAGATTTTCCCAGTACAAGGAAGGAAAGGCATAAGGAGCCCATAGACGCTACGTTGCGTCCGGCTCCGTTTTGTACTATGCGATGCGCGCTCCCGCGCATCACATAGTACGGTACAAAAAGTATGTGCTGCACATACTTTTTGTACTAGGTACACATCGTATCGGATCGCAGGGCATGCACTAGGGATGCAATCCGATCCGATGTGTACTTTAAAAGTACAGAACGGACCGAATTACACTATTTAATGAAAACTTTATACTAAAATTAAAAATCCAATTTCATCTAGGACTATGTAAAAGTAAATCACCGGGACTGATCTAGACAACCAAGCAAGAGAGAGAGTACCCTGGATGTAATCATATTCTTACTATGATACAAGATGCACATTCCACCTTTATTTTCTTTGTTTTGTTTTCTTACTGTATTATAATAATAATAATAATAATAATATCACTGACAATTTATACCCCTTTCCCACTGCAGCTCTTAAACGGTAAATTGACGTTTTTCCCCCACAATTTACCATTTAAGAATGCAGTGGGAAAGTGCCAGAGTTGAAATACCAGTTAAAGTTAACCAGTATTTCAACCCGTTTAAAAAGCAGAGTCCTACACGTTTAAATACCGTTTTTAAGGCAGTGGGAATGCCTCTTAAACAGTATTTAAAATACCACACTACTTCCCCCTCCCCTGGTACCTGCCCTGTACCCACCCTCCCCATATACTTACCTGCGTGGGGGATCCGGGCAGCGGGGTTCACGCACTGCTGGGGAGGCATCGGGTCCGGCATGGGCACAGTACTTCGGGTCCCTCAGGATGCTGGGCAGTGGGGACGCAGCGGGGACCATCCCACATGGGCACGGTGCTGTGGGTGCTGGTAGTGCAGCAAGGTCATTTCGGGGTCAATACGGCGTCGGGGCAGTCCCTGCAGCTGATGGGAACTAATAGTTCCCACTATGCGCATATCTAATGAGTGCCGTGCATATCAATGAGACGCTAATTACATATGTGCATATGTAATGAGCGGCTCAGTAGACATGCGCATAGTGGGAACTATTAGTTCCCATCAGCTGCAGGGAATGCCCCGACGCCATATGGACCCTGCTGCAGAGCCGGATTAACAATGGGCCTGATGGAGCTATAGCGTTGCTAGCCCCCCGGGAACCGGAGATACCGCCAGGCAAACCTAGAACGTTTTCCCCATAGGATAACATGGGACCCGCTAAGTCCGACCTCCACCCAGTTCCAACGGCTGCCAGTTCCCCCTACAGCATCACAGAAACTCGAGGTTGATCTCAGTCAAACTCAAATCGCTGGGCCTTCAATCTGATACCAGGCTGGTCCATATGGGTTCATTGGTTCTAGAGATATTGCAGGTAAAACTATTTTTTTTTTTTCATTTCTGAAATGTAATTTCATGACTGTTCATGTTGTTTGAGGGCAGATTTCTTTGGAACCAAATGGCCCAGTTTCACGGGACCAAAATCATTCGAAGGCTACATGTAAATGGGTCAGTTGGTTCCGAAGATATAGCTGGTTGTTTAAAGGGGGCGGGGTGGTTTTCTCTCCCCCTCACACCAGAAAATGCAGGGACTAGGCTGGTGTAAAAGGGGCCAGTCCGAGAATGTCCCTGCATGATCCTGGGACCATATTCCCTGCATTTTCTGGTATGAAAGGGGTATTATTTCAAATAGACGGGACATGCAGTGCTCTGAATACAGCTGGGCAGCCCCCTGCTCTCTGCTCGGCTGTTAATGGCTGTCATTTCTGCCCGGTGGCGACTGTCCCCCAGTTACCGCGAGCATGTATTCCCCCTTGGCAATGTGCATGTAATCCCACATGGCAACGACATGGAACCCCTGGCAATGAACATGGAACCCCTGGCAATGAACATGTAGGTAAGCAACACTTATGTAGCATAATTTTTAATAGGCATTATGGTGTTTGGCATAATACGTAATGGAGATTATGGTGTGAGGCTTAACATGTAATGGGCATTATGGTGTAAATTTTTATTGTGTGCCTTTGGCGCGCAATGCCCCTATTTATTAAGCATATTGTGCATTATTGCTCAATCTGTTTGGTATAGTGCAGGCATGTCCAAACTATGGCCCTCCAGCTGTGAAACTACAAGTCCCATCATGCATTGCCAGTTTTGCAATTAGGGAATGCTAAAACTATGTCAAGGCATGCTGTGACGTGTAGTTTCACAACAGCAGGAGGGCCACTGTTTGGACATGCCTGGTATAGTGTGTATTTTGGCTCAATCCATGTGGCAAAATGTGAATTTTGCCTTAATCTGTGTGGCATAACGTGAATTTTGACTCAATCTGTGTGCCATAGTGTGAATTTTTGCTCAATCTGTGTGAATTTTGTCTCATTCCATGTGGCATAATGTGTAAGAAGCAAGTACAGTATAAGGGGTAACTATTGTGTTGCATGATTTGTATAAGGAGTATATGGTGTGGTAAACTTATACCCCTTTTAGACCAAAATTCCGGGTCGCACCCGGCTTTTTGGACCCTGGTTGAAGCCAGGTGCGACCCGGCGTTTAGGGGCATTTACACCGGACGGGCTTAAACGCCTGCACCCCCCCTGTAAAAGGGGTATTAGGTTACCACATAAAAGGTGCTGACATATTGTCTACCAAGTTTCGGTTTTCAGATCTAGATGTAAAAACTGGCTCAAACTCCCCTTGACTGTTATGGGTAGAGTTAATCTTATTAAGATGATAATATTACCAAAAGTGCTTTACCTCCTACAACACTCCCCCATTTATATTAGTGATACGATCTTCAGGAAGCTAAATGGAGTGTTAACTTCCTTTATTTGGAAAAATAAAATCCCTAGAATCAAACTTAAGACTTTAATGAAACCTAGAGATCAAGGTGGTCTTGCTTTACCAGACTTCAAGAGGTACTATGCGGCCTCGCAACTGGTGCATCTTCGAGAATGGATAAATGAACAGGCCCAATCCCCTGAGTTAATAAACTTAATAAACAAGGCCGTCCCTGGCCATTCCCCTTTTCAAGCCATTCTAACTAATAGATGTCGCAAAAATCACCCACAGATACTTAACCAAGCGATTAAAGTTTGGAAATGGTTGAATAGGGAAATGGACTACAGAGATATAGACCCAGAAGTTAATTTCGCTTCACTACCCTCCTTTGGGGAATTAGATAAACAGCAGGGTGCTGCTGTATGGTCAATGTATGGAATAAATAATATGGGGCATATAACAGCTCAAAACAGAATCAAACCCTTTTCACGACTACGTGAGGAGTTTGATGTGCCTAATAGCATGTTCTTTAGGTATTTGCAAATGAGAAGTGCTACTGAGAAGTATATGCAGGAGTTTTCCATATCAATTAAAGATAACCCAATAAAAAAGTTTATAAGGAAACTAAATGCCACGAAAAGTATATCTAAGTGTTATAAATTCATTTCCACTCTAGCACAAAATTATCAGCTAGATGACCTCCTGGGAAAATGGATTGGGGATATCCCAGAAATAACTCAAGAGGATTGGGAAAAGGCCCTTAACCCCTTCCCGACATTGCCTTTTATGTTAATTTTTTTTTTTTTTCCTCCTTGCGTTCAAATAAGCGTAACTTTTTTAATTTTCCGGCTATATAGACACATGAGGGCTTTTTTTTTGCGGGACAAGTTGTACTTTGTAATGGTACCATTTACTATACCGTATAATATTCTGGGGAATCAGGAAATAATTCAATGTGGGGTAAAAAAAAATTCCACAATTTTGCGCTAGTTACGGTTTTTTTGGAGTTCATAGTTCGTTTAAAATGATGGGTTATCTTTATTCTATGGGTCGTTACGATTCTGGTGATACCAAACTTATATAGTTTTCGTTATGTTTTACCACTAAAAAAAAATATCGCAACTTTTACGGTTTTTCTAATTTGCGTCGCGTCGCCATGTTCTGCGGCTTATAACTTTTTTATTTTTCCACCTACGGACCTGGGTGAGGGCTCATTTTTTGCGGGCTGAAGTGTACTTTTTAATTAATTTAATTATGGGATATGGGCGACTTTCTGATCTCTTTTAGATATTTTTTTTTGGGTACGCGATGCGACCAAAAAACGTAGTTTTGGCGTTTGGAATTATTTTCCGTTTACGCCTTTAACCGTGCGGGATAACTAATGTTATATTTTAATAGATCGGACTTTTAGGAACGCGGCGATACCAAATATGTTTATTTTTTTTTATTTTTTATTTATTTTTATTTGTGAAATGGGGAAAGGGGGGTGATTTGAACTTTTAATATTTTTTTATTTTTTTTTTATTTTTAAACTTATTTTTTTTTTTTTTTTTACTTTTACTACAAGGCCCCCTAGTGTACTTGACCACTAGGGGGCGCGATCGCCTGTACTAGGTTCAGCCATAGAGCTCTATGGCTGAACGTAGTGATTTTCAGCACTTTCTATTACATCCTGCCTCAGGCAGGATGTAATAGGAATACTGACACGGCCAGCACAGGGGTCTACATTAGACCCCTGGCTACCATGGCAACCGATCGGCACCCTCCGATCTCGCCGCGGGGGGCCCCGATCGGTGCCGGAGGGGGGCGCCCCCCCTCCGATCAGCTATTTAAGCACTGCGGTCGCTTTGCCCGCGGTGCTTAAAGGGTTAAACGGCCACGATCGGCGAACTCGCCGCTCGTGGCCGTGAGAGCAGGGACCTGGCTGTAATATACAGCCATTACCTGCTCTCTTTCAAGCCAGCTCACTCCGTGAGCTGGCTTGATTCCCCCTCAACCGACATATGACGTAAATGTACGTCATATGTCGGGAAGGGGTTAAGATACCTGGATTAGCAACTGCCTCAGTAAGGCTGCAACAAATACAATATAATATATTACACCGAATCTACTATACACCTACAAAAATTAATCGATTCTCACGG
This sequence comes from Crinia signifera, assembly GCF_055691185.1. Classification (NCBI taxonomy): domain Eukaryota; kingdom Metazoa; phylum Chordata; class Amphibia; order Anura; family Myobatrachidae; genus Crinia; species Crinia signifera. The sequence continues at coordinate 243,947,508 of NC_139220.1, forward strand.
GAGAATGGGGATTCTTGTCCAAAATGTAAAGTAGGGGGCTGTGATTTTTGGCACCTAGTGTGGCAGTGTAAGTTTGTGCAGAAATTCTGGCAGGATATAATAGGCATTTTCCTAGAATTGGGAGTCCCGAACCAGGAGCTAAAGCCTAGGGCCCTGATACTGGGTATCTGGTACAACTTAGGGAACTCTCCAGAATTAAGGCAATTGGCCATCAATCTTGGTTTAATAGCGAAAATGTGTATTGCCAGATCCTGGATGGCAAAAACCGCGCCAGATAAAATGGAATGGATGAACACGGTTAATATGATTTTTGATCATGAGAGGGAGGTCTATCTTTTAAGGAATAATATTAAAAAATTTCACTTAATTTGGGGGAGCTGGTTTCACTCGTTATATTATAAAGGAGCATCCTATATAGCTGACTCCTAGCTGAAATAAAATTAATTTATGTTATCTATGAGAATAGATATATATTTAAATAACTTTAGGGCACATAATGAGATAAAAAATCTGAATAAGATATCGGGTTAGGGGAGGGATTGGGAGGGGAGGTGGGGGGTTGGGAAATCATAATCACTGTCACATATACTTTGTGAGTATTATTAGTAAGTTGTTGGTCTGCACGATCTTGGGCTGTGTACTTAAAGCAGTCCAACACGTAGTTAGAAGTATATATATTGAAATGTGTGAATACATATCGGAAAAATAGTAGACTTTAGTTATAAAGACACACAAATAAAAACACGCTATTTATACACTTTTTTTTTTTTTTTTATATGTTTTATTCCTTATCCGTGTGTCCTTCCATTGAGGATTATTATTGTGATCAATTATAAAGTTTGGGTCCCCAATAGCCGGCCCTCACGTAAGATGTAAAGATATAACAACTAAACTTCACTAAATCTGAGTGAAGGCGAGGAACTTAGGTGTATTTGAGATCCGGCTGTTGAAGAGCAAACTAACTGAGGAGGAGAACTGCTGGAGGCATGTGGAGTGTAGGGGGGAGGGGACAATCTTTTGTGTTCATTACCCCTTCATATATGGTGGACGTGGGGAGTAGAGAGGTAGGCGCTATTGTCTTTGTGGGTATGTATGTATTGGTAATGTCTTTTTGATGACCCCTGTTAATAATTGTAAGATCATAACTTCTGTATATTTATATATGGAGGGGGTCAAATGTATGGTAAAAATGTTGTATAACGTAAAACTAATAAAGAAATATTTAAAAAAAAAAAGTTTCGGTTTTCAGTATTTTTTTATGACTGGAGTGCCGCCTCACCCCGCAAGTATTTTAGGACATCGGCGTCCTGCGGGCGCACCTTTGGAGTGCACCCGCCAATATATCTCCCTGCATTTTTCTTATGCCAGCCCCCTGCCTTTTCCAGGCATATATAATTAGTTGAAAGTATTTACACAAATAGAGACACACCCATGAGCAGACCACCCAACCAGAACACTGGTCACGCCACCCACATTATTAGGTGCTGGCCGCAACCCCTATTATTGTGCATAATAGGCCCTTGATCATTTTCAGCTCCAGGCCCATTTAGACCTTAATCTGGCTCTGCCCTGCTGCACCACCAGCATCCACAGCACAGTGCCCATGTGGGATGGACCCCGGAGCGTCCCCACTGCCCAGCATCCAGAGGGACCCCAAGTACTGTGCCCATGCCAGACCCGATGCCTCCCCAGAAGTGCGTGAACCCCTCTGCACGGATTCCCCACGCAGGTAAGTATCAGGGGAGGGTAGGCAAAGGGCAGGTACCAGGGAAGGGGGGGTATATTACTGGTTAATTAACGTTTTGTAGCTTTCACAAGGGGTTCAATGTGAAAGGTACAAAAACGGTAATTAACCAGTAATATACCATTTACTACATGCAGTGGGAAAGGGGTTAAACCTGCTTTGACCCGTTTAAAGAACCGTTTAAAAAAACGGGTCAAAGCAGGTTTGGCAGTGGGAAAGCAGCATTAAACTGTTTGCATTATTATTATTATTATTATTATTATTATTATTATTATTATTATTTATTTTGGTCAAAGTTTAGTAGGTGGTGGTGGTCAGGGATAGATTAAAGGGGGGGGGGGGGCAAAGGGGGTCAGTTCCCCTGGGCCCCCCTCTAGCTAGGGGCCCCCTGTGGTTGTCATGTATTTTTAAAGACTTTTTGTTTAACTAAAGGTTTTGTGCATGGGAGTGGGGTAGTGCTGCAGCTTCACCTATCTGCCAATGTGACAATGATTAACGGTGCTGAGCATCGGGTTCCAAGGCACACTGACAGCACAAGTGTGCAGTGCATTACTGGGAGTTGACTATGGGGGTTATTCTAGTCCATTCTTTCTGTCAAAATCCTTCTTAGATGGACAAAACCATGTGCACTGCGGGTGGGGTAGATGTAACTTGTGCAGAGAGAATTAGATTTGGGTGGGGTTTTTCTTCAAAGTGAGAACTATATTGAAGTGTAAAATCATGCAGTCAGTATTTTCCCTGCACAGAAACAAAATAACTCACCCAAATCTAATTCTCTCTGCACATGTTACATCCGCCCCCCTGCAGTGCACATGGTTTTGTCCATCTAAGAAGGATTTTGTCAGAAAGAATGAACCCCCTAAGTCCCATGACACTTTGCACAAGAGAAAATGGGGCACAAGGTGGTTTAGGGTCAGGTGCGCCTGACCTGAGTTGTGTTTCTTAGCAGCTGATCTATGACAGGATAGTTAGTCCTGTACGAGGTGAACAAAGGCAAAAGGAAAAGGTTTGAGCAGCACTGAATGAGTTAAAATAAATGTATATGACTATGCTTAAAATAAAAATTCAGATTGGTTGGATCTATCACAAAGATTTAATAATAATACTAAAAAACATGAAGCCAGAATGTATATAGGCAATAAAAACAATATTATTAAAAAGTGAAATCTGTATCTAACCAAACCATAAGTGTGGATTTGACCCGGAAAGTCCCAAACGTCCAACTGATTAACAGTGATGTCTCCCACTTGGCAATGGGGAATTCTCAGACGTCCAGTTGGAGCTGTGGTTGTGTCCCCAAATGTGCAATATGGAGGGAGGACAAGATGTTAGTCTCAGGAGTGGCCCAAGATGGCACGAATCACCAACTCCTACCGCTGGATGGATTTAAGCGGGATTCCCCATTGATGGAAATCTCCAGTTTTTTTAAAGCGGCAATCATTTACACTGCAAAACCAGTTTGATTTTGAAGTGTAGATGATTGCCACTTTAAAAAAACTGGAGATTTCTTCCAAAATCTCTCACTTTCTGAATATCTCATCCTATTAAATCTCACCCCTAGAGTCTGCTTTGCACACAATAACCAATGTTCATGCAGCTGATTATTTATAGTTAGACTGTGCATGTGCCAAGGTACTCTATTGATGCCGCCTGCAATCGGCAGTGCTATGGATCGCTGGAGTGAGGTGGGCCTCAAAACCAGTATCTTGCCTAGGGTCCCATGAGGTCTAAATCCACCTCTGCTCATGGTTATGGGCCTATTTTTATGAGGAGACCTGGGGTTGTTAATCTGACCCTGACCTTTTTATACCGCAGCACACTGCAAGGGACATAGCAGTGGCAAATATTTCTGGTATGCATAGTTTCATTCCCGGTTCCACAATGGCAATGCACAGATGCCTGGGGAGACTTTGGGGGTATTAACCCCTTCACGACATTTGACGTATATATACGTCATGGCCGGGAAGTACTTCCCGACACATGACGTATATATACGTCATGACTTCAAACTGTCACTGCGTCTAGAGACGCAGTGACAGAGGGACGATGTCTGCTGTCCCTGACAGCAGACATGTCCCTGCATGCCCAGGGGGGGCTGCGATGCCGCCCCCCCCGTCGGCGATCGCTGTGATTGGCTGTTCAGTGTGAACAGCCATTCACAGCGTTTTCTGTGTCACCGGCGAATAACGTTCGCCGGTGACACGGGATCGGAGGTGATTGGTGCTGTAAAGTACAGCACCAATCACCGCGGGGTGTAAGGGTGACACTGGTGTCACCCCACCTCACCCCGCCCGCCCCCAAAGGCCGTGATTGGTTCGTCGGACCGACGGACCAATCACAGCCATGGAGGGGGGTTTAAACTAACGGTGACTGCACTGCAGACGCCATTCCGGTCTGGAATAGCGTGCAGTGCGGTCACCGTGCCCAGCTGCCGCCATATACTGACCAGAACCTTGCTCAATACTTACCTGATCACTGCTTGGGATCTTGCTTCATCTTGTGACATCCTGTGCTGTGTTGTGCTGTGTTGTGCTGCTGCAGTGTCATCGAGTTAGAGAGAGAGATAGAGAGAGAGAGATAGAGAGGCCTAGTGACAGAGAGTGCTATATTTTGTGCTGCTGCAGTGTAATAGAGTTATAGATAGAGAGAGATAGAGAGAGATAGAGAGATAGTGACAGATTGTGCTATATATTTTTTATATAACTGACTGCTGCCCCCCCTTTTGTGCTGATCAGTATAAATTAACTGATCAGCAACTTTTTGGGGGCGCAGGTTTTTTTTTATATATATATATATATACCTGTCAGTGCTGCTGCTGCAGTGTCATAGAGTGATAGATAGTGAGAGATAGAGAGATAGAGAGAGATAGTGACAGAGAGTGATAGAGAGTGCTAAATTTTGTGTCTGCTGCCCCCACCTTTTGTGCTGATCACTATATCTGAGGTGATCAGCAACTTTTTGGGGGTGCAGAGGTTTTTTTTTTTTTATATATATACCTGTCAGTTGCTGCCAGTTGCACCAAAGGTTGTGCACCTGCTGCCCCTCACTGGTAATCAGTGTCGCATCACTGATCACCTTTTTTTTTTTGTGGGTGCTGTGGGGTCTTTTTTTAATTTTTTTTTACACACACTGTGATTTTGTGGGTGTCCTGTGGCCACTGTGCGCTGATCAGTGACGTACATCACTGATCAGCTTTTTCGGCACAGGGTTGATCTATTTTTTTTTTTTTTTTTGTATAAAGTATTTTTTTTTTCTGCACTACATACACACTACACACTACATACCCCCCGGGTTGAAATAAAGTTTGTACCCCCCCCCTACACTATACACGTGTTGAAACATTTCACTACCAGTAACACAAAAATAAAAATGGCATCCCAAATGTCATCCCAAATGTCATCCCAGTCATCCAGAAGAATGTATTCAGTGGAGGAGGCATATGCCATACTTGCCTCTGACTCTGACACAGCCAGTGAGGCAAGCGGGGAATTTGAAGGATTCGTCTTAAGCTCCTCTTCCTCCTCTAGTGATGAGAGACCCCCTCAAAGACGCCCCCGTAGAGCAGCTGAGACCCCCCCCCCAATAATTGATCTCGTATGGACCCCACCACCAGACAATTTTGAGCCCCAGGTTCCTGAGTTTTTGGCCATGCCAGGAATCCAATTTGATTCCACAGGTCTCAGAGAAATTGACTTTTTTCAAATTATTTTTCTCTGATGATTTTATAAATTTAATGGTGGACCAAACTAATTTATATGCCCAGCAGTTTATTGCTCAAAACCCCACGTCATCATTTGCTAGGTGGACCCCTGTAGATGCAGTAGAGATGATGACGTTTTGGGGTCTGGTGTTTCATATGGGCATAGTAAAAAAGCCACAAATTAGGCAATATTGGAGTACAGATGTTCTGTACAGCACCCCATTTTACCGTATGGCCATGACTCGGACTCGTTTTGAGGCAATCCATAAATTTATACATTACACCGATAATGCACAGTGCCCACCCAGAGATGATCCCACCTTTGACAGGCTATTCAAAGTCAGGCCGGTCATTGATCATTTCAGTGCCAAATTTGCAGAGCTATACATCCCTGATAAATGTATTAGTATCGACGAGTCCCTTATACATTTTAAAGGAAGGGTTAAATTCCGCCAGTACCTTCCCAGTAAGAGGGCAAGGTATGGCATAAAAATGTATAAGCTGTGTGAAAGCACCACAGGGTACACCCACAAGTTTAGGGTATATGAAGGGAAGGATTCAAGAATTGAACCGCCAGAATGCCCCCCCTCCCTCGTAGGTGTTAGTGGAAAAATTGTCTGGGATTTAATGCACCCCTTCCTGGATAAGGGTTATCACCTCTATGTGGATAACTTTTACACCAGCATCCCCCTGTTTAAGGCCCTTGGTTCAAGAGGTACAGCAGCTTGCGGTACTGTGCGCAAGAACCAAAGAGGCCTCCCCAAAACGCACATTGCCCAAGTACTAAGAAGGGGTGAAAGCAGGGGAATATGCACCGAAAATATGTTGTTGGTCAAATATAAGGACAAGAGGGATGTCCTTATACTGACAACAATTCATGGAGACAGTACCACCTCCATCCCTGTACGAGGTACCAGTACCCACACCTCAAAACCAAATTGTATCCTAGATTACAATAAGTACATGGGCGGAGTGGATCTTTCAGATCAGGTACTGAAGCCGTACAGTGCCCTGCGGAAAACAAATATCTGGTACAAGAAGCTGGCCGTGTATATCATCCAGATGGCACTGTATAACGCTTACGTGCTATTCCGTTCTACCGGCCAGAGGGGGACATTTATGCACTTTCAAGAGGAAGTCATAAAGGGCCTAATATTTGGGAACCAGCAGGCAGAGGGCCCCAGTACTTCTAGTACTGGCCCCCGTATTGTACCAGGGCAGCATTTTCCCAACGAAATCCCCTCCACTGCAAGAAAGGGCAGGACACAAAAAAGGTGCAAAGTTTGCTATAAAAAGGGAATAAGAAAGGAAACTATTTTCCACTGTGAAACTTGCCCCGACAAACCCGGCCTATGTATAAAGGAGTGTTTCAAAATATACCACACATCTATGGATTATTAGGTTCATCATTTCACCGTGCTTCGGGGGTCTTGCTAATGCCACATAGCACCCACCATTCATTCCACCAGAATCTGAGCTGCAAAATCCAAAAATCACTCCTTCCCTTCTGAGTCCTGCCATGCACCCAACTGGTATTTTTTGGTCACATGTGAGGCATTGCCGTACTCTGGAGAAATGGGGGCACAGATTTTGGGGTGCTTTGTCTCCTTCATTCCTTGTGAAAATGAAAAATTTTGAGCCAGAAGTACATTTTTGTGTAAAAAAATGTAATTTTTCATTTCACAGCCCAGTTGTACCAAAATTGGTGAAACCCCTGGGGGTTTGAAATGTACACTATACCCCTAGATGAATTCCCTGAGGGGTGTAGTTTGCAAAATGGGGTCACTTGTGGGGGGGTTCCACTGTATTGGTAATGCAACATAGCACCCACCATTCATTCCACCAAAATCTGTGCTCCAAAATCCAAAAATCACTCCTTCTCTTCTGAGTCCTGCCATGCACCCAACTGGTATTTTTTGGTCACATGTGAGGCATTGCCGAACTCTGGAGAAATGGGGGCACAGATTTTGGGGTGCTTTGTCTCCTTCATTCCTTGTGAAAATGAAAATTTTTGAGCCAGAAGTACATTTTTGTGTAAAAAAAATGTAATTTTTCATTTTCACAGCCCAGTTGTACCAAAATTGGTGAAACCCCTGGGGGTTTGAAATGTACACTATACCCCTAGATGAATTCCCTGAGGGGTGTAGTTTGCAAAATGGGGTCACTTGTGGGGGGGTTCCACTGTATTGGTAATGCAACATAGCACCCACCATTCATTCCACCAAAATCTGTGCTCCAAAATCCAAAAATCACTCCTTCCCTTCTAAGTCCTGCCATGCACCCAACTGGTATTTTTTGGTCACATGTGAGGCATTGCCGTACTCTGGAGAAATGGGGGCACAGATTTTGGGGTGCTTTGTCTCCTTCATTCCTTGTGAAAATGAAAAATTTTGAGCCAGAAGTACATTTTTGTGTAAAAAAATGTAATTTTTAATTTTCACAGCCCAGTTGTACCAAAATTGGTGAAACCCCTGGGGGTTTGAAATGTACACTATACCCCTAGATGAATTCCCTGAGGGGTGTACTTTGCAAAATGGGGTGACTTGTGGGGGGGTTCCACTGTATTGGTGCTTTGGGAGTCTTGCTAATGCAACATGGCACCCACCATTCATTCCACCAAAATCTGTGCTGCAAAATCCAAAAATCACTCCTTCCCTTCTGAGTCCTGCCATGCACCCAACTGGTATTTTTTGGTCACATGTGAGGCATTGCCGTACTCTGGAGAAATGGGGGCACAGATTTTGGGGTGCATTGTCTCCTTCATTCCTTGTGAAAATGAAAAATTTTGAGCCAGAAGTACATTTTTGTGTAAAAAAATGTAATTTTTCATTTTCACAGCCCAGTTGTACCAAAATTGGTGAAACCCCTGGGGGTTTGAAATGTACACTATACCCCTAGATGAATTCCCTGAGGGGTGTACTTTGCAAAATGGGGTGACTTGTGGGGGGGTTCCACTGTATTTGTGCTTTGGGAGTCTTGCTAATGCAACATGGCACCCACCATTCATTCCACCAAAATCTGTGCTGCCAAATCCAAAAATCACTCCTTCCCTTCTGAGTCCTGCCATGCGCCCAACTGGTATTTTTTGGTCACATGTGAGGCATTGCCGTACTCGGGAGAAATTGGGGCACAGATTTTGGGGTGCTTTGTCTCCTTCATTCCTTGTGAAAATGAAAAATTTTGAGCCAGAACTGCATTTTTGTGTAAAAAATGTAATTTTTCATTTTCACTGCCCAGTTGTATCAAAATTGGTGAAACCCCTGGGGGTTTGAAATGTACACTATACCCCTAGATGAATTCCCTGAGGGGTGTACTTTGCAAAATGGGGTGACTTGTGGGGGGGGTTCCACTGTATTGGTGCTTTGGGAGTCTTGCTAATGCAACATGGCACCCACCATTCATTCCACCAAAATCTGTGCTGCCAAATCCAAAAATCACTCCTTCCCTTCTGAGTCCTGCCATGCGCCCAACTGGTATTTTTTGGTCACATGTGAGGCATTGCCGTACTCGGGAGAAATTGGGGCACAGATTTCGGGGTGCTTTGTCTCCTTCATTCCTTGTGAAAATGAAAAATTTTGAGCCAGAACTGCATTTTTGTGTAAAAAAATTTAATTTTTCATTTTCACTGCCCAGTTGTATCAAAATTGGTGAAACCCCTGGGGGTTTGAAATGTACACTATACCCCTAGATGAATTCCCTGAGGGGTGTACTTTGCAAAATGGGGTGACTTGTGGGGGGGTTCCACTGTATTGGTGCTTTGGGAGTCTTGCTAATGCAACATGGCACCCACCATTCATTCCACCAAAATCTGTGCTGCCAAATCCAAAAATCACTCCTTCCCTTCTGAGTCCTGCCATGCGCCCAACTGGTATTTTTTGGTCACATGTGAGGCATTGCCGTACTCGGGAGAAATTGGGGCACAGATTTTGGGGTGCTTTGTCTCCTTCATTCCTTGTGAAAATGAAAAATTTTGAGCCAGAACTGCATTTTTGTGTAAAAAAAATGTAATTTTTCATTTTCACTGCCCAGTTGTATCAAAATTGGTGAAACCCCTGGGGGTTTGAAATGTACACTATACCCCTAGATGAATTCCCTGAGGGGTGTACTTTGCAAAATGGGGTGACTTGTGGGGGGGTTCCACTGTATTGGTGCTTTGGGAGTCTTGCTAATGCAACATGGCACCCACCATTCATTCCACCAAAATCTGTGCTGCCAAATCCAAAAATCACTCCTTCCCTTCTGAGTCCTGCCATGCGCCCAACTGGTATTTTTTGGTCACATGTGAGGCATTGCCGTACTCGGGAGAAATTGGGGCACAGATTTTGGGGTGCTTTGTCTCCTTCATTCCTTGTGAAAATGAAAAATTTTGAGCCAGAACTGCATTTTTGTGTAAAAAAATGTAATTTTTCATTTTCACTGCCCAGTTGTATCAAAATTGGTGAAACCCCTGGGGGTTTGAAATGTACACTATACCCCTAGATGAATTCCCTGAGGGGTGTACTTTGCAAAATGGGGTGACTTGTGGGGGGGGTTCCACTGTATTGGTGCTTTGGGAGTCTTGCTAATGCAACATGGCACCCACCATTCATTCCACCAAAATCTGTGCTGCCAAATCCAAAAATCACTCCTTCCCTTCTGAGTCCTGCCATGCGCCCAACTGGTATTTTTTGGTCACATGTGAGGCATTGCCGTACTCGGGAGAAATTGGGGCACAGATTTCGGGGTGCTTTGTCTCCTTCATTCCTTGTGAAAATGAAAAATTTTGAGCCAGAACTGCATTTTTGTGTAAAAAAATGTAATTTTTCATTTTCACTGCCCAGTTGTATCAAAATTGGTGAAACCCCTGGGGGTTTGAAATGTACACTATACCCCTAGATGAATTCCCTGAGGGGTGTACTTTGCAAAATGGGGTGACTTGTGGGGGGGTTCCACTGTATTGGTGCTTTGGGAGTCTTGCTAATGCAACATGGCACCCACCATTCATTCCACCAAAATCTGTGCTGCCAAATCCAAAAATCACTCCTTCCCTTCTGAGTCCTGCCATGCGCCCAACTGGTATTTTTTGGTCACATGTGAGGCATTGCCGTACTCGGGAGAAATTGGGGCACAGATTTTGGGGTGCTTTGTCTCCTTTATTCCTTGTGAAAATGAAAAATTTTGAGCCAGAACTGCATTTTTGTGTAAAAAAAATGTAATTTTTCATTTTCACTGCCCAGTTGTATCAAAATTGGTGAAACCCCTGGGGGTTTGAAATGTACACTATACCCCTAGATGAATTCCCTGAGGGGTGTACTTTGCAAAATGGGGTGACTTGTGGGGGGTTCCACTGTATTGGTGCAACATAGCACCCACCATTCATTCCACCAAAATCTGTGCTCCAAAATCCAAAAATCACTCCTTCCCTTCTGAGTCCTGCCATGCACCCAACTGGTATTTTTTGGTCACATGTGAGGCATTGCCGTACTCGGGAGAAATTGGGGCACAGATTTTGGGGTGCTTTGTCTCCTTCATTCCTTGTGAAAATGAAAAATTTTGAGCCAGAACTGCATGTTTGTGTAAAAAAATGTAATTTTCCATTTTCACATCCCAGTTGTACCAAAATTGGTGAAACCCCTGGGGGTTTGAAATGTACACTATACCCCTAGATGAATTCCCTGAGGGGTGTAGATTGCAAAATGGGGTGACTTGTGGGGAGGTTCCTAACTTTTAGCACTTATGGTGCCTAGAAACCTACATGGTGCCTAAAAAAAAATCTCATAAAAAGGAGGCTCCAAAATCAAGTAGGTGCTCCTTCTATTATGAAGCCTGTGGTTTGGTCAACGTGCACACTAGGGCCACGTGCACACTAGGGCCACATATAGGATATTTTTGAAAACAAAAGAATTGGGGGAATCAATTTTTAGTCACATTTCTCTAGTAAAATCTACTGTATTCGTTAGAAAAATGTATTAAAATTGAAACTCTGCAAAAAAAAAAGAAATTTTGAAATTTCACCTACACTTTGTTTTAATTCCTGTGAAACACCTAAAGGGTTAACAAACTTCCAAAATGCTGTTTTGAATACTGTGAGGGGTGCAGTTTTTGAAATGGCATCATTTATGGGGGTGTCTGACATACAAGTCCCTCAAAGTCACATCAGAACTGAACTGGTCCCTAAAAAAAATCAGTGTTTGAAATTTTCTTGAAAATTTGAGAATTTGCTAGTCATATTTGAAGCCTCCTAGTGTCCAAAAAAAATGAAAAGGAGGTTGAAATAATGATTGCAACATAAAGTAGACATATGGTCTTTGTTAGTTATTAACTATTTTGAGTGGTTTGATTATTTGTCTCACAAGCAGAAAATGTGACATTTTGCATATTGCTAAATTTTCCATTTTTTCACGATATTTTGGTATTTTTCACAAAAAAACACAGACTGTATCGACCAAAATTTACCACTAACTTGAAGTACAATGTGTCACGAGAAAACAATCTCAAAATCACTGGGATAAGTAAAAGCAAAAAAAAGTTATCCCCACTTAAGTGAGACATGTCAGATTTGAAAAAAAGGGCTCTGTCATGAAGGCACAAACTGGCTCTGTCATGAAGGGGTTAAGTTGATGCCAAATTTATCACCTAGGCAAAAATTCTGCACTTTTCAATGTTTTTTTAGGTCGAATTTCAATTTGACCTTTCAGTTAAAGTGGCAATTTTCATGGTTATGGCTAAATTGTGCACGTTTTCACCCAGTTTCTCGTCTGTTTTCGTTGATGCCGTTTTGACCGAAAAAGGACTTAACAATGGGAGACAAAGACAGCAGTTAAGTACATAGGGATCGAAAAAGTCCTGTTTTTTCAGCCAGCCAGAATTGAATACCCCTTTATCTATATTGGGTAAATAATGAGGCCCAATAATTCAGTTTGCAGTACTGTAAGTATTGGAGCATCAGAACCAGCAGGCAATTCTTGCTTACCATGTGCTAGGTGTCCAGTTGGTATAATGATGCTTCTGCAAGGAAAAGCAGAGCACGAGCATGTAATATATAAGAAATAAAATAAACATGGTATCTACATGAATACCATGTTATATATGCTTTCATCATTAATACATGACATCATAGTTTCCCTTAATCCATTTGTCATGTATCTGGCTTGTGTATTCAGGTTAGCAACCCAACTGACACCTGTTAACACCAAGGAGACAGTCACAGACCATTAGCTGTTGGCAGAACATCATTTTCGTGTTCCTTCATATACAGAAATGTAATTTTTTTTTTCTCATTAGAGAGAAGTGTTTGCTTTGGCCAAGGCAGTCCCATGCTAACATGATGTTTGCCAAACAGGTCAATGTCCAGGAATTTTCCTCAGCTGCAGACGATTTTCCAGTTATAATTGTCTGCAAGGGGAAATTACACCTGTAGACATAAATGGGGAATATCAAGTTTGTTCCCTGAATTCACAGATGTTGGTCACATGCTGTCTGCGTAAGTCTGTAATAATGGTGGGCTGAGGATATGCTAGGAAAGGTTAAGGACAAGTGTGACAGGCAGCAATACTCAGCTGGGTTGTGATCGTGGTCAGCTTTATTTACAAAGTTCAAGACAGACACTGCGCTTCTCTGCCAGGATGTAGATACGTTCTTTTTCCTCTCTCGTATACACCATAAAACAAACAAAACAATGTATATTATAATACACAATTTCCCACAATATAGTTCTAAGACTTTTTTCTTTCTATTCCCTGGGGATCCTGATGTTCGATATCCCTGGGAGGGGGAGGGGGAGGGGGGGGGGAGATGCTTACTTATTGCTTATACAAATAAGTCTAGGACAATGCACATCAAGGTATCTATAAAACCACATACTGCTCACATGAATACTTACTTGTGCATGGTATTTTTGACTGCCATCCAGGTATCTTCTTTATAAGCGATTAACCAGTTGAACTTCAGTGATCGACCTAATGAATGTCAACCTTCGCGTGGTCGACCCAAAGAACCCAACCCTTCTGGTAATCCTTCGTTTCAGGTAGTGACATATTTTTACATTTGACTATATTGAATGGCTTGATAAGATTTGTCATTCTTTTACTTTACCTCATGTTCTAAACCTAGTGATTAACATACTTCCCCCTGGGGGGGGGTTACGTTAAACAGGTGGGCCCCCTTGCACTTGTCATTACACAGCGCCTCCCCGCTACTGCAGGGGCTGCAGGGCTATTGTTACGTCACTGATCGCAGGGAAGGTTCCAGTAAAGCACTTTTTACTCATTACCACCCTAGAACACCAAGGTGTTATCCTACATCTCTCAGACCCCAGGAGTGCCAAATAAGGTGGTTGGGATGCAAGATCAGGCCCCCCTCAAAGCCACACCCCCTCTCCATGATGAACACCTTCTACAAGCACATGGACTGCACCGGGTGACAGTTTGTTACATGACATCTCTGGAACACATTCCATGTCTAGGCCAGCAAACTGACCAGGGCAGCATCCACACCTCTCAGTTTGTTGCATGCACCCCCCCCTCCTGCATGGAGGTAGATTAAAACTTGATAAATATGAAATAAAATAACACATGACATTTGAGATTGTGGGTGAAATTTAGGTACTTTGTGTATTATCAAGGCGCCCCCGATGTTGGTCGTGCGAGGTTTTAATCGCATCGCATGCCATGCACCCGATGGCATGCGATGCGATGCGATTTTTGCCCCCTATGCAATGAAAGATTATGCACCCCCACGCCACCCCCCCACTATAAACGTGAACCCGAAGCGTGGCGAGCGGCGGCGGTACGCGTCCTCCGACCTTTTCATACCCCCACTATCCACATCGGCGTGGAGTTGAGAATAGAGAGTGTGGCGAGCGCAGCAAGCCACCGAACCCGAAGCGTGGCGAGCACACGCGGATACCTTCACAGGTATCCACGTCCCCTCGCGGGCTTCACAGGTATCCGCGTTCATTAGCCACGCTTCGGGCTCGGTAACTCGCTGCGCTCGCCACACTCTCTATTCTCAACTCCACGCCGACATGTATAGTGGGGGTATGAAAAGGTCGGAGGACGAGTTCCGCCGCCCCCTGCGGGCTCGCTGCGCTCGCCACGCTTCGGGTTCACGTTTATAGTGGGGGGTGGCGTGGGGGTGCATTTAACATTGTAAGCACTCATTAGGGTGCTTATACGATTTTTTATCGCATCGCATTGTATGGCATTGTATGCCATATACAATGTCATACAATTTTAAAATTGTATGACATTGTACAATATCGCGCGATATCGCATCGCATACCATCACATGGATTTTGGTATGCGAAATTTAAAAGGATGAGAGATTCAGAAAGTGAGAGATTTGGTAAGAAATCTCCAGTTTTTTTTAAAGCGGCAATCATTTACACTGCAAAACCAGTTTGATTGTGCAATATAAATGATTGCCGCTTTAAAAAAACCTGGAGATTTCTTACCAAATCTCTCACTTTTTGAATCTCTCATCCCATTAAATCTCACCCTGTATCTCTTAGCTATGCGGGTACCCAGAACCTTACATTCAAAACTCAGTGACAAGTTGTTGAATTATCATTTTTGTAGTCAGTGTTGGGCAATGTCGTTTCTGTGTACAGTAGTGAAGTGTGAGTGAATATCAGTTATACAGGAGTATAGGAGGCGTTGAAGAATACAGCATTAGTCGATGTAGCTGTTTTATAGTCTAGGAGACTGATGTAGAGTTGAATGAATTCCTCAGGTTTATCTTGTTTGTTTTCCCACTGCTCTAGCCCTGAGTATTGCACAACTCTGTCTATCTCCACTTGCCGCTATAGGGGTGTACCGGTGTAGTAATGGAGCTTTTGCGTGAAGAAAAAAAAGTTTAACAAGGACATGATGATGGAACTGCCGGCTATGCAGACAGGGTAGTGGGACGCTCAGTGGGCGTGTCTTTTGGGAGTGTCTCAGACATTTCAATGCAAGTGGCTACATCAGGCATGTCCAACCTGTGGCCCTACAGCTGTTGTGAAACTACACATCCCAGCATGCCTTGCCGTAATTTTATAATTCCCTAATATCAAAATTGTGGCAAGGCCTTCTGGGATGTGTATTTTCACAACAGCTGGAGGGCCGCAGGTTTGACATGCCTGGGCTACATTAACAGATGCAGAGCCACAAGCATTGTAGGCCATGGTCTGATGGATAAACTGCATCTGCCATAGTGCTGGTGCAATTTTCGATGGTGGTATAGGAAAATGCACCCATCGGAATTACAGTGTGCATCTGTGATTAAAAAGTGGGCTTTTTAGACCGTACACATTTGGCTGCATAGCTGCGCACAAGGCCATTTGCATAAACCCGCTGCCAACACAATGCCAATAGACTTTTGCTTGTGTCTAAGAATCAGGCCTACGAGAGCAGCACTACCTCCTCTACTATGACACGGCTATACATAATGCATCTCTCAGGTATTGGCAGACACTTATTTTCAGCACAAAATATAAATTCTATTTGTCCCTCCCCAGTGTATTGTATCATTTAACAAGAAACGCATGCGAAGGTCTAGTATCAGATCAGGTTTTGTAATAAACAGCTATGTACAGTATTATAGATGCTTCGCCATCTGGAATATCTAATGGTTGCATTAGTGTAACCGAAAATGCAATATTGTTTACAATGACTTCATACATTTTCTCACCCATGCACATATTCAGTCACACGTGTCTGCAAAGGTTTAAGCTTGGGGTAATTGAACCCTACATTTGTGTTTATATGCGAGTTGCGCCCCAGGTACTAGTTCAGATCTGGAACAGTTTGCGATCTAAAAAACTGTGTATCTAAGCATTAATCATAAACAGAGCTTGTGCTTCCTGGCAACACAGGGCTGGCTGACAATATGGGATCTTAAGGTCACAGCGCAGAACCTTCAACAGCTGTATGAACAAAAAGGAAACGGTACATGGACCAGTTTAGTGTAAAAAAAAAAAAAAAAAGATATATTAATTTACAAAAAAAATGAATGTGTGTTTTCAGCAAGAAATAAGTTTTATTATTAAGGTAGGATGTTGAAATCTGCTTAAAAACAGGTTTTTTTTGTATAACTATATTTACATAATCTCTAAGAAAAATAATAGACTTAAATGCCTACTGTCAGCTGCTGGTTAGTTCTTAGACCATAACATGGCTTGAATATTTAGAATTCTGTATGGTATTTATCTTTAACCAATGTACAAGATGTTCCACAAAAAAAAGGGTAACCAAAACCGTCATCACATGCCTGACATTGTCATTGCTCCTGGTGCTGCGGTGTCTGCTGGAACATCTTTTATTATGACTAGCCATGGACTCTGTTTGCAGAAAAGTTTCCACCCAAGACAGATTAGTTTAGTTTTGGTGGTGTTCCGTACGTAACTTAAACAATAACTTTCCACATTACTGGGTGGCATACTGGCTGTTGGGTACTTTTTTTAAAATACCCTTTATGTGCAGTGGTGGAACTCTTCTCCCCTCCACCCCAATTTCAGAATATTCAAAATGGCAGTGGGTGACAGAGAGAGGCAGGTGGAGGCAGAGTGTGACAGGGAAACACAATGGGTGACAAGAAGAGGGAAACAGGGGCATCAGTGGGCCCCTTAGTCCTCAGGGGTCCCGATGTACTGCACCTGCTGCACCATACTTGGCCAATAAAGCTGCTTCTCAAAGGTAATGTGAAAAAGGTATATTTCAGTACTGATGCTAGTCAATAATTATAACTAGTGTTATACACACGGTACGATTTTGTGTGCTAGATTGTGCACTATCTAGACAGTTTTGAATAGCATGCTAGATAGTGCACTATATCTTACCGTGTGTATGCCCTATCCAATGCAAGATGCGCGCTCTCGCAGGTCGTCTGGGAGGGAGCTGCTCGGATGAACATGCAACTCAATTCTGTCTAGAAAGCATAAGATAGTATAGTGTAGTATAGCTGTGACTTATATCGTATATGATATCTTATGCACATTGTATGTTATTTTAAGCACAAATCTTATGCTTTTGACCACTGGGACTTTCCTGGGAAATAGTATACAATATCATCCGGGACATAAATTGTACCGTGTGTACGCACCTTAACAAGTATGCAATCGCCACTGTCTGGCTGGCTAGAGAAGTGCAAACCCTCTAACAAAACACACTCAGCGGTGCTGCTGTAGCCACAACCTTAACCCACTATTTACAATGTATAACAATTTAATTAATTACAATAAAAAAAGACATTGATCAACATATTTTCATTCAAATAATATAGTGTAAGTGCATCAATAGTTCTAAAACCAGTAAAATTACAAATATAAAAGCTGGAGACTGTCTTTTAGTGGATCTCAGAGTCATTGTTTTAGCCAACAAGAATATACTAGTCCAATAGCAGCTTATTGTCTCTGCATAAATAATAGTAGCGCCAGCGGATGGCATAATGCTGTGGAAACTCTCAATGCATACCTCCCAACTGGCCCGGTTGTTGTGGGACAGAAGCTCACAGAGCGCTGGCAATGCGTCCACAGATGTGAAAACTGAGAATGGCCCAGTTGGAGGGCTGTGCTCATAGGCCACAACCCTTGGTCATGAGGCCACCTCCCCAAATTACGGATGCGCACCTTCGCTGAGCACAAGCTTCCCTCCTGCCTCCTGTCCAAATTTGGGAGGTATGTCATTACAGTCTCTATAAAAAGCTTGTCAAAGAGTATTCAGGTGTCCTACATCCTTCATAAATGGGCCCCATAGTCTACTGGAGTGGAGCTCAATTTAGCCCAGGGTTGCCAACCCTCCCGGAAAGGCCGGGAGGATCCCGAAAATCGGGTCCCCCTCCCGGGCCCCCGGAAAGGTGGGCAACCCTCCCGGATTCCGGGGGTCCCCTTCCCCCCATCATTTACCTGTTGGCAGAAGCTTGAAATTGCCGCGATGGTGTTTTGGCAGAAGGGGCGGGGCTAAATATGTAAATTTGGCATGTTTAGCTCCGCCCCCTATCCGGAGACCCGCATATTGCGTGATTTGGGGTTCTCCCGGAGAGGAGACTGTAAAAGTCGGCAACCCTGATTTAGCCGGAGATTATAATCTCGCTGGCCATGCCCGCCCAGCTGGAAATGGGGGCACAGCCTTTTCCCAGAGGCAAGGCCACACCCCTTTTTGTGGCCCCCACGGAGTCCTGGGCCTGCCTTCCAGTTTATGTGATATGGATTAGAATGACTGGATAGTAGCTACAAACTACATGAGGCTTCAATGCATTTCTCTGCTCCTGCCAGCTTTCTCAAGAAGGTCAAAGGTAGTTTTATGTGCAATAGCTTTTAAGCAAAGAAACAAATGAGTTAATCATAATACATAATACATAGTGCATTTTCTAGCATGTCGCTTAAAGCAGACTGTTGTTTCCATCAGGTGACACCTTCCTGTCACATGTTCCAGCTACTTAGTGCATTCTCCTGGACATTCCAGAGTCACAGTACGGCCACTGTTCTTTCTCTTGCAGAAATTAATAATGTTTGCAATGTGATACTTTCTGGTGCCTAATTACCTGGTAATGAGTGAACAGCATAACTGTAACACGGAAACAGTAACGTCTTTTGTTATGTAATTCCTTTAGTTTATGAGTTTACATTCCCAATAATCTTAACATTTTTACTGTACACCTTTCAGATAAACAATGAGAAACACGATATTCATATTATATTTACATAGTCTGAAAACCAGTAATGGGGACCTGATACATTACAAAAAAGAACTTCTTGTTACATATGTGGTCAAACATATACAGGTGAATCACATTAGCATATTCTGATTTTATTGATTCTAGGAAAAGAGGCTCTGTGAGCCTCTAGCCATGCCCCCAGCCCCCTGGCTGCAGGAATAGACGCTGTGCGCTGCTTAGCAGCCGACAGGGGGGAATCCCAACAGCCCCCCCTCACCGCGGGACACTGCCGCCCGCGGGTGGGACAGCGGTACAGGCCCTAATAATCGGGACTGTCCCGCTGAAATAGGGACTGTTGGGAGGTATGTATACAGCATACTCAAGGTTCACGGACATAAGAGGTTAAGAAACAGCCTCCCAACTCTATACTGCATAATATGCTGTTTGCTCAGCAAAAACAAAACCACATCAAGTCTAACACTAAGTTATGGCTTCTAAACACAAGTGACTATATTGCTATTTAGGTCCTAGGATAGTCATTTAAAGAACCCAAGATTACACCCATGTCATGTAAAGCTAAACAAGTTCCTAAAATATGTTACAGTCAGTGCCAGGCTTGAATTAGGCACACTAAGACCCAGAGGCTGGGGGGTAAATCTTTCTGCTGTCATACTGTATGGTAGTCTACCAAATGTTTTGTAAAGAAATGATGACATCTTTATAACATTACTATATGTCATTTCTCTGTGCTTCGATTACAGGCAAACAGACAGAGACACAGTGGTGTAGCTAGGTGCCACGTTTCGCGCCCCCCTCCCCCCTAACACTCTGCAATGCCCATGACATACTATATAACACTCTGCAATGCCCATGACATACTATATAACACTCGGCAATGCCCATAACATACTATATAACGCTCCGCAATGCCCATGACATTCTATATAAAACTCTGCAATGCCCATGACATTCTATATAACACACCGCAATGCCCATGACATACTATTTAACACTCCGCATTGCCCATGACATACTATATAACACACCATACACATTTGACACATAAGTGCCACTTACCTACATGCTCAATGCCAGGGGCTTCATGCTCGATGCCAAGGGGCTTCATGCTCGATGCCAAGGGGCTTCATGCTCGTTGCCAAGGGGCTTCATGCTCGATGCCAAGGGGGACTGAATTTGCTCGTTGCCAAGGGGAACAGAACTGTGCAGTGGCCCACTCCTGGCTCCCCGACGCTATTTTCAATTCAATGCACCGCCAGTAGTGTGTAGCAGGGAGGGAGCAGTAGTGTGCAGCAGGGAAGGAGGGTGGGAGCAGTAGTGTGCAGCAGGGAGGGAGGGTGGGAGCAGTAGTGTGCAGCAGGGAGGGAGGGTGGGAGCAGTAGTGTGCAGCAGGGAGGGAGGGTGCAGCAGGATGGATTGCAGTAGTGTGCAGCAGGGTGGGTGCAGTAGGGTGGGAGGGTGGCTGCAGTAGGGTGGGTGGGTAGCTGCAGTAGGGTGGGAGGGTGGCTGCAGGAGGGTGGGTGGCTGCAGGAGGGTGGGAGGGTGGCTGCAGGTGGGTGGCTGCAGTAGGGTGGGAGGGTGGCTGCAGGAGGGTGGGTGGGTGTTTCTGCAGGAGGGTGGCTGGCTGCAGGAGGGTGGGTGCCTGGCTGCAGGAGGGTGGGTGCCTGGCTGCAGGAGGGTGGGTGAGTGGCTGCAGGTGGGTGGCTGGCTGCAGGAGGGTGGGAGTACACGATGGTTACACACCCCCCCCTCCCTCCCTCCCCCTCCCTGTGCTGACACACTGACAGCCGATGCAGCTGTACACCGACCTCTCCCCCTGTCAGTGTGTGTGTTCATGTGCGCACTGCCCGCCTGCTCACGGCTCCCCCACTGTGTCCGGGAAAGAGACGTGCTGTGCTGCTATGCAATATTCATATCTCCCGCTGGACCACTAGCCAATAGGCGCTTGCGGTCCAGCAGCCACCAGTTGATTGGCTGCTGGACCGTAAGCGCCCATTGGCTAGTGGTCCAGCCAGCGAGAGATATGAATATTGCATAGCAGCACAGCGCGTCTCTCTCCTGGACACAGCGGGGGAGCCGCGAGCGGGCGGGCGGTGCGCACATGGACACACACACTGACAAGGGGGGCTGGCAGGTAGCGGGCGGGCGAGCTGGCGGTGCTGGCACAGGCACAGCTCCGGCGCCATGCTATCTTCCTGCGCATGGAGCGTGTGCTCCACCGGCACCGCCCTCGCTACGCCTCTGCAGAGACAGTATCAGACATCTACTCCATTTGCTCATTAGAAATGAGAGATGAAGCCACCAGTTTGATTCCGGGTCCAGGATCTCCAAGCAGAATGTTCAGCATCTTAGATATACATGGATGCAAGTTTTTGAGTGGTGCGATGGGATGTGCCTGGAATTGTACTGTATATGGGCATATTTAGGCTGTGAACACACGGTGCGATTCTGGCTATTGATTTTGAATATATAATTAAAATCGAATAGAATGTTAGTCTGAAGTTAGTCTGAATCGCACATTGTTCAGCCACATTCGATGCTGATTCACTGTCGATGTGCATTTATCAGTATTGAATAGAAAAATAGACTGCAAGCAAGTCTATCTTGACCATCTCACCTTTAGAATGTATTTGGCCTAGAGCCACATTGCAGGATACAGATGGAGCCGGGCTGGTCTTTGCAGGGGATGGCGGCAGAATTGCCAGCCGCCATCCCCCGCCAGCCGCCACAGCCGCCATCTGTATCTGCGAAAGGGGAGGCGCGCGCACGAGATGTGAACACGTCCCCTTCCGACGGCGCTTCCCCCGGGTCCCCGCAGGCTTGTCGGCGGTCACCCGGGGTCCCCACCGCCTCCCCGAACCCCCCCTAACCCTGTCCGTTTCCCTGAAGCAGAGACGCCCCATGCCCGATAACTGAGACGCGCGTGCGTGTGAGAGGCACGCGCATCTCAGTCAGATGGAGTGCCTCACTGCTGGCGGATCGCCAGTGGAGACAGTCTGGCGATTCACCAGCAAGAGAGAGCCCGGCTCCATCTGTAGTCTATATCGGCATACACACTGGGCTTTTCAGACCCTTTTCTAAGGGATCTGACTAGATTTCTTAGGAATGGAGCACTGATCACTCCTTGTGTATAGCCCTGCAGCAATTGCGATGCGCGATCCCGCACGTCTCAATCAGCTGAAAAGTGTGTACAGGGCTTATATCTAAAGTACATCTAAAGTGCAGTTAGACAAAATCAGATAGCCAAGCGCAAATCGAACCTGAATCGCACCCTGTGTGCACACCTAGCCAGTAGATTAAAAAACCTAAAGACATTTTACAATTGCCCCAGAATTACATATGTTTGTAAAATGTAACAATGTTGGTGACCACTTCAGGCCTTCACTACTTAACACATTTTCTTTTACTTTTGTAACACCCAGGGTGACTTTATCATTCGGGACTCCAGAATCTGGGGGGTGTAATTACACAATTACGGAGGACAGGCATTCGTGTTGTACTTAATGCAAACGGCAGGTGTTGAACTTCTAAGACGTCACCTCCGCACTTTCACCTGTGGTTCTGGAAAGTGGGTATTGGTGTTTGGGTGGTGGTGGTGGGAGCATTAAGCTGATGCTTGTCCTAGGGTGCCGAAGCACCGGCCCATAGAGACACCTATAGCACTGAGTAGTTGCTTTTACAGTACACACCCTACATCTATAACACACAATACTCTCTACCACTTCGCTGTCATATTTCATTCATGTGATGCTCGGTTTTTTAGGCTGAGCTGGTTTGGGGGTGTCCTATACTCCAGATGTGAATTCCATAACATTAGGGACCTGCTATCCCCCGCACACACACACTTGCACTCCAATCACATCATGAAGCATCTGCTTGAGCGCAGCACTCCTACATAGTAAGCTGTGGGGCAGATGTATTCTGTCGGCACTTATCATGCCGCTATTGCACTTCCTGCTTCGCCTCATTACCGACCAGATGTACGAACATCTTGTCCACCGAAGCGCTGTCCCTGCTGTGGAGGATTGGGCAACACCACCTGCAGCTGTCAAAATGGATAGCTGCAGGTGTCGGAGTGGTTAGCGCTGCTTACCATCCATACATTGATTTGCATTACCAACGTGCGCAGATACCACTTCACCCTTATAATGACGCATCATAAATCCCCCCCCCCTCCCGTATCTCTGGTGGGAGAGAAAAGACTGATGCCTGACTCATGCACAACAATTTAGTCACAGACCAGGCCTTCAGAGCCCAGAACTGATACAAAGTGATTGGAGTGGGAGTGACACATTATTGTGATTATTGTTATTATTATTATCATCCATTTTTTCTATAGCACCTTAGGGGGTCCACAGTATCTTACGGTACAGAAACAGAATGAACAAAGCAAGAAAAAAGTAGAATCCAATGGTTAGGTGCTATTGTAAGCAGCAGGAGTGAGTTGAAATTCTAATTGGGAAGGACAGACAGGGTTGACACAGATGGGGGAGAAGGTATTCAATGCCAAACAGACGAGCTATGATGGCGAGCAGTGCCTATTGCTCACCGTCATAGCCCGCCCTCATCGGCCGCGAGTGCGGCTGTCAAAACAGCGAGGCTCGTGGCTATATGCAGAGGGCAGTGGCGTAACTATAGCACCACAGCCCCCGCGACTGTGGGGGGGGGGGGGGGGGGCGCTGTGCATGTGCGGGCGCCGGGGGCTGCAGTGCTATAGTTACACCCCGCCGCCCCTCCGCAATCCCCCGCAGTCTTTACCTGTGTTCAGTACACGCTGGTCCCGGCTCCCTTCTTCTGCTATGAGGACCACCACAAAATGTCCGCCACCATTTAGCAGACAGTTCTCTGAAACTGTCTGCTGTATGGGGGCGGACATTTTGTGGTGGTCCTCATAGCAGAAGAAGGGAGCCGGGACCAGCGCGCACTGAATGTAGGTAAGACTGCGGGGGGTGGGGCGGTTTGCATGGGCGGCGGGGCGGGGTTGGTGCTGCGGGGTGGGCGGGCGTGCGGCTGGATGCGCGGGCGGGCGTGCGGCTGGGTGCGCGGGCGGGTGTGCGGCTGGGTGGGGGGGCGCCCAAAACCTAGTTACGCCACTGGCAGAGGGGCTCGCTGCATTAGCGCCGAACCTTTCCCCGGAACATAGAATACGGTGAGGAGGTTAAACGGCGAGTATGGCTTGTTTTCTGCGATCCTCCTTGCCTGCCGCATTGAAAATATCCCAGTGAGCGAGCAGCATGGAGTAGTGGGTAAGTATGAGAACTGGGTCGCTCTGATGATGTGGGTCCTGGGAGCCCTTTTGAAGATTTGTACAGAGGTGGAGAGTGTGATAGGGAGAGGAAGAGTGATCCAGAAATAACACAGACAAAATCTTGGAGTCAGGAGTTGGGGAAGTAGTTAGTTGGTAGTAGAGGTGGCATTCATTTGTGAAAACAAACTGGGTAGGCAGGAGTGTGAGGGGAGATAAGGGGGGAGATTCTCTAAACTAAAATACGGTAAAAACCCCGTTATCAGTGTCATTTTATTTAATTATTTACAGTTTCTTATATAGTGCAGCATATTCCGTTGCGATTTACAACTGGAAACAACAGTGATAAAACAAACTGGGTAGAAACAAAGAGACATACAGGTAGGAGGGCCCTGCTGGCAAGCTTATAAAAGACATCAGCATAGAAATTATATTGGAGGCCAAAGGAGCGTATGAGGACACATAAAGAGTATGTAGGAGGTAGGAGTGCTGATCACACAACTGAGAAAGAACAAGAGGTAGAATGACATTGGTGCACAAACCAAAAAAAGGCACCAAAAATGTCAAAGCAAGAAAATCTGCCCAAAGAAACATATATCACACGTACATGCTTTAACTTGTAACATGTTTGTCTCATTTATATCACTTTTCTGTTTTGGAAACAACATCCAGTATTAGTCAGATTTCCTCTGACACAGTAACACTCACATAATACTTCAATGAAAACGAGATTATTATTGGTCGTACTTTGCTACTTCAAAATCCAGGTTGCAGGTTGGTATGCAACTATACAACAATATGTGCATTACGTATTATGAATAAGAAGATAAGTCATATTGAACAAGTGAATAGAGCCTTTATTATACCAGCAGCCAGCTTCCCATTTAAATACATGTATAAGACTCTTCTGACATTCCAACAACCATCTCTTTATATCGTTCTCAGAAGAGATAATTACTTGTCATGCAAGCTTCAGAATACAGAATACTCTTTTCATGTAGATATGCGTGCGGTGGAAACACAAAACTCAACAAGAAGAAAGAGCTTTTATTTTATTCTACTTGTCAATGTACAACTGTGCTTTACACTATGTACATAGAGGCATAATAGAGATGTGTCTGCAAACTGTCATATATCTTTAATCTTCCCAGCTGGTGTGCAACTACATATCCCAGCATGCCCTGCTACATATTTCCCCTTAGCCTCTGCTGCCTCCTGTCATAGGCTTATCACAGGAGCAATTCAACACTGTGCCTCTGCAGTCAGTGACAGCTCCTCTGAAAAGCAGCTTTCACCCCCTCCCGCTACTGGCTGCTGCACATGTGCGGCATGTGGTCATGTATGTGCAAAGCTGGAGGTCAATGAGGAGGGGGAAGATGTTCCACTTGGATCCCTAATTGCATGCCCAAAACTCCAAGAACCAGTGCCATATGAAGATGGCATTTGTTGTTGCTAAGTATTAAGCCGGCTCTATCAGACCACCAATTATGGATGAGTTTCAGCATGTGTAAACGGGCCATTTTATGGATGATGAATAGGCCCCATCAAAGCATACTTGCCTATCCTCCCGGAATGGCCATGAGGCTCCTGAAAATCGGGTCCTGTTCCCAGCCCCTGGGGAGGTGGGTAAGTCTCCCTCATGCCCCCCCCCCCCCCCCAGAGCCCCACTTCCCCCCCAAAACTGCTGAAAGAAATGCTGTGGGAGGGGCCGGGACTAAAATGGTGTGAATCACGTAATTTTGCATCATTTAAGCCCCGTCCCCTACTCACGGACCCGCGAATCGTGAAATTTGCATGGATTGGGGTTTGGGCTTTGAGACGTCAGCCTTGACCCCGCCCCCCAACCTGCAGATTTGGCTTTTCCCAGAGAGGCACATTCAAAGGTTGGCAAGTATGCATTAAAGGAAGAATAAACAAACGAATTTACTATCGGAGTGCAGTACATGTAAACATGTATTTCGAAACAGAAAAGATTTATTGGATAAAAGTCCACAAAACAGATAAGAAATTATGGCTGCAGTGGTTTGGACCTCAAAACCCCCACACAAGCCCCCCTGATAGTAAATTTCCTCCCAAGAGTGAGATCAGTGGTATACACATAAAACAGTAGTGTGTCTGGGGCTAGTATTGGCAGTGCCGTCTTTCCCATTGGCCACTATGGGCAGTTGCCCAGGGGCCCTAGGACCTACGGGCCCAGCCCAATGGGAAAGATGGTGGCCGTGGTCTGGGGATCCGATCACCCTCGCTGGGGGATCCGGGCAGGGGGATCAGGGCGGCAGCGGTAGCGCTATTTGCCGGCGGGAAGCGCTGCTGCATTTGAAAAGACTGGCCGAAGGCTCATTTGCTGAATTCAGCCAATCAGCCTCCAGACAGTTTTTTTAAATGTAGCAGCGCTTCCCGCTGGCAAATAGCGCTTCGCCGCTTCAGGCTCCTAGCTACCGCTGCCGCCCTGATCCCCCTGCCTGGATCCCCCAGCGAGGATGATCGGATCCCCGGCCGCTGGAAGCTGACTGGCTGCCACTCGGAGCCAGAGAGGTGAGGGTTGGGGAGGTGACTGGGGGCTCCTGGGCAAACTAATTTGGGGGGGTCCAGTGAATTAGGTTGCCCGGGGGCCCTTCCTAATGTTAAGATGGCCCTGAGTATTTGGCCCGATTCAGACTTGTTCGCTGGGCTGCAAATTCAAAGCCTGAGTGATTATCGGACGGCCACGCACGCGCCTTGCATATGCGCAAGCTGTTTGTGCAAACATAGCAAGGGTAAGCTAGTCTTTGCTGTCCTTATGCAAGGTAATTGACAGCTGGCGGCTGTGGGTGGCATGCTGGTATTTTATCAGAGTAACTCGGTAGTTGCAAAGAGGGGGGAATCCATTCAATGGCGAGTGAATGCAAATGGATTTCCCCCCTATGTGCACAGCTGCGAATGGGCGGAATTTAAAAACTTAAAAATACTGTGAATCTGTTACTTTCACTTTTTCTGTATTCATTTATGGGAGATTGATATTTGTGTCAAAAGTTAAGATTGCCTTTCAGTATACATTGTATACTATATTCTTGTGGGAATTATAAAAAATAAATGTAAACAAATCATTTCTTTTTCCTTACTGCGATCATATTTCCTTTTGCACACTAATTAGCAAAACTGGGCCTGTGAGCCCTTCAGCTATTCTTACTTCCTAATGGCCTGTACCTGTTTACATTCCATCGGTTTGACATTGCTGCATTAGTCAGTGACAGCTAGCACAACAGAGTTTTCGTATTTTCCCACAATGCTAGTGCATAGACGCTAAACTGTAAACATTTTACAGTGGTTTACACCTGGTGTTGTGAAAAAAACTTATAATA
Source organism: Crinia signifera (assembly GCF_055691185.1). NCBI lineage: Eukaryota > Metazoa > Chordata > Amphibia > Anura > Myobatrachidae > Crinia > Crinia signifera. The sequence goes on from NC_139220.1 coordinate 243,975,170, forward strand.
AATGGTTATTGTAGTGGTAAGCTTTACTGCCTTACAGCACTGAGGTCTTTGGTTGGATTTCCACTATGGCACTATCTGTGTGGAGGTAGGTGCGGCATATGTGTATGCTATATCTCTTGTATATTTGGCTACATCTGTCACTCAATATGTGAGTGTGTCTATAACGCTGGGTTGAGCCTCTGACTTTGCCCACACACACTCACAGAAGTATTTGCTTTTCAATATATGCATTGGGTCCTTGTATGGCTCGCCCCTTACAGTGTAACCTTCGTAGTGCGCCCACCATGGCTGCCTCATCTGGTGCACTTGTGAATGGGATGAAAAATACATGGACCTGAGTATACATTGAAATCATCCATTTTGGGTAATTTCTTTTAGGGGTAATCTATTTCACCCTGGGTAATCCTACGCAGAGTGCCTAAAATGGCTGCCGCACCTGGTACCTTGTCAGAGTGGAATACACAACCCATGGAAGTTATTATCCAAAATGCTGCACCACTCCTGCATTATGCTTACTGTGTGCTCAAGGGTTTCTTTTGTCTGTGAATTGTCAGTTACTTCACCACTGACATCCTCTGTATTATGTGCATTGTATTTTAATGTCTGTAAAGCGCCTTGAGTCCTGCTGGAGAAAGTGCACTATATAAATTAAACTTACTTACAGGGATACCATACCTCCTAACATGACCCATTCCAGGAGGGACACAATGCTCTGTTCCTGGACTTCACTCTTAATTTATGATTGCTATCCCTTGTGTTAAACAGGTTATTTGATAACAAATATGTTTCACCACATGTGATGGCAATCATAATTTAGGAGAGAAGTCCAGGTATAGAGCATTGAGTTCCTCTTGGAATGGGTCATGTTGGGAGGTATTGCATAATTTTATTCCCACCCTTTTTACGCTGAGCCGCAAATCTTGGAATTTTACTGCTAAGTGGGGTGGGGCCTAATGAGGGAAGCTCCCAGCCCCACCCCCTAAACTGGGCAGCTGCATTGTCACTCTGGACTTCTGTTGGATAAAAAGTAGGCAAGTATACAATAGATATGACCATTTCAGAGAAAGCGCAGCCTTGTCTAGTTCCATGAGATGCGACCATACCAGGGAAACTACTTAAAGCATTTAATAAAAGATCTAAAGTGAATTGAATTAAAACCCCTTCTGCTTTTGAGGCTGGTAGGTAGGGCCGGATTAAAGGGGGGGCAAAGGGAGTAAGTACCACTCCCCCCCCCCTCTAGCTAGGGGCCCCCTGTGGTTGGCATGTATTTTTTTTGAAAAAAAAAAAAATTTCTTTAGATAAAGGTTTTGTGCATGTGAGTGGGGTAGTGCTGCAGCTTCACCTATCTGCCAATGTGACAATGATAAATGGTGCTGAACATCGAGTGCCAAGGCACATTGACTGCACAAGTATGCAGTGCATTACTGGGAGTTGACGAAGTCCCATGACACTTTGCATAAGAGGGCAGAGGCTGAGACATTTGTGCTGAGCTCTGATTGGTGGAGCTCATTACATGCTGCTCAGGCCCATGGAGGACAGCAGCAGTAGCCTAGTCATGGGAGGGTATTTAATCAGAGGTAGCACTAAGCCTGTGAGGTCTCCTACAGTCCTACAGAGTAAGGTGCAGGGGGACAAAAACAGGCTTTTCATGTGGCATGTAGCATGTACTGCTTGTACTGCAGATCCTCCATGTGAATAAACCAAGTGGGACTTAACCCTGAGTACTACATTGAATAAGTCTGGTGAGTGCTGTTTTCCCTAATTGGGGACCTTCTGTATTTATATAGCATTGTCCTCTATACTCGGCTATCTATACGGCACCCTAGCGGCTACCTTTAAGGGAGGGTGAGAATGTAGGTCTTGTGTGTGTGTGTGTGTATATATATATATATATATATATATATATGTATGTATATATCCCTCCCCCCCTGCAGTTACCCATTGACCAAGTTTATACTGCCTTTACTCTGTTTTGACAGTGTAATATTCTCCCATGCAGCAGTTTGCGGCCAGTAATGACAAGTGCAAGGGACCCCCCTGTCTAAAGTGCCCCCGGGCCCCCCGTGGGCTTAGTCTGGCACTGCTGGTAGGTCTCTGGGTTTTCAGGTACATTGCACCTCCTCTAAATTCTCACTGCATCCACTAGCTGGGATATGATGCTCCGATTTCTGGGCTTGTGCAGCAGTGCTTGGTGTAGGAGTGTAATTTCACTGATCTCACTAATCTGTTTTATATTTCATACCAGGGATTTGTTACATTATCAGTCTCAGCAATGCATTGTGTGACATGCAGAAGGGATTTTGCTGTTGTGGACACTTGGTTTTAGTAGATCATACTAAGCTATGTATCCAAGCTGTGTAATTATAACGCCATAATTACATACTCCGCTGTGTCTCATTGCATGCATATCATGTTTCACATTTCCAGGGTTATTTCTTCTTATTGCGGGAGTGAATATGTTATTAGTGGAAGTTATGCCACACAGTACATACTATATCATCACTGCACGGAGGAGAAAAACTTAGGGTGACATTCTATGGGTTGCGATTTGTTTTTTTTGGCGTTAATTAGACAACAAAATGGCGATATCGCATTTTTCCTTCAAATCGCCAATTTAATGGGATGCGCTAAGGGACTGAAATCGCATATTATGTGCGTTAAGGCATGCTGACCAAAAGTGCGAGATTAATTCGCATTTTTATCGCATCCAGATGTTTTCGTACAGAACAGTATACAACTCGCTTATTTAATGCTATGCGCATTTTTAGTTGAATACAGACGCCGAGGAAGAAACATCTCTGCGCATCTAGAGCAGAGATGTTTCTTCCTCGGCGTCTCTAGTCAGAATGATTTCTGGCCAATCAGGAGCCGACTTTCTCGGCTCCTGATTGGCCAGAAATCATTCTGTCCACAGACGCCGAGGAAGAAACATCTCTGCGCCGGTGAAGTCCTGTAAGCCGGGTACCAGATGGGAGCAGCGCTTCAGCCGGAGAGGATGCCGAGGTCGTCGCCGGGGACCAGGTGAGTAGGATTTCCTTCCTTAGGTACCCCTGGGGACTACCTCGGATCCCGAACCCCGGATTCTTCAGGCCAGGAGCCCCGGAACCCCAGGACCAGCCCCGGAATCAGGACCAAGGCCCCGGAACCGGACTCTTCTGCCCTGGAGCCCCGGAGCCCGGACACAGGATCCAGGGACCGACCTACGGGCTCAAGGTAGGTAAGTATCAGTGTGTGTGTGTTCTGTGTGTATTAAACTTTTATTTTTCAGGGTGTCAGTGTGTTTTCTTTAATTATTTTTTGTACTGTAGAACTACAAGTGCCAGCGGGCCCTTTAATGCCCCGCATGCTGGGACTTGTGGTTCTCCAAGTCCCAGCATGCGGGGTAAGCTTGCTGGGACTTATAGTTCGCCAGTAGAAAACAATAGTTTTACTTCTTTTTTTTACACAATTCATCAGCCCGATGCCCACCGCCCAGGGGCATCGGGGACAGCCCCGGACTATCAGCATGGGCTGCTAAGTCCTGGAGGGGGGGACCCCTTCATTGGGGGGGTCCCCACTTCCCCAGGACCCCTGCCCATGCTGACCAGCCAGGGGGTTAATGCTTTGGCCGCGGGACCTTATATAATAAGTGTCCCCCTGCTGTGGCATTACCCTGCTGGCTGGTTGGGTCCGGGGGGGACCCCGCGCGCGTTTTTTTTTTTTTTTACTTTGCGCTTTACTGCAAACGTGCGATTTTCAGACAAGAATATCTCACATTTTCAGGACTAAAGACAGCGCACCAATTCGCACTTTTCAGCCTCCAAAACGCATCACATTAAATATGCGAATTTTGACAGAAAAGTGCGATTTGAAAAAGTGCGATTTGCGGCGATGTGGTGCGCTAAAAAAACATGCGCATTTATCTCAACGCATAGAATGTCACCCTACGTATGTATTCCCACCTGGTCCTTTTTAGGATTGCCATATTACAATACTGGCGCAAAATTATTTAATGTGAGTAAAGACCAGAAACAGGATGTTCAACTTGATATCAGCATACCTTATGAAGCATTGCAGGTCTGGATATTTTTGGTTCTTCAAGGTTCCGGTTATGTTTATTTTTATTTTTAAGCTTTTATAGGCACAGCCTTGTCACTGATGATATCATACTCCCAAAGTGATGTCACACATACCCATTGCAACTACACCATACTAGACTCTCAGGTTATTTTATTGTGTGTGAACCAGTGGCGTAACTTTAAATTTTGCAGAGATTGCAATACACATTTAAAAACAGTTATTTCCACTTGAACAAACAAGATTATTTTGAGCTCACCGGACCTCCTAGGGGAAGCAATTTTTCTCCTCTCCACTGATGTTATAAATCCTCTTGTCACACTAGGACTCCTCTTCTGGACGTCACACTGCCACTGCGGCTGTCCTTCAGATTTCCTCCGTGTGTTTGGGATAGTGGACAGGGGGCTGATGTCTTCGAGCTAGGTGCACGGCTATTTGTAGCACACGTGCCACCCTCCCGTTTGTCCTGCTAGCGCCTGCAGCTCAGCGGGGTCTCGCGGCAAAGATTATTATACTGCCGGCGCAGCCAACTCTAGTCCTCGTTAGCTACCGACAGTTCATATTTTCCATTACACCTACTGTAGCTGGTGGACAGGTTCATTACACATTTTTAAAGATCCATAGGTAAAGCTAATTACTTTACTTGATTCTGCGAGGAGACCTGGAAATGTTGGTAGCTCCCGTGGACTGGAGTTGGCTACCTCTGCAGTAGAGCAATTTAAACATGCTTGGGATAGGCATATTGATATCCTTACAAAGAAATAAGGATCAAATATGGTTGGAGGTAACATGTTTTAAAAGCGGCAGACTAGATGGGCCAAGTGGTTCTTATCTGCCGTCAAATTCTGTTTCTATGGCCAAAATGTGGACATGGAAAAGGTTGACAACAAAAAGGTCGACATGAGCGTTTCATGTTTTTTTCGGATTTATATGTGGACAAAGGTCGACATGGACAACGTATAAATGTACCGTGTCCCCTTGCATGGTTCGCTGTCCTCGCAATACTTTTGTGTATACTCATTTTGTCAGAATCATTTTTTTTTAATCCCAGCTCCATGTAGATTATATCAATATCTAAAGAATCCAGTTTTTGGGGGTTTTTTTTGCCCAAATTCAGCAATATGATTCTAATTTCTATTCTAATCTGTGTGGTGCATAGGAACAAGTGGATGAGAGTGGTGCTAAATGCTGGGTAACACATCTGTTATTGTACCTATCATTGCCCTCAGCCAGCTAGGTGATCAGCACCTCATGCATGTTGCAGGCAAAACACGCACAGCCACCGCAACATGCGTGCATTGAATTCTCAGGCCACGATGAGCGTGGCTACATCTGTAAGAACCCCTCTCATCTATAATCCCTTCTCTAAACTTCTCCTCAGTGACGCAGCTGGGGAACTTGCAATGGTCAGCGTTGCTCCACCGCTTCTTATGAACCCTTAGGAGGCGGGAGCAGACGTCTACCTCAAGTAATATTCAATGGCACATGCCTCCTACTTCCTGTTGGAGACAACGGCAAGCTCTCTCACTAGTACAGATGTAACCATCCTCATCTAGCCAATAAAAGAATTAAGTGAGTAATGGGATTACTCTGCTAATACCCTACTGTATTGTTCTATGTGGTGTATTGCAGCTGAGAACAATAGACCTTGGATAGCCATGGCTCACCATGAATATCCAGAGAAGGCTTGATGAGGATGGCTCCATCTGTACCTTAATTATAAGTACCTGACCACTCTCTCAGAGATCTTGAACCACACCCGAGGAAGGATTTCACATCTGAAACGCGTTGCACAGACGTCACAATGGAAACCTAAAGGGGACTTTCACATCAGGGCTCTGCCTTCTTAAGCCATCTGCAGTGGTGCTGAGCCTCTTGCCCCAAGACTATCTATATGCTACATGAGCATAGCCCTTGGCACCACAAATAAAGGGTAAGGGAAGGATGGGTTGGGATCGTTTGGTCTACAACAACTAGGTTGACTTCCGGAAGGGGCCGGGGATGGTCGCATGCTGTGGAGCTCCGTCACCATCCACGGAGCTTCCACCATCCCCGGCCTCAGGAGCAGCTTGCGGCGGAGGGGACGGAGTCAGAGGAGGCGGGCAGGCAGCGGTGGAGGAGGGGGGAAGCGTGCACCGCGATCCCCCGAGGACGATGCGGCCGGAGCGGGGAGAAGGCTGACCCCACGCGCTCGCCGCAGCTCAGCAGCTCACTCGCACGGGGCGGGTGTGCAAATCAGCCCAGGCGCCCGCCACAGCTCACCCGCATGGGGCGGGTGTGAAATCAGCCCAGGCGTCACCCCTTCACTTCCCCTGGGACCCACCAGCATCCCGACGCGGCCTCCGGAAATCGAGGCCCGGACCAAGCAGTGCAGCCGCGGCCTCTCCTGCCGGCTCCTGCCGGCTCTGACGCGGCCCCTGCATCTCAGGTGACGCGGCCGGCTCACAGTGGCTGAATAGTGAACGGATGCCCCCGGCAACACCACCGGCCGGGGGGGACACCCTAGGACCACCTCCACTGCCCTTTGGATGCAGTGCCGGGCAAAAGAAGGCGAAAGAAGACCAGCAGACCCGGTGAGAAGGGACCCATCCCCCGCCACCTAGGACAGGAGGCAGATCAGCCAGGAGGACCCCCGGCAATTTCACCGCAGTGGCCGGTAGGATCCCCCCCCCCAACAGGCCGCACCAGCCCCTGGGTAAACTCTGTGGCAGCTCCGCGCCCTCCCCCCCCGCCTCCACTTCCACTGACTCTCCCCCGGCCTCACTGACTTTGCCCCCTCCTCCCCCCACCACCCACGGCTCTCCCCCAGGAAGATTCAAGTTGGCGCCGCAAATGGCTGCCTAGGAACTGTGCAAATGTATCATGTGTTAACTGTACTGTCCCTGCTTAACTGTACTGTCCCTGCTTATATTGCTACCTGCCTGGCTGCTGCAACGACCAGTGGCGCCGCTGATGGCTGCCTAGGCGCTGTGCAGCTCGGCAGGTATGTGTTTCCTGTGTGATAACTGTACTGTCCCTGCTTATATTGCTACCTACCTGGCTGCTGCAACGACCAGTGGCGCCGCTGATGGCTGCCTAGGCGCTGTGCAGCTTGGCGGGTATGTGCCCCCTGTGTGATAAATGTACTGTCCCTGCTTATATTGCTACCTACCTGGCTGCCGCAACGACCAGTGGCGCCGCTGATGGCTGCCTAGGCGCTGTGCAGCTTGGCGGGTATGTGTCCCCTGTGTGATAAATGTACTGTCCCTGCTTATATTGCTACCTACCTGGCTGCCGCAACGCCCAGTGGCGCCGCCGATGGCTGCCTAGGCGCTGTTCAGCTCGGCGGGTTCATGTCCCTTATGTGATAAATGTACTGTCCTGCTTATATTGCTACCTACCTGGCTGCTGCAACGACCAGTGGCGCCGCTGATGGCTGCCTAGGCGCTGTGCAGCTTGGCGGGTATGTGTCCCCTGTGTGATAAATGTACTGTCCCTGCTTATATTGCTACCTACCTGGCTGCCGCAACGACCAGTGGCGCCGCCGATGGCTGCCTAGGCGCTGTTCAGCTCGGCGGGTTCATGTCCCCTATGTGATAAATGTACTGTCCTGCTTATATTGCTACCTACCTGGCTGCTGCAACGACCAGTGGCGCCGCTGATGGCTGCCTAGGCGCTGTGCAGCTTGGCAGGCATGTGATCCCCGCTAGTGATGTCTTAATGCTCTCAATGTAATGCGTTTAATGTCTCAATGGAATGTGTAAAATGTCTCAATGGTATGCATGTAATGTGTCGTCGTTCCCCCCCCCCCCCCCCCCCCATTTCATCCCTGCTTGATGCTGCACTGTACTCCACAAAAAATTCCTAGTGTGCGCAAGCACACATGGCCAATAAAGTTGATTCTGATTCTGATTCTGATTAGGTTGAAACCACTAAGTCAACAGGCAGCAAGGTTGATATGGGTCTAGGTTGACATGGGTCAAGGTCGACATAGGCCTAGGTCGACAGGACATTAGGTTGACACAAGCATTAGGTCGACATGGGCAAGGTTGACAGTCAAAAGGTCGTCATGGGGTTTTTCACTGTTTTTTGAGCCAACATGTGCCGACAAGCGGTATTTCATGCCCTACCATCCACTAGGATGGTAGAGCTGATTGATTGCTGGTTTATCACTCTTTATTTTATCACTTTTCAAGCTGAGTACATCTGGCCCCTAATGATGTTTAATAAATCTTATCTTTTACCTTTGATTTGTGGAGAGATTTATAAGGTGCACGCGTAACATACATTGATCACACCTTCCTATGGTTCAGTGCCAAATATTATTGACAAAACTGCAGTTACATTGAGAGGAGGGGAGTTGTAAAGATGCGCACATATGGATAGAATTGGCAAAAGATCTGGGTGTTCCTGACCGATTAAAATGACAAATCGCTCAAATTGTTCTGTGTGTATGAACGATATTGATGCCGAGGCGCGTACACACTGGTTGATAGTAGAGGTCTATGATCTTTCCTGCATGCAGAAAGCTCATAGACCAATCACTTGTGATGTGTACCAATCATTTCATGTGTATGCATGATGAACGATTTGATAAAGCTGATTGACTCCCACTGATTGACTGGCTCCCCTCCACCATCGTTAAAGTTCAATCGTTCATGTGTAATCATTTGTACAATCGTTCACTATTTGACACCAAATTGTTTGTCCAGTAGTTCTGAGGAACTCCTGGACAGATTGGATCGTTTGCGAAATCTTTCCGTGTGTATGTACCTTAAGGTATGCATGAGCTGCAATCAACAGTGTAAATTATTTTCTTTTTCTTATTTACTGCAGAAATGAAGTATCTAAAACAGGAAAAGTAACTATGTCATCTATGCATTGACAAGTAAAAATAACCATGGCAGGTCCCCAATCAAAGTTTTAGATTATTATTTATTTTTCTAGTGCCTGATAATTTGGTTGATCTCCTGTACATATTCCTGGTTTCTGTGAATGACAAAAGGCCTGTCCCTGCTAAATGTCTGTGAGCTCCTGAACTCTCTCGTAACTGTGGTCACGGCCCTGATTTAAGAGCAAATTCTGTCTCATTCTGCAATTAGTTCTGTCCTAGCAACAGAAAGAATGTGAGAGTGATTCTGCATGTGTGCAACATCCTTCCATTAAACATGCATAAAGCAGCCCTGGTGAGGTCAGGATCGCTGACAAAGCTGGACTGAGGCACAGTATAATTAATCTCACTTATTTCTTCAAGGTACCACACGTGTTCTGTTCCAAAAACCTTTCCCCTGCTAACGTGGAAAATGACCCACAACCAGGTATTAGCCACAGGCAACCGTTTTATTGGCTGTTATCATTTCAGAAAGTCTGTGATGTCAAAACGGGGTTTAAAACAGGGATTTAAATCATACCTCCCAATATGACCCTCTCCAGGAGGGACACATTGCTCTGTTCCTGGACTTCCCTCTTAATGTATGATTGCCATCACTTGTGTTAAACAGATTGATTGATAAGAAAGGTGTTTCATCACAGGTGATGGCAATCATACATTAAGAGGGAAGTCCAGGAACAGAGCAATGTGTCCCTCCTGGCTAAGTCATCACTTCCGGTGAGACACTTCCGCCACCGCGACCCGCCGGTGGAGCAGGCCAGGCCCAGCATGACACGCCGCCTCCCACCCACTCACCCCTATTTAAGGTAAGCACTATTTTGTTGTATTTTGTTCACACACACCTTGACAAAGGGGCGCTGCCCCGAAACGTTGGTTGTTCCACTGTTTGCTGAATACAGACTTTAAAAAGACCTACGAGTGCCAGTCTTTCTTCTTCTCCTATATATATAGGTGCAGGTGAGGCAGTGCACATGGTTTTGTCCATCTAAGAAATATTTTGTCAGAAAGAGTGAACTAGAATAAGGGCCTCAGTTCCTGCTGGAGCCTGCTGAAAAATAGCCCTGTATATATATGATGGAATATGATAGGTGCAAGATGGAATTGTCCTTGGGTCCTGCAGCGCACACTTATGTTGTATTAACAGGACATGCACAGTTTAACAAACCAATCATTTCAGCGACAGTGTCTGCCAGAACTGAAATAATTGGTTCATTTGGACCCCCACCAAAAAAGGAGGTACAAGATGAAATTGTCCTACATAAACAGGACATGCGCAGTTTAACAAACCATTTCAGCGACAGAGTCTGCCATAACTGTGGCTGTAATAATTGGTTTGTCTGGGCCCCCTCAATAAAAAGAGTTGCTCAGGGATGCTGCTAGGTCTGCTGTATAAGCCCAGGGGTGGCTGCTAGGTCTGGTGTATAAGCCCAGGGGAGCTGCTAAGTCTTTGGATAAGCCCAGGGGTGCTTTGTATTGAAGAAAATGGAGAACAAACAATAAAAGATCAAGAAAGGGACACAAGTGGGCGGCACAAACACCTGGCACACCTAGCTGGGGCACTTACAGCTACAAGTTGCTGATTTTGACAAGCCCTGTTAAGGGGTGTGGTGTGAGGGCAGGCTTTTGACTAAGATGATTTTGGCTCAGCCCATGGGCGATTTTGACTAAGGACAATTTGGCCAAGAGGCCAAATACGCATCTTAGTCAAAATTGCCTTGCCTGCAAAGTCTATTATGGCGGTTGATATGCCTGCATCGCTATCATCCGCAGGGCAAAAGGCCAGTACACATGGTGCTATCCTTGCTAATTTGTTAGGTCATTTTGACTATCTAGTCAAAATTGCCTAACAGTGCACCGTGTGTCCACAGGTCAACAAGAAGGTACCTGACCCCACATTATTTACATAGTTAACATTCCCTCTCACTAAATCCTTGTACACACAGTGGAGGAGCCGGTGCTGAGCGCTTAAGCACAGATCATCCGCACACATCGCTGCACACCCAGCAATGCACCCGCAATGTCTGCTGAGCGATCCGTGCGGAGCAGCATTTGTCCTATGTTAATAGGCAAAACGCTGCGATTTTAGCAGGGAAGACAGTGCATGCATGCATGCAGGGGGGGGGGGGGTGCGTACACACTGAGCGATTGTGTTCTATTTCTAAGCAATGTAGTCAAATCACTTAGAAACGGGTCTGTATTTGTCCCGTGTGTATGCCCCTTAACAGGAATCTCTTTGAACGAGGTGGATTATTGACTCACAGACTAGAATTTTGTAAAGCCGGTGACCAGCAGTCAGAATGCCAGCAGCCAGAATACAGATGTCGGCATCCCAAAGGACTTAATCCCAACAGGGCCAGGTAAGTATACTTAACCCCCCCCCCCCCCAAATACGCCCTTCTAGCAAGCTGACCCTAACCCTCTCCCCCAACCAGCCTGACCATAAATCTCACTGCTAGTTCCTAAACCTAACCCCACCATTGTAGGTATCTAAAGCTACCCCCCCTCCCTGTAACCAAAACATAACCTTACACACACCAGCCACAGCCTATCCCTGAGTTGTCCCACTAGTGCCTAAACCTAGACCCCCCCCCCTTCTTTCCCGGATGCATGATAACTTGACCTGCATATTGGGATGCTAGCCGTTGGGATTCCAACATCAGCATCCTGATCTTGTCATGGTTGCAGTGCCGGTGTTCTGAGGGAAGCCAGGATGCCACTGTCAGTATATTAAATGCTGTCATCCTGACCACCTGGAAGCTAACTGCATCCCAATAATAATAATTGTCCAGTAATTAGAAGGCTTACTCAAATAGAACCTCAGCCACAGCACTGGGGTCGCACATGCAGTGAGGAGGCGTCTGACACCTCCTCCTGCATTTGCATTTTATTTCAACGGATTTGCAGCTTTGCAAATCCATCAACTGCTGATTAGGCTCTAATTTTGTTATGGATAGTAGTATAGTGTGCTGAGTTATGTGCATTATGTTCTGTTGCACATAGACATAGAGAGTTAAAACTGTGTTCTCCTGAGAAAGTGTTAGGAGAGAAAATTGAAATGTTACAATGTGTTCATATAGTATGTTGCAGAAGTAGAACAGGAGTGCTACTGTGATTGTTACATTGCAAATTGCTTTAAGTATGTTATTCAGTCTTGACAAAATTCTAGTACAATAATATTGCTTTCACATTGCAACCCTGCTTTCAACCCATTTTTGTAAACGTTTCATAAAACGGGTCAAAAGCCAGTTAAAATCCTTAACATTGCATGTTGTAACCAGTATATTACTGTTTATATACCGTTTTTGTACCTTTCACATTCAACCAGTTTCACCCATAAAAAACGGCTTCTTTGCAATAAAAATCTATTGTGCAATTCCTGCTTGTGGGCGGTGACAACATGCAGGGAGACAACCAATGACCCTTGTGCAGATTATCATGTGTAGTTCAAACCGGTTCTGGGCCGTTCAGACTGCAGGAAAAGTGTAGGATCCTGCTTTTAAAACGTTTTCAAATGCCGGTATTCTGTAACCAGTAAATTGACTGGGGACCTTTCACATTGCAGCTGGTACCGTTTCAAAATGCTAAAAAAAAGGCAATATACCGGCTTACAAGTGCAATGTGAAAGGGGTATTAATTGTGATACTGCTGTCAACATGTGTTGATTGTATTGTTAAAGCAGTTGTTATTGAAATGGAAAAACTGTGTTATTGAATAAATAAAAACTTTTTTTAAACACCAAAGCTATGGTTCTTTACAGCCAGAGAGTTGGGGTGAAATAATATGCGGCACATGTGTATTATATATATAAAGGCATTAGTAGTAGTACATTTATTTATAAGGCGCCGCAAAGTGTCCGCAGCGCCGTACATAGCAAAAAAAAAACGAATGACAAGGTAACGTACAGGGTTTGTTGAAAAATACAGTATAAATAGGGGTATAGCTGGTAGAACTAAAATCAGCATCAGTTCAGAAGTAGGTGTCAAAATTGTCGAGGAGACTGAAGATGAAGTAGAGGAAGGGAAGAACAGGACAGGAGCACAGGTGAGGTAATGAGGTAGGGTGAGTACGTGAGGAAGGAGGACCCTACTCATAAGAGTTAACATACTAAAAATAGGTGGGTGGACAAACGAAATACAATAGGATAAGTAGGAAGGAGGGGAACGGAGGCAGGATAGGAGGATCAAAAGAGGTTAGGATTACTAACGTGTGCAGTAAAGGGTAAGGTTTATTACTCTGTGGCATTATATGCAAAAGGTGCACTACTATGTAGTGTAACCTGTATAAAGGGCACTACTGTGTAGTGTAATTTTTTAAAAGAGCAATATCATGTGGAGTAATGTGAATGACAGACACTACTGTGTGATGTAATGTGAATAAGGGACACTACATGTTGCATAATGTGATTAAGGCACTTTATGTTTAATGTGTATAAAGTTGCACAACTGTGTGGCATTATTTTATTTGGGGGTACTATTGTGTGGCCACACCACTTCCAAGCAACACGGCATCCCTATTTAAAATATGGGGAATGGGGGTGCCGATGCCCTTGATGTCTAGCTAAAGTTCTCTGGCTGAAGATAACTATGGGTGAGTAGTGTTGGTGGCCCATGCTGAGATCTGTGCTGCTGGTTGATGGGTGCTCTGCTGGGAGATGGGTGCTGGGGCAGAAGCTAAACTAGTGGTGGTGCTAGGGGGCACCAGCCAAAATTTTGCCTAGGGCATCAAATTGGTATGGCCGGCTCTGAGTATAACTGGACTGGAATTATTGTACTCTACTTTAATGGCAGTACCACTGGACTTTAATGGCAGTATCTCTGGACTTTAATGGCAGTACCACTGGACTGAACTTCTGCAGCAGTATTGGACTGGACTTTCACAGCAGTACCACTTTACTGGACCTCTGCAACAGTATCACTGGACTGGACTTCTGCAGCAGTATCACTGGACTGGACTTCTGCAGCAGTATCACTGGACTGGACTTTAACTGCAGCATTAGTGAAAATACATTGCAGAAGCCGTCATTTTGACTAGATTTAACTGGATTTTTTTAGGGCAGCAATTTCCAGGTGACACGGTAAAAAAGCTGCTAAATTTGATTTTAACTTTGTTTTGTCTTTTCTGGGAAATAGCACAAATACTATTGTCTTTTATGTCATTTTAATATTGATCTCTCTGGCATTTAGCACATTTCTTTATTTCAACCTTGCCCCTGAACAATTGCTGTCAAAAGCTTTTATTGCAAAGGGAACTGTACATGAGTACAGCTGCTTTGCATGGATGTAGCCCTACCCTGACTTCCCTGACAAAGCTATACCTATAAAACTATTTGAAAGCAGGAAGCTGAAGTAATGTTGTGTGCTATATAGGCATCTAGGTTCATAAACTCACAGCACCAGCTGCTGGTAGTTGTTGAATGCACAGGATACTTAATGGAGCAAAACGCAGACTTACAGGGAACCAGCTGTGCAAAATGATAGGGTATGGTATACTGAGCTCTCAATGTGTTTCAACATGGAAACGTCTCTGAGTGATTCCTTAGATGTCCTAACTGTACTGTAACACGTATAAGGACTCTGACTGTAGTATTTTTGCTTTCAAAGACTATTCCCTATATGGACTTAACTTGTGTGACTAGTACCATAAACCACCATTAAATGTTTTAGGGATTAACCTTACAGTGACCTTTGTACACGGCTCGGCTATGGAGGTTACTTTGTTTTATATACAAAAATAATCTACAAACTAACTCAAAGTGACGTTTTCACCAGATTTAGGTCTCTTTCTTCCTTTGATGTCCCTTATATAAATTGGCAGCATCTGGAATTTTTTTTACTATGTTGCCATTTTGGGAAAAGTTAATGAAATCTATACTTTACGTTTTAGATGAGCATGGATTAACATTTATTGGTTAAAAACATCCAAGGGTACAAATAAGAATCATAACCTGTCTTTAAAAATACCAGAATATACTATATAACAAGGAAAAAGCTATTAAAACCTAGGTTGAACTTGATGGACGCAAGTCGTTATTCAGCCTTATCTACTATGTAACTATGTAACTAAGTCCAAGTTATCAAAACTATTTTGTAATATTAAGTCTAGTTCCAATATAGGATGTCATTTTCTTTTATTTATTATCTAGAATCACACATATCACATACTGTATATAATGCAGGATACGGCCACATGCTGTACAGTTAGGAGTGCTGAGGTGGGGGGACGGGGGACTAACTTACTGCCACCTGTTGAATGGGACAAATGCTCCCCTTTCACATTGATTTTATTTGAAGGGTTGGATCTACTCATCCCAAACTTAGCCACACCCTATCATTATTGGGCAGGCCTACTGTTATGTCTGGGCAGCCCTGCATGCATTCATGTGAAATCCCCCATCCCTCATTTTTTATATCAGTACACATAGGCATGCACACTAATGACCAGTTCTCTCCTCCACATACTGCGGTGCCAGCAGCTGTGGGGAGTCGGTGCCGCAGTGTTTGTCCACGGTGGCCACTCCAAAGATGGCCGCCACCTTGAAGGAGACTGACACTAGAGGTCAGCATGGCCTCTAGTGTCTGGCAAAGGAGCGCAGTGCACCCAGCAGCTACACTACACTAACTTGGAAGCAGCACCTCCCTGCACCGCGGCTGCACTGTGGAGTAAGCAGGCCTGTTCCTCCAAAAGGCCTCCTATTCCTAAACAGGGCACACTTGTATGCCAGGCAGCACTGTGGTACAGAGCCGGAGCCTCTTGGGGTGCGCTCTGTACAGCCTGGATTCCTCCTGCTGCTGGCATTCCCTTCGCACTGTCCCTAAATCCTCTGGCCTCTTACAGACACCCTGCAGCTGCTCCCACAGATTGGTGAGTGCACAGGGATCACTGCACCCACCAACCCCTCTGTGTGTAACGCCCATCCTTTGTATGTGTGACCTTTTGTACACTACTATCCCTGTGCATGTGACCCCCCTCTACCACTCTCATCCCTGTGTTTAACCCCTCTGTACCCCCTTCACCTGTGTGTGACACCTTGTCCCCACTCCCCCCTTCCTCTGTGTCTGTGACCCTATCTACTCCAATTTACCTGGTGTCTGATCCTCTCTTACCTGTATCTGTGTGTGTGTGACACCTTGTACCCAAACATGTAAGACCCCTTGGTAATGAGCATGTAATTCCCCCCTGGCAATGAGCATAAAACTCACCCTAGCAATGAGCATGTAACTCCCCCTAGCAATGAGCATGTCACTTCCCCCATGGCAACAAGCATGTAATCCCTACTGAGCAATGAGCATATAATCCCCCTTGGCAACGAGAATGAACCCCTGGCAAGAAACATGTATCCCATGTCATTTAGGAAGAAATCTCTGGCAATGAGCATGTAACCCCTGGCATTGTGCAAGAAATTCTGGCAACAAGCATAGAACACCTGACAATGAGCATGTACTGTAGGTAAGCGGCACTTATGTGGAGTAATATGTAATAGGCATTACAATATGTTGTATAATGTGTAATGGGCATTATGGTCTGTGGTATAACTTGTAATGGGCATTATGGCATGTGGCATTATTTGTAATGGGCATTACATCATGTGGAGTAATATGTAATGAGCATTAAGGTGTGTACAAAGATTACAAACTGTGTTTATTAAACTTTGTATGTCAAGTAATAGGTGTATATGTGAGACATAGCGGATTGTAAAGTGCTTGCATTGAGAAATTCCCCATCTACACATACTTCAAAGTTGTAATAAAAAGCAGAGTCAGGAGGTTTTTTTATTTAGCATTTTCATGGGTCAGGAAATCTGTCTGAAAGACCTGGCACCTCATGGTTCAAACAACATAGCTGGCCACTGTCATAGGCTCCAGCTAATCAGGTCTGTCAGCACTCAGATGTGTTTCTGCTGATGCCTTTGTGGGGTCTTTCAGTGGCATCCTCCCCCTTGTGTCATGCCAGGAAATGGCTCTACTCTAGAGCTCCAGAGCAGTCCCTGCAGGCCTGGTCTGTGCATAATACAGGAAGATTAGACTGTGTTTCTGTTCATATTTTCTTCAGTCAGCTGGCTTCACATAAGAGAGGCCTTGTCAAAGCATCTCCTGTCAGATCATTGCTGTGTCCACAATTTCGAAAATCTGATCTAGTACTAATATTTCACTTTATTATGAGACTTAACATTAAAAAAAAAAAAAATAGTACTGTGCACAAATAACACCATTGGGTTAATGCAGAATGATAGCTACTCATACACCAATTTGGTAGAATTTATTACATTTATTCAAGCACTGACACACTACAGGGGCAGATAAATTCCAACCAAACCACCCCCCCTCCCCCCACAAAAAAAAATCAAAATAGGTCCTCAGTATTTCTGTGCTGCTGGACTTGAAACATATTAGTCCAGAAAACAGAAACATATATTTTCTATCTTGTCTCCAGTGGCACAGCAATCAGCCGCTCCGGGCCCCGCCCACCCACACGCTCCGTTAAGCAGTAACAGAAAGCTAGCTTTCCACTGCGTTTCCTCTAACTACCGTGTTTCCCCGATAATAAGACCTCCCCGAAAATAAGCCCTACCCCAGATTTTGGACACTGGTCCAAAATAAGACCTCCCCCGAAAATAAGCCCTATCAAAATTTCCCTAAGCCGAGTGGGTGCACTAACTTCTGTAACCCCATCTCCACCCCCGCTAACCCCCTTCACCGCCCCCTTGCTTGTACAGGCTTCTACTGTACCGTAGAAGCTGTTGCAGCTCCCGGTCCCAGGGATGCACTGCGCCCAGCGCATGACGTCACTGTGCACATCATGCGGCTGCTGTACACGGAGGGAGCAGTGGCGCAGGCGGAAAACAAGAAGAAGAAGAACTGAAAAGTGCTGTATTGTTGGTGAGGAGCAGGACTCGGGGCATGTTACTTTAAAAGAAGGAATGGGGGCTGTGTAAGAAGGACTCGGGCATGTTACTTTAAAAGGAGGAATGGGGGCTGTGTAAGAAGGACTGGGGGCATGATACTTTAAAATAAGCCCTACCCCGAAAATAAGGCCTATGATGTTTTTTGTTGGGGAAAAAAAAATATCGGGGAAACACGGTAGCAATTCCTGCTAAATTAGGCCCATTTTTGTTAGTCATTTACACTATCGTTTTAATGTGGTTTATATGTACTAAAAATTATATATCTCAATTGCTCATATGCGCTCTTATGATTTTTAGCTTTATAAAAATCGATATATTTATTTTTATAAGCAGGATACTCCACAAGGCAAAAGCAATATTGGGGGTTATTTAGACCGGATCGCTTCTCTGCTAACTTGCAGAGCCCTGCAATCAGAACTCTGCTGCAAGAGTGAAATCCCGTCCTGTGCAAGGCTGCGGAAGACCTGTGAAAATGTTTTGCAGATTGGTGACTAGTAGCAGCTTGGTTCACAACTCAATTGCCATCGAATGATTTTTCTAGTGTGTGCAGCCTCCAGGACCTACTTGACCAATGCAATAGAAGCAAGCTGATTGGAACCTGGGGGTGATATCACATGCCCTCTCTGAAATGCCTGTGTTTTTAATGACACTCCCAGAAAATGGACAGTTACCACCAGTGCTGCAAGTAGAATTTTTTTCTTGGTGGTACTGATAGCCTCCACCAAAAATGGGCATGGCCATGTATCCTGAGGGGGCGTGGTCACACAATGCTAGAGGAGTGACTAAATGACAATAGTGGTGTGGTATCAGGAGACAGGGAATGAGAAACAGGGAATGACTGGGGGTGGGTTGGTTCTTGCTTGGTGGAGAGCTGGCTGCTTGTGCTTACAATTGTGGAGCCTGCTCTTCATGCTTTCGGCATACAGCACCAATCATAATGCTGGGTGGGTCGGGCTGCAGATGCATTATATTTAAACTTAAAATAAAAATAGAATTGACAGTGGGTAAGTGGTACTGCGTACCTGCAACATATTTCTTACAGGTACTCCGTACCACGCCGTACCCCCTTACTTTCAACACTGGTTACCACCCCCAAATGCCGGCTTCCTGTCAATCAACTTGCAGAACAAGGTGATAACGCACCAGCCAATCAACTCATAACGGTCGTTTTTCAAACATAGTTGATTGGCTGGTGCGTTATCACCTTCCACTTTATCTTTTCACTGGACTTAATACATCTGCCCCATGTGACATGGCAGTTAAGAGATGATTGATGTTTTTTTTATCACTCTCCTTCTTATCACTTTTTTAAAGCTTAGTGCATCTGGCCCTTAACATCTCCATGAAAAATGCAGACATTATTCGCTTAATATTGTCCTTTGTTTTATATTTAACCTCTATATTAAAATACAATTGAATAATATACCTGAAATTGTAACTCCTTGTGATTCATGACAAAATATGCAGTGAGGCACGCAGCTTGCCCTATGACGTGTGACAGATGTCACCCTAGAGAGCATAAAATTAGATTATGCGCTTAGATCTAAGCTTTAGTTCCTGTACGAGGAGCTGTGTAAATATTAAGGACAGCTAATTATCTGATAACAGCAGTGTGACAATGCAACAGCAATTGCACTAATTGTAAATTACTTTGCTAAGCCATTGGCAAGTGGTTCTAATAACAACCTGACAAAGTCACAGTGTAAATATACTTTCCATTGATTACAGCACTGCCCCCATCTGCACAGGACTGTGATCAGTATGTGCAGTGTATTACTGACTGCATTAACCTCAATGACTATTCAAGAGAAAGTCTATAAATAAACTGTGGGATGCACTGCTAAAGCCACATTTATCTTTTGTTCAGCATCTTAAGATTGGATGGACTTCCTCAGGTTTTCTATTTACTACTTAGTTGCATTACTTGCCCACCCCTAATTCATGCTAATCAGTAGTTGGCATACCAACGCTTTTGGGGTGTACAGATGGTAAGATTTGTCCAGGCATAGTCAAAATTGCCTAGCAGGTTAGTCAGAATCACAATGTGTCATCTGGAGAAATAGACAAAGCGCTTTTGACTAAGCTGCACACTGTGGCCCTTATTCAGATCTGATTGCAGTATAAATTTGTTCTCAAAATGGACAAAACCATGTGCACTGCAGGTGGGGCTGATGTAACATGTGCAGAGAGAGTTATATTCAGGTGAGTTATGTTTCTGTGCAGAGTAAAAATTGGCTGCAGTAGAGTAGGAAGTGTGGTCCTCTAAAGAAGCAATAATTTTTATTAAACATACACGTGCAAGGGATTGTAGGGCTACTAGTAAAGTCAAAACAAAGGGAAACGTCTCATAACTTTCCAAATTTAAGGAAAAGCCCAACACATGGTTATTTAAAGTTGAACAAATTATTTTATTTTATTAAACAGTATGTGTAATGCGCACACATGGGTCACTTGACATGAGAAAATACTCCTGAGTCCTTCTGAACCGTAAACTGAATTGTAAACTGGAGATGAAACGTTCCAAAATTGTGCATGGTTTGAGAGTACAGTAAGGCACTGAACACTTTACATAATATACAACAAAACACATTCATGCTAGGGTTAGTTTTTTCAGGAGCCAATTAAACTACTGGGATATGAATGAACCCATGACCTCAGTGCTGTGAGGCAGTAATGCTTACCATTACACCATCCATGTTGCCCTAATACCACTTGTGGAAAATCAGGAAAATTGGCCTATTAAATTAATCTCAGAATGTGGGTACGATGAAAAATTGTAATGTACCACAGATGACTATACAGTACATGGAAACTAAAAGTTTACATTCGTTTGTTAGAGACTCCTGATTTGCGTAGTCATATAGCTTAGTGGTTCCCAAACTTTTATGAATTATGGAGTATCAGAATTTTTTATTAAAATTATTTTCATTATTTAAAAATTTCAATTAAGTATAATGTGTTTATAAGTCATCATAGGTTGGTGAAGGACAGGATTCACTTCTGTTTGTCCACATATTTTATGACTGGGAGTCACAAGCACTCTTTTATAACATTTATTACATTTTTATAACATTCTCCTTAAATAATTTGAAATGGTTCTGGTCCACCAACCCAGGGAATTCCTGCAAGTGCTCTGGGGCACCCAGTTTGGGAACCACTAATATAGTTTTTTGAATGTATCAATATAATGAAATGTACAACTTAATATGGTTGACACACAGTCAGCCATGTTGTATCAGAAAAATAACAAATAACAATAATTTGTCATTAACGCTGAGGGACAGTGAATAGAGACCTTAGATTATGCCATTAATGAAATATCTCATTTTTTTACATTCTTAGTAGTAATATATATTCACTGTTTCTCTGTTCAAAGAGAAAGGTCAAGAAGAAAACAAACCTGTGTTTGAACTCATGATAAAGAGGCAGAGGGAATGTTGGTGTCACAGCCTGGCAACCTCTACAAGCAAACAGTGTCTGAACTTGTGCATTTCGTGTGCAGCTACTCCCTGAAGACACTGTCCATGGCCTTAAAAGCAGCTGTTCTATGGGCCACACAAGCCTCCTGAGGGCACACGCAGCTACAAGCCGCCAGACTACCCTGGGTAAAAGTCATCTGCTGTGTTTAGTGCATCATATAAAAGAGGGAACTACAAGACTGCTGCTGACAGCGTGGCCTAACTAATTCTAACAGGTCGAGACAAGGCGACTCCAGTGTCACAACAAGAAGTGAAATGACAGAAGTAGGGTATAATTTAATGGTTTCACTTTGGTTTACTCTGTATTTAACTGCTTTATGCAGATTTCACATTTTACCCTATGAGACATTGAAAGGATGCAATGCTTTGTGATATAAGTTAATGTGTTCATTATTATGCACAATAGGACCTTTTGGTTAATTGTTCTTATTTAAGGCATTTTTAGGGGGATATTCAATCACTGGCAACCATCTCCTGACGAAGGAAAATGGCCGCCGGGCCCTATTCAATGCTGTCTTCCTCGACAGCATTGAGCAGGGGATCTCATAGAACGAGCACGACTTCACAAGCAGTCGGGCTCGTTCTGCCGAGAACGGCCGGAAATTGCCGAGCTCCCGGTCACTTCTCGTGGCCACGCCCCTTTCTCACCCCGTGGCAGACGGGACATTGAATCCCAAAACAAGAAAGGGACTGCCCTAAGGTAGTCCGAGGGCGCTGTCAATGGGTGTATGTCAAAAAGAAAGCTGCTACTTAAAGGGACTGAGTGGGTCCCTTAAAAAAAGAGAAATATAAAAGAGAAAAGAAGTAGCGCTTTACCAATGAGTTGTAATCAATGTAAAAAACATTTAATATGCATAGAATAAATTTTTTTTTAACATGTACATAAACATATAAATAATAAAATAGGAAATGTAAAACTTTCTCAAGGGCCCACTGTATGTGCCACTATATAATGGGATCCGTTCCTATTAATGCCGTCTGGATAGAAAAGTCCCAAAGGGAATGATGCAGTTCTTTGAACTGGGGGTATAAATGACTGTCCACTGGATTCAAAAACCACAATAGGAGGTTGGTATATTTACCACTGAGTGTCCCTTGGGAGACTTGTATCCGTGAAGGACTGCTGTTTCAAGCTGTGTTCTCCATTTGAAGGGAAAAGGGTAGATGGTGTGTCTCTCCTATGTGGGAATCACGATGGTGTGGAAAGCAGGTGGGAATGTCCTGAACAAGCAAAGGCTCCAAATGTGGAGGTGAAGACGGCTGGTTGGATCCTGATGAGCAACAGTGTGACGATGGCAATTGGGGGCCTTGAGAGGGAGCAGCTTCCAACGCGTTTCACTGCCTCTAGGGGCAGCTTTTTCAAGGATATCCTTGAAAAAGCTGCCCCTAGAGGCAGATCCTAGTTTTATGTCATTTCTGTAGAGGGAATAAAATGTGATGATTTAACATATAAACATCATCTAGCAAGAACAGCAGTAGGATGATCGCGCCAGGCAGGAAATGTACCCTGAGAGTTAGGGGCAATCTGCAGCTTTTTCCTATACAATGAAACAATGGATTGACTCATCTGTCTATAAAAGTCCGAAAATACACAGACTTCCCATAGACTGTCAGAAGGGCATCACGTGTAACTGACAATGCAACACAAAATCCTAAGGATGATTTATTAATAATTATTATAATAATTAAAATGTATTAATATTCACAGGTTGCCCCTAGTTTAATTTCTTATAGCTGTATATTATGGCAACAAGACACATTTTAAATGGGGGCAATTTAACAACATTCTATTGCTGGGATTTTAATCTGGTAAGAATCCATCTTGGTGAAGTATAAGAAGAATAAAGTGAGTTTTTTTACTTCCACGTTTGGACTGGTCCTGTATCATGTATCTGCAAGACCACTGGGCTACGCATGTATCAGCAGTGGTGCCACAGAGGGTATATGGTCACTAAGTCGACAAGGGGAAAGTTGACATGCATTGGGTCGACCACTTAAGGTCGACATGCATCAAGGTTGACACACCTGAAGATCGACATGGGCTTATGTCGACAGGTCAGTAGGTCGACATCGGCTAGGTAGACAGCCAAAAGGTCGACGTGGGGTTTTCCACATTTTTTTTTTAGCCAACATGTGCCCACAGGCGGTATTTCATGCCCTACCATCCACTAGGGCATGGTGGGAGAATAGAATAGTGCTCCGAGCATAGCAGAGTACTGTGCCCAAAGCATGGCGAGTGCAATGAGCTATGCAAGGGGACGCGGTGAACTTTTTTAGTGTCCATGTCGACATTTGGGATAAAGAAACATGTGAAAAACCCCATGTCAACCTTTTGACTGTCGACCTAGCCCATGTCAATCTAATGCAGGAGTTGACTTAGTGACCTGTTGACCCAAGACCATGCTCTGCAGACCTGAATACAGCAATGAGACTGTGGTGCAGCACTTGGCTCTTGTCACTGAGAAGGAGACAGCAGTGAAGCCAGAGTCTCTGGGAGCAGTCCAGCATTTCTGGAGATGCTCGGCACCCCCGTAGAGTGAGGTCATCAGTGGCCCCCCATGATGACATAGTGACATCAGTGGGGAACTTTCACAATGCCATGTTGTACATGCCAAGTCAAGCACACTTTTTCAATGCTTTTTGGCAGCACAGTTTGTCGCCGACCTCTATGACACCACTGGTTGCAATCACTGGTTACCAGATTCCTCTTTGACAAAGAGAAAGTCATTTTGAAGCCTATAGGCTGCAATGTCATTAGCAACTGAGGCCAATCTCTTACGGTAACACATGAGCTTTTTCAATCATTAGTGCATTTGGCATTTTTGCACTCCTCATCCCGATTGGTGAATTAAGGTATCGACAAAGATACCTCCAATATTTGCTAGGTCTATCCCTAGTCAGATGGGCTTATGTGTTTTTATAATATACTATTTATAAAATGCATCTTGTTGTACTCAAATGTGTCTGCTCGCACAAGGAATCCATCCCCCAAGATAAAGATGGCGTGCAGCGTACCATCAGCCATGAGCAACATAAAGACACGTCTATAGATAAGCCTGTCACGTCAAAGTACATTTTTGTGGCATGATTTGTCTCCCTGACGCAATGAAACATCCATTACAGATTTATCAAAACCTAATGATCTGCAACATGCCAAGTGTATCCTGATTTTGCTGTGTATGGAAAACATGTGAGGAATGAGACAGACAAACACAGACGTATCATTTGTAGAACACTCATGTCTAACATGTTCTAAAACATGGGATGTGTCAGTGACAACTAGCAGATGCCACAACTTCAATATTACCTGTTTATGGTGTCATTTAATCTGACTTTCCTTAACAACTACTATGGTCCTTAATCCTCTTGTTTAAGAATTCCAGAGTCTGATGTGTATCTAGCTAATGCCTTGTTTTCCTACAAGCATAGCTGTACTTGCTGCCTTTCTAGGACTCACTCTAGTATGTACTCAGGGGAGACAAGACTTTTACAGCAGTACATTCTTTGGCTCATCAGTCATCTCATTATATGCAGAACATGATTTGTATGGGGGCTAATGGGACACCAGGCAGAAGGATACTGGGTGCAGGCAAACACAGCTGTGTACTTACCCTCCCCTTGACCCCTCCTGCCAACTGTAACACTCCTTCCCTGCAGCCTGACCTTAACCCTCCCACCCCACAGCCTGACCCTAACCCCCTTTCCCCCCTCCGAGCACCTTAACCCTTACTCAGTGTAACCTAAAATCACCCCAGTAATGCGCAAACCTAACCCCTCCCCCCCATCCCCTGCCACAAGCTAGCGATCAGGATGCTGGCTGTTGGTATACTGGCGTCAGCACCCAAATTCACACTGCACCAAGGACTCTGTGTTGGTGTGGAACAATGAGGGGATGCTGTGCTATAATAGGTTTGAGGATCTGTGAGGGGAGAGAGGTACTGTGCTTTGAGGAGAGAGGAGCAGATAAAGGAGAAAAGAAGAAGAAAGAGTAGGCCGCAGAAGAAGCCACAATGGGCCAGCAACCAGATTTAGAAGCTGATTGTATGAGAGATGAGATGATGTATGAGAGATGTATGATGAGAGTGTATGGTGGAGATACTGTACATCCGGGAATATTGAGGCATTTATTGTTATATACATGGTAGAAGCACCTTTATTGTATAGAATATAGTATTTCATTGACACTCAAGTAGCAGAGAGAATAAAAATTAACTTTGTTCTTTCATGTTCTCAAACATGGAGAAGCTGATATTTCCAGTAAAATGTCTTTTGTATCTTCGAGTAGCACTTAATAAAGCAGTGGTTCCCAAACTGGATGGTATGTCACATGTATGGGTTGATGAAATTGATTTTATGGTCAATGTGATAGGCAAAGCCAGTGCTGGCAACTGTCAGTCATATAATGTGGGCACCCTGTGCAACCACTACTATGGAAGTCGAGTTACACACACGCCATTTTAGGATAGTATGGCCGCCATTTTGGTTCGCAGAGTTGCGCAAATAAAGTTTCCATACCCGAGTATGTGTGACAAAGTGGACCAGAAGAGTAGCCATACTATCACACATAAATTCATAAATAAATAAATTGACACTAAGTAAAATATAGTTAAAGGTTTAGAACGCCACACATAGCTTAGTTAGCCCTGCATACATCTGTCTGTATCATGTTTAGTACCGTTCCGTTCCGTTCATTGTGCGAAGTATTCCGGTCATTGCGAATATTCCGCAATAGACACGGCTCGACAGTTATGGACATAATCCATATTCCAGGGACAGTTTCTGTTGAAAGTATGTAACAAAGGAATCTAGATGAAACCGGTTCTTATCACTGCTGACGCCGAAACCACCAAACAAAGGACTCTTAAAGTTCACTCCCCTGGACCTAGCCAAACCAGGTGTATCATCTTACCTCCCAATCACAGCTGACCTGACATTCGACCTCTGACCAATGAGAACGGCCTTTGACCTCCCCTTTCTGACCCTATAAGATAGGCGACCCAGAGCAGCCAAAGTCTCTTCGGCACATCTACCTTTCCCTGACTGTCCACCGGGCTATAGTTCATTCCTGAACGATAGCGAGCTCTGACCGGACTACACTTCGCATATTTGATGAGAACGGTAACGGTTGCATTAACGGTATTTATTCTTATTGTATTGATTGGCTGATTGTGTCTTGTATCTGTTTTCTTTCCCCTTAGCAGAGTCTGTTTAGTATTCATTGTTAGTATATTGTATTACTTGTTATACCTGTTTATTCTTATTTCTGTAACCCCCTTTTGTCCATTAGGGACTTAAATACAACCTTTTTACGGAGTTCTTATCTCCTTATTTCTATACAGTGGTCGTGTCTGTTTATTCGCATAATAGCGATAAGGTATATTACGGACACTGTCCTTTAAGGTATATTCGCAGATTAGAGACAAAGTACTGCGAAGGAATCTCTGATTAAGGTATTGGTTCTTGGTATACATAATACAATAAAAGGTACGCTACGCTGCGCTACGCTTTGTACGCACGTAGTTAGGTATAAAGGGTACGTTGGTTGCGGACTTATTACGTAACCAGCGCTTTTCACTTATTGTCTCTCTGGTCATATTAAATCGTCATTAACAATTGAGGGCTCGTCCGTCCGCTCCACAGTCCGGAACTCAGTACCAGGCGTGCGGCTCGACCTATACCAGCAAAAGGGTGGAAGTATTTATTTGTTTCCATTGCTGGATAGGCCGAGTCCGCGGCGGTGCGGGGTTCGGGAAGTGCTAGCGCTGAACCCGGAGTACAATAAGTGAAAGCCACGTGTTTTAAAGCATATCATACCTAAGTGTTTAGTAAACTGTACTTCTGCCTGCCACAAGTAGTTTAACGGGGTATAGTGTCTTGGGCTGCTTGTTTATTATAGTATATGTACCACGTGCGATAAGGTTCGCACACGTGGAGTCTGTGTTTATTATAGTACATAGAGGATCCCCTCTGTGCAAAACTATAACTTTTATTGTTAGTTACTGCAAAACCAGAGACTCCGCCACGTGGCGACAAGCCCTGGGCCTTTTTGCAGTAACGTAAAGCGTCTATTGTGTATTACGCAAGGTGCGCGCGCACGTGCCCATATCGGGAAATTTTCGCATCTTTGTACGTGATTTACGGATTAAGTGCGGGATTTATTTCGCATCTTGATACGTAACTTTCGGACGGAGTTAAGGGATTTATTCCACATTTAGGCGCAATTACTGCGTATAGCGAAACCCGAGTGCAACCTTGCAAATACACTATAGAACACGTGGGTGGCCGATTCACCGGCGGCCTGTGAACAGCGCATGTACACACGTGGCTGTTCATTGGTACTGCACATGCAGCACACATAGGAACTCAAAGGTGAACAGTATTAAACCACTAGCCTTATTTAAAACAGTATAGTAATATACTGTGGATGGGGCGGTGATTTAATAAAGAGAAAAATAAGTTTTTTTTTTCTTTTGTTCATTTTTTCATAAGCAAGCAACTCAAGCATTATTTTAATAGATTCCTATAGCGTATTATAAGGGATTTATACCTGCATAAGTATCTAGTGAAAAGCTACCGGCCTGGGAAGATTTTCTGTACAGAAATATTTCAAATATATGCATAAGACCAAGGTGTAACCAGCGCCCAGTGTGAAAAATAACTGAGGCGAACGGGTGTGTGACGACACGACTCAAGCGCAGTGTAGTCCAGTGTAGGACAGTCCAGGTAGGACAGGGTTCACGTGACGACGTGCCCATAGGAACTGCCCCTTCAGTGGAATTGATTCCGCTAGGAGGGTACAAGAAGATACATCGGAACGCACTTGTTTCCGATTAGCTACTTTAAAAAATCCAATTTTTGGGGGTATAGGAAAACAAGTTTGTTATACCCTGGAAAAATTGTGCCGCACCAAGCAAGTTGGCTAGAAGTTCGCTGCTAGTTGAAAGACTTGGTGATTGAGTATCGTACCTCGTATCCTTCGCACCTGCTTGACTGTGGGATGTTCTAGGAAGCTGTAGAAGTGAGTGTTTGGGGAGCTCTCAGATAAGTAATAACCCACCGATATCTATTAAGCTGTGAACGTTTATTCCTGTAATTATGGGTAATAATGGGTCACGCTGTGATAACGTGCATGTTAGGGAGGAAGCAAGCCGGCCAAAAGGATCGGCTGCTTTTATTATGTGCAGGAAGCACGGTGAACTCGCAGTTGTTTACCAAAATAAATGGAGAAAAATGACACAAGGCAGCAAGTTAAAATTTCCCAGTGTTGGTAGCTTCGATCCGGAAATCTTATTGGCAGTAAAAGATGAAATATGCCTACTCTCCAGTCGTAAGGAGAGAGTGAAGCATATAGATATTCTTAAATTGTGGCAGAAGGAAGGACAGGAACAATGGGGAAGCAGAGGTCTGGCAATACCTGACACAATCAGCCAAAATATAAATGCAACCGCTGCCACAATAGAATCAGCTCCCCCACCCCCATATGTGCCGAAGGGGATAATGACTCATAAGAAAGGTATAAGTAATAATGTATCCGTTGCTAACCTGTACCCTGTCTTATCCCCTTACAAGGAAACCCGAGAGGAAAACGAGCAGCTGTTGGCACTGGCCGTCTCTCATGCAATTAATATGATTGAGGGAAAAGCTCAACCCGCTGTTGAGGCCCCAGCACAGGAGGAGGAGACGGCTGATGCCAACAGCATAGTATTGGACTCAGGTAATGATGCACCACACAGCACAGACACAAATGACTCCCAAGCAGGTCCCAGTAATGCGAATGTGGTACAAACATATCCTATGCGTAAATAAACAAGTATATATATAGAGAGAGAGCGCAAGAGACACTAAAAAATATCACTGTATAAAAATACTATTTTATTTAAGCTTCCTTAATCACAGATATTATATTTAATAAAAAAATACATTGTACATTAAACCCACAGATAAATTAATCAACATAAAAATATATAAAATGACTGTGTCCCTTTGCCAATTTCTGCCAATATTTATTTTCCGGAGAATACTGATAATGTGGATTTCAATAGCCAGGTTAATTGTGTTATTTCAGATGATCAAAACCACAGAGTTCAAATGTTTCCAATTGATACTGTTTAAATAACTGGAGATGGAGCAAGTCCAGATATAACCAGATGTTTTGAGGGTCAATTGGACCGTAATTCTGGCATACACATAGATATCAGTAGTCAGTATTATGGTTGAAATACGGAGGCACCTGTATTATTCTCACTTTTAGCCTTTGGTTTATACACTGTCAATATAGGTAGTGTGGAGACAGGCAAACACGCACTTTCACAGTTACCTTCCTGGATTTATATGCCGTATAGTTCCTCAACCTGACCACAGCATGGAGACCTGCTCGCTGTGTCAGGGAGCCGACCGCCGGATGACGGACGCTGCAGGGAAATGGATGTCGCGGCAGTTAGAGGGTATAGCTACCTCAGCTTCCAGCAGGTGATTGGCGGCTTGTGCTGTGCTCCGCTTTGTAGCATATGTGTGTCTTGCAGTCTTTGCAGTCTCTGTCACTTTAAAGAGGGTTCCTTTGGCGCAGTGAGATACAGGCAGGCAAGGACAAGGGCATCACAGGCAGGGAGAGCTCTTGACTAGTTTCTCCGTCGTACTAATCTGACGGTTTCCTCAGAAGATACTCTCTTAGTTTCCTTGTGGGTATTTAAAAGGCTATTCACCAATCAGAACGGCAGAATTGCAAGAGGGAACACCTGTGTTGTGTTCACAATTAAATCAACAGGTGTATATATTAAAAGACAATCCTATATTGCTTCTATGGTATCTCAATGGCAAGTTTATAGCTATGTTTTATATAGAGAGACAGTTTAGTTAATAACCAAGGGGGGAAAGTGATTACAAGCATGGAATAATGACAGCATAAATCTAAGTTTTATACATATGTATACACAAATAGGAACAATTGTTCCATTATTTACTTTTCATCATTATCACCACATTGAAATATTTGTTACTGATAAGAAACATGGTGTGTCTGTTGTGGCGCAGCAGCTAGAGTCGGATCAAAGTAACCTGGGAGACCCGGGTTCAAGACCAACTCAGAGCATCCTGCGCACAGCCCACACAAATATGTCTAATTATTTACATATTTTTATATTTTTATTTCACTTATAATCAGCGGAACATATTTATTCTCTATTTGCAGTAATGGTCTCTTATAGGTAACAAATCAGATCATTTTATTTATTTTTTTCATTCGTAAGTGGAACATCAAGTATTCCCAGAGATTTAGATCCATAACGATCATATAAGAAGTATCATGATAATAATCGATAGTGGTAAAGAACCAGCAAGGAGGAGAGAATTATATAACCATATATCTCATATAACATATACAATAATATAATACATTTAATAAAGTGAAATGAGGAATAATATTGTAGACAAGGATAACCCCACATTAATACTAAACCTACACATCCAAGAACAATATTTCTATATCGTTTAATCAGTTACAGTCTAATTTATCTTTGCAGAATATTTTCATATAATTATACACATATAAACCAGACTTCTGGGGAGGGTGATTAGAGGACCAGAGTTTTGTTGTGATTGTGTTGAATATTTTCTCTGTTCTATTGGGCAGCACAGGTAATCTCAATGGCAAGTTTTATTAGTACAAGTGAGAGAAATTCCAGGAGGGATAAACTGTTTAATGACCCTGCTAATGATTTACTAGCTAATGATGTCATCAACCCTCTAGATATGAAACAATTGTTTAATAGGTTGGAATTATTACTTAAAACTGAAACAAGACACTGGCTAGATAAAATGCTTTTGACAAAATATCAAAAAGAGAAAATTATCCCAAGAGGGCTAAGGATATTTAAATCCTGCTCATTTAAAGAGGATAAAGAGCTTACTGAAGCATGGAATGGTACTTTAGACAATTGTTCATTTTCATTGATTGAAATCTTGATTTCTTATAGAGACAAAAAGGTAAAGGAAATGGCTAAAGAAATTGAGCACATACAAGAACTCTTAAAACCTTATGAAGTAAGGGAGGATTTTAGAGATTATGATTACAGACTTACTCAGAAAATCAATGAATATGAAAAAACATTGATATCAAGTAAAAATAACAAACTGTACAGAGACAGTAATGATTATAAAACCAATCAAGTAAGAACTTACAATAGAAGAAATAGAGATTATTCAGAAAATAGAGGTAGGAATTCCCAGAGATATAACAGATCACAAATAAAAGTGTGGCAAAATGATAGGAATCCGAACTTCACACCAGTAGAACAAAAACAGAGAAGGAGACCATACATTGATAAAAACCAATCAAATCAAGAGACTAGAAGAACAGACCCACCTAACCATGCACCTTTCTACCCCCCCAGAGAGGAGAGATCTATAGATACACGAGAAGGTGCTAGACCTAAGACACAGCTGATAAGAGAATCAATGAAAGCAACTTCTCCTAGTTTTTTAGAGAGAGATTTATATCCGATCTGGAAAACGCAGAATCGGTTCAGTGTATTACAACAACCATCACCAAAAAGAAAAGACAGAGAGGATGTAGAGGAGGATATAAGGCAAGATCCAAAAAACATAAGAAAAGATTAAGAAATACAGGAGTGTATAATCTTTCCGACAGAATGCTGACAGAGAGTGAGAAATCGGTTATTTCAAAGGGACTCAATTTTGCCCCAACAAAAGGCCCTGACCTATTCGATCTCTTCATTGAATTAAATCGTTATACAAGAGATATGTGTAGGCAAAAATACTTCCAAAGCAAACATCTAAAACAAAATGAGATTAATGGAGCCCCTATTGTACTGGACCAACATGATTTACTTGCAGTCCATATATTACAGGATTTAGAAAAAGAGGGTGGTACCCTAATGGATGATCCCGTCCCGATTTACAATCTAGATAATGAAAATAAAAATAAAAATAAAACCCTAATAAAGAAAAAATCTGAGTTTTATCCCATTCAATATAAAAGCGGCTGCATAGAGGCATTCTACTCACTTACTCTTGATGATTTTTCTTCTATGTGTTCAAGTAATAAGAATTCAAAATCACAAAAAAGACATGATAACTTGCATATTAATGAGAGAAGGGCCCTAAAAAATCTACAAAAAGACCAGTCCATTATAATTAAAGGGGCTGATAAGGGTGGAGGAACAGTCATTCAAAATAAAACAGACTATGTGAAAGAGGCCTATCGGCAATTAGATAATCCTAAATTTTATGAAAAACTTTCAAAAGATCCTACAAATGAATATTGCTGTCGCCTAAAGGAATTTCTGCTCAAGGGGATTGATGATGGCGCAATAACCAAAAAAGAATTCTCTTTTTTATATAATGCACACCCTATTATCCCCACATATTATCACTTGCCAAAAATACACAAATCACTTTCTTCACCTCCTGGTCGCCCAATAATTTCTGGTGTTGGGTCTCTCACAACTTCACTTTCTGCCTTTGTTGATACTTTTTTACAGTCACATGTACGGTCACTCAGGTCCTACATCAAAGATACCACCCATTTTTTGACTAACATTCAAAGGTGTAATTGGCAGGAGAACTATCTGTTTCTAACCTGTGACGTAGAGTCCCTTTATACCAACATCCCGCATGATCAAGGGATCAGGGCTCTAGAAAAATTTTTGTTGGATGATGTGGACCTGAGTGACAGTAGGAGAAAATTTATTCTGGATTCGGTTGCATTTATTCTTTCTCACAACTACGTCACTTTTGATGGTGTTTTCTTTCTGCAGATTCTGGGTACTGCTATGGGCACCAAGTTCGCCCCGAGCTTTGCCAACCTCTATATGGGACTGTTTGAGGAGCAGTACATTTGGGGGGGGGGGCGTTCGGGGCGAGCTTGGTGTCCTATGGCAGATACATAGACGACATGTTTTTTGTTTGGCAGGGTGAACAATTAGAAGCATTAAAATTTATTGAACACTTGAATCACAACACTTTTGGTTTAAAATTCACTTACACTATTAATTATAAGCACATTACTTTTTTGGATATTGCTCTTCATATTGATGATAATAATAAAATCGTGACCTCTACTTACATAAAAGAAGTAGACTGTAGTAGGTATTTAGACTACAGGAGTTGCCATCATCGCCCCTGGGTGAACAATATACCTAAAAGTCAGCTGTTAAGGATCAAAAGAAACTGTTCCGACCCCCTGTCCTTTGAACAACAAGCTGATAGTCTAATCCTATCCTTTTTAGATCAGGGATATCCGTTTGAGGTCCTAAATTCTGCTTTAGAAGAAGTCAAAAAAGTTGACAGGGAATCTCTTTTATCAGCTCTCCCTTACAAAACCAAAAATGTCCCGGACACGGCTGATGACAATAGCCATGACTTTAACTATAAACCACTCTTTGTATCTAAATACAACTCTCACTCTCTTGAGGTGAAGAAAATCATAAATAAAAATTATAAAATTCTAAAAACCGATAGACACCTTGCATCAATTCTGGATGACAAACCGAAAATAGTGTTTAAAAAGAACCTCAATCTCAAAAATGCACTAGCCCCTAGTCATTTTAAACAAACGTCTGGGTCCTCTAAAAATGTCATACAAACTATAGGCTGCCATAAATGCGGCCGGACGAAGTGCATAACTTGTAAATTTTTGATAGATAAAAGTAAACAGTTTGTTTCTTTTTCCAATCAGTCCATTTATAAAATAAATAGTTTTTTGAACTGTAATTCTACATATGTGATCTATTTGATCACATGTGTCTGTGGTCTACAATATGTGGGCCGGACCACACGTTCCTTAAATATACGGTTCCTTGAACACCGAAGAAATGTACTCAATCAAGTAAAAACCCATAGCATATCCAGACATGTTAAAGAAAAACACCAAGGCAATGTAGAGGTTCTCAAGGTCCAGGCGATTGAAGGGGTTCCAATCTCAAGAAGAGGGGGTGACCGATTCTCCACTCTCTGCAAACGAGAAGCGTTTTGGATTTTTTCTTTAGGCTCCCTTACTCCCTTGGGACTTAATGAGTCCATTGAACTTAATAATTTAGGGAATTAGGTTTATATATGTACATGTGCACTGTTTTTTAAGACATGGAAAGATAATTCATGTTTCCCCCCTATTATTTGGAGGAGAAAATGTATCTCTTTCCCTGCCCTATAGTCCTTCGTCTTTGGTTTCTTGGAATTGTTTAAGAATTGAATATAGAAGTATGAAGTTGGCTGTGTCATCATCCTCTCTCTCCCCCTCTTATATATGCAAAGATAAATTGGTGGTCTAATTAGATTCACCATACTTATACTGTCAAACAAGTGTCTGGTTTATATGTGTATAATTATATGAAAATATTCTGCAAAGATAAATTAGACTGTAACTGATTAAACGATATAGAAATATTGTTCTTGGATGTGTAGGTTTAGTATTAATGTGGGGTTATCCTTGTCTACAATATTATTCCTCATTTCACTTTATTAAATGTATTATATTATTGTATATGTTATATGAGATATATGGTTATATAATTCTCTCCTCCTTGCTGGTTCTTTACCACTATCGATTATTATCATGATACTTCTTAAATGATCGTTATGGATCTAAATCTCTGGGAATACTTGATGTTCCACTTACGAATGAATAAATAAATAAAATGATCTGATTTGTTACCTATAAGAGACCATTACTGCAAATAGAGAATAAATATGTTCCGCTGATTATAAGTGAAATAAAAATATAAAAATATGTAAATAATTAGACATATTTGTGTGGGCTGTGCGCAGGATGCTCTGAGTTGGTCTTGAACCCGGGTCTCCCAGGTTACTTTGATCCGACTCTAGCTGCTGCGCCACAACAGACACACCATGTTTCTTATCAGTAACAAATATTTCAATGTGGTGATAATGATGAAAAGTAAATAATGGAACAATTGTTCCTATTTGTGTATACATATGTATAAAACTTAGATTTATGCTGTCATTATTCCATGCTTGTAATCACTTTCCCCCCTTGGTTATTAACTAAACTGTCTCTCTATATAAAACATAGCTATAAACTTGCCATTGAGATACCATAGAAGCAATATAGGATTGTCTTTTAATATATACACCTGTTGATTTAATTGTGAACACAACACAGGTGTTCCCTCTTGCAATTCTGCCGTTCTGATTGGTGAATAGCCTTTTAAATACCCACAAGGAAACTAAGAGAGTATCTTCTGAGGAAACCGTCAGATTAGTACGACGGAGAAACTAGTCAAGAGCTCTCCCTGCCTGTGATGCCCTTGTCCTTGCCTGCCTGTATCTCACTGCGCCAAAGGAACCCTCTTTAAAGTGACAGAGACTGCAAAGACTGCAAGACACACATATGCTACAAAGCGGAGCACAGCACAAGCCGCCAATCACCTGCTGGAAGCTGAGGTAGCTATACCCTCTAACTGCCGCGACATCCATTTCCCTGCAGCGTCCGTCATCCGGCGGTCGGCTCCCTGACACAGCGAGCAGGTCTCCATGCTGTGGTCAGGTTGAGGAACTATACGGCATATAAATCCAGGAAGGTAACTGTGAAAGTGCGTGTTTGCCTGTCTCCACACTACCTATATTGACAGTGTATAAACCAAAGGCTAAAAGTGAGAATAATACAGGTGCCTCCGTATTTCAACCATAATACTGACTACTGATATCTATGTGTATGCCAGAATTACGGTCCAATTGACCCTCAAAACATCTGGTTATATCTGGACTTGCTCCATCTCCAGTTATTTAAACAGTATCAATTGGAAACATTTGAACTCTGTGGTTTTGATCATCTGAAATAACACAATTAACCTGGCTATTGAAATCCACATTATCAGTATTCTCCGGAAAATAAATATTGGCAGAAATTGGCAAAGGGACACAGTCATTTTATATATTTTTATGTTGATTAATTTATCTGTGGGTTTAATGTACAATGTATTTTTTTATTAAATATAATATCTGTGTTTAAGGAAGCTTAAATAAAATAGTATTTTTATACAGTGATATTTTTTAGTGTCTCTTGCGCTCTCTCTCTATATATATACTTGTTTATTTGGTTTAACTTTATTAAGGACTACAGAGAGCCTTAATTGAGAGCAGCAAGTCACACTTCTTGACAAACTACACCAGTTGATTGCTAAATTCAAATTAGCTGTGCGCCCGATTATTTGGCCTCTTTTTCTACCCCCCTCAAGTTTGTTCCTGGGACCGTGTGTCTAAACTTATCACACGTGCCCCAGAGACTTCTGGGGAGGGTGATTAGAGGACCAGAGTTTTGTTGTGATTGTGTTGAATATCCTATGCGTACACTGGAGGTTCCCTATGGTAAGGCAGACAGAGAGGGTGTGATACCTACCAGAAAGATGACCATGCTAAACCCATGGACACGGCTAAAGCTGCGGTCCATCATAACAGATTTCCCTGACCCAAGGAAAGATCTGGCATTGTGCCGGAAATTTGTAAGGGATCTAGGAAACTCTGATGAGCCCACCAACAAGGATTGGAGAATCATGTTGAGGGCCTGTCTCCCCACTCACATTGACATCCCGAAATTCATTCAGGATAGTGGATTGAAAGTGGACAAGGAGATAAATGATGAGATCAACCAGGAGAATATACGCCTGATTAACTTACAGTTGGGAGTGTATTTTCCTGCAGCAGTAGAATATAGCAAGGTTTTCACCATCAAACAGAAAGATGGCGAAACTGCTGCTGATTATTTTACAAAAGCCTTACTGGAGGTATCAAAGTACACTGGTGTCTCCGAGCCTAAGGACGACCCCCACCCGAGGGAGATGATTGTCTCTGTGCTGGTGGAAGGGCTTAGGGAAAACCTGAGAGCCAGAGTCCAAACTTCTTTTCCAAATTGGCGTGGAATGACAGTGGATGCCCTACGGGAATCTGCTGTGGACCACGACCGCAACATTAAGAAGCACAGGGAACTGCAAACTGACAAACTGATGATGGTTAGCATCCAAGCCCTTACTAATGCCCCAAACAAAGCTGCATACCAACGAAACACCAGGGACACAGGTAGAAAGCCAATTATCTGTTACAACTGCAATAAGGAGGGACACATTGCAGCTCATTGTAGGTTAGGAAACCACAGGAGTTATCAGACACATAAGCGAGAATGGGAATCTCACAAAGGTGAGACACGGAGATACCCAGCCCCTAGACAATGGGAGGAGACAGACAGGTCACGCAACATGCCTCCTCCCCATCTGATGGCTGACACTGTGCTAAGGGCAACCCAGGTCAGACAATAGGAAACAGGTCATACCTGTATCCTACAGCCAGTTAGATTAACTCAACACCTTAGAGAGGAACCTCAGGTGAAGGTTGATATAGCTGGAGTAAGGCAAACCTTTTTGGTTGATACAGGGGCGGCCAGATCTGTTCTCAACACTCCTCTTCACTTGGGTTTCACTAACCAATCAGTAGCGGCAATTGGGGTAACAGGAAAAATACAACATTACCCACTGACGAAACCAGCGGAGGTTACAATCGGGCCTCTGCATACCAAACACTCTTTTCTGTTGGCTGCAGCGGCCCCGACTAACCTCCTAGGTAGAGATTTACTATGTAAAATGGGATGTGTCATCTATTGCACTCCCGATGGGGTATTCCTAGACACTCCTAAAAATCTTACACAAGAAGTGCAAGATATGCTGGACAGTCCTCAGAGGCTAATGTTGTATTCCACTGTTGTAGAGTCAAATCCATCTAGGGTAGCTGAAATTACAGCACAAATACTGGGTTCCCTTTGGACTAAAGATGGACAGGATGCTGGGCTGATGGCAAATGTAGCTCCAGTAGAGATCCGCTTAAAAGAAGGCAGGATAGCCCCAAAAATACCGCAATACCCTTTAAAACCTGAAGTTGAGCTAGGAGTATTCCCAGTGATCCAACGATTGCTCCAACAGGAAATCCTAGTTAGAACTTCCAGCACGGCCAATAGTCCCATCTTTCCTGTGAAAAAGAGCGGGGGGAGGGGCTACAGACTAGTGCAGGATTTAAGAGGGGTAAACAAAGTAGTTGAGAGCCAATTCCCCGTAGTGCCAAACCCAGCTGTCATCCTAATGCAAATCCCACCTCACTGTACTCATTTCACAGTCATTCATTTGTGTTCAGCGTTCTTCTCCGTCCCTTTGCACCCTGACAGCCAGTATCTGTTCGCCTTTACTTACAGAGGAGTACAGTATACCTGGACACGACTCCCCTAAGGATTCATAGACAGCCCCAGCATCTTCTCCCAGGCATTGCATGATTGTTTACAATCCTTTCAACCCATGAGTGGTTCGATACTGATACAATATGTTGATGACTTATTGTTGTGTTCTGAGTCACTGGAGTCATCAGTGGATGACACTAGACAGCTGCTGATGCATCTCTCAGAGACAGGACATAAAGTATCAAAGGATAAGCTGCAATTATGCCAGACCAGGGTTAAGTATCTGGGCCACTGCCTTACCCAAGGGCTGAGACACCTCACCGACGACAGAATCCAAGCGATTCAGAACATGGTACTGCCACAGACCCAGCATCAGATCCGTACGTTCCTAGGCATGTGTGGATACTGTCGCAATTGGATCCCAGGATTCTCTATTCTGGCATTACCACTACAAGAGATGGTTTCCTCAACTAAGCCAGATCGGGTCTCTCATACTGAGGAATCTGAGCTGGCTTTCGAGGAACTAAAGGTGAGCCTAACAAAGGCCCCAGCACTGGGAATGCCAGATTATGGGAAACCCTTTGAACTGTACGGAACTGGATCAGGTGGGTGTGCGGCAGGAGTACTTGTACAAAAACATGGTAATGCCAACCGACCAATAGCGTACTACAGTGGCCAGCTGGACACAGTAGCACGCTCACTCCCAACTTGCTTACGAAGTGTGGCTGCAATAGCACAACTAGTAAGTAAGAGTGAGGACGTAGTGTTGGGACACGATTTAACTGTTCATGCTCCCCATGCTGTCTCTGCCCTCCTAAATTCTGCCCAAACACGTCATGTGTCCTCAGCACGGTTCACTAAGTGGGAACTGGCGCTGATGGCCCCAGTAAATATTACCATCAAAAGATGCAACACACTAAACCCAACCACATTCCTTCCTCATGTGCCCTCCAAGGCACAAAGGGTGGAGGGTGATGGGAATGTTGCTGAATATGGTAAAGCAGAGTTTAGTGAGGGTGAGGACAAACATGATTGCATGACCTACCTGAATCAGACCTTCACAGCACGTCCTGACATAAGCGACAGCCCATTAAGTGAGGTAGACATAACCTTATTCACAGATGGTAGCTGTCATAG
Organism: Crinia signifera; assembly: GCF_055691185.1. Classification (NCBI taxonomy): domain Eukaryota; kingdom Metazoa; phylum Chordata; class Amphibia; order Anura; family Myobatrachidae; genus Crinia; species Crinia signifera. The sequence continues at coordinate 244,014,805 of NC_139220.1, forward strand.
ACAGACGGACACGGGAGAGCTGTGCACAGGCTACGCAGTAGTAGATGGAGAAGGTATTGTGGAAGCTGAACCCTTGGGACCACCTCACTCAGCACAAGTAGCGGAACTGGTGGCACTGACCAGAGCATGTGAACTGGCCCAAGAAAAATCAGTCAACATATATACCGACTCCAGATATGCTTTCGGAGTAGTCCATGATTTTGGAGCCCTATGGCGCCTCCGAAATTTCATGACGGCGGCTGGCACACCAGTGGCGCATGCGACATATATTAGGAGACTTCTGGGAGCTATTCAGCTTCCAGACAGAGTGGCTGTTATCAAGTGCAAAGCTCACACATCAGAGAAGGACCCGGTGTCACTTGGTAACAGCCGCGCTGATGAGGCAGCGAAAAGGGCCGCATGCCCTGTAAATATTTTCACCCATCCTACCAACCTTTGTACACTGAACATGGTATCCACATCCAAACTGATAGACATGCAGAATTTGTGTTCCCCACAGGAAAGAGCAGTATGGAAGTCGAAGGGATGTGGCCAAGAGTCTACCGGACTTTGGAGAGATGGACACGGGAAACCAGTGGCCCCCAGAGCATACCTTCCTAGTCTAGCCGAGGCGGCCCATGGGCTGACACATCTTGGGAAGGAAGGTATGTGCAAGCTGGTAAAAGCCTACTGGTGTGCACCAGGGTTCGCTTCTCAAGCAGGTAGAGTGGCAATGTCATGCCTCACCTGTTTGAGGAAGAACGTTGGAAAAGCTATCCCAACAGAGCCATCCCACATCCCTCCTACAGAAGGCCCTTTCCAGGTAATACAAATCGACTTCATACAGTTACTACCCTGTAGAAATTTGAAATATGTATTAGTTTGTGTTGACATGTTTTCCAGCTGGGTGGAGGCTTTCCCCGCTGCCTCCAACACTGCTACCTTTACAGCAAAGAAAATATGTCAGGAGTTTGTCTGTAGGTATGGTATCCCAAAGGTCATTGAGAGTGACAGAGGCACTCATTTCACAGGAGAGGTCTTCCAAATCATGTGTAAACTCCTGGGGATTAATAGTAAACTTCATACTCCATATCGTCCCCAGGCGAGCGCCAAAGTTGAGAGAATGAATGGTACTATTAAGAACAAATTGGGTAAAGTTATGGCTGAAACAGGGTTGTTATGGCCAGAGGCATTGCCTATTGTGCTGTATAGCATTAGGACCACTCCCAGGACTCCGCTCAACTTGTCCCCCTTCGAGATATTGTTTGGTCGGCAGCCACACATCATGATAGACCCACAGGATGATCTCAAATGTAACAATGAGCTAACTGTACAGTATATCCTAAAGCTAAACAAACAGCTAAGGGAGCAACAAAAGCAGCTGAAGTTACTGAACCCTGATATGCCTACCGAGAATTGTCATAATCTTAAACCAGGAGACTTTGTTATGATCCGAAATTTTTTACGCTCAGGTTGTTTGATAGACCGTTGGGAAGGACCGTACCAAGTTTTGTTGACCAGCACTACATCAATTAAAGTCACAGAGAGAGAGACTTCGATACATTCGTCCCACTGCAAGAAAGCCAGTAACCCAGAATCCCAGTGTGCAGAGAGCGAAAGAGAAGAAGTGTCGCTAGAAGCATTGTTTCGGGAACACTGAGAAGCAGCCAAGGTCGAGCAACCTGAGCGAACAAAGGTCCCAGAGCAGAGCAAAATAAAAGTCTCCTGGGTAGAGATGATGGAAGGACTCCAAGCAACAGGTTCACAGTTATGCATATATTTCTTTGTTTTCTTTCTGTGTTCTTTTCTTCATCCCAAGATACTCGGTGGCTGCCACAGTCTAGAGCGATCGGAGCGGAGTTCTGACAGTGTAATAATGGACCCAGATATGGGTGAGGTAGAATCCCTAAACCAGCTTGAAACTTTGCCCATGACAGGAGAAGGTAAAAGGTATGAGGGAAACGTAGTTCAAGGGCTATGTGATGAGTTATTGTCTGGTGAGTACTGTGTCTGTAGATATTGTCAACCTAAAATGGAAGAAGAATGCATCCAGCGATGTCAGTCGACAAGTAAGGCAACTACAGGCCGACATCCTTTGAGTGATTACCACTCACTAGTGGGTAAGGTCTTAAACCAAACAGAATGCTGGGTGTGTTCACAAGAGTTACATAAAAGGAGTAGTGTAGGCCTAGTCCCATACCCGCTTAATATTTCAGAGATAAGTGTATTAAACAAGGGGAGGCCATTGGATAAGAGATACCTGTATACCAGGTCCCCTAGTCTTAGATTACACCCATACCAAGTGGATAAATCCCTGGTATGTATGAACTTCTCGAGTTCCAGAGCGATTGGTACTTGGGAAGTGACATGGCATAACCAGACAATAACTTACTCCCAGCGTCCAGATGGAGAGCCTATTGATAAAGAATTGTTGTTAAAAATCCGAACCAGTGGGAGACACTATAAATATGTCTACACGGTGAAGAGAAGTAAAATGATGGCCGGCAGAGTATCAGCCGGCTACTGTAATGTAACCCTACAGCCAGAAATCTGTGAGGAACAAGTCAGGGAACAGGGGACGGGGATGTTCTTATGGATAATGTGTGACAAGATCATGAAATACTCTGTCCCTTATTTTCTCCCTGACGATGTTTATTATATTTGTGGTAGGAGGGCGTACAAATGGCTCTCCATGAACTACGTTGGTATTTGTTATCTAGGCAGAGTGTTACCTGAAGTGATGACCCTCACACATGATGAGATGATGAGCATACACAGAGGTATTTCTCCTCCTTACACTCATACCCATTATGATCAAATCCATAAAAGGGATTTAACAATCAGGAAAGAACCCCTAGCTTCTGAAATGATACACGAGTCATTCGGTATCCAACTTCTCATTGCATAAGATATCACCCATACCACCAGAGGAGTCATAAATTTTAAATATATACAAGCATTAGCCAGCTTGGTAGATAACATCACTGAGATTTAGGATGACACCTTTAGATACACTGGGAAGGAGTTGCAAGCATATAAAAGAGAGCTAGTCCAACATCGGATGGTGCTGAACTATCTGACAGCTATGACAGGAGGATATTGTGTCACCCTCTCTACACAGTTTGGGGTGAAGTGTTGTACATATATCACCAACAATACTGAAGACCCAGAAGAAATCATCGATCATCGGATGGATGAGATTCTTCAGCTTAAATGGGAATTTAGAAGGGAACATAATATCAGCCTGGCAGAAATAGGTAACAAAGTTAGTGAATGGACCTCCTGGTTGAATCCAATGCACTGGTTCTCTGGTTTTGGAGAATTGGTGCAAGGGATCATAGCTAGCATAGGAAAACTCCTTCTCTGTATCGTTGGTGCCATCATAGTCTTTGTGCTATTGTTCAAATGTTTAAAGGTGGTGACCCGGGGAAAGACAAAACGTACCGAAATCATGAGTGTAAGAACGAGAGATACAGAGGAAGACCAGGGTTTGGTATATGACCCTAGAATCGAAACCACCTCCCTTTAAAGGAAACCATATTTGTGAACGTGTATATGTTGTAACCACCCTTGTTTTTATTTTTATCCCAAAATTGTACATTATCCTTCGTGACCCTGAGTAGATTGTTCGATAAATGCGGCCCATCGTTTATCCGTGATCCCGGATCGGCCAAGAGCAGATGGTTTACTCCCCTTATATGTTTAATTCATGGATCCCAATTTCTTTGTTAGGATTATGAATTTCTGTATTATCGTGTGAAATGTTTTTTGTATTGTAACAGTTTTATATTTACTGTTAAAGGGTGGACTATGGAAGTCGAGTTACACACACGCCATTTTAGGATAGTATGGCCGCCATTTTGGTTCGCAGAGTTGCGCAAATAAAGTTTCCATACCCGAGTATGTGTGACAAAGTGGACCAGAAGAGTAGCCATACTATCACACATAAATTCATAAATACATACTGACACTAAGTAAAATATAGTTAAAGGTTTAGAACGCCACACATAGCTTAGTTAGCCCTGCATACATCTGTCTGTATCATGTTTAGTACCGTTCCGTTCCGTTCATTGTGCGAAGTATTCCGGTCATTGCGAATATTCCGCAATATACACGGCTCGACAGTTATGGACATAATCCATATTCCAGGGACAGTTTCTGTTGAAAGTATGTAACAAAGGAATCTAGATGAAACCGGTTCTTATCACTGCTGACGCCGAAACCACCAAACAAAGGACTCTTAAAGTTCACTCCCCTGGACCTAGCCAAACCAGGTGTATCATCTTACCTCCCAATCACAGCTGACCTGACATTCGACCTCTGACCAATGAGAACGGCCTTTGACCTCCCCTTTCTGACCCTATAAGATAGGCGACCCAGAGCAGCCAAAGTCTCTTCGGCACATCTACCTTTCCCTGACTGTCCACCGGGCTATAGTTCATTCCTGAACGATAGCGAGCTCTGACCGGACTACACTTCGCATATTTGATGAGAACGGTAACGGTTGCATTAACGGTATTTATTCTTATTGTATTGATTGGCTGATTGTGTCTTGTATCTGTTTTCTTTCCCCTTAGCAGAGTCTGTTTAGTATTCATTGTTAGTATATTGTATTACTTGTTATACCTGTTTATTCTTATTTCTGTAACCCCCTTTTGTCCATTAGGGACTTAAATACAACCTTTTTACGGAGTTCTTATCTCCTTATTTCTATACAGTGGTCGTGTCTGTTTATTCGCATAATAGCGATAAGGTATATTACGGACACTGTCCTTTAAGGTATATTCGCAGATTAGAGACAAAGTACTGCGAAGGAATCTCTGATTAAGGTATTGGTTCTTGGTATACATAATACAATAAAAGGTACGCTACGCTGCGCTACGCTTTGTACGCACGTAGTTAGGTATAAAGGGTACGTTGGTTGCGGACTTATTACGTAACCAGCGCTTTTCACTTATTGTCTCTCTGGTCATATTAAATCGTCATTAACACTACATAACAATCAATGGATAAAATATAACCACAGTCTACATTTATTATTTTTTTTGCTGAATTTCTCAACAGGAAAATTTTGCTCTAGGGGTGCAGGAAAAAAATTAAATTTTTTTCTCTTTTCACTATGTGTTGAATGATTTTTTAAGGGCTTGTTCCCAAAACAGAATGTAGATATGTGCGAAGTAGATTAATGGGCCCATCACTACAGAATTAAATGACCTGCCAAGACACATTCTTTCCAGTTTGTAAATTAGCCCCAGGAGTTTACAACACTCAGAGGCTGCCCAGGTCCAAAAACTGATAATGGTTTGGCTCTATATCATCACCTACTGGTCACAAGTAGTCCTCTACTTTTTGTACCTTATTATTTTTTTTTTTACCAAGTAGTAATTGCAGACAGGTCGGGCCCAACGGCATTCTGGCAGAGTGGAGATGCCATCCCATATTGCACACAGTATGTCCAATACCAGGGTCTGCTCAAGACACTAACAGGCCCGGCAGCAATGACAATCTTGGCCACCCACAGCTTCCCGAATAATTTCAGGTCTTAGGGCTTGGGCAGTGCAGCGATCTACCAGCAAACTTAGCAGTATGGGCCGTGAGGTTGCAGTGGTGTGACTATGCTTCCCTCATAATGCTCAGCAGTGACGTAGTCACTTAGGCTGCAGACGCTGCTAGGTCCAATGCTGCCAACAGCTCAGGATGAGAAAGCGACTGGGAGCTCCTATTTCTATTCTCAAAGCCTCTGTGACTGATAGGTCTGGCTTCCGTGGGGAGCTAGGACAATTATTTTTATTGTTTAATATTTTTTCCTGTGGGGCTAATGTGTTAATTTTTTCCCTGTGGAGCCAAACTTGTATTTGTTTTTTTCATGTGGGGACCAATGTGTTTATTATAATTTTCTGATGATAAATGGGTTTGTTTTTTCTCTGTGAGGGACAATGTATGTGCTTTTTTACTCTTATGGAATGGGGATGAGGGTCCTCTGCAAAATTTTTGATGCTGGATGCTAGACCTGGGGCTGACCCTGACACAATAACATATTTACGTCTAAAATAACATTCTTTTTGTATAGAACCTTTAGATTGGAATAATTTACTTATAGCTAGTGGATTCTAAAGCTCTACATAAATCTTGACGGCTAGTAGCACCATTTGCAGACAGTGAGGCACATTTTTAAACAGCAAATATGGGAATTTGCAATGTTTCTTAATGTGCCCAAATGCATTAACTTGATAGTCTATTATATTTTGAGGTATTTGCAACATTGTTAATATACCCCAGAAATAGACATTTTCCATGACAATAATGAGGTAGGCCTGGTATTATAATGTATTTGGCCTTAAACAACTTATTAAAATAGACCAGCCAATCAGAATTGTGGACTTCTCAGGCCAATGTTCCACATGATACACCTCTCTAGATCACCTTTATTTTCTGTAATAATAACTGACAACATGAAAATGAATAAGTTAACAATACTGAAGGGAATATAATACGCATTGCTAATGATCCTTGTTTGAATTCCTAATTACTGCATTATGGGACAACTAACTAAACACATGCCTCTGTGTATTCTAGTCAGTCCAAAGAAAACACAATCCTGCAGCAGATTGAATAACCTATGGCAGGGAGAACTTTCCAGCCAGCACAGGGATCCAATGCCATATGGCAGTCTGGACATTCGTTTTCTGAGAGTTTCCTGAACAAAGATGTGTAATTCATATGATGTGTTGTTATTGGCACAAGGAAAGAAAACTATATCTTGGCGTAGCCACTTGTACGAATCCAGAAAGATATAAAAAAAAGTTAGTGGACAACAACATTACCATGAAAAAAGGGAGTTTGCTTACAATGATTAGAGGCAAATGACCAGAGGAGGAGTTGTATCAAACCGATAAAGCGAAGAGAGATTTCTTATGCTGTGTTTGAAAATGGAGAGAAGCTGATTGGTTCATACTTTATATCTCTGAGGTTTGATATGTCTACCCAAGAGAGAATAAAATACGTCTAGTTTTTATTGGCAGAAGTGCTAATGCTGTTACATGCATTATTTATTAACAGGTTCACTTCTTACAGAGCGCAGCAAATTCTATTAAAAGGGTAGAAGGGCCCCGCTCGCAAGCTTACCATCTATAGGGAAATAGGCACTGATACACAAGGATAGGTGTTATCTATTGCATAATGGTCTGCCAGATTGCAAAGGTTCATGGTGGGCTGAATAATATGGTCACCTAGTGTTAGGAGTGTCCAGTCAGGATGATGGGGAAGTGAGAAAGAAAATAAGCAAGGATATGTTTGCACTGTACAGTTTGGATATAATTGAATAGGAAAGGATTATGATCGCTAGCATTGCATGCGATACCACAGCAAGTGCCCCGGCAGCTCCCCATCGGTTGGATCACATGCAATATATTATATGCAGTCCTTTAACGTACAATATATTGAATGCGATCCCAGCAAGGGCTACGGGTCTGATAAATCTATAGTGCAGTACTTTCAATCTATGGGCTCCAATCCAATGCACATGGGACCATGCATCAGATCAGAGTTTACCTCCAATGCACATACTATTTGCCACTTTCCATCCAATTTATCGGCCTGATGTGTCAAAATCAGATGAAATCGGCCACCTTTACCCTAACCACAGTCTACTCTAACCACAGCCTCATCCTACCCGCAGCCTAACCCTAATTACAGTCTAACCTTAACACCAGCATATCTCTAACCAATACCTAACTCTAACAGCAGCCTAACCCTAATCCTACTGTATAATGTCAACATTGTGGCTGCTGACATTCACAATGACTATGCCAACAGTATATTCATGTTGACATTGTGAATATTGACGTCAACATTATACTATATAGCAGAGTTTTTCAACCACTGTGCCGTGGCACATTAGTGTGCCTTGAGCTGTTCTCAAGTGTGCCCCCAGATCTAGAGATGCCCAAACTAGTTTACAGCCACCAACAGTTCAAGTGTTATTTACTGGTCTCATCTTTTCATTTAAAGGGCCAATGTATTTTATTTGTGTTACCTGTGGTGACCAGTGTGATTGGTTTTTATATGGTAGGGGGGGGCAATAGGTTTGTTTTTTTTCCTGTGGGGGCCGATGTGTTTTGCCCTGTGGGGATCTCATGGTGTGCCTTGACAATTTTAAAATCTTATTTAGTGTGCCGCAAGGTAAAAAGGTTGAAAATCACTGCTATATAGTGATGAAATCCTGAAAGATGACATTCTGACTGTGGGTATACTAACTACGGGTACATTCGTTTTCCAGAGGCTAATATTTTGCTCCTACAGCACCTGACAAATGTGTAGACTGTATGGTGTCAGTGCGATGACCAATGACATACCCTGATTAAGAGACAGAGACTTGTGATTGGTCCTCAAACTCACACACCCCGCCACAGCCATTTAAAGATGGCGAACTTCACTGATTTGCTTTTTCTTTATTACCACATGGTGATGCAGCTATTTTAACAACCATTTTCTTCTTCGCTCTTTTTTTTTTTGCAAAGCAATGGTCTATTGCCTTGATGGCTAACCTTGACACTCCAGCTGTTGTTGAACTACACATCCCAGCATGCTCAGTTTTGCTATTTGGCCATGCTAAATCTGATGCAGAGCATGCTATGATGTGTAGTTCAACAATTTCTGGAGTGTCAAGGCTAGCCATCAAGGATCTATTATAAACCTCCTGTGTGTTCCTCTGCAGGACCTTTTCCAGTTCTAGGGGATAGCTGTGTCTCATGCATCTGATCAAGGCATAGGTTTAGGAGGAGTATACATTTCCCAGCAAGTGATTATATAGACTATGGATCAGCTGAAAGTGGCAACTGTCACGTCCACCGGGTGGAAAATGACAGGGTGCCGGACAATTTGTATTAATTAAGACAAAGCAAAGAAATATAATGCCTTGGGTGATACCCTCAAAAGTAACATTTCCATCTTCAAAGCAGTGGTCTTAGCAAGCATAATATTAAATGAAATAAATTGTCATCCTTCAAATGCGTACATAGAATGACGATTATACTGCAAGATGAAGTGAAGAGTGGATGCTGCAGAAGCTGCCTAATAAACAGATGACATAATACAGTAAGTTCTAACCACTTCAAGTATGCCAGACAGCAGGCAGATCATTATCAGCAGAAGAGTACAGGTTATTATTACAGTGTCTGAGGCAGCTCAGTTCTGGCTGAGAGAATTTACTGGCAGCTGAGTATCTTCTATTTGCTTGATCAATTTAATGGGCTTTCCCCTGCTAACATCAAACAGCACTCTCAGCATCAGTCAGATTTAGTTGCTCAAACATAACTACAGTCCCTATAACCCCAATGTACAATATAATCTAGAAACTTCCTTACTAATAACTCCCACTTCAAACACAAATAAAATATTCCTAATTAATTGCGGCAATGTTTGCTATAATCCCAATATTCATACATTCATACAATACATCAATCGCATGACATTGCATTTTTCACATTTGCGATAAAAAAAAATAAAAAATGTGATTTTGTGCATTTTTAGGACCCTACTAAAAATCTCATCCTACTGTACTACTGTACATGTCTCCCACAGTATGGATAACTGCTAAGAACAACTATTGTATGTTAAGTTATTGCTTGGATTCCAACAGGACCATATCAATCTGTCTTCGGATGCTGCAGGAATGTAGTCCTGGAAGGCTTATGCTAAGGAGAAATGGGACAGCCTTGGGCAACAGATGTTCCCAGGGCAGAGTGCTGTCTGTCTCCTGTATTGTCTCCCATTATGGCCATGATACAGCCTGCCTCTTTTCTATTAACTCCTTTGATTGCTCTGTTTATTTCCCCCTTGGATTGTTTGATTAGCCATCACACCCTAGACTTGTCTCTGACTTAACCCATGACATCACTTTTGTACGTCATCATGGTTGTTATAGCGTTTTTCCTCTGAATGTTTTATTTATTTGATGAAGAACATTTGTTTATATAACATCAACATATTACGCAATGCTTTACAATTACGATCAAAGACAGCAATAAAGATAGGAATGGATATCAACATACATTTATCAGCAGTTATTTTATCACATATTCCAGCAAGGTTTGGATTAAGAGGGGGGGGGATTAATACAGGGTGGTATTAGACTTATAAAATCTATAATTTAGCATGTCACATGCACGAATAGGGGTACTCTATGTACCCTGAGTCCTGCCCAACACACTCCGAGTCCTCTGTGTCTCTCTCTAGGCCAGAATGTTCTCATTATATAAGAGGTTACACAGGACCAGACACTCAGGCAGGGAGGAGGAGAAGCTGGGGTCCATGGCTGTCCTGCCCTCATTCTGGCTGCCTGGTTCTGCTGCTGCACAAGAAGGAGAGCTAGTGATGTCATTTTGTTCTGGCTGAGGAGCCTCCTGGCAGAGGGGGCCTGGTGTACAGTTTCCCTTGTGCCTGTCCTTAATCTATTATTTCAAAGCACTTTATGGAGAATATTTCAGTAACTCACAATAGTCCCAATGGAGATAAAAATCTGTTCCCTATCACACTGACACACATACCCAGGTGTGAGAAGTTCAATCACCCAAGGAAATTCGAACAATGCAGGGAGAATGTACAAACTCCATTCAGATAGTGCCTTGGATAAGAATTTAGCTCATGGCATCAGTGGGTGGGAATCGCTCACCTGGAGATTTTAGTAATGTACTAAATGAGCTTTATTGTCTGTAATAAGTATTTTGTGACCTGGGACTATTGTGACAGGTATTGATCAGTAAATGATACAATTTAAATACAAGTTGAGTATCCCTTATTGAAAAATCCAAAATGTCCAATATCTGAAAAAGCGCTGAGATAGTGACATCATAGGAAGATGTACTAATGATGTACTTAAATAAAGTTGGTTCTCAGCCACTGGAAATGCCCCTTCTCAGCAACATTTTCCTAATTCTGGGCAGGATGTTCTAAAGCAGAAAAGCTGTAAAAAAACCCCGTTATCTGGGTTTTTACCTAATTTCTGTATTCTCTATTGCCCCTACGCAGTGTCAGCGTTGCGGAGGGAATCACCAGCAAAAGCTGTTGATTACCTGCAGAAGCCTATGGGCTTCTTACCTTACCCCAGCGCTGTGTGAGGAATCCATTACGGATCCCTCCCAGCATTTACATGAAAACTGACTTTTATTTATCGAATGGGTTGCAAAATGAATTGAACATCTAGTCAAAATGTTGCCAAGGTTAGAAATAATGGTTTTATTTGAAATAATCATTTTGTCCTACAAACTCTACTTTTGTCAAATAATGCTCCTTTTGCAGCAATTACAGCATTGCAGACCTTTGGCATTCTAGCTGTTACTTTGTTAAGGTAATCTGAAGAATTGTCACCTCACGCTTCCTGAAGAACCTCCCACAAGTTGAATTGGCTTGGTGGGCACTTCTTGCATATCATACGGTCAAACTTCTCCCACAACAGCTCAATGGGGTTGAGATCTGGTGACTGCGCTGGCACTCTGTTTCAGACAGTATAGCAGCAGTCTGCTTCTTCCCTAAATAGTTCTTGCATAATTTGGAGGTGTGCTTTGGGTCATTGTCCTGTTGGAGGAGGAAATTGGCTCCAATCAAGCGCTGTCCACAGTCATGGCATTGCAAAATGGAGTGATATCCTTATTCAAAATCCCTTTTACCTTGTACAAATCTCCTACTTTGCCAGTACCAAAGCAGCCCCAGACCATCACATTACCTCCCCCATGCTTGACAGATGGCGTCAGGCACTCTTCCTGCATCTTTTAACTTGTTCTGCATCTCACAAATGTTCTTCTGTGTGATCCAATCACCTAGAGTCGCCTCTTCACTGTAGACATTGACACTGGCATTTTGCAGGTACTATTTAATGAATCCCACTTCTCTTTGTACTCTGGTTATAGCCTGTTTGTGTTGTCACCTGCCAGTGCTGCATTTTAATTGGTCACTGGCGTCCTGCATTGAAGAAGCCAGACTGTGTTTCGGGACCTGCTGAGTTGGGAGGTAAGTGAAGGGAGGGGGGGGGGGGGGGATGGAGGTCCGCGCACTGACAGCTCATCCACGGTGCCCGTTGGCGGGGAGTGGCCTGTGGGTGGGGCCTGGACTGGCAATCTGTCCCGGACCCCAAAATTCCTGGTGGCAGTACTGCTCTCCGGGATGCCTCTATGGGCTGCATCATCTGCAGCCGATAGAATTTGGGGTATGCACAGTATCGAGGCTGATACAGCAAAATGTGCTGGTCCCAGTGCCTGTCATCTGCAATGTACAGGTGGTGGGACCGGGATTTATATTCTATGGGCTGCTACTAAAGCAGCCCATATAAGCTGGGGGCCAGTGAATGCGCAATACCGAGGACCATACTGCACATATGCCTTTACCACGTTTGATCTACCAGCGGGGGTGGCTGCAGCAGCACAAGGGACCGGCGGGGACCAGCAGCGGTGGCAGCAGAGGGGGGCGACATCGCGGCCAGCCGCAACCCCCCTCCTACACAGAGGTAGTAGCCGCCACTGGTATACACTGTACTTTTACATTCTTTTTACGATTCTGACGGTTCAGAACGACAAAATCAAATATCCAGTGTATACACAATGCCTCTGATGGTGCATGCTTCCACGCTTTGTCATTGACATCCTCTGTCCTCCATCATTGCAAGGCAAAGGAGGATATCACTAGCAGGAGCCATATGCAGCATGGCGCCCACCTACCCCCTGCCTTTGCTCATCACGGTGGCATTGGCATGTGTGGGTCCTGTCACTATCAAGGTCACCAGGTGCACACATCGTTTAGTATGTACTGTACACAGCTATAGAGAAAAACAACAGTTTGGGGTTCACGCAATTTAACTTTAATGGGTTTGCCCCAGAGTCTGTCATACATCACATCACATGACCTATTTCCACCTCTCCTTTATCACATCACAATGCAAAAACTTGTCCATAATTAACCATTTCACCAGGAGGCATCTGCAACATATAACTCAGAATGCATGATGGCATGACAAGAAGCAATGACACAAGCCCAGAGATCATACACAATCCATACAGACAGATGCATGAATTATATTCTTCCGAACTCTGCAAATGTTTAGCTGTGCTAGTGGGAAGGATGGAAACGTGCCGTGGATGGAGGAGTGTAGAATTACACACACACAGAGGATGGTGCAATGTGTGCGTCCTCATAGCTGGATCACACCCAGTCCCCACCTACCCACTCAGGACTTCAGTGTATGGCTATGCTGCTCTCTGTAAGGGGCTGTATCCCGAGGCTGAGTGGGGGCTTGGCTTCTCCTCACGTCCTGTGCTTCCCCTCTGCCAGTGCACACTCATTAAGGCTAGAGCCCAAACATTTTACTACAGAGCTGCATAGCAGTCCTAGGAGAGGGTGCCCAGGACACACAATACACAGGCTTATCCACAGCAGCACCTCCTTACATAACTGTGAGTATATGATGATTCCCAGGCTGAGCAGGGTCCCTGCTTCTCTCCACCGTTCACTCTCTTTATTAAATCTAGATTTGTATTTTATTATGTTCCATGGCTGTGTATATTGGCTACTTCTGGAGCACCAAGAGACTGTTCTTATGGTATAATGATAATAAATTATATAAAAATAATACTAGTAGTTGAAATGGCAGAAAACATTAGTTACATGTTCAGGAAAAGTTATGTCGTCTGCTTTTATTCCAATGAAACACTTTTTTTCTGGTAACAATATGTTATTTTAAACTGAATTGTATTGCTTGATTATCTGTACATTTAGTGATACATTGCATTTAGTTTATTTTGTCAGAGTTATTTTATTTAGAAGTTTTCTATGAAGAAAATATACCCCCCCCCCCCCCCCTTAAAATGCTGTAAGTATGCTGAGCATAGGACCCTGGTCACCACACACATGGCTTGGTAATGGTGAGACTGGTGTATTATTGCTGGTCCTTTTCATGGCAGAGATTGCATCCCTATTCTGCCATCATTATTAAACCTGGTTTCCCTCTCTGCACTCTCACATTCTGAATTGTTTCCTGAGTAAATTTCACATAGTATTCCCAACAGATGTCATCAGTTTGGTCGTCCAAGAGATTAGAGGACTTGGAATGTGTCACCCTCTACTGGTGTGACTCTGTTTTATCCTGTCTTGGAATATCCCAATTTCAGCAGAAATATTCTTATAAATACACAGTATATGTGCCAACCTGGCTCCTTTCCAGTGTGTCATGGCATTCTCTTTCTGTTCTAGCAACTTATTTTCCAACTTCGCTAACTTGGAGCCACTAACGTGGATTTGATTAATATTAAGTCCAGTCTAGGTTATGGCACTACAAAAATAAGTGGGAAATAAGCAGAACATTTGTATTGTATTGTGAGAAGCAGCCAGTTTGTCACATGTATACAGTATTTTATATCATTTGACCACCATACCCATTTATATATAAGCAGCAAGGAAAGATGTGTCCTATATGTGGAAACAATCAGAGATTGCTTAAATCTTACAGTCTGTAAATATGAATGCTTTATAACAATAACAAAATACTAAGGAGGAGATTTATTAAACTTATAAAGTGGAGATAGAGAGAGAGAGAGAGAGAGAGAGAGAGAGAGAGAGAGAGAGAGAGAGAGGCATCAAAGCTTGGAGAGAGGAGAGATAGTATGGAGAGGGATACAGTGCCAACCAATTTGTTTGTAAGGGGTACATTTACTAAAAGTTTCTAAAAGTGAAAAGTGATAAGTGCCCATAACAACCAATCAGATTCTGTCTATCATTTTCTAGGATGCAATTCAGGTTGGTTACTATGGCCAACATCACCTCTTTTCACTTTTAGAAACTTTAATACGTGTACCCCTAACTGTCATCTTCGAAACACAGGCTGTAAAGGAACAGTTAGCAGATGATTGGTTGGTGCTCTACCTCTACACATTGGGGGTTATTCTAATTTAATCGGTTCTCCAGACCCTATTAACAGTTTTGCATCTGCACATGCACATTTCTGCGCATGTGAAGACGCGGGCTGCGAGCGGGCACAGTGAACTACATGTTCGCATCTAGCAGTGTGGGTGGCGGCAGCGGGCACATGGACATTCTCATGAATACGCTGGGCGTTCCCATGCAAATCACCTGGTGACGCGGTTTCGGGGGCAGGCAGCTGATGTCAGTAGATGTCAGCTGCCCACCCGTTTCCCGCACATAGTGTTCACTCTAGGAGTGACACTGGGCAGGGCGCTGGGGGGCGGACCGGGCACACCGACGTCACAGCTGGGGGCATGCCCGGGCAGCCGACATCATGAAAGGGGCGTGCCCGGGCCGCCGACGTCATGAAGGGAGCATGCCCGGGCCGCCGCCGTAATGAGAGGCGTGCCCGGGCCGCCGATGTCATCAAAGGGGGCGGGCCCGGCCGCCACAGTCATCAAAGGGGCGGGCCCGGCCCCTCCGAATCCACTGTGCTGCCGGGGAAGCGCCAGGCATCGCCGTCAACGGCGACGCTGGGCTTCCCCGTGAGGCTGTTTTAGCGGGGCGCTGCGAGATGGGCAGGGCGCATTTTGCCCTTTAAAAATCGGGCAGGGCGCAGCGCCCCGCTAAAACAGCCTAGCGGGAACACTACGCACATGGCGCTCACAGATCAGAGGCACAATAGAGGTGTTATTATGCAAATCCTACATTCACAGCCATGCAGGGAATCGCGATGGGCGAGGAAGGGGGGGACGGGACGCGGCCGGTAGTGGGACCAGAATAAGGGCCATTATCTCTCTCCAAGCTTTGATAAAACGCCCCGCAAGTCTTCCAAGCAACTCCAAGCATTTGTTTTGTGAATGAACTAGAATTTTGTAACAGTACATCTAGTAACACAATATAAAATTAAAAGCATTGTCCATTATTACAGTGTATTGTAACAGCAAATACCAATGTCAGGGAAAGCCACAAATGGGCAGCTTGTTACTGCTACATGTGCTGCTTGTTACTGAAATCATTGTCAATATTTGAATGCATTTTATAAATGGTACAAATATTAACCGTATAACAAGAATATATATTATTACACTAAGGGAACAATAGCTGCACAGAAACTCAGTCTGGGAAGGGTTAAAAGTGTTCTCCCATCCCTATCCAGATAGCAAGAAATGTGCAGTGCAGCTTTACATAATAGATAGATGGATCTCTGGATGTTGGGCACATCATACAAGTGATAATAGGATACACATGACAGAATTCCATATCCTTGTTGCAGCCTCTGCCTGAATGATGGGTAATTATATGGGAGGAATCTCTGACCTTGATGTGTCAGTCACCCCCCACTTAAAATTCCATGGGAAATGGCTCTGTGCTGCTGGTTATACATTGCCATGCTTTATCTTGCTCCATTTCCTCTGTGTGTGCATAGGTCAACATGCCATTATAGATTATCCAGCCGTCCCATTATGTCGTTTTATGAAGGTCTGGTGAGGAAGGTGTGTGTGTGTGTGTGTGTGTGTGTGTGTGTGTGTGTGTGTGTGTGTGTGTGTGACTAATATGTGCTAGTATTGACTTGGGAAGTTGTCTTTATAATGATGCATTCTAACTGGATGTAGGTGTGTAGTATTGCACATATTTGCCCATAAGGCTGGCTACTCACAGTAGTACAGAGTATCCTTCACTGTGTATTATGCTTACAGATGAGCTGATAACACACATAACACCTGGAACAGGGCTATATAAGGGCTGCTGCCCTTTCTGTATGTTTTGTATAGGTGGAACATTACTGTACACACAGTATGTTATGGGATTGTGCATCATTGTCAAAACATTTGTTGGCAACACCGTATAGTCCAAACCCTTTTTAATATGGATACTGTTACAGTTAGGAAGAGTCGCTACAGTATACGTTACCCTGGAGGGAGACGTTAAACGTACCCTTTCATTTGTACAGCTGCTGTGGTTTCTGCATAGATCATTAGTAGGTGTGTGGGTGGAAGGGTATATGAAACCCAGTAGTATACTGATTTTGGCTCACATCATTTCCTATACTGATCATTAGATTAATGTACCCTTATGGTATTTTCCTTACATTTACCAGAAAGAGACTGCTGTCAGAAGTCACATCTAGGCACAAGTTAAAAAAACAACACTGCAGCTTAACTACTATTAATTAATAACACCCACATTCTATAACCCATGGCAACCAATCAGACATTGGCTTTCTTTAAAGAACAACTAAATTGATTAAAAGAAACATCTGATTGATTGCTAAGAGTTTCAGCCCATATTTTGGGGGGTATTCAATCCCCGACACTATATCCGGCGGGAGGGAAACAGCGGCGGGTCTCTATTCAATGCTGTCTTGCCCGACAGCATTGAAGAGGCAGATTGACAGAACAGACCGGACTTTAAAAGCTGTCGGACCCGTTTTGCAGAGAACGGCCGTGAATTGTCGCTGTCACGGCTGGATCTCGACAATCCATGGCTGTTTACGCCGACACTCCCCTTTTTGCCGATCGGCAGGCGGGACATTGAATCCCGCCTGGCAATTTGCGGTCTAGTAAAACGAGAACGGGCCAGGGTCATGGCTGTCGGGACAGACCGACAGTTGTGACCCGGGATTGAATACCCCCCCTTGTCTGGTTAGTATATTGTCTTATAAGGCTTTGCATATGTCTCAAAACCCCAGAATGAAATGAATTAGACAACTTCATGCCAGACTCATCAACTACGTGAGCCCACATGCGGTAGGGACATGCCAAGGTTTCATTTCATATGAACAAATTAAATTCTCTCTCCAATAGACCCTGGGGTGAGTTGGGAGGGCATCCAGCTGTCTTCATTGTCTATTATATCTAAAGTTTCCGACTCGCTGTCAATGGAGGCATTAGTGATTGTTTTCTGACATACCCGGAACTTTGTGACAACATTTTTCCATGTTGTCACATTAACTTTCAACGTGCTTTGTCTTCCAGGGGGACCGCTGCTAAGTTGGGATGTTAACATTAACGGGGCACAGTGTTGTGTGTACATTAGTTAGTGTCAGAGTATTGGAACAGATGGACTCTCCACTCTGTTAACGGCTCCTTGGAGGATATGATTGCCGTCTGTTTCTTGTCAGGAATGTAATACACATGATGAGAACATGCAGGATAAAGGGGGTTACACCCTTCCAGGTTATAAACTTCTCTAGTGAAAAAAAATAATAATATAAAGATATGAATTTTTGTGTGAAATATACTAGAAATGACTTCATAGCAGTTAACTTAGCTGAACTCAGCAAGCATGGGTTAAGACAGGGGTCCTGGAGGGCTATTAACAGGATATTCATGTCTAAACACAGGTGTATCAATTAGCAGCTGAGGAATTTTGATTGACAGTCTGGAGAGGAGCAGGGAGAAAAAAGTAATAGGCCTTTTATAGCCCCTGGGAACCAGCAGCTTTCGGTGTATCACAGGGAATCTGGAGGGTATTCTAAGTATTCTATCATAGCACCGAACTGTTGCAGAACTCCACTTTGTAATATTCTATTGTACCTTAAGAAATATATTGCAGAAACAAAGAATTTGACAGCATATATTATCAGGGTTGCCTACCTGACCCTCTCCATGAGGGAGAAAATGCTCTGTTCCTGGGCTTCCCTGGTAATGTATGATTGTCGTCACCTGTGGTGAAACGCCTATCTTATCAATTACCTAACTCACCACAGGTAATGGCAATTATACATTACCAGGGAAGTCCAGGAACACAGCATTTTCTCCTTGAAGGAGAGGGTCAGGTAGGCAACCCTGGCATATACTGTATGAACCACTTCACTGTTTTTTGACTCGAATGTCGACACAGTCGACATGGACACAGTTGGAAGTCAACCGCAGCCCCTCGCTTCGCTCGCAATGCTTCGGGCACACTATTTTATTCTCACACCACACCCTAGTGGATGGTAGGACATGAAATACCGTCTGCCGGCACATGTCGGCTCAAAAAACAGTGCAAAAACCCATGTCGACCTGTCGACCTAACGCATATGTCGATTCTGTCTGTCATTTTCTGGGATGCAATAAAGAAATGGTAAACAAAATGGGGTTGCTATGGGCAATATCACCTCTTTTAATTTTCAGAAAATGTAGTAAATGTATTCCAAATGTATTCCAAATAGCTGTTTTCATTAAGTGTGACAGTATAAATATTAAGAGATGTACACTACACATTGTTGTATCACATTCCCATACTATACCTGTCCAGTTGTACTGACTACTAAAAAATGTCAGTAGTCCGTGTATAGGGGGTTATTCTGGTTGATTTGTTCAGATGCGAATTCGCATCCTTGGGAGTCAACCAGAACCCACCCTGCAAATGGTGGTATGCCGGCCCACCATTTGCATGGTGCGTACATTCGCATGGCATTCGAATGGATGATTTACATATACATCCATTCACATGCCAGTGGGATCCTCCCACATCTTTCGATGGTTGCCAACCACTGAGAGATGTGGTGCGCACACGCATATATACAGGTCACTTTTATATATGTGTGTACGTTCTCGGATGTCAGCTGCCCACCCACGTCACCGGGCGATTACCATGAGAACGCTCAGCGATTTCATGGAAACTGTTTTCCAGGTGAGAACATTGGTCCTGACCGGCGATCTAATTACAGTTATCCAGCATGCTGGATATTAATCACCGTTGTGATATCGCTGTGGCCGCTGCACACAGAGCGATGTGAGATCACAGAAGGCCACCACACAGCAGAAATGTGCAGGGCCGTCTGAGCGACCACTATGAATTTACTAGCAGGGCCGTTTTAGATCGGGGACCCTCGGGGCTGCGCATTTGTACCGCTGTGTGGGCTACACACACACAGCGATATTCAGACACTTTCTGAGCGAGTTAGTAAAATGATTAAAAATCGCTCCGAAAGTGGCTGAATATTGCTGTGTGTGTAGGGCCCTTTAGAAAATGCCCTGTAATTGCTCTGGATACAGTGAGATTATCAGCATATACTTATACTACAAATACTACAGTGGCAGCATATTCTACTAGAGCAAGCATTCTCAACCACGGTCCTCAAGGCACACCAACAGTGCAGGTTTTGTAGATATCCAGGCTTCAGCACAGGTGACTTAATAAGTATCTGAGGGATTCTGATTAAACCATCTGTGCTGAAGCCTGGCTATCACTAAAACCTGCACTGTTGGTGTGACTTGAGGACCGTGGTTGGGAATGCCTGTACTAGAGCTTTGTACACTCACACTTTATTCCAGTATATTCTCTTATAGAGCTCACAATCTAGACGCACATACCTACTTTGAGTCGAACGGAATTAACATAAACACAGTGAGAAAATAAGAATGTAACAATAGACCTCGATGAGGTTCAAACTCAGGGGTACACTTATGCTGGCCACACATCGGACCAACTTTCCTCCAACCATCCAACTAGTTGGTTGGATGGAATAAAAACATGGTACTGGATAGGAGCACATGTCATTTGTAATCCCACATCAGAAAATGGACAACAACTGTCCCTCAGACAATGTACCGTAGTTGGATCTATTTGATTTAAACAATTTCACCAAATGTCCATTCTCCTGAGCATGTGAGCAAATTGCTTATTGATATTTGCCCCCATACAGTACCAGATTTTCAGTCCAACCAACCAACTAGTTGGACGGTTGGAGGAAAGTTGGTCTGATGTGTGGCCAGCATCACTAAAGCTTATAGAAATGAAAAGTGGTGATGTTGCCATAGCAACCAATCACATTCCTTCTTTGATTTCTCTATTGCTTCTAGAAAATGGCAGAATCCAATTGGTTGTTATAGGTAACATCACCTCTTCTCATTTTTAGAAGCTTTAGTAAATTGACCTTTTACTGTCCAGTGCTAATCATTGTAGCACAATTCCTGTCCTCATACATTCCTTATGTACACACATCACATATAACAGTTGGGAAGCCACAGAGATTCAGTCAATTACATCTGACAGACAACTGTTCTGAACTACAGATAACAAGACCAGGTGTTCTCAATAGAGGATAGCGCCGGGTGCTTCATTTTAATGATTGTGTATTATAGAGACATTGGAAATGAATAGGCTGACAAGATTACTAGCTACATTTGCGGAGTTCTTTAGTGATGTAATCTGCATGGAATGTAGATAAATTCATAGCCACTGGGCTTGTTCTTTTTATGTCCAGTATATCTAATACCTCTTTCACACCAGAAGCAAATTACCGGGTTAATTTATTTATTTATTTATTACCAGTGTCTTATATAGCGCACACATATTCCGCAGCGCTTTACAGAGAATATTTGAACATTCACATCAGTCCCTGCCCCATGGAGCTTACAATCTACAGTATATTCCCTACCACATGTACACGCACACACAGACATTCTAGGTTTAATTTTGTTGGAAGCCAATTAACCTATCTGTATATTTTTGGATTGTGGGAGGAAATAACCCGTACCCGGAGTAAACCAACACAAACACGGGGAGAATAAACAAACTCCGCACAGTTAGAGCCATGGTGGGGATCGAACCCATGACCTCAGCGCTGTGAGGCAGTAATTCTAACCATTACATCATCCGAACTGCCAAATCAGTTTGATTGTGCAGTGTAAATGATTGCTGCTTTAAAAATCTGGAGATTTCTTACCAAATCTCTCACTTTGATTTTGAATAGGAAGAGAAATTGACTCACAATGTTTTTAACCAATTTTAAGTATTAGGTGGCTACATTGCTTTTCCTGGTTTATTTACTGCAGGCTAATATTTGTCCAGTGATGTACCATAAAGATGTGCGTGATGGGTCACCACATATGTAATTACCACCAAACATTCCAAACAGGGCCCTGTGCTATTGCATTTCGGTACTTATGTATTATCTGGGCTCCCATGTTAAATACACCCCATTTTTTCATACCCCTACTATCCAAATACGCATGGAGTTGATTTTATATAGTGTGGCGAG
Organism: Crinia signifera; assembly: GCF_055691185.1. Taxonomy (NCBI): domain Eukaryota; kingdom Metazoa; phylum Chordata; class Amphibia; order Anura; family Myobatrachidae; genus Crinia; species Crinia signifera. The sequence goes on from NC_139220.1 coordinate 244,036,706, forward strand.
CGCAGCGAGCCACCGTGCCCGAAGCGTGGCGAGGGGACGCGGTCTCATAAGAAAATGGGAGCCCAGATATTACATAAGTACCTGCATTTCTACTGTATATTGCTAGAAGCCACTTGTATTCTGACTAATTTTATACAATGCCACCTAAAGTTCAAATACTTTCCCTAACAGTGAAGCCGTATTACTCGCTGACAATAGCTATCGTGGTATTATGTCTCAGCATTGATGTAATTATTGCTCTGCGTGTGTGTGTGTGGCTTGTTTGGATACAGTCCCAAGGGAGTGATTAAAACCATCTTCAATCCATTGTTATCAAATTGTCTCTGCAGCAAGACACATGAACTAAAGATATCACCAATCCTGCTCTCATGAGCCTCAATAAGGTGAAACAGTTTTTCCGCAGTGAAAATTCGGAATTAGCTTTGGCGTCTAAATTTCCTGATGATGTAACATGAGATGTTAATGCGGCTTCTCCAAATTCACTTCTATAAAACTAGAGTTGCTTACTTGTCCATAGGAAGCAGTTTAGTACTTTATCTCTTTATAGTGACAGTGTAGAGTCAGGATGTAAGCAACAACTTCATTGCAGAGTCTAGGACAATACAGTTATCAGTGAAGATTTTGGAAATTGCTAAGTTTGCGTTAAGACACTCACAATTCAGGAAAAATATCTGGGAAAATATGATATGAGCAGTAACTTGTAGGGTAAGAAAATAGCAGAACGTTTGCATCACCTAATCACACAATTAATGTGTTAGAGACAGTCAGGGTCTAGCTATTATTTATCTAGCACAGCCTATGAAATGGGAGTTTAAAACTGATGGGTTGCTATGGGCAACTTCTACACTATGGGCGGTATTCAATGAGGCTGATTCGCCAGGTTTTTATGGCGATTTTGTGCTGTAAGGCGAATTTCTGACTAAAACAGTGAATCACCCAATTCAATGACCAGATGGCGAATACAATTCAAGGTTTTTTTCGCCATGATTCACCAAGTAGCAATCGCTATCTTTTTATGGTGAAGTGGAAGGTGAACTTTTAAAATAAAGTGTTTTTTTTTTTACAATTGGTGTCAAAAAATCTGGAATTTTATTCTGAGGAGGGGCATGCTATTTTTATTCATGTGCTGTAAGCACATGAATATATATTTAATAAAAAAAAAAATATATATATGTTTTTTTTTTTACACAGACCAGCCAGTAGGGGGCCGGAGCCGAGCCGCTCATTAGATATTAATATATTCACTTCACCCGATCATTACATATGCATGATCGGGTGTAGTGAATATACCCGGTCCCCTGCTGGCACCCCCGGGGGGCAGCCTGTGCTGCCTGGCTCCCGGGGAGCCCACCTCCCCCCCACAAACGTTCTGGGGCAGGCAGGGAGACTTCTATCTCCCTGCCTGCCACCGTCCTCAGGCTCCCTGCGGCATCTGCCGCAGGAGCTCAAATTCGCCGGTCAGGGGCAGTGAGCCCCTGACTCGTTGAATACCGGAGCCGGCGAGGCTCCGGAACGCAGCGAGCAGTGGCGAATGTGCAGCGAATCCTAAACAGGATTCGCTGCACGTCGCCAGTATTCACATTAAATACTGCCCTTTATCTTTTTAAAATATAAAATATAAGGGGGTGGGACCTGTACTGCACACCCCAATTCTAAACATAATAAGAGGTGCTACCATGCTGAGACTTGCAGTAAATGGAGTGCATGGAGTACAATTAAGGTTCTTAGCCATGGTTGCCTACCTGACCCCCTCCTTTAGGGAGAAAATGCTCTGTTCCTGGACTTCCCTGGTAATGTATGATTGCCATCACCTGTGGGGAGCTAGGTAATTGATAAGAAAGGTGTTTCATCACAGGTGATGGCAATCCTACATTACCAGGGAAGCAGTGGTGTAACTACTGTCAGGCAGCCCCAGCAGCTGCTTGGGGGATCAAGCGGCAGCAGGCTCTGTGCCTGCTCGACGCACTGACATGCTGCTGCCTGCCGCTGCCTGCTGGCTGAGCACCGGAGGCGAGTCAGCCATGACAGAGACGGCAAATCCCCCCACTGATTCAATTGACTGTACACAGAGCCGGCTATTGGCTACTGTGTACAGGATGGGCATGCTGGGGCGGCCTGGGACGTGTCTGAGCCAGGGGAAGCAGAAGTGTCTGCTGGTCTCTGTGCCTCTCTCCTGCTTCAGCTTCTCCGCTGGGGAAACACGCTGGAGAGGAGCCCAGGGGGCGCCACAAACTTTTTGGCAGGGGGTAGCAAAATTTATATTTACCCCACTGCAGGGAAGTCCAGGAACAGAGGATTTTCTCCCTGAAGGAGAGGGTCAGGTAGGCAATCCTGTTCTTAGCATAATGTTTGGCCCATGTAGAACAGCTAGGGGACCTCGCCAAGTGGGTCCTGTACATTCCTAATGTTCATTTCCAGAAAGCAGGACCTTCCCCAGGGCCAAGGCATCACAATAGTGCACATGTTCTTAAAGTCAGCCCTCAGGACCCCACACAGTGCATGTTTTCCAGGTCTCCTCACAGAATCAAGTAAAATTAGTAGCTCCACCTGTGGATATTTAAAAATGTGTCAGTCAGTAATGAGTGCACCTGCCGGGTGACCTGGAAAACGTGAACTTTGTGGGGTCCTGAGGACCGAGATTGAGAACCACTGCACTAGTGGCAGAAGTAGCATCTCTCTCAGTACTAGAAGTGCTACATAGATGAGAAGTAGTAATTATTGTGCAAAATAGTGTCATAATAATGGGAAGGTTGTGCCAGCTCAGAATCTTGGGTTCTCATCTGATGGTCATCTGGCTGTGGTAGGTTGACCTCAATTTTACAAGCTGAAATGCAAATGACTGTGCCTTAACAGAGCAACAATTGAATCTCAGCCAATGTGTAGTGAAGTCTGGGGTGATGCTACACACATGCCGAATGGGAGCAAGTTCTTACTCACTGTTACCTTATGTTGTTTTGCAGGACCAGTAGTTTGGAGTGCAGACCCAAAGGATCACAATGCAGACGGGAATAGCTGTCTTCCTCCTAATGGTCAGCTCATGTTGCTGCCTCCCTTTCTATAACGGTTTCTACTATGACCACATCCTAAATAACAGTTCTGGCAATGGGAACGGAGAAGGTAAGAGAACCACAAGACATATTGCAACCATCTTCTGTAGCCCCTAGAAAGAGCTGTTCTTCAAATCAACATGTGCAATGAATGTACAAATCTTGGAGTACTGTAGATGTTAATGATGCAGAAGTGAGATGCATGGTGACTTTCTATACAACACCTGGTTATGCTAAAACTATGGCATAAGAGAAGATATAAAACAGTAACAACCCTAATAACAGTTCAGGATCCACAGAAAATATTTGAAATAACGTTTTAGAAACATGATTGCAGATTGTCTGGAGACCATTTGAAGTCAACCTCCATAAAGCTGGCAACAAATGGGCAGCCTCGAATGCTTAGCGTATGTAGAGTGCTTCAGGACCTCTGTCCAGTTTGGGCAAGGATGTGGGAAGCTAAAGTGAATGATAACTGACTATCTGGGGATGTTACCCTAGAACCTTTCAGAGCCACATACATGTGAATTAGCAGGCCAATTACATGGGGGAGATATACTAAAGTGATAAAGTGAAGAGAGATAAAGTATGAGCCAATCAGCCCATAACTGCCAGGTTAGAACAGTGAGGCAAATGTATTAAGCCTGGAGAAGAGATAAAGTGGAGATAAGGTAAAAGGAGATTTATTTATTAACAGTTTCTTATATAGCGCACACATATTCCGCAGCGCTTTACAGAGAATATTTGAACATTCACATCAGTCCCTGCCCAGTGGAGCTTACAATCTATATTCCCTACCACATGTACACGCACACACAGACATCCTAGGGTTAATTTTGTTGAAAGCCAATTAACCTGTCTGTATATTTTTGGATTGTGGGAGGAAACCGGAGTACCCGGAGTAAACCCACACAAGAACGGGGAGAATATACAAACTCCGCACAGTTAGAGCCATGTTGGGGATTGAACCCATGACCTCAGCGCTGTGAGGCAGTAATGCTAACCATTACACCATCCGTGCTGCCCCAGGAGATCAAATGCACCAGCCAATCAACTCCCAACTGTCATTTTCAAACACAGAGTGGCTGGTGCGTTATCTCCTTCCACTTTATCTCCAGTTTATCTCTTCTCCAGGCTTAATACATCTGCCCCTTTTTTGTTTGAGAGATGAAATTACGTTATTGACTAATACTTTATCTCTCTTCATGGCTTAATGCATCTTCTCCAAAATGAGTCAGAAGTGTGTTAATAGATTAGAGCGGTAACCGGTGGATTGGTATATTCAGGTATATTCTATATTGAGAGAGACGGCTGTCTATAAAAACCAGGAGGAAGCTCTTATATGGCACATGGGGGCAGATGTCTCTCTAACAGAGGCCACGCCTCTCCACACAAGCTAATCACTGTAAAAAAAAAAGTTAAAAATAAAACAATGCCTTCACCCAGGTACTGATGATCAGTGTTCAGGTGAGGGCTGCTGGTCATAGTTACCCATGCTACTGCAGTGACCCTTGATGCTGTGAAGAGGCAGCTCAGTTTACAGCACCAATGGCACAGCAGAAAACAGGAGCTGAAGACAGACTGCCCCCCAAAAAATTACAAAAGTTACTAGATAAACAATACAAAGCAACACAGCAAAACATGAACAGGCACCTCTAATACCACTTTCACACTGCCTAAACATTTTAAAAAATGGTATTTTAAAACAGTATTTAAAACGGGTCTGAGCCTTGACATTACCGTTTTAAATACCATTTAAATACCATTCACATCAGTCAACCCGTTTTAATCCCCTCAACACGTTTCAAGGCAGAATGCAGGGGACAGCCTATCACAGGTCTGTAGTCTGTTGTTTTTTTGCTAAATACCGTTTCAGAGCCATTCTCACTGCATAAAAAACGGCTCTGAAACGTTTTCCTTTTTAAACGTTTAGAAATACTGGTTATCTTTAACCGGTAAATCAACTCTGGCACTTTTCCATTGCAGCCTTAAATGTGTTGAAATGTGAAAAAAACGGCAATATACCGTTTTACAAGTGCGGTGTGAAAGGGGTATTAATGTTGTGCCCACCTTTATAAACACCTCCCTGCCACTAAGCAATACCAGCAATAAATTTTACCAAAGATTTTTTGCTTTTTAGAACTGTATTCCATTAAGAGAAGTGCCCATCAATCAATTGTGTGTGTTTTGCATTGTTAATTGTACTAGGCCATTGTCATATCACTACATACCTGATGTAGACATCATCAAGCTCCGCCACCCGAACGCCAAATCCCGCAATTTGCGGGTCTTCGATGAGGGGGCGTGGCTAAATTAGCCCGGAAAGCTGCAAATCATGGGAAATTAACGCTGCCGCAGAGCAGATGCGTGCGGGGGGGGGGGGGGCGGGGGACTGACGGTATCCGGGAGGGTTCCCCCCCACACATCTTCATGTGCGCATGCGCTCCCAGAAAATTGGGCGTGGCTTTGTAAAACAGGCATGACCTCTTTAGAAAAGTGGGCGTGGCCTCTAATACAGACATGTATTGAAGTCCCTATTGTTACATTTAATAACACATTTCTCCTACTGACAACTCATACACAGGGATACATCCTCCCCTCACCCTGACTCCAGTGACAACAACTTCACAGCAACCTCCCCCACCCCCTTACTTCTCTAACATGCATATCTGCCCCAAACACTGACTCACTGACTCACAAGTGCTGGAGACACACTGTGCATGCTCTGTGGCCTTTCTGGCACCCGGAGCTCATGCTCCGCTGGAACCACCCTCCGTATGCCCCTGACAGTGTGCACACTCATTTGGGAGGCTGTGGAGGCTTTCAAAGTCACCCGGATTCCGGGAGAATCCCAGAATCCGGGAGACTGCAAAAATGTCCTGGAGGGGTGCCACCAATTCAGGAAATCCAGGAGAGGTGGCAACCCTACTCCCGGACATTCTGGGAGGGTAGGCCACCCTGATTTATGTCCTTGGAGGGAGCTTTTCCCTGCTTCTCGCAGCTTCTGAAAATTCACATCTTAGTAGTATGCCCTGTTGGACATGCAACAGATGTTTTACTGTGTGTTTGACCCTCAGATTCCTAATACCAATCAAGTAAGCGAATGGAGGTGAAGTCTTTCACTCAAGAGTCATCTAGCTGTGTAATAAACTAATAACTCATTTAGTGTGTTCAGCTACATTAAAGCTCCAATGTGTCTACACGAACATGCAAACACTACTGACATTTCAGCAACCTGACGGAAGAAAGGACTGGCTTTCAACTTCCTGTCAAGTCATCTGAATATAAGACGCACGCTCCACAAATAACTGGGCAGGTGGAAAACATTTCTCACAATATGACTGTACAATACCCAACTGTAAAGCTGTTTCCTGTGAATACCTGCAGTCATATCATATTCAGCTGCAGGGCCAGATAAATGTTTGTGGGGGGCCCCTTACATATAGAAAATGGAATTATATTCATATGACTAGCTAGGTTACTCCAAGACTCAGATGGTAATGGGTTCCAACAGAAAGGTGGCAGGTCCATGGGTCAAGGGTATTCGTTCGTAAGGTGGGCACTATTAAGGTCGACATACATTGGGTCAACCACTGAAGAATGACAGGCCTTACGTCGACATATGAAAAGGATCAACATGCCTAAAGTCAACAGGGTCAAAAGGTCGACAAAAGCATCGGGAAGGCCGACAGTTAAAATGTCGACATGGGTTTTGCACGTGTTTTTTTTTGTTTTGAGCCGACATGTGCCGACAGGCGGTATTTCATGCCCTACAATCCACTAGGTCGTGGAGGGAGAATATAATAGTGTGCTGAGCATAGGGGACGCTGTGCACTTTTTTGGTGTCCATGTCGACTGTGTTGGCATTCAGGGCAAAAAATTAGAAAAACCCATGTCCACCTTTTGACTGTCAACCTTCCCAATGTCGACCCAAGTATTGCGTCGACCTTTTGACCCTGTTGACCTTAGGCATGTTGACATTTTTTGTGTGTCAACCGAAGGCCTGTTGTCCTTCAGTGTTCGACCCAATGTATGTTGACCTTAATTTGGTTGACTCACTGACCCATACCTGGGTCAAGTTAGTTCATTTATACTGAGTGGTGGCGTTCTATTTAAATTGTGAACGTTATCATCTCAGCATTTCACACCATTAGTATGTAGGATGCATATATATTTCATAGACAGCTGCGACTGCTGGGACCACGGCAGTGATATGTGAAACTGCTACGTAGCTGTCATTGAAGCAGACATCTATGAAGCGTCCTATAATACTGACTGGATAACTATGGGGTTTATTCTAGTTCATTCTTTCTGACAAAATCCTTCTTAGATTGACAAAACCATGTGCACTGCAGGGGGGCAGATGTAACATGTGCAGAGAGAATTAGATTTGGGTGGGTTATTTTGTTTCTGTGCAGGGAAAATACTGACTGCATGATTTTACACTTCAATATAGATCTCACTTTGAAGAAAAATCCCACCCAAATCTAATTCTCTCTGCACAAGTTACATCTGCCCCACCCGCAGTGCACATGGTTTTGTCCATCTAAGAAGGATTTTGTCAGAAAGAATGGACTAGAATAACCCCCTATGACTTCAGTGTCAGGATTGCCAATGGGGAAATATATTCTTGTTGCCAATTTTATTCAGGATGACTGATTTGTGATATACTGGGTTTGCGATAGAATAGGTCTGTCTATCCTGTTTGCCATTATCTCACCGTGCAAGATGGCAGCTTTTGTGAAGGTCTGATGCATTAAAATGACATTTGAAAATAAAAACAGACCCTTGTGATGCCAAGGGGTTGAAAGGAGGGAAATTGTAGACCAGTGGAGAACTTAAACATTTCAACCAATCAGCTTCTACCTATCATTTTAAAAAATGTGCTTGATAAATGCTACCTCAACATGGATAAATACCAAGATGAGAATAAACAAAGGGATCCAAAGTAAGGGCCTGTTTCAGACCCGTTCGCAGCCTAGAGAACAGGTAAATGCCACCTGCCGTCCGGCTGAACGCACTCCCCCGAAGTGCAAATCCCCTCTCTAATGTGCAAGGGGATGTGTATGTGCAACACATACCCTCGTATGCAGCTGCAAGCATAAGAAATCGTGCAATTGTCGCTCATCATCATCATATGATTTGTCCAGCCTTCGCTGAGAAAAGTCAGCCTGGACTGACTTTTCTAGCACCCGCTGTCCTCCGAATTTGGGGCGGCGCTGATGTCATGTGACATTATACCCAGGTCAGGTCTGAAGGAGGGGCCTGGGTACCGCTCCCTCCTCTCTGTTGCAAGCAGGCGGGCAGTGGAAGTGAGAGGACCGGCTGCAGCACAGCTTCTCTGCTCAGCTCAGCACACACTACTCAGTGCTGTGTGCTGACCTGGGAGAGAGAGGCAGCTACAGCGGCAGCCTGTTCTCTCTCCCTGAGGTAATGAGCAGTGCTGCCCACCCCAAAAAAGTGTTTTTTTTCTTTTAATGGGGCATGGCCAAACCTCTCTGTGAATTTTTTAACTATTTATTGTTTATTTACTTGTTTTTCTTGTAAATAACCCTAGAGATAACTTCTCAATAAAGCCTAAAAATCTCTGTAAATTCACATGCCATATATGTGTAATAAATAACTGTGGATTTTTTAAGTTTGATTTAAGGGGTAAATGTACTAAGATAGGAGTTCTATTGAAGATGGGATGTTGCCCATAGCAACCAATCAGATTCTATTTATTATCTTCTAGTGATGACTAACCTTGACACTCCAGCTGTTGTTGAACTACACATCCCAGCATGCCCTGCATCAGTTTTAGCTTGGCCAAATAGTAAAACTGATGTAGGACATGTTGGGATGTGTAGCTCATCAACTGCTGGAGCATCCAGGTTAGCCATCACTGTTCTAGATGGTGCTAAAGTAGAATTTGATTGGTTGCTATGGGCAACATCCCATCTTTAATAGACCTTCACTGTCTGGTGATTGCAAAAGGTATTTCAATTCTCTTCATGGTGGCAGTTGATTGAAACCCACGTCACAACGATGGGTTGTGAGGAGAATAGATTTCCAAGTTCCTCAATAATTATGAGATTTAATATCATGGTTTGGTATGTAGTGAGAAAAAGTATTAATATCTATATGTATTGCTTTCTCAGGCCTGTGATGTAATGTTATTAGTACACAGTATGGAGGCATTTCAAGGCTTTTATACAAAAAGAGTATAGTGGGGACCTCTCCTGTGGCTCAGAACACTGGCTCAGAGGTAGCCTCTGCAGAATAGGGTGCAGCCAGGTATTGCCATGTCACCAAACCTTCTGACCTCCTTTAGTTCCTAATAAAATTATCTGAGTGATGGGACAAGTGTACCCTTTCCTGTCACTGATGAAAAAGCTGAGTGACATGTCTCTGAATGGCATGTCTCATGTCAGTAGAGCGACCCCTAATAATTGACATGGAAAAGATTGACATGGACAAAAGACCAACAAGTAAAAAGGTACACAGTGTTTGCGCAGAAGGTCCATAGGTTCAAAAGGCCAACAGGTCCAAAATGTTGACATGACAATGGTTGATTTAAATATAGTCGACGGAAGTTTTTTTTTTTTCAACGTTTTCATAATTTACCATCCAAGAGGATTATTATTAGGAATAATAAGGTGGTGTGGTATATCTCACAGATAAAGCCTAGGTGTACACTCAATAGGTCAACACTGGGTCGACACTGACAAAGGGTCGACATGCACCAGGTGGATGGTGACAAAAGGTTGATACAAGGAGAAGCTCAACACTTGAAAATGTCAACATGAGTTTTTCAGTTTGTGTCTGCACCTGAGCAGGTGGACACAATAAATGAATGCAGCACGTATCCTCACATTGACATGCACTAGGTCGACATTGACAAAAGGGTAACCATCGGGATGCATGTGTAGTGCATCTCGGACCGAATTGGAACATCAGGGGCTTAATTTCATCCACATTTAAATCAGGCTCATTGGCCCTTATTCAGATCTGATTGCAGTACAAATTTGTTTGGAAAAATGGGCAAAACCATGTGCACTGCAGGTGGGGCAGATGTAACATGTGCAGAGAGAGTTAAATTTGGGTGGGGTGTGTTGAAACGGAAATCCAAATTGCAGTGTAAAAATAATGCAGCCAGTATTTACCCTGCGCAGAAACAAAATAACTCACACAAATCTAACTCTCTCTATACCTGTTACATCTACCCCACCTGCAGTGCACATGGTTTTGCCCATTTTCCAAACAGATTTGTACTGCGATCAAATCTGAATAAAGACCATTGTGCTGGGCTTATGGATGTTAATGCTGGGCTTGTGGATGTTAAATTATAAATTGGCTCCATCTAGTGGTTACATATTATAACTGCTGTTACAACAGCAAAACGGGACATTTCACTCTAGATGGTAACGGAATCGAAGGCTTCAGTTTACTTTTATAGCAAGGTCGCATTTTATCATGTTACTGAGCATTTTATTTTATACATGAGGTATTTGTGTATAACTGTATTTCACATATTGATTAATATAATTTTTTTCCATCTTGATAACGAATCTTTAAGCTTGGTCACATATTGTTTGACACATGATGAGAACATTGGAGTATAGTGGTTATAGAACGTTTGGCACTGCTATAATTGTCATTTTGCCTTTCAGTGGTTCACTTCAATGGTGTGAAGCTTGTGGTTACTACACCTGAGGATTCCCACTTTGGGTACCGTGGTGGTAACATCACTCTACCATGTTCATTCCACTATGAGCCGGCGTTACAGTCACCAAGAAGGATCCGCATCAAGTGGTCCAAACTGCACAAAGATAACACCAGGGAGAGGGACGTGCTGGTGGCTATTGGCTTGAGGCACCGTAGTTTTGGTGAATACAAAGGACGAGTTCACTTGCAACAGAATACACCAAACGAGGTGTCCCTTGTCATTAATGACTTACGTCTGGAGGATTACGGAAAGTACAAGTGTGAAATCATTGATGGGCTTGAAGATGAAAGCGGAATAGTGGAATTGGAATTAAGAGGTAAGCTATTTACTGAATTCCTCTGTAATGGTAGTCGGTACTTGTGTATTTTGGCGGCGCCCTCGATGTCCGTCGTACGATGAACGGATCGCATCGCATGCCATGCACCCGATGGCATACGATGCGACGCGATTTTGCCCCCCTATACGATTAAAAATCGTATAAGCACCCTAATGGGTGCTTACAATGTTAAATGCACCCCCACGCCACCCCCCCACTATAAACGTGAACCCGAAGCGTGGCGAGCGCAGCGAGCCCGCGAGGGGCGGCGGTACGCGTCCTACGACCTTTTCATACCCCCACTATCCACGTCGGCGTGGAGTTGAGAATAGAATAGTGTGGCGAGCGCAGCGAGCGGACGCGGATACCTTCACAGGTAAACGCGTCCCTTCGCGGGCTTCACAGGTATCCGCGTCCCCTCGCGGGGCTCGCTGCGCTCGCCACGCTTCGGGTTCGCTGGCTCGCTGCGCTCGCCACACTATTCTATTTTCAACTCCACGCCGACGTGGATAGTGGGGGTATGAAAAGGTTGTAGGACGCGTACCGCCGCCCCTCGCGGGCTCGCTGTGCTCGCCACGCTTCGGGTTCACGTTTATAGTGGGGGGGTGGCGTGGGGGTGCATTTAACATTGTAAGCACCCATTTGGGTGCTTTACATTGTATAAGCACCCATTAGGGTGCTTATACAATGTTTAATCGCATCGCATCGTAGGGCATCGTATGCCATGTACAATGGCATACAATTTCAAAATTGTATGCCATCGTGCACTATCGTACGATATCGCGTCGCATCGCATACCATCGTATGCGTTATGGTATGCGATGCGATGGGCGCCGCCAAAATACACAAGTACCTGGTAGTCTGCATAGGCAGCTATGTAGCTTACCTGGTGTAGATGTTACAGAATGACAGGACACATCAGCAATGTATTGCCACAAACACCCAAATGCTGAAAAGTCTACTCATTAAGCTTAGAATTAAGGAGGCCAATACTGGGATCACAAACAATGTGATTCCAGGTTTTGGCCCAAAAATGCATGGATTAGGTTGCCCAGGCGCAGTTGGGCTTGGCAGTGTTGAGCATTAGCAGTAATTGGCTCAGACGCTGCTCGGCTGTGTGGTCCCTGTGGCAGTGGTGTATATGATAATTTCGAGAGAGAAAGGAGTTGCACTGAGGATGCACACCAGAAGAGGGAGGATCTTTTGCAAGGGAGAAAAAGGAATCCTTACGTTTTAAAATTTATACTTTTATTAATTTTTGTTAAAAAGAAGAAAGAGCAAACCTGTGTGGATTTTTTAGCATATAGAATCACACTAGGTAATCTTCTTCTGTGCCTTGTGAAAATTTCTTAAGAGGTTAAGACTTTTACATACATACATATAACATACAATGTGTTAGTGCCAAATGCACAAGAAAAGATAGAAGTGTGTTTAGGGATTAAAATAGATTTCCCTTTGGCTGGCTACTTGAATGATGCTGTGATTTTAATTTAAGTCCTCATGGGAAGAAAGGTTTATGTCATTCAATCACCAACTGATTTGTTTATTTTAGGTGATTTGTGGTGGGTTATTTCCCACGTGTAAATATATCAGTTTTTATCTGGCAGATATTTATTACAGGGCTACGTGTATTATTTTGTTTTTATTTGGGATACACATTAAGCGTATCCACCTCTCATAATTCTTCCAGATGGTTTTTTTCCCCAAAATAATTTTCTGGTTCCCTTAGTATTTGTTGCCAGTTGGTGGCTAATTTCGAGTAATACACATAAATAAGCCTGTTTCAGGTTTACCCTAGTTCTCCGCTGTATCTCTCTCCCAATTTGTTAGCTCTCTCTCACTGAGCCATTTATATTGGGGGGGCGGAGGGCCTGATAAGTTTATTTCACAACTTTGTGTTGATACACTGGCATATTTATACTCAGATTGTGGTTCGAATTCCACTTTTTCAATTCAATATGTTAACGCTGTTCAATATATTCAGTTTTTATTAATGCAATCAGGAGAGTATTTAGAGCAGTGAAATGTTTTATATCTGATTTCAGCAGTTTCTAGGTGGGAGCATCAAATATTTGATGCTCCCACCTAGAAACTGCTGAAATCAGATATAAAACATTTCACTGCTCTAAATACTCTCCTGATTGCATTAATAAAAACTGAATATATTGAACAGCGTTAACATATTGAATTGAAAAAGTGGAATTCGAACCACAATCTGAGTATAAATATGCCAGTGTATCAACACAAAGTTGTGAAATAAACTTATCAGGCCCTCCGCCCCCCCAATATAAATGGCTCAGTGAGAGAGAGCTAACAAATTGGGAGAGAGATACAGCGGAGAACTAGGGTAAACCTGAAACAGGCTTATTTATGTGTATTACTCGAAATTAGCCACCAACTGGCAACAAATACTAAGGGAACCAGAAAATTATTTTGGGGAAAAAACCATCTGGAAGAATTATGAGAGGTGGATACGCTTAATGTGTATCCCAAATAAAAACAAAATAATACACGTAGCCCTGTAATAAATATCTGCCAGATAAAAACTGATATATTTACACGTGGGAAATAACCCACCACAAATCACCTAAAATAAACAAATCAGTTGGTGATTGAATGACATAAACCTTTCTTCCCATGAGGACTTAAATTAAAATCACAGCATCATTCAAGTAGCCAGCCAAAGGGAAATCTATTTTAATCCCTAAACACACTTCTATCTTTTCTTGTGCATTTGGCACTAACACATTGTATGTTATATGTATGTATGTAAAAGTCTTAACCTCTTAAGAAATTTTCACAAGGCACAGAAGAAGATTACCTAGTGTGATTCTATATGCTAAAAAATCCACACAGGTTTGCTCTTTCTTCTTTTTAACAAAAATTAATAAAAGTATAAATTTTAAAACGTAAGGATTCCTTTTTCTCCCTTGCAAAAGATCCTCCCTCTTCTGGTGTGCATCCTCAGTGCAACTCCTTTCTCTCTCGAAATTACCATTACGATTTTGTTGCCCGGATAGCACCCATCGCCGATATAAACAGAATAACGGCGCCAGAATAATATTTCCTTAAATAAAATACAAAAGGATATCATAGAAAAACGTGTGTGCGGACCCTCAACCCCCTTCCCCTGCCCCCATTATCTACTGAGTGGTGTATATGACCCTTAGACAGGTGGCCATAGACACACAGACAGGGTCAGCAGCATTTCAATTGTAGCGCCTGTGGTTAGCCAATCGGAGATGCAACAGCCATTCATGGAAGCAGCAGCAGCTCCTGATTGACGGCTGGACTGCCAGCTCTGATTGGCTGGCAGCTGGCGCTACATCTGAAATGTTGCAGGCACTGTCTGTGCCTTTTATGACTGTCCACCTAATAGTAAGTGCCATGTACACATTCCCTACATCCATCCTCTTGTTTTCCCAAACACCCACCATCACTGTTCTTTACTTCCTCACTGTTCCCCACTGCTCCCTACTGCCACCTGCCCTCACTGCTCTCTACTCCCACCCTCCCTCACTGCTCCTACACCCACCTACCCTCACTGCTGGCTACTTGCACCCTCCCTCACTGCTGCCTACACTTACCCCCCCCCCCCCCCCCCCTCATTGCTCGCTACTCTCATCATCCCTCACTGCTCCCCACACTCAGCCTCACTTGCTGCTCCCTACACTCTTCTTCACTGCTCTCTACAGCAATCCACACTCCAATCTCAGGATTAAGCATTTTTCAGTCTTGGGAAAAAATGATAGAATTGGAACTAGAAAAGGGTTGTTTAGTATTTGTTGCTATGACCATACTCCATGCTTATTTGCATAATATGTCTTGGGTAAATTTGCCCTGCATATGTTCAGAAAATAAGCACACACAACTACAAGCATGCATTATATGACCACAGAGGCAGAACAGTGAAATAGTGTTCTCACTTAGGCAATAGCGTGTCACACAAATGTAGCCATACAGTCCAGCAGGTAAGAGGTGTGTGCAGTGCTGTTAGGTGGCATATTGATCACACCTAGTATAGCGTGGGCGTAAGTATACGCTAATGACTAATCATAGTCCATGCGCATAAGCTGCTCTGGCAGAGGTATGCATTTCTCAGGGTGCAGTATGTGCCGAAATGTGCTATGTGACATATTCCCGGTGTTAACTTAATATGGCTGCATATTAACATTGGATGGCCATAGCTTATTGTACACAATCTGAAGGCAACTACCATCGATGGAAAAAATTGATGGTGCTTAATCATACTTGCCTACTCTCGCAAAATTTAAGGGAGACTCCCAATTTCTCTGGTGGTGCTCCCTCCTGCATTACTAGTGTAGAGGGCAGAATGCTGCGGCAATAGCTGGAACCACAGCTGTGAGCAGAGGGTGCAGGGCACACAGCCTAGCCATAGCTGCCTACCCTCCTGCATTCTGCAGGAGACTCTCTGAAATAACAGCAATCTCCCTCTCTCCCTCATTAGTCTACCAATCTCCCTCATTTCACCTAGCCCACATTACACGGTTACATTTTTGGGGAAAAAAGGAATGAGGGATAGATATAATCACATTGAATCATCAGTACAATTTCCCAGCACTTTACCAAGTATAGTAGCTCTTACTAACTGCTTTGGGGCTCATCTACATTTGGATATAAGTCACTTTAAAAGCTTCCTCTCAAATGTAGCAGTGCACACCCACACTTCTAGGTGCCACGTTCACAATCTATTTTCACAATCTCTCCATATATGGAACTAGACATGCCCTTTGGATGGAACATGACACACCCCCTCAATGAGGCACCTTGCAAAATTTTATTACCAAGTATAATCTCCCTGAAACTAGTTTTTAAAAGTAGGCAAGTATGAGCCTAGCCCCTTTCCCCTGAAGTGTCTACTAGTGAAGCCCCGCCCCTTCTACATGGACAGCACCCTCTCACAACCCAGCACCTGCACCTGAAGAGGCTACCAGCATCCTCCTCTCCAGGATCTCCCAGAGAGGCAATACATAGTGTGTGTGTGTTAAACCATCAAAAATCCATATATATCCCTAATACCTATCATGTAGTGAACTATCTTCTCCCGCAGTTAAGGACACAATTTTGGTAATATGCTCAGGGTAATTAAAAATATTTTGATATTGATGACCCCCTCTGTTTTAGTAATCATGTAAAAATTATTAAAATCAATTTTTTTTTTGTTTGTTTATTTGTTGCAAACTTGGCTAAGTTGGGAGAACATTCCCTTATCCGCACAAGCCCAGCGCTCGCAGTCAGAAGAAACCGTCCACTGGCATTATGGGTAGAGGCATTCACACATCAATGTTTTTGCCTTGTAGTTTCAACGGTCTCATGCAGCTTGAGCAAACACGGAAGCTGCTGGGGAGAAAAATAAATAAAAGCTTGTTGCTTCCGATAGGCAGCTGTTGGTATCTTATTAGATTTCATCCTGGCTTCTGCTAGGTAAAGTTTAATTAGCAAAGAAACCCCTAAAATGACTATAGTGTTTAAACAGTCAGACATAGAACTAATGAAAAATATGCAAGGCAATGTGAATAGGTGGGCATTGGTAAATGTCTGCCCATAAAGCCTTAATTCCACATTTGTTGGTTCTGTGTGCAGAGAAAGGTTTTTGTACCTTTTAAAGTTTTTTTTTTTTTTTACCGTGATTAAACAATGCAGACTATTTTTCTATCATTAGTTGTGGAGTTCTTTAAGTCACCCTTTTCCCCTAATTCATTCATTTTTCATAAACCATTTATTTGTAGACTTCCTAAAATCAGCCACAGGATGTCACTGTTTACAAAATTTTTGAAAGAATATCCATTGAGACAAAGCTGGAAAGCATCCCACTTAAATGTAAATTAACAAAACAAATTATATTTGTAATTAGCACAACAGTGTCTGTGTAAGTATGTAAAAGATTATTACACATATACAGTACTAAACATACTGAGACACATAACGGTTCTGCCCAGAACAGCTATAAAATGAATTGTTTTGCAGAACTATGTTGCAAAAACAAACCATTTATTTCTAATAACTATAAATAAATGTAGATTTATTTCCTGGCGCACATATTTATATATTCAGTATAACTGTCACTAGATATGTACACTGAATAAATTGTCACAGTGAGGAACATGAGTTTCTAAACTGGTACAGATCATTTTATGCCTGATAATACAGTGGGATGCTTTGTGTGTCCTGAAATCTGACGGAGATGAAATCCCAAGGACCATCAGTATATGAAAAATCAACTGCTGCTCTTCTCTTTTCCCTGCCCTTCATGTAGAAAGTGATAAAATGTTGACATGCTAGCTTGTCAACATATCACTCAGGTGACCAAATGGGGATTTATCTGCTCCTGATGTCTGCAAAGGTTTATGCAATAGTCACAGATCCCCTGTAATGTAACGCACATCCTTGGGCATGGGACCTTATTCTAATCGCTTTGGTCCCCCTGCGCATGTGGGATACAGATGATAAAGGAAAAGCAGAACTGTTAAATGGGTTCTTCTCATCAGTGTTTACTAGGGGAGAGCAGACAGTGGAACGCACAGGTACCACAAATGGGACGAACAAGCCGGATCTCAATATTTCTTTCACGACCGATGAGATAATTTTGCGGCTCAGCAAAATCAAAACAAACAAATCACCAGGGCAAGATGGGATTCATCCCAAGGCACCAATTGAATTAAGGGAGGACCTAGCGACC
This sequence comes from Crinia signifera, assembly GCF_055691185.1. Taxonomy (NCBI): domain Eukaryota; kingdom Metazoa; phylum Chordata; class Amphibia; order Anura; family Myobatrachidae; genus Crinia; species Crinia signifera. The sequence continues at coordinate 244,054,477 of NC_139220.1, forward strand.
CCTAAATATTACATTTTTGATAATTCACTATCATCAAGTAAGGTACCAAAAGACTGGAGAATAGCAGAGGTAGTGCCAATATTCAAAAAAGGAAAAAGGACATCATAGAATTAGAAAAAAACCCAAAGAAGAGGAACAAAGCTTATTAGGGGAATGGAGAATTTAAGCTACAAGGAGAGATTGAGCAATTTGGGACTATTTACACTAGAGAAGAGACGTTTAAGGGGGGACATGCTCAACATGTACAAATAAATCAAGGGCCAATATAATGAACTGTCAATCACCCTTTTTACTGCTAGACAGGAATCTAGGACATGAGGGCACGAGTTTAGATTAGAAGAAAGAAGATTTCGTTCCAGTAGGAGGAAAAATTTCTTTACGGTCAGAGCAGTCAAACTGTGGAACTCTTTTCCTGGTGAGGTGGTGTCGGCAGACACATTAAATACGTTTAAAATAAGGTTGGACAAACATTTATTGGTTAAAAACATCAAAGAGTACTAATAAGAATCATAATCTGTTTTTAAAAATATCAGAATATACTATATAACAAGGGATAAGCTATTAAAATCTAGGTTGAACTCGATGGACGCAAGTCTTTATTCAGCCTTATCTACCATGTAACTGTGCAGATGCAGGGTGCATGCACCTGCGGCGAACATTCTGTTTGCTGGGTCCACACACCCTACACAGCGGGCAGGGGGCAGAGAAGGGCGGGGGGCATAGGCAGCCCCATTAGCATATGGGAACGCCCAGCTTTTCATGGGAGTTCCCATGAGAACGCTGGGCATTCTCATGCTAATGAGGCCGTGACTCGGGTGCGGGGGACACGCAGCTGATGTCAGCAGATATCAGCTGCCCGCTCTGTCCTCACACAGGGCGCCCGCAGTTTAGAGACACCATATAGGTGTCTCTAAACCCCCCTAGAACCCTAAAACCCCCTAGAACCATGTCGACCTATTCCCATGTCGACCTAACAGTGTCGACCCAATGCTTGTCGACCAACTTTCTGTAGATCCAATGACCGTATCCCCAGCACACCCCCCCTGTAATGCTGGCCACACATACACATATGTAAGCCTCATTGTGCTGGAGAACAACGGTCTTACCTGCCTATGAACCCAGCGCTTGCTGCCATGTGCTGGGCTGCGGTGGGAGCAGTCTGGGCTGTGTGGGTAAAAGCGAAACGTCTCCTTACATTAGGCCACACACCCTCAGTACAAATGTCCAGCCATCCTCTCTATGGCCCTGAGGGGTAGATGTATGAAACAGTGATAAGGGAGGAGAAGTGATCCAGTGAAGAAGTGGCCCATGGCAACTATTTAGCTGCTCTGTATAATTTAATAGTATGCCAATTATACCACTTTTACACCAGTTGTTCCCTTTTACACCGGCGCCCCCTGGCATTATGTCGGGCGGGAGAAGGTGGGACCTGAGTAGGCACTAAGGGGGGTATTCAATGTCAGGGGTACGGCTGTCGAGCAAGCTCGACAGCTGTGCCCCTGTCCCGTTCTCGCTTTGCTCGAAGTGAGCTCAGCGGTCGGGATTCAATGTCCTGGCCGCTGAGCGGCGAGAAGGGGGCATGGCCGCGAGTTGAGGACGGAAATAGACGAGCTCCGGCAGGGAGCTCGCCTATTTCCGGCTTTTCTCGGCAGAACAGCATTGAATAGGGCCCCGCAGCCATCTGTCGGGGAGGTTGACACACATTGCATACCCCCCTAAGCGCCAGGAAACCTGCCAGCTGGGACCCCCCGCGACGCTGACCGACATGCTGGGGGCAACCCCAGCATCAAAAAAGGCTGCTGGGCTGCCCGCAGCCTCCGTGCACCCCCAGCTTCATTATGCCTAACCTCCAGACTGACTGCAGGACACTGCAATCCAGAGGTATGGGCTCCCCTATTGGTGGAAATGGGTCCCTGGGTCAGATGACCTGGTTTACCCATTTACACGGCCCCTGACTCTGGGGATGCCCCGTGTCCGACCCTAAGCATTTGCCGGGTCGCACACCTGGGGAACAGGACCCAGGTTATTATTTTTTACCCCATTTACACCAAGCCCCGCCCAGAGTGGAGCGCCAATAACCCGGGTTGAAGCTCTGGTGTAAAAGGGGTATTACAGACATTACTTCAGTGCTGATTGTTTGCCATGGGCTACTTCTCCTCTGGCTCACTTCTGCTTCCTTATCACTGCGTCATACATCTACCTCTGAATTTGCGAAGAGAGTGATGACTTCATCACTGTGTTGTACACACCCAGGGCCAGATGCACAAAGCCCCCAGTCTGTATCATGGCAGTTAGGAGCTGATTGGCTGGTTGTTTCTCACTCTCCACTTGAAGCTAAGTGCATCTAGCCCCCAGTTTTGCCCAGTGTCATGGTCTAGACTGGCTACTTCCCAGTCACTGCTCAGGATCCCCCATCATTTTCCCATCACATTTCTGATACCATGTGACTCAAACGCAGCAGCACCTTTGTGAGTACACTCTGTACAACACCTGAACCACAGGGTTTTGCAGAATTGTACAAATTGCATGCAGCTCAGAATAAGATGGAAATTTGCACCTTAATTTGCACCATCTGCTCTTAACTCAAAGCCCAAAAAGTGAAAATAGTTATTTATTGTAGGAGGGATATGCAGAGGAATTTCTAATAGAGTTCTGCAAATTAAATAATTACAAATTCCCTACTGAGCGCAACATTTATAGAGCAGGTGTGCAAATCCTGTTTCCTCAACACTATGCACTAAGGACCATTATTTACACAAAGAATGTCGGGTGCAGTATTCCTAAGAAGAAAAAAAAAACAACAGAAAGACCTGGAGTAGAACTATCACATGGTGCTAGCTGGGGTAACTATTTATAATAACTGTCACTGCAGGCACACACCATGATTGATCAGTGTTCGTGCATACTGCTTGTTGTGGATATGGCCAGTGCTCATTCTGAAAATGTTCTACAGTAGTTTGTTTGAAAATCAGTAAATGTAAAACAGTTTTAAACAACATCACAGTGGACAATTTGTGTTTATTCCCATTTTGACTGTTTTGCTAATGAAATACTCTTCCATGCAGGTGTTGTTTATCCGTATCAGCCTCATCATGGAAGGTACCAGCTCAACTACCACGATGCGAAGAAAGCCTGTGAGGAACAAGACGCCATGATGGCTTCATTTGAGCAGCTGTTTGCAGCCTGGGAAGAGGGTCTAGATTGGTGCAATGCTGGATGGGTAATGGATGGTACTGTCCAATACCCCATTACCTTACCCAGAGAACCTTGTGGTGGGAAGGAGATGGCACCTGGTGTTAGAAACTACGGAGAGCGCCACAAACACTTGCACAGATATGATGTTTTTTGCTTCTCTTCTGCCCTGAAAGGTGAGGTCTCAGAGACAGAGCTTCCCATGCAAATGTATTGTATGATTATCTTTCATTCGTAGAATAATTCACTGGGGTGGTCACTTATGGAAACTGGTGGTGATTTTTATGTCAATCCTTTGTGCATCGGTTCCATGTGTCATGTCTTAGGCATCATTTCCATTTATCATATAAATAGAACATTCATAAATCTTATGTGTGCCTTTTTTAAATTAATTTCTATCCATACATATAGTGATGTGCTTTTGTGGATTGTGTCATATTAAGGGGGATCCGTACCATTACCTTGTGTGAGTGTTAATGTGCGTACACACTTGCTAATATATCGACCATATGATTGAACAACCATCGGCCAGTGTGTACCATTGATATATCTGTGAACGGCGTCATTCACAGCTATATTGTGTCGGCTGTGCACCACAGTCAATACCCCGATATATCTAAAGATAAATCGGCACATCATGCTGTGTGTACAGGCGATCCACTGACCACCTGTACAGCCCCGTCAGGAATTGACAGCTCAGTGGGTAGGTGGCAAATGTGCCTGCCCACTTGTGATGTCAGTCCCAAATGGATCGGGCAGTGCATATGGATGACACTGCCTGATCCATCTGTAGATATACAGTATCTGAAGATTGATTGATCTGCAGATATATCTACCAGTGTGTACCCAGCGTTAGTGAATTGAATACCAGATACAGATTTCCCATTAATCTTAATTGAGTATGAGGGAGTGAATGTTGCATATGATTGGAGGCACATTTACATGCCTTTCATTCCTAACTAATTTGCATTGTTACTAGATTGTAAACTCTTCAGAGAAGGGCTGCCAAGTTTTGTCTCCCTGTACTGTTCCTTTGTACTCCGCTGCCAAACACTTGTGGCGGCGCGCCTTGTAAATAAAATTATAATATGAGCAGATAGCAGCTTCCATGATGTAATGTTGATCTCCCAAGAGGAAGGGCCACATTAGTTACTGCAAACTATGTGTATATATAGGAGCTCTACAGAAGTGCTATCTGTTTACAAACATTAGGGCTACCACCTGACCTGAGAATTCTGTAGAACAGTGGTTCACAAAGTCAGTTTTTAAGGGTCCTCAACAGTGTGCATTATCCAGGTCTCCTCACAGCATCGCAAGTGTTATAATTAGCTCCACCTGCAGATATTTTATATTGTGTCAGTGAGTAATAAGTACACCTGTGCACCTACCAGGTGACCTGGAAAACTTGAACTGTTGGAGGTCCTTGAGAACCATGATTTTGAACCACTGCTGTAGAGCAAATGGCTGCTGTTTGTATTGTTTATTTTTAATACCAAATAGAACAATAAGAATCTGAAATACAGAAAATTTACACTTTCCATGTGCTCTTTTCTTTTAAATAATTTTAGTGAAATTGACTAAAGCCCCGAACACATGGTGAGATATTGGCCAATGGACAATTTTGTCTAAGTAGTTTTGAGAGAGATTTTGGCTAGATCCACTGGAGATTTTGACTAATCGATTTTGTCTAAATTAGTAATGATAGTCTATGATCTAGTCCAGGCATTCCCAACCACGGTCCTCAAGGCACACCAACAGTGCAGATTTTAGTGATATCCAGGCTTCAGCACAGATGGTTTAATCAGAATCCCTCAGATACTAATTAAGTCACCTGTGCTCAAGCCTGGGTATCTACAAAACCTGCACTGTTGGTGTGCCTTGAGGACCATGGTTGGGAATGCCTGAAGTCAAATGTCCTTGCCTGCACAGTCCATCTATGCTAAGCAATCTATGCTAGACAATATTGACTAAGCAGGAGAAAAATATGGAGATTTTGGCTAACCTTCTAGGAGATTTTGACTATCTAGTCAACATTTCCTGCCAAAATCTCACCGTGTGTACACCCCTTAAGTTAAGAAAAAAAGCTAATTACTAGTTCACTTTAAATGATAAGACAATTTAATAAACTGTAAATTACATAGGTCCAATCCATGATTATCGGGTTAAATTTTGTTCTGTGTTTCTGAAATATCAGTGAGTAGTCCGACTCCATACTGATATGAAATGTGTATAATCTTGTTTTTAATTAAACTCCAGAATAGAACACTTATATTTCATTACATTTACTACTGTGGTTACATTTATTATGAAGATTGTTGTTTTAAGCATTGTTTTTCAAGGCCTAGCTGTGCTTTTGTGTATTTCACATAGGACTATACTGAAAGGAACAGATGATGAAACAATATGTGCATTAGATCTTCTGTTCATTAATTGTTTCTGGGGTGCTAAGGAAATTACTTTCGGCTAGCCAATAAGAGATAATGGGCTTTAAGCCCCGTTCACACTGGGCGATTAAAATAAGCGATATTGCTCATTTTATCACCCAGTATGTAGGCACCCAGCGACAGGCGATGCGCATTCCCATGGGTCGTTAATGGCCCCCTCCATTCTCTGTGCATGTACAGAGGAGGGAGCGGATCGCTAACGATAGCATTATGCAGCATAGTCCCTGCTTCTCCCCCTGCCACCGTTCCTCACTCGCCGGAATCGTCAAGTGTGTATGCACCCTGCCAGGTCCCCGAGGCCGCTGACATAGCTAGGTTTGTATGCACCCTAATTCAGACCTGATCGCAAAGCACCTGTTTTCTCAAAAGGACAAAACCATGCTGCACTGCAGGTGGGGCAGATGTAACCTGTGCATAGAGAGTTAGATTTGGGTGGGGGGTGTTCAAACTGAAATGTAAATTGCAGTGTAAGAATAAAGCAGCCTGTATTTACCCTGCACAGAAACAAAATAACTCACCCAAATCTACCTCTCTGCACATGTTCCATTTGCCCCGCCTGCAGTGCACATGGTTTGTCCATTTGAAAGGGGTCATGCGATCAGGTCTGAATAAGGCCCAATATACTGTATATTTCTTAATATATTTCTTAATAATCCTAACTTGTGTGATCTGAATACATTTTTTAAGTGTTCTGTGACAATTGAACATTTAAACTAGCGTATTGTAAGGCATAATGTTCTCAGGGCTGCTAAGTCATTGGGCAGGCCCTATTTTTGTGGCGTCATGGATGCTGGAGGGGCAAGGCTTCGCCCATTATTGGATATGATCCTATGGACAGGGAGGATTAGGCTCTGCATGGCAGTGATGTTTGATTCTGCCTTTTCTGCACAAATTGCTTCTCAAGAGCTACCAACAGGTCATGTTTTCCAGGCCACCTGTAGGTCTGTAGAATGTGACGGTTAGGAATGAATGCAGCACATGTATCAAAATGTGACAATCATACCACTTTCAGATCACAAAATGCAGCGTCGCACTGGGACTTTGAACGATTCAGCCCCCAAGTGACCCTGCATTTTTCTCTTTCCGGACCCTTCAGCGACTGGCAATATTGCTGGTTCGTTGACGTCATGCGGAGCGGCATCGGGGGTGGGGGAGGAGGCAGCGCTTGGAGCTGACGCTGCTCCAAGCACTGCCTCCTCCATCAGAGTGAACGGGAACCGGGTTGCTCGACTCGATTAACCAGTTTGTACTGCACATTAACCCAGCAACGAACTGGTTAGAACCCTGCTTTTTTTTTTATACCAATTTGTAATGCCAGATTGTTGCCGGATTGTTGCCGGTTTGCTGTACCCGGTAAGCACTTTCAGATTGCACCTATTATCGGGTCATACCGGCAACAATCTGGCATGAACACGGTAATTAGGTGTGATCTGAAAGGGGTGTTAGTAAATGATCACCTAGCTGGTGCACAGGTGTAGCCATTACTAATACCCTGGAAACATGAACTGTTGGTAGATCTTGAGGACCGTTTTGGCCACCCCTGTATTATTGAGTTCTGTAACCTGTATAAAAACACTTGACCTGTATGCTTTATTTTATGTTTCATTGACTAAGAAATTAATTGTTCAGTGTGTTATCAAATTGTGCCATCCTACTGTATACTATATATTTATAAATTGTGTGAAAACACTTTTGTGTTTAGGAGTAATGCAGCTACATGTCACTGTGCAGTTGTTTATTCTGTGCATTGTCTAATTGGTTACTTGTCCTCCCTACAGGTAGAGTGTACTACCTCCAGCATCCTAACAAGCTGACATTTGCGGAGGCCAGAGAAGCCTGCGTTCAGGATGGCGCTCAAATTGCCAAGGTTGGTCAGCTCTTTGCTGCCTGGAAATTCGTAGACTTGGACCGCTGCGATGCTGGATGGTTGGATGATGGCAGCATCAGATATCCAATTGCCTTCCCACGCCCTAACTGTGGACCACCAGAACCGGGTGTACGGAGCGTTGGATTTCCAGTAAAACATATGAAATTTGGAGTATATTGCTATAAGATGAGTTAAGTACTATACTGCCCCCTCCAGGACACTGTGAACATTTACTTTTTACAGAATACGCTCTTGTTCCCTCCGAACAAAGGTGTGGACAAAGGATGGAGAATATCTGCCAGACAAATCTATCTCATCGCAATGAACTGTAACAGAAAACAATTGCAAATCTAAGCCATAAGGCTAATGATAGGTAAACTGGTGATGCCAAACTGTCATTTTATTGTGCTTGTGTCAAATATATGACTATAGTTCACCAAAACTATATATTTTATACTGCAAAATAAGGTAAAGAGTATTAATACCTGTGATTGTACAGTATAAGGTCCATTGCACCGACTGAAAATATCACACGCAGCCACAGAACAGAGCTTGAAGCATTGCTGTGCATCATTGTAAGCTCACTCACTTATTTATGATGGATATATAATTGCAGCACATAACAATGGCTGTGAGCTGTGATGAGCATATATGTGTAAAATGCACACTAGCGTACAATACAGAACTGGTGTAGATTGCTACTGCAATCATTTATTCCACCAGCAGATGGCGCAATGTCTAACAAGAAAAGCATGCCTTCTGATCAAATGCTATGCAGACCACACAAGATTTGAGGGCTGTCATTAGGAGTACTGAATATTTATTTTAATATTTTCAAACATTTAATACAATTATTTTTATTATGGATAATATAGAATCTCCAACTCTGCTCAGAGTCTCGGTGTGCAGGCAATAAATATAAGTGTAAAGTCATGTGCATTAATATTAAAGATCTTGGATCTTTGCCTTTTATCTGCATTAGCACACATTAAACACATTATTCCCATATGTGAAGGAGTGAATCATTAAATGTATATGATTTTATTAGATAATATTTTAAAAATGTGTCATTGCTAATCTGGACATTGCAGTCAAGCCATCTTGAAAAACTTGACATTTTAGCAGATTTTGTACAGTAAAGGACACTATTGAAAATCAGGGAAGACTCGCCTGTCAGTAGCTGGATTACACCCAGATGGTGCAAATACCATTTAACCCTTTGAGTGCCAAGTGAATTTGTCAAAATAGATGTTGCCAAGCAAACATTTTTTATTCATCACAATGATCTGTAATTGTTTACCTTTATATAGGAAATATAATCTTTGTTTACGCTACGCATTTTATTTGAATTTATATAACAAATGTCAGCGATGCTGGCATTTGTTTAGTGGATATTTTGAACATCTCTCACAGAGATTTTGGCACTCAAAGAGTTAAAGGATGTTTGTGTAATGATGATGAGGACTTTTTAATGCCTTTAACTCCTCCAGCCTTGTGTGCTTAGGAGAAAACCCGCATGAGAAAGGGTGAGATAAAGTGCCGTTGCCAGCTTTCCCAAGCACTTTGCCCCATTCGCAGCTAATCGAATACACCCCTTTGTGTTACAAGCGCAGTCTTGGCTTCACACAAACCCATCCTTGAATATGCTTGAAAAAGATCTCACACCACTTTTCATGCTATTTCTGTATGGCTTTGTCATTGGCTTGGCTTTTCCACTGTGCAGCACAGATTCTTGTTTGTGACACCTCATGAATGAATGAACATAAGAATACATATACATATATTTGATACACTTTGTGTTTCAGCAGCGTATCAAACAATAATGATAAAATACTAATATTCAGACTTGATACCAACAAAATAATGATGTTTTTATCTGTTTTCTTTTTTTATTCAATATTGGAAGTAAATTAATTTGGATTCACCAATGTGATTAATGTGAGGTATTAGTGTTGCAGTCGCAGAACCCTGTCATTGTGCATTGTACTTTTGGTGTATCTGCTGTTAGCCTGACATAAATCTGGTGCACTCTTTATAATACTGGAATGCTGCTATATGTGTTCGGACAGGGATGGGGAACCATTGGCCCTCCAGCTGTTGTTGAACTACACATCCTAGCATGCTCTGCTGCAGCTCCCAAAAATCGGGTCCCCCTCCCGGCCCCCCAGAAAGGTGGGAAACCCTCCCGTATACCACTGGAACCCCCTCAAATCTCCCTGGCCGCAGCGGTAAATTACCATGATTCGCGGCTTTTCAGGGGAGGGGCTACATATGTAAACACCATTTGGCCCCGCCCCTCCCTCCGAAGACCTGCAAATTGCGGGATTTGTACTACTTGATGATGTCTACATAAGGCCCCGCAGCCCGAAGTGCTGCTGACAGTCTCCTGGCTTCTCCCGAAGAGGAGACTGTAAAAATAGGCAAATCTGCTTTATCTACAAGGCTTAGTACATCTGCCCCATGTAGTGCTATTGTAGTGCTATATGTTTGCCTAGCTACAATCCAGTCCCTTGTTGAAATATACAACCCTGCATCAGCACAGCCCTGCTTACAACAAATAATGACATTACAGTACATAAAGGCTGTCAGATCAGTTAGTGCTGTACAGAGGTGGAACTTCCATTGGTGCAGCAGGCGCATTGCACCGAGGCCCCTGAGGGCTAAGGGGTCCACTGCTGCCACCCACTGTTGTGTGGAGGCCCAAATTATATTTTTGCACCTGGGCCAACCACTCCCAATTTCCACCACTAGTACTGTACCTTCCTTTGCAGCAGTGCTAAAGCAACCTTGGCTGTCTAGTAAGCTAGAGTAAATTATGGAAGCTGTTACCAGTACGAGGTAGAACAGTGGGGCTTTAACCATTGTTTGTGCAGCTGATACATATCCATATTTCATACCCGCTACGTGCTAAATTTCCCTCATCAGCTGACACAGACCTAACCCAAATGTCACGATCTTATTTGGCACATATGCAACTATATGCTTTACATTGTGCGACTGGCCGATGAGGAATGTTTCATACAGACGGCCACTAAATACAAGGTTTCACATAAATCATACATTACAAACTCTCAAATTGTTTTTTTTTTTTCAAAAGTTCCCGATGCTTAGTCTCATCCAATATAAAGTGCTTTGGATAATATTTTATTTCAGCTACACGCACAATATATCTCTTAGAAAAAAAACACATTGCTTTGCTTTGTAAGTTATTGTGCTTTAACCTTTATCAACAAAACTTTTTAGAAATCCGGTCTTCTGTGTCCTGCAGATGGAAGTCAAGGCTATGTTCCATTTAGATAAGTGGATAGACTATAGAAGAATGTGCTGGCAGCATAATGCCTTGTTTCTGCAGCTGAAGGCAAATAGAGATATTGGTGTTGTCACTGTAACACGAATTCAGTATAGCGAATAGCAGCTTTACTGTCCAAATCCACTCATTCCATGTAATGCCACCCATTTCCATTGTAGCTGTAATGGTAGGTGATAGAACGGAGGCTTAGCATACCCTGTAAAGACAACTAGAAGTGTTGCCTATATCGACTAATCAAAATGTAGCTATCATTATAGGGGTAGGAAACCTGTGCCCCCCCCCCCCCCCCCTGCTGCTTTGGAACTGCGCAGCCTAGTATGCTCTGCCAGAGGGTGTCTGTTAACACAATGACTCCATGGCATTCTGGGATGTGTAGTTCCCCAGGAGCTGGAGTGCCTGACTTGATCTTCTTCTGATCTACAGTATTACAGGGACATATGTACTATGCCTTTGAGGATGATTAAGTGGAGAGAAGTAAAGATTCTGAATCAGGCCTGCTCGCTATGCTGCGTATATTTGCTGCCTAGTGAGCAGGTACACGGCGCCCCGCCAAATGCACGCCACCCCGCCCAACCAAGTCCCCGCACTGACATGTGAGGGGATGTGTATGCTAACTGGAGAAATAATTCAATGGTCGCTTACCATCCAATGATCTCTCTAGCCTTCGCTCTGAAAAGTACGTTTATACTTACGTTTCAGATGCCTGATATCCAACGAATTGGGGGTGGGCGTCGACGTCATGTGATGTCAGCCGCCCGCCCAGAGCATGCATAAGCTCGTCTGGGTTCGTAGGGGTATGCCTATAATACACTGGGATGTACCCTGTACCTGCCCAATGCCACGAAGGCCCATCCTGGTGCGAATGGGGGGGTTTGCACATGTGCATATTCGCGAATGCACAAACCTCCACCATTGCCCAGGGCAGTGAATTTGGACCTAAACGATCAGGTCTGAATCACCCCCAAAGTAACAGCCAACCAAAGCATAGTACATCTCTAGCACATTCTGTAGAATGATAGCTAGAATTTATTTGGTTGTTACAGGCAACACCTTCACGTGTCCTCAGTAAAAGTGTTTTATTTTTAAAAACATGATGTGATTTAGCAGCGTCTCTGTAGGCTGTGAGCATGGGTCGGGTTACAAAGAAAGACTTGGTTGCTTGTGATTCACAGTTGTCATTTTTTACAATTGTTGGTTCCATATCTAATAGGCTCCACTAGTAACTCACTAAGGGCCAGATGCACTAAGCTTCAAAGGTGATAAAATTAAGATTAAACAACCAGCCAATCATCTCTTGCCTGACATTTTTCAAACACAGTCTGTGACATGGCAGGTAAGAGCTGATTGGCTGTTTATCACTCTCCATTTTATCACTTTTGAAGCTTAGTACATCTGGCCCTGAGAGGCAAATTGATGTTGAACTGTCCGCAAAACCCCCAGCAACATCAGTGTGCTTATTTTATTATTCTTTACCTGCTTTATTTTTTTAAATTTGCACAATAGGAAAAACAGGTATAAAGGGGCATTTTTTATAGAGGCAGAAGTGACAGTGACCTATACATTCATGGGTATAGCCATGTGAGCTATTTTACCCATAAAGCTCTAGCTGCCAGTCATTGAGCCATCACACCTTGGCCCTTATTCTGATTGACGCGGACTTTACCGCATACTTTCGGATCGCGTCTTTACGGCGTCTGCGCATGCGTGGAGAACGCAACGCGCATGTGCCACGCATTGACTCGGTACCAGTTCGGCCAGATCCCGTCCAGAACTGTTCACCGCTATCATTCGGGAAATAGGGGCGTATTATGGGCGTCATGCGGAATGACACATGGGCGTAGTTTCAAAGTGGGCAAAACGGGGCGGAAACATGGGCGGACACGGGGGAGTACACTTATGTTGGGGGGCGTACATTCGGAAACCACTCCGAATGCACGCGATCAAAAAGGGCAGAAATGTGCGGTGTCCACAAGTGTACTATTGCTTTGCGGACACCACTCGTTCATGCGCTAGGCGAACGTACGCCTAATGACTACAACCATTAACACCTGAACCCAATAGAATCTACTCCTTTACTCATTACTCACTAATAGGACGCTTGTCAGTGCTTTAATTGAAACCATTGCTGCTTCAATTGCTGTAAGGGTTAATGTGTGCAATGCATGTGTTAGGCATGCTTGTAAGGATATATTGGCATCTAATTGATTCCAATTCCAAATAAGCAGTTTTTTATGAGGATAGGTAATTGAATAAGTGGGTCATGTGATGTATTGCAGAAGATACTTCATAGTGGGTTGTTTGGCGTAAATACTCCGCTTACGTGCGGTAGCACCGCTTGGCTCCCGTTCGGATGCGGTATTCCCGAGCATACTCTGTAATACTCTGTAATACCGTGCCGAATCGGAGTGTTTCTCCCGCACACGCATGGTTTGTATGTCGTCCGTAAACACGCCCTGTTCTTAAAGAGTGAGTCCGTCCGAATGCGGAGGACACGTGGGCGTTTCTACGGACGATGGCCGCATGCGGCAAAACACCGTTGCGTGCTGACCGCTCCGTAAGAATGCGGGAATTTCCGCACAGATCAGAATAAAGGCCCTTCTATTTGAGAACAAGTGGACAGGAGGTCCAGACTGACAATACTACTTTAATAGACTGTTCACAGTGATTGCAGGTCACATGTTATAGTGTTGCTCCCGAAGTAGGAAATTGATTTTGCCATCAGACATACAGAGTTATTTTGTCAAGGGATCAAAAACCTACTTGATGCAAAATCAATGACTGCGCATTTCATCTGTGCCACTCTTTCTTTTTAATGAATCCTGAAAAATCACAGATTTGGAGGGGTGAGGGCTGCCGTATCGATCAGATCATTGTTCTGTTTTCATCATTCCATCCATCAAGGAAGAACCGAAAATGTACTTACATGATTAACGCTGGCAGACTTTTGTTTTACATTGAGCCAGAGAGAAAAAACCGTTAGTAATATTGGGATTTTTATAGAGCTTTCATCGATGCTGCAAGCAGGCGTAGGCAGCAAGGCTGCTTTCATTAGGAACACTGCAGAAAACAGCGGAACAGCGCTTTATTCTTATTCATTTATAAATAATCATATTAAAGTACAAATGTTAACCCTTAGCACTCGCACATACTTCTAAAGACAAATGACAAGTCCTTCGCTTCATCTTTATTTTCAAGGTATCTCGCCATTGCTTTTGGAACATGTTTATTATAATAAAAAAACAATCATAAAAATAATCAAAATAATCATAATAAAAACCACAAGAGCAGATTTTAGAACTCCTCTTTAGCCATTATTTGATCTAATATATCTTGGTAATCGCTTGCTTAGCAACCACTGAAAGATTGAAACGTATTTTACGCTTTAAAAGCACTTTTAGTACTTTAAATTGATTCCCATTTGTACATATTAATAGTGCATAGAAAAGCTGATTGGTTTAAATGTTTTTTTTTTTTAGCTGCAAGGAAATAGAAAAAAGTAATAAATGTGATTATCGGTCATGTCATTACTAATTATGGGATATCCCAGCAAATAGATTTATGTTTGAGGCTTGCTGCTGTTAGATCTCTATGTGCTATAATCTAGTCATGTTAACTTACAAGCAGAACTTTATGATGTGCTATGCCTACACTATCTGGCAGACGAAGTGTTAACCCGTGTGTTGATGTTGTTACACCCAGTTAACAGTAAGTATTGGAGATACTCAATGCATTTCCTAGTGCACAGAATCCACACTGCCGCTTCTATTCAAAGTGGGCGTCCACGTGGCAGGCAGGAAAATGGGCTACTTCAAGAACAGCTCTCCTCTGTATTCCCAGAATGGCAGCATTCCAAGTTTCTCAATGAGCTTCCCAGTTTGTGTAAAAACCGCGAGGTCTCCAGGTGGCCAACGGCAAACAGATAAACAGAACAAATCTGCACAGGGCCACTTAGGAAGAAAGGCGCTCCACTGTATGTGCCTTCCCTGGCTTGTACATCATAGTGTCCAATCCATACATGAGAGGGCAGTTCATGCTTTCTTTATGCATTTACCCTTGTTATAAAGGACTATTCAGTCACTTTTGCAGCTCGCTCCTGATAATATCCTTTAGCTTGTTCTAAATTAATATTAACATGCTCTTTGTATGCTGGAAAAATACAGAAACGTACATAAATCTCATTTATATTTATCATGGGTTTTACCATGTTTCTAATGCCACCTCATGCACTGCATTCTTACCAGTGCTATATATTGTGCATTAATGCATGAGAAATAGGTACTGCAAAAATTATACAACAGTGGGAGCAAGAAGACAGGAAAAGCGCATAAATAGCAACTAGGTGTTCACGAGTTCAAACGGTTACTAATGAAATGGAATCATTAGTGAATTGATTCTATGTCAATTTACTTGGCATGTATACATTAAAGGTATACACTAGCAATTACTTCACTTATTCCTGTGCTACTTAAGTAGTGGTAATGGCAGAACTACTCATGGAATCCTCGGACGCAGGAACAGCAGTATAGTAGTTGGCAATAGTTAGTCCTGTAAAAAATGTCGTTTGTCGTGGCTTTCCTTCAGGCTTCTTCTCTGTCATTTATATTTACAGCCATTTCCTTTCCTCCATACCCCGCTGTCAAAACTCAACTACAAAAATGGTCATTAATATAAATGTGTCTCATAAGGACGGTATAGTTGAATGAGTTTTTCAACTTCTGGTTACTGTACTTTCAGGCAAAAAAAAAGAAATCTCCGTATTGCTTCCTTTTGAGCTTTGTATATATGTATTTAGGTCACTATGCAAAGTATTGTCATTTCTCTCTACTGTGCGAGTTGCATTGGTCACAAGCAATGTTCCCTCTAATTTTACGAAGGCTGTGTGCAGCTAAAGATTTTGGCTGTGCAACTTTGGAATGAAATTTACATTTTTGTGCGTCACTTATAAATAACTGGAAAATGACGTTCAGCATTTGTGCTAACTTTACTTCAAAATGATATTACACATTTAAACATTCAAAATACAGTACACAATATAGTTAATGGGTGAAACACACATTACTTGAGTCCACAACTGCAAAAAGGGACCACTGCTGCTTTGTGCGCTTAGTTGTAATGTCTGTGCGCGCGCTCGTCAAGGTGTGTGCGCGCGCACATGCGCACAGCTTAGAGGGAACACTGGTCACAAGTGTATAAGTAGGACGGCCTTGTGCTATGTCCCTGCAAAACAAAATGACATTACTGAAAACGGTATAATGAATGCAAAGCGATTTATAAGACTAGCAGAACGGCTTGTATACTGCTGGACTATGAATAATAACAAATTGCGTTGGAAACACCTTTAGAGTATTTTCTGTGGTAAAAATCTTGCCTTTGGGAATGTTTTATATCAGAAAATAGTTAGTAACTGCTTGTGTTTTTGGAAAATTTGAAGAACTAATTTGAGGAGGGGAAAAAAAATCTCTGGCATTGCGAGGTGACAGGATCCTGAAAGCTTGCAAATAAAAAAAGGAGCAAAGCTTTACTAAAACGTTGCACAAAATAAGTGCAGTTCTGGTGATGTCATCGTCTGAGCGCAACTTTTGCTTTGCTGCTCCATTAACCGGCAATTTCGCAATGTGGGCCTGATTCAGCTTTTATTAGCAAAGCAAAAAACCCATGCAGATAGGCAAAACCATATTGCACTGCAGGGGGGACATGTACCGTGTTGAAAGATTTAGATTTGGGAGGGGTGTGTTCAAATTGAAATCTAAATTGCAGTGTTAAAATACAAGCAGTATTTACCTTGCAGATAAACAATATACATGGATTTGCTCCCCTTGCATAGCAACATGGTTTGTTCCAGACACTAAATCACTTGCTTTTATTCTTTACTGAATCTGACCCTGTATTTGTAACTTGATGGAGCCTAATAATATAACTAGGATTATGATGGTCATTTCTGTTGTGTGGTCTGTTGGAGTGGGACTGGCAACATTTTAGTCAACCAGTTAATGTTCTTGTTTTTAGTTAGCCATTAAAATGTGTCACTTTTATATTACTGTACGTGTATTGTTTTACCATATAGGGTTATCCACGACTGCTACTGTACTGTACAGTATGTCAGCTATAAAGGCAGGATCCTGCAAAGACAAGGTAATAATAATGTTTTCCCATAAGAGAATATCTATGAGAGTTCCTTGCTGTGTGATATTCCTCTCAATATCCTTTATTTTGACACGTTTACTTTTTACCTCGCACTCTTTTTGAATACAGAGCTTTTGTGGCAGTTTTAATTTATATTCTATATAGAAATCTTTTGTGTATTCCAAGAGACATTGTTGTAACTTTTTTTTATTTATCTGCGCCTATTCACTAAATTACTCATTTTTTAAAAAACATTTTATTTGAAGCTAATTTACCAGAGAGATAAAGGGACTATATTATATTATGTTTGTAACAAAAGGTGCTATTATGTTATATATGTAAATGTGCTTTTATGTAATGAATTTTAATTTTCTTTTTTTCCCCTCAAGTTGTTTTTAATGTAATATACACCATAACATTGTTTGAATTTGTATTAAATAAACATTCTTTTCTTAATATAATATTCTATAATCTTCTTATTCTTATGATCATTTTTATTTAAAAACACATGTAGTGAAACTGGTTGTTGACAGTAAAGTAAAATCACATTTTCTGTATTTTGTCTGCTCTATTTAATTGTGTAATTTGTGCTATTGTATGTCACAAGGACCCTGGCATCTTAAAGCAATTTTAAGGTATACTTTTCTGATGTATTATAACCCCCATCGTGATATATTTGCTAAGCTTGACTAAAGACATTCTGTGACATTTAAAAAATATGTCCACATCTTATTTTTGGGCATAATGTCATTTTTGTCTTAATTACCTTTAAAATTAAGGTAGTAGATATCAGACCACTGAGGAAGTCTGATGATGAAACGCGTAGGGAATGACTTGGCAGTGCGATTTCTCTGCCCAGTTTACACACACACACACACACGCACACATATACACACACACGTGTGTGTGTATAAGCCGTATGCATGTAGTGGAAGACAGGTAATTGATTGTTTGATTGAGTGATTAAATAATTTAAATGTTTAATTCAGAAAAGTTAAGATGATTGATTAGTTAATTTTAGATAATGTTTAATTCAGAAAATGTAAGCATGGGATAGGCTGATTTGAAGATTTCAGTTCTGGCTTCTCTTTCATTGCAACCATTGTCTGGAATCCTTGTATGTTAATATTGTATTAATTCATTAAATTGATTGATTAAGAAAATTTTTAGATGACTGATTGCAAGCAGTGGTTAAAGTGAGCCAGAATGGGGCAGAACTGTGTTTTCTATTTGGAGGGGGAATGTGGAAATGCAGTGACATTACTACTCAGCATCTGCAAGGACACACATGGGATTATCTGCTGGAGGGACACATGTGGGGAGAGATTCTGGAGGGACACAGATGGGGTGAGCTGCTGGAGGGACACAGGTAGTTGAGATGCTCGGGGATGATGCTGGTGAGATGCAGGAAAGGTTATGCTGTGAAACGCTTAGGCAGTAGTGCAGAAGAGACATGGGGGGAAGGTTTGCTGTTTAGTAGATGCTGGGTGAGATGACACTCATAAATGGTTTTGGAGGACAGTGGATGGAGGGGTTGATGCTGGTGAGACATAGCAAGATGGGTATGATGAGACATAAAGCTGGTGGTATTGAAGAGATGCAGGGGGGTGACAATGGTAGCACACATGTGGATTGATGCAGGGGGGTTAATGCTAAAGAGATACAGTGGTTATTGCACTGGAAAGATGTAGGAAGATGACGTTTCTCCAGGATGTTTGATCAGGGACGTTCATAATTTGTCCTTTCCCAAAACTTCTATTACTATTTATTATCAAGTTGAACCTCTGTTGCTGTGCTTTCATGTGAAGGTTGTGGTACATGTGAATAAGACATTGGCATATTTACATTGGGTGCAGTGTGTTTGGTGCACAAGAGCCCTGACTTCTGGGTCAACACTGCATAAAGACCTCCTCCGGAATAAGGGGAGTATCTGACAGACAAGTCTATGATTATAGCTTGCTGGAAACTAATATATACTGGGTTGGATGTTGGCTTACTTGGAGCGCCCAAACTGTTTGTTATACATGTGGTTGTGGATGTGACAATATAGCAGCTGATAAATATAGCTTATATACTAGACCTATGTAGCACTGTAATTCCAATTGTTGCTACACAAAAAGGTGGCTTCTGCACCACATAATCTATATGCATGCCGAATACTGGCTCAAAACACTCCCTTGTGATACTCCATTTTTTCTTCAGTCCCATATTGCAGAGAAACACTTTAAAGGTAAGAAAACACTCAAGCACAGGGATATTTAGGGGTCGCAACAAAACCTTGTGACAAAGATTTAAGGACCCCATAAAAAAATTCAGAGGGTATCAGAAAACTAATTAAGAATAGCACTTATGGCATAGGACATTTTTTTTCTTATTAAGTGACCTAACATTATAGTCTCAGCTGGTGGCAGGAATCTAAAATATATCTCACACTATCATAACCCCTAAAGCTTTAGGGGTACCACTAAAGTTTTCCACAAAAGTATGAGTGCGTATGTGTGTGTGTGCATGTAGTAGTTACAGTATCACATCCATACTGAGGTTAAACTGTTCTTGCACTTCCTTTACTTTAATTGTGGCAATATTTTATTTTTAAGTTAGAGCATGGGGAGGGGGATTTTCGATGGAGGAGATGAGTTCCACCTTCCCCCCAGGACCATTGTAAGCCCTGATTGCAACAATTAATTTGCTTGGCTTATCTTTCCTTTTAACCTTCTTCAATAAACCTTGTCTATTGTATTAACATTCTATACTTTTCTGGTTAAAAATGTGTTGCAAATTAGTAATGTATTACAACAATAACCAATAAAAATGTTTTGTTATGCAAAAAAACAATACCCCCCTCAAATACAGTCCATTATAAAAAGAAAAGTGGTGCAAGATTTAATTGTCATTTTCTTTATGTTGTATATAATACAGTTTAACAAACCAAACACTTAAGTGACAGGGACTGCAATTTGGGGGAAGTGCTTGGTTTGTTTTGTCCCCCACCATTTTTTTCCGTAAGGACTAACTACGGTCAATAATGACAAGGATGATAATGAGGGTGTTGGCCATGATTATTTCATCTGCTGGTCCAAACTGCTTTTAGCTTATACTGAACTGCTTGTTATTACTTTACAAATCATTATAAATTTGCTAAATAAGTTGCATGAACTCACTGAAAATTACTATAACATTGGAGAGATGCCTAGATTGTTAATGTTACTACCTCTACAAATGTTATCCTAAAAGATGGTACCGATGCCTTCACATATGTTGTCAGGATTTGAGTAAAAAATTCAGGTCTTTTACAATGGCATTCAATTTATGATAAGCTGGAACTTCTTCCGCTGGTGCCTGACAACAGAAACAACATCCTCATCATCAACATCATCTTTAGTGTCAGATATGTCACAAATATCCCCAACATTATGTTGCACTTCCATTCTAGCTCGATTTCTATTATGTCACCATATTAATTTGTACTGCTCATCCTTACATTTGTGTGTCTTTTGCAAACAAGAAACCCTCTTAAATAGGTTCCTGTTGTTAGCTTTTTAAAGTTGCATTTAAAAGAAAACCAAAAAAAGTAGTGTCTCTTTCATGCAACACTCAGGAGAACATATGGAAAAAGATGAAAGACACAAATGGTGGATACAGGGGGGGGGGGGGTGTCCTTGTTCCAAGATAGATGGCTATTTCCAATCATTGTCCATGTGTATGGTAAAGAATGAAACATTTTAGAAGTAGAAAAAAAGCTTATGCCAACCATTGTCATGTTTGCCATCTGAACCTGTCTATCTTTTGAACCTGTCAAAATTAAGCACTGTAGAAATTTGACATGATAACCTATTGATCATGTGGACTATATGGGGCTGACCTATTGGCCTAATTAGGGTGGACCTATCATCCAGATGCCAACTTGAGGGATGTTATGCTCCGGCATGTTATGTGGTTTGCGAATTTGATTATTAATTTTCTATTTTTATGTAAAATCTATTTTGATATTCGTTGGTCTTTCAATCTATATATATATATATATATATATATATATATATATATATATATATATAAAATATGAGTCAATTTTAATAGCTATACATGGTCAACATTTCTGTTTTTTTTTTATTATTAGTATTTTTATGAATATCTGGATTGTCCACAAGGCACATGACCTTTACTTTTATACAAATGATACGGTACTCTAATATGGTGGCATTAGATGCAACTGCATCAGGGAAAGCTCAGCAACCATGCTGTGCAACTGGTTAAGTTTCTGATGGAGAAAGGTCAGGATACAAGAACATTAAAACGTAATAATTAGCTAAAAGTCTTACAGCTGTCTGTATAAACTTGACAGCTTTAAAACAACATAAAATGTCTTCTTGATCATTACATAGAACTTTAACAGCAGTGTATATATTCCCCACCAAAGAACATCTTACTAGAGAGGAGCGTTGATCTTTGACCTTTTACAATCATGACTGATACATTAGGCAAAAAGTAATAGGTTGTGAGAATCAGAAAGTAAGAGATTTTGGGAGAGTATTTCTATTGGTTTTAAAGCGGCAATTACTTATATGGCAAATCAACCTGTTTTTTCAGTGTAAATGGTTGCCACTTTGAAAAAATTGGAAAGCTCTCAATTGTGCCCCTGGGAAGGACTTAGTAGCAGCATTTGCATAACGTGTAGAGATAGTCCACCTCTGTGTTTCAATAGAATCTGTCCAAAAAACACGTTACTGTAACAGTGATATTTTTATCTGGTGTTTCTTTCTCTTCTGCGCATACCCTGTACATCAGCGCCTATACTGCTCCAGTGTGCATACATTGGGTGGGATTCTCTAATAACCCCAGCCGCACATCACTGGCATTCGCATTGTTCATAATCGAATATGCAGTAACATATGCGATTATTAACTCAAAGGTGATGGCCGGCGATGTGCAGCAGGTCCCCCCTCCCTCCCTGCACCCTTACCTGGCTGTGAGGGCTCTGTCTCCTCCTCGGTGCACCCGGAAGCTGTGCAGGAAGGAGGAGGTCACTGGTCCGGGCAGCACAGCTGGAGGCTGCCTGGACACAGGTGAGGGGGATGCAGTGCGGATCGGCGGGGGGCGGCATGGGACGCGAAGGGAAGCCCATAGGCTTCCATGGGGTTACACCATCTAGAACTGGCGTAACCCCCCTCAGCGAAGCCCCGGCGGTGGGGCTTTGCTGCATATGAAAATGCAATAAAACCCCTGAAAACAGGGCTTTTACGGCATTTTTTGTTTGGAGCATCCCACCCATAGACTTTTGTGTGCATGTGGCCAAGAAATTTACATTCCCGAGAAGATTGATATTATTTTGGTAATCTTCTGTATTAAGGCCCTTATTCAGATCTGATCGCAGTACTAATTTGTTCTCAAAATGGGCAAAACCATGTGCACTGCAGGTGGGGCAGATGAAACATGTGCAGAGAGAGTTAAATTTGGGTGGAGTGTGTTGAAACAGTGTAAAATAATGCAGCCAGCATTAACCCTGCACAGAAACTAAATAACTCACACAAATCTAACTCTCGCTATATATTTTACATCTGCCTCACCTGCAGTGCACATGGTTTTGCCGATTTTGAGAACAAATTTATACTGCGATCAGATCTGAATAAGGGTCCAAATGTAGACATAGGGACCCAATATCGATCCAAAAGATGGATGCAAGTCCACTGCATCTGACATTTTTTTTTACCTTTGAAATGAATGGGTGCTGTTTCCATACCCTTCAACACAATGCTCTGCTCGGGATGCAGTTAAAATCCCGGCGGTCGGGATCCCGGCGTTCAGAATCCCGATGCCGGAATCCCGACCGCCGAAATGCCGACACATTCTCCCTCCTGGGGTGTCCACGACACCCCAGGAGGGAGAATAAATTAGTGTGCCGAGCGTAGCGAGGCACCGGGCCCGCTGCGTGGCGAGCGCAGCGAGCCCGCAAGGGGGGGCGATCCACGTCCCCCCCTTGTCGGCATTTCGGCTGTCGGGATTCCGGCGTCGGGATTCTGAACGCCGGGATCCCGACCGCCGGGATTCAATACTGAATCCCTCTGCTTCTGATCTAACTTGAAAGTGGCAGTATAATCCCGACCGCCGAAATGCCGACACATTCTCCCTCCTGGGGTGTCCACGACACCCCAGGAGGGAGAATAAATTAGTGTGCCGAGCGTAGCGAGGCACCGGGCCCGCTGCGTGGCGAGCGCAGCGAGCCCGCAAGGGGGGGCGATCCACGTCCCCCCCTTGTCGGCATTTCGGCTGTCGGGATTCCGGCGTCGGGATTCTGAACGCCGGGATCCCGACCGCCGGGATTCAATACTGAATCCCTCTGCTTCTGATCTAACTTGAAAGTGGCAGTATAATTAGGGTAGCAGCGCAATCCTAAATTAAAATAGGGGAACCTCAGCAACCCCCATCCCAAACACAGCCAAAGATCGCTGTTTGGGACACACTGGCAGTTGCTGTTGAATTTTGGACTGAGCTGCAGTCTCACCTATGCAGCTGCCACTGGTAAGAAAGTCCGGGAACTTAGCATCTTGTACCTAATGGAATGGGTCATGTTGGAGGGAATGTGATTGCATTAGTGCAGCATGCACTACCACTGGATACACATTTGATGTTTTGTGCATTGCTACATTAATAGGATATCACATAAATACTGTATACTCCCTAAGATACATAAGGATTAGCTTTCACAAACACACCATACTTTGGTTCCCAGCTGTCAATCATTTTTAGGGGCAGTAGAAGATTCTAAAGATTTGTCGCTGTACTTTGTAATACTGTTCAAAGTCAAACCACATTTCCAACTTTATTATCATTCTCATTATTCTTCATGTTTCTAAGTTATTAGTAATTAGTAATTGAAGGTAATGATTGATTACATTAGATTGTTTTAATTGTTTTAATTTAATAAAGAGCAGCCTGTGCACTGGGAAATTAGATGTTGGAAAATGTGACACATGGGCTTATGGAGGGAAAGACGTATGAGTTAATGGGATCATACACTAATATATTTGCAGAATCCAGCATTTTTCTGATAGTTGTGTCAAATCCAACATTAGAAAATCTTTGATTCACTGGTTTCCGGCCAAAAATGATCGGTATCTGCGAGTCAGGGTTTTTTAGCATGTTGGTTTTGTCCACCATGGCATTATTGGAGATCACCATTATCATCAGCAAATAGGGTTGTAGATTGGGGAAGTGGATATACCATTGAGGAATTGGTGACTGATGTATGAACCACTTTATTTTGTGTATAATACCATGTGCACACAAAACAATACAAATGATTACTTCCAGTTCCAGGCCTACACGTCTACTCTTTTCAGCTCCTTAAGCTTATAGTGGTGGAACAGGGAAGAGGCATACTGACAGCACTGTGGCACAAACATAGGTACAGTATAAGCAGCCATGGGTATGTGAGTCAAGTGTGGTATAAAAGATCTGCATATAATAGACAGTCGGTAGGTCGACCATATATGGTTTATATGCAAAAGGTCAATTTTTTCAAAGATTTACAGATTAAAAAAAGCCGACAGTGCTAAAAAAAAGGTCGACATGAAAATGGGTGACACAAAAACAAGGTTTTTACCAAAATTTGTCCATTTCACAATTAGTGTAAAAATGTGTACTCCACTACTGCTGTCCCCCATGTCGCTCCACTACTGCTGCATCCCCCACCGGTTACTGTTCCTGATTGTATTCCACATGTATATTAAATAAAGCATAAGTTTTAAAAAAATGGATAAAGATTCAAAAACACACTGTCATGTTACCAATTTCAACCCGTTGACCTTTTGTATTTGTTGGCCTTAGACATAGACAACCTTTTACTTCAACATTTTAAACATGTTGACCTGTTGCATGTCAACCATACAGGGTCGGCATATTGGATGGATATCCCTAAGGGATAATTACAGGCGCTGCTGTGGGCCATCCTCAATTAGCAACAGTTTGATTAGATGGATAGTTGGTCCCGTATATACAAATAAAAGGAAGGAAGAGAAATACTGCACTTTGAGGAGAGATTTGATATCACACAGATGGGGCTGCTATCATTGTTTCCACCAGACCGCCATCCGCTGGTTTCTGGCAGATGGTGATCTGGCGGGCAGGGACATGACATGGACAGGCGAACGTCTCACATGCTGAGAATGGGGCATGTGAGTGTCTCAACGTGAGCGCGTCCCATTCTGGTGGATGGCAGATGGCGCGATAGGATCCGCTTGGGTTACAGCGACCACATCTGTAGTATAAAAAATGAATGCATTTATTAACATATATTCTAAACAAATAAAAATAATAATTAAAAAAGATTGTTAAAACAGTGATCACAATGATGTTACTTCACATAAGTTTAGCAATGAATGAGGGAAATTGACACCCCTTCTTTCCTCATGTAGGATCCTGTTCCTATACCGGATTTAGTTATTGGCAGTGGTAAATTTATGTGCTGATGATGGTTAAAACCCTTCGGGGTGGTGTCAGCTGATGGATGTCCTGTACTGGAGAGATTGCGCTCCTCAAAATAAGATTGTGTCCACAAGTCCTGGTTCAGGTATCCAATTGAAGAATCAATTATGAAGATCCACAGTGGGCAAGTTGTGGTTGAGATTTTTTTGTCTGACTGACGTGTTTTGCTGAGGGGTTCTCAGCTTTTTAAAAGGTCCCCAAAAATTGTGAGCGGTTAATTGAAAACTGTCCGTCTGCACAAATACCTCCATTAATTTACCAGTGCCAATAACTAAGTCCGAAACAGGATCCTACATAAAGAGGAAAGAAGGGGTGTCAATTTCCCTCATTCATTGCTAAATTGTGATTACTGTATGTTTTTTTCATTTGTTTAGAATATATGTTAATACATCTATTTTTTTATACTACACGTTGTGTGATGTCAACTCTCTCCTCAAAGCGCAGTTTTTCTCTTTTTTTTTTAGGTTCAACATATTGACTATACAAACTGTGGGGTTTATTTACTAAGATGGGGCTTCTATTGAAGAAGGGGTGTTGCCCATTGCAACCAATCAGATTCTACTTTTTTTTATTTAGCACCTTCTAGAAGAAAATAAATAAAATCTGATCTGATTGCCCATAGCAACATACCATCTTCAATAAAACTCGCATCTTAGTAAATAAACCCCTGTCTGTCTATTGACTCAAAGCCATGCAGGTCAGGAATTGTATTTGCTAATTAAAAGAAAAATGGCATAGTGTAAATACAATAAGTTGTTAGTTCCCAAATCCACAGTTTTCCTAATTGAAAATTTATAAAATCTAAATGACAATTCAATTATTGAAACCAAAACTTACAATTTTATTTATTGTGATATATAAATAAAGTAAATGTTGGTTCTAGGTCAATAATTTAGCATCTTATTGTGAAGTTAGATTCCCTTTACTTTGGTGATCCCGTGCTCCAGGGGAGCCCATGAAGCCTCCACAGGTCAAACACTGATCTTTTTTTTTCTGCTTAAAATGGTCCGTTTAAAGCACTGAGAGATGCTGTCAAGTGGGAACAGAGCGTCCACAAGGGAGACGTACAGTACAACACTTGGTATTCCACCAAATGCTCCGACGGAACTGTGGAGCATTCAGTGGAATCCACTAGACGCTCTGTACAGTAGCGCCGGTAAGGTTAACTCTGCATTTTGTTGTTACTTAGTGAATGAATCTATTAAATCATTCATAATAATGGCTAGAAAATGCAGCCGCTAATGCAGCCGCTATATGTTAGATGCCAGTGCAAATACCCAGTAATATGCGATATGCCAGCAATAACGGTCAGTAATTAGCTATACTCCTGTTTTAATGCACATGAATGTATAAAATAGCTGTGAAATTGCCCAGGCAACACAACGATGCCTTTGTTAGTAATTTTTCACACAGTATGCCTGTAAAACTCTACCACGCAGCTATGAAATGCTAATGATAATACCCATCAAGATAATATATCTGAATATTATCATTGAAAAGGATGTAATATAAAGGCTAGTACTGGCAACTATGTATATTAGACTCACAGTAATGCATACTGTATGTATGTAGTATGACAATAGTAATGCTCAGCTAGATGTAATTTACATAATAATATTGCCCATTAGGAAGTTATATGCCAGTAATAATGCCCATTAGGAAGTTATAATTCAGAATTGATGCCCAGCAAAGAATAGAAATATTCCAGTATTATATTGGGCAGAAAATTGTAATCTAATAGTCGGATTGCCCAGTAGAGTCTACTGCTATAAATAATAAGTCCCAGCAGCCTGTTTGTCCTCATACTTTTAGCTGTGCAATACACAATTCGCTGTGAGACACCTGGCAAAATGGTACAATGCAATCCTGCTTTCAATGGCCTATTTTGGCATTTTTTATACTTAAAAAATGAGTATTAAATGGGGCATACACGGGGTGGGGGGGGGGGGATGTGCGTTTTTTTGCTGTTTCCTAAGCAATCTATCTAGATCGCTTAGAAAATAAGCACAACTCGCTCCATGTGTACACCCCATAGCAGTAGCGATGCATCGTCCCACACAAATCTTTAGTACAGTACATGCAGACAGAATCTAGAGAGATCACCTGCATGTGCACAAAGAACACTGAGTTATCACAGATTGCCCATACACACATCGCTATATGTGTATGGGTGATCTAGCCACTGGGAAGCTCAAGGGCGATTTCCCTGGCCTACATCACTCAGCACAGACCAACCAGCACAGACCAACTAGGCGATTTAGGGCAGGCGATTACTCTTGAACTTCGCAGTATCTATATCGCCCATACACACACAGCGATGTGTGTATGGGCGATCTGTGCTAACTCAGTGTTCTTTATGCACATGCAGGCGATTTATCTAGATTTTGGCTGAGCAGGAAATGGGGATGCGTGGGACTGCATATCGTCACCGCTATAGGGTGTACACATGGAGCTATGTGTACTTCATTTCTTAGCAATCTTTATAGATTGCTTAGAAAACAGCAAAAAATTTCCCCCTTTGTATGCTTCCAAGACTCATTATTTAAGTAAAAAAAAAAAAAAGGCTAAGTGATTTGTGAAATAGCAGATCGCTGTGGCTGTCACTGGTTCTGTACAGACATTACTATTTGAACTCACTTGCAAAGTCATCTGACTAGATTTTGACTATTTTTTGCATTGAGCAATTTGTGCTTAATTTCTGAAGCGAACTAGACAGGTTGCTTAGAAAATAGCCAAAAATCACAACGTGTTTATGCCCCATAAGCCACAATGGGATGCAATGAGGATACACCAGGAGACTTTGCTGATTAATATGATATCTAACACTTATATACCAATACCTCGCAACATTGATATGGGAGGAGGAGGAGGAACGCTGGTGTGCGCCAAATTTTGAGGGCGTGACCTAGCAGAAAGGAGGCATGGCCTATACTCGTGATGCTCCCATAAGGCCGTGCCCCCAGTTTTGCCACCATGGGGGGCATGAATAGACACTGTGCGCCTGCGCATAGCGTCTATTCATGGGTGACGGGGAGACTCCCAACTGCTACCCCCCCCCCGTGTCAGTTGGGCAGTATGATATATCTGTGTATGACTAAGTCTGTATACAAAGCACAATAGACCTTCACAAAGGCATGGAAAAATGCTGCAGCTGCTACATTGCAGCACTTTGCATACAGTTTCAGACTCAGTTGCACACAGTTATACAAGTGTTGAATACTAATTTAATCAAAGCATCGTTGTGTTGCCTGGGCAATTTCACAGCTATTTTTCTGTTGCATTTAAGCCACATCACATTGTGACTAAGATACGTTGTTGAGGGAAAAAGGAGCAAAAAATGTACCCAGTGCTGGCAAAGTTGTACAGGACTTGAAATGCGAAACAGGGCTGTTTAGCGTGACATAAGCAATAATGTATGAGGACACACCTGTAATAACCAGCAATCATTTCCAATAGACAGAAGCATATCAGTAGTTACAGTATGTGAACTCTGACTTCCTAAAGCATTTCTGCCCCACAGTGTTCCTAGCCCATAAAAATGTCATTCTCCTACTCTCTGCTGGGGCTCAATGCCAAATATTCCATGACATTATGATCCCAGACCACAGCTTCCAGTTGTACCCAATGCTGACCAATTACAAGCCAATGGAAGAAATCATCTGAAAGAATGTGTAAAGGGGCATACACACGGGGCAGTACTCTTTACCTAGCACGGCGCCCGCGATGTCCATCACGGTCATCGGGGGTAAAAAATCGCGGGCATCGCGGCCATCGCATGCACTACAGTAACGGGTGTGACGCGACCGACGCGATGCCCGCGATTTCCCATAGGGATCAATGTTAAATTTTTCAATGGACGCGATTTTTCAGTTCAATGCCTCAATGCCCGCGATTTTGCCATAGAAAACAATGTTAAATGGGCCACAGAGCCCAAATAGGCACCCTGATCAGTGAAATGGCCCCCACAATTGTTAACGACACCCCACGATCAACGCGAACCCGAAGCGTGGCGAGGGGCGGCGGTACGCGTCCTCCGACCTTTTCATACCCCCACTATCCACGTCGGCGTGGAGTTGAGAATAGAATAGTGTGGCGAGCGCAGCGAGCCACCGAGCCCGAAGCGTGGCGAGCGGACGCGGATACCTGTGAAGCCCGCGAAGGGACGCGTTTACCTGTGAAGGTATCCGCGTCCGCTCGCCACGCTTTGGGCTCGGTGGCTCGCTGCGCTCGCCACACTATTCTATTTTCAACTCCACGCCGACGTGGATAGTGGGGGTATGAAAAGGTCAGAGGACGCGTACCGCCGCCCCTCGCGGGCTCGCTGCGCTCGCCACGCTTCGGGTTCGCGTTGATCGTGGGGTGTCGTTAACAATTGTGGGGGCCATTTCACTGCTCAGGGTGCCTATTTGGGCTCTTTGGCCCATTTAACATTGTTTCCTATGGGAAAATCGCGGGCATTGAGGCATTGAACTGAAAAATCGAGTCCATTGAAAAATTTAACATTGATCCCTATGGGAAATCGCGGGCATCGCGTCGGTCGCGTCGCACCCGTTACTGTAGTGCATGCGATGGCCGCGATGCCCGCGATGGGCACCGTGCTAAGTAAAGAGTACCCATGGGGCAAATTCAGCACCACTTCTGAGCGATCTGACTAGAAATGGAGATCGGATCACTCCATGTGCTTGGCCCCCTGTGACGGTGATGCTGGGTTCCGCACATCGCTTTTGCCTGACTAGATTTTGACTGCATGCAGTGAATATCTAGTCGTCGCCTCTGTTTTCTCTATTGAGAACATGGGCAGTGACAGATCGATCAGCACACACTGCTGAGAGCACCAAGAAATGAATAAAGACAAAGGGCCTGATCATTTTGTACTCATTTCATAGTGATTTGCTAGTCACTGCTAACTGCAGACCCCTTTTGTAGTCGACTCGAGCTGTAGACTCAATAGAAACAGCAGAGTGGAGAATATGAAGGTGTGTATATAGTAATCTACAGCTCTGTTGTTGTGTCTTATATGATAAAAGAAAGGAGAGCACTTTCTAAAATAAAACTTTTAGTTTTTTTTAATCAAAGCTTGGAGAGAGCTATAATTGTGAGAGATACTATACCAACCAATCCGCTCTTGTCATGTTTCAATTAAGGCCTGTTAAATGTTAAGGTTGGCTGGTAAATGACCCCCCCCCCCCCCCCCAGAGCTCCATTTATTATCATTGCAGCCAGCACCCAAAAATAAAGATTCTGTATTGGCAAAATTAGCTGCGATAAGGATTCTTTATACTTCCATATATACCATTAGCAAGTCACTGGTACGTCAGCAGATGTGCAAGCTGGAGCCCCTTGAGTGTTCAATTTTGCCTCCGGGCACAAGGTACTGTATGAACGTATGCCCCTGATGAAAGCACTGTCAGAATTGGCAACTGTGGCTTAGTTGTGTGTAACAATTTCAGCTTGTGACTATGGCTGTAACTGACTTGATACCAGTCTGCGCAAGCTAAAATTATGGTGAGTTGACTCAAAGTTGAAACCTATCAATGGACCCTTGGGAAAGCCCAGCATTTACATATTCACCTATATGTGCGTTTAGTGCTTGATCACAGATTGCCCTACTATAAAGGTGGCCATACACATGCAGATTTATCTGCAGATCTGTCTGGTTGGAACAAAAACCTGGTTATGGATGAGAGCAAATGACAGTTGACCATTTGCTTGGAAATGCTGGAAAACTGACAAACTGTCACTCATCCATAACCATGTTTTTGTTCCAACCACCCAGATCTGAAGATACATCTTACTAGTGTATGGGCACCTTTACTCTATTAGACTTCTCATACACACAGTCTAATCACATACTGTAAGAAGAGGCAAAAGCTAGTATACAGGCCAGTGCTGCCAAGTAGCACAATGGTTAAACCTTTGCACTAACCACAACACACTGAGCAATTCACTCACACTCATCACCATACTCCTATTACTGCATATTACAGTGATCTGTTCCCATGCACAAAGCATTACAGCATTCATGGCCAAACAATGGCCCTCCAGCTGTTGTGAAACTACACATCCCAGCATGCCTTGCCATAGTTTCAGCAATCCCTAATAGCAAAACTGTGGCAAGGCATTATGGGACTTGTAGTTTCAGCTGGAGGGCCATAGTTTGGACATGCCTGCTTTACGCGAATGGCAAAAGTATCCAAGAGTCCCATCAGTAATATATTTGTAGCTGAAACAAAATGTCAACTTCTCATTATATTTGTTGGCTCAATTCTTTATTTCATAGGTCTTCCATGGTACAGAGTACAGTGCAAAGATTTTTACTTTACCGTATTGACAGTTTTATTGTTATCTGTACTATGTCAAATGTCCTGCTGTAAAAAAGTTGATTACCCATCAAATATCCATTGACTTTCAGCATAAGAATCTCTTGTTATGTTATGGTATATTTATAAAAGATGTCAATTATTTTCTTTAAGTTAATATCTCTCCATTAATAAGGAGATCTATGACAAATTTGGCTTCTCATTTCTCTGTTGTATAAGTTTAAACGTCTCTGCAGTACTAAAGGTTACCATTGTGTCCCACAAAGTCTAATTAGTATTCACAGCTTGTCTTGTTTTACTTAACTAGTATTCACAGCTACCTACTATGCTTTGTGGTAGTGAGAGTCTCAACTCACATGTATCTGTAATCTCCTAAACATGGGGCTTGATTCAGAGAGGTGCGTGATGTCCAAAGATGGCCACTGCCGGTATTGCAGATACAAGAGCTTAATCTAAAGGCGCAGCATCGAATACCCATTGTAACCATCAGTCACAACATCGGCCATCTGAGTCTAATGCTGGCCACACATCAGACCAACTTTCCTCCAACCATCCAACTAGTTGGCTGGTTGTGCTGAAAATATCATACTGTATGGGTACAAATGCCAATAAGCAATTTGCTCACAAACTCAGGAGAATGGACAAAAACATTCAGTGAAATTGTTTAATTGAAACAGGTCCGACTACAGTACATTGTCTGAGTGACAGTTGTTGTCCATATTCCAATTTGGGAAACAAATGACTTAATTACAAATTACATTAGCTCCTATCCAGTACCAGGTTTTTATTCCATTCAGCCAACTAGTTGGATGGTCGGAGGAAAGTTGGTCTGATGTGTGGCCAGCATAAGGCTATTCAGATTGGCTGGCTCATCTCCACTGCAGCAGTGCAGATGAGACAACCAATCTGAATATAGCCGTTGCTGCCCCACTGGATAAGGAAGTCCTTTGCTGCCCCATACTTGCCCCAAATGACTGCAGTATGTCAATTATGCTGCATCTTACAGGGCACTGTGACCATTGTCGCATTTATAGATATTTACATTCATAATTTAGATCATGCGCAGACATAACAAATTGTATATATATATATATATATATATATATATACAATTTTTTTTTGTCTGCGCATGATCTAAATTATGAATGTAAATATATATATATATATACCTAAACATCAGGTGTATGTATCTCTGAATAAGGCCCACAGCTACAGTAGATAGGTTATAAAAAAAACGTTATACAGTATGAAACAACGATTTACTAATCATACTATTGCCGGATGAGCAAATTTATTTGAAAAAGTTTGTTTTAAAAATGTTTTTCACACATCTCTGTAAATAATGAAAATGAAAAGACTTCTTTATATCTCATATGGCCCCGTAAAGCTTAATCTGGCTGATCAGAATTCAAAACTTAAAATATTTTTGGGAAACAAACACCTTTCATCCAATGGCCGTAAAAAGGACAAGCAGCACCTTTAGCTGGGAAACACTTGGGCATGGGGAAACAGTAGACCTCTGTACCAAATTTCGTACCTCATTCATCAATATACGCACAGTACTCACACACTTTTGGCTGGCACCGAATACACACACACCGGTCAAAAATATATCACTGCAAATTCAGTAAAATAAAATACAACAGGTCTTGCATTTTATTATACACATTTCACAATGTTTTTTTTTTCTCTGATGTTAAAACATTTACTCTGTCTTCTCTTTATGCACATGTTTTATAAAATATTTGTTTTGCTTTTTACAAAAAAATATATAGAAAATGTTGGACACGACATTACACACAGAGGCTCCTCCAGAAATCTAGGAGAGTATTGCAACTTCATTTAAATAAAAAATAGCACAAATTAGTACTCCAATTGTGTTTTTTTTAATAACATTATTATTATTATTATTATTAATAATATTTTTACATATAAATAGGTGCACGGAAACATCATGCACTGCACGGTCCCCGGAGAGCAGATGGGAGAAATGAAAGCAAAAACTGTCTCAGTCCTGCTATATGGGGGAGGCACTAAGGTTCTATCTAAGAGACACAGGTGCAGCTGGAAATGCAGGGGAAGCAGAGTGATGGCGGATTGTATTATGCTTACAGAAAAACCTGTCCACATTTAAATAATAGTCCTGACCCTGTCAGAGCTTTAGCCATTGAAAGCCCAACTGCAGATTTCATTCTACTAAATTGGAAAAAATAATAGAAACATTGGTTTCATTTATGCTGTAGATTACAGTATCTCTTTTTCAAGGCTATGGATAATTTGTCAGACACCGAAAACATGTCTGTCAAGTGTTGCTGCAATCACAAATCCACAGGGTGTCCCAGTGGTCCAATAGATTTACGCAGAGCAGGGCTTCCCAGGCCTTATCCGAAATTACCATTATCTTGCTGGCTTGCCAAAATAAAAGTACGTAGTTAAGAAACATTAAACTGTTGAAGACCACCGGTGAAGGTTTTCAGAAGGTATGGCTCACACTTTCATTGACTTGTCCAAATGACACATCTTTATGTCTTAGAAAAACATAAGAAACTCTAAATATTTTTCAGAGTGCAATCGGTAATTTGATTTATAAAGCCAATGTATTAAATCCGATATGATGCTTTTTTACTTACGAGTAGTTAAGTGCATTGTAACTTAAGTGCAGTATTAGTATACAACATGTGTGCAAATATTCCAGAGCATACTAAAACATATGAAGTGAGCAGCGTAGGGCCATGCATCTGCATGAGTGTATCATCTACGGTAGAGTAGAGTGAGGTCTTTACTCTAATGTTGTGTACACACGGTGAGATTTGACATTAGATTTTGACTATATAGGCAAAATCACATGCAGATCGCTTGTAGATCGCATGCAGATCACACATGTTTTTTACCTTGAGATCCCGATGCGCGCTACCGTGACAGCACAAATCGAAACCCAGATAGACAGGGCAGCAATGACTATGTAGTGCAAATTGAATGTAGATTGTATGAATTGTATGTAAATAGTACAGTTAGCAAAGATTGCATAGCACTCGGATCTTAAGTCGAATAGCAAGGGAATTTCACCGTGTGTACACACCATTACAACCTTATGAATCCTACAGATCTCTAATGAACAATCTTGCAAAAGTTTTCTCAACAGTAACTCTTGGGTGATTCGTGTGGTGGGCGAGGACTATACATTGTAGCGCATGTAAAAAACAAATATGTTAGAAGTGCTTTTAAAATGGATAATATTTTACATTAAAAGCACATATGTGGACAGTCTCTCTTTTCAATCTCTCACCCACCCCTTTGTCCTCTCACAGTTGAGATACATTCAGTAATTGTTCACAATTTTTTTTTTCAATTCAAGGTCCTTGATGTGCAATGTTTTTGTAATCTTTACTATATTTATATATCTTAATTAAATTCGGCCAGCCTGGAGTTTAAATAATAAAAATATCACATAATTGTCACACTATAATTAATAAAACAATGGGAAAAATACTCTTTATGGCTTCACGTAGCCTTCCTATTTCTAATCAACTCTCTTCCAGCCTCCATTTAGAAAGGCACAACATGATCCCTGACAAAGGCACTTTGACCATTAGAAAAAATGCTGAAACCTAATTTGCTTTGGTGCTTTTTTTTATATATACAGCCTGGGTTTTCTTCAATATAAACTCCTTACATGACAAAACAAAATTAAATTGACATTGTTAATATAAATGTTCTTTACAATAATGTTTTGGTCTTTTGTGTTTATTTTTCTTGGGCTGATTTCTGTGCATTTCTGCCAATGGATTTCGATCGACGTCTGGAGTTTCTCTTGTGTCTGTAAGTGGAAGCTGTGGGGAATTAATTGCAGAGAAAAAGGAAACAGAAAAAAGACTTTTGAGTAGAGGTTTTTTTTTATGTGTAGAATTATGATTTCACTTGCTAGAATTAGCCACTGATCACCATTATTACAGAACAATTATCAAGAATTTATTTCTAATTTGCTTTAAAGGAAATGTAATTGAGCTTCATTTCTCTTGAAAAAAAAAATAGACTTTCTCTGCATATATAAAGAATAATAATAATTACTACTACTCCTAATAATAATACTACTGATACTACTACTACTACTACTACTACTACTAATATATATCATTATTATTATTATTATTATTCAATAATACGACTAATAATAATAATAATACTGATACTACTACCACTACTACTACTATATTATTATTATTATTATTATTATTATTATTATTATTGTTATTATTCAATAATACTACTACTACTACTAATAATAACAATACAGTATAATATTTTTGTACTATTATTATTATAATTAATTTTTTAAATAATATTTAATTATTATTATCATCATCATCATCATCATCATCATCATCATTATTATTATTATTATTATTATTATTATTATCATGATCATCATCATCATCATCATTTTATCATTAATATAATTTGCTTCATTAAAAATAAATAAATGTTATAGCCTTAAAGAAGAGTGACATTTTCAAAATTGTTCCGGAAAATTTCCAAAATGTCCAAGAGTCTCCAAAATTTCAAACATTTCTCTTCATACTTAAGTGTTTTTCAGTCCAACACAGAAAAATAAACTAATATACAGTATGGTATTCAGATTAGAAATTCTGTGTGAAAGCACAGAGTAGGGAATGGCATTCCGTGAAATGAAGAAGTGAACTCTAAGGGCAGGATTCAATTAATCTTGTTAATTTACAAAGTAAGAAAAAAGGGTGGCAATCTCAGGCTTTTACACCTGAAGCTTTCCAACTACAGACCCTATTCCCATGTACTAAAATTGTGCCTAACACACAATAGCCCATAGGTTTCGGGATAAGTACCCCGTGATAAGGGCAGGGGGATAACTAGAACTCTGTGGGCCCCATAGAAAAATCTTGAAAGACCCCATCCCTTATTAGCAGTGAGGGATTAAAAAAAAACACTTTGTATTAACATTAAACACCCCTTCTGTGCCCCCAATTCACAATACACACCCCACTGTCCAACTAAATCACAATATACACCCCACCATGCCGCCAAATCACAATAAACGTCCCACTGTGCCCCCAAAATCACATTATACGCCCCACCTTGCCCCCAAATTACATTATACACTCCATCGTGCCCTTAAAAAAGCATCATATGCCCCAAGATTTGTGCCCCAACCTCAGTTATGCCTAGGGATACCCCTCATCCCTTTAATTCTGGACACATATTAATTACACAGGTTCTGTGGCTGGCTGACTTCAAGACTTCATTTCAACTGGAATTAATCAGCAACAGAACCTGTGTAGTTAATATTTGTCCAGAATTAAAGGGAATGAGGTGCTAACCCTAATTATGCCCCTATTTCAAAGACAGTGTGTGTTCGATTTAATGAAAAATGTACTCTATCATTAAAATACTTACTATCTATGCACTGTATTCTTGGCTCTTCCCACTGCCCAGTTGGTAGACACCGAATTATAGGAACATGGCGCTGTAGGAAGCCTTGGTCACACTGGTATCGAACTAATGAGCTAATTTCATACCGGTCTTTCTTCCTTCCTAATGTGTATGCATTCTCAACCACTGGAGGGTCACTGCAAGCCACTAGAGGGAAAATAATAAATATGCAAACTTATTCATCACACAGATAGAAGAAATTAGTTACATTATACATATAAGGAACATTTGGCCTGATGTCTCTGAGTAAAGCAAAAATAGCAAGTAACTTTGTGTATGGAACAAACCATGTTGCAATGCAATACTAGCTGCATTTGGATGTGTTGTGGCCCGCAAACAGGCCCAATTAACCAATAGACTGCTCGGCTGCAGCCCAGCGGCGCTGGGCCCTTGGAAGGGGCAGCGCCAGTACAATAAATGAATAGAGTAGTGGTGTGGCACGGTGCAGACACTGCTGCTATACCTGCTGCAGGGCGCTCCAGTTTATCTCTGCTGTAGGAGCCTGGCTTTAGGGAGACCCCGTACTGCTAGATGATGGAGCTGAGGCATAGAGTGGCCAGGAGCAGGAGGTGGAGGAGAAGATAATGGGGCACCAATAACCATCCTCATTACTTGTGCAGGTCACATTACACAGCTACCTATTCATGGTGCCATAGCATCAGTGTAACGGGGCGTGGCGCCCGCTCATTGGGGTCCAGGGAAAGCTATGAAGTAATTGCTGTAATCCCATATTAATATATGTTGTGATAGATTATTTAAATTAATACATTAAAAGCCTCATAATCCCATTACCAGCCCCATCTTCCCATTACCAGCTTCATCTTCCCATCACCAGCCCCATCCGCCTATCACCAGCCCCATCCTCCTATTAACACAAGCCCCATCTTCCCATCACCAGAGCGTCATTCCCATCACCAGCCCCATCTCCCCATTGCCCCATTCTCCCATTAAAATCAGTCCCATCCTTTTATTATCACAAGCATGTAACCTCCTGGCAACGAGAATGTAACCCGCTGGAAAAGATCACCTAACCCCCTGGAAATGAACAAGAAACTCCTGGCAAGGAGCAAGTAGCTCCTGGCAATGAACACATAACCCCTAGTAACAAGCACATAGGTAAACAAATATAATTAATGTATTTGGGGGGGGCACTTCTGTATTAGCCTCGGATGACTGGAATCCTTAATCAGCCTTCTGACACATTTTGCTTTATTTTTAAACTGCAATTGAGATTTCAATCTGAACATACCCCACCCAAATTTAACTAACTCTGCAGCATAGTATTGCACAGTTGCATGTTTTTTTTTGCTATACTTAAAACATGAATCCGGCCCATACACTGTTGTTGTTAATAAGAACCCCAGTCCTTGCTCACGCCTGACACTTTACAGACCCAAGGGCGTAACTACCATAGGTGCATGGGGTGCAGCTGCTATGGGGCCCAGAGCTGAAGGGGGCCCATCTTTGCTGTCAAAGTTATATGTTTTACATACATTTATCACCATCAATTGCTAAATAGGGGGCCCTTACAAACTTTTGCTATGGGGCCCACAAATATCTAGGTACGCCTCTGTCCAGACCCCTTATTATTTATCATGCAAGCACTCGTAATGCCTCTGTATTATTCTGTACATCTATTCTATGACAGGACGACAAAGGACTGGCATAAAGATCAACAAGTACCTATAGTTTTATAGATTCAATACCTGCTGACACAAATTCCATTTTACCAAGTGTTATGCCTAATAACATTGATTCAAAGATGATTTCTTTCCACACAGTTTCAATAAATAATTATGTAGCAAATAAAATAAAGGGCCCTCTTCCCTCATTCTACTAGATTGTAAGCTCCTCCTAGTAGGACCCTCTTCCCTCCTGTTGTCAAAGCCCACTTCTCTTCACATTTCACTCACAGCTCTCCTTTACTCCAACACTCAGTGACCATCTTCGTCTGCATACTCATCTCCATCATTGGCCTCAAGCCTCTAGTTGTATGTTGATTGGGTCCTCACTACTTACATTTAAGCTGTAATGTGTATTGAACTGTGGTGCTCTTTATTTGTACTGTATTTTTGCTATTTATTCAATGTTATGCCAAGTTTTGTCTCACTGTATTGTTCCTTTGTACGGCGCTGCGAAACACTTGTGGCGCCTTATAAATAAAATTATAATAATAATAATGTGCCCTTCCATACTTAAATCATCTTCTACTGCTTACTCCCTTTTTTGCCTTTCTGCCCCAGTAGGGATGTATGCTGAAAGGAAATCTGTACCAACTTTTCAATAATTCAGCGTGATACCATCACTGTACCGTAACATTTGTATTGCACTATTGTACCTTATCTAAGGGATCAGCATTTTACCCTGATTCTCTGGTGAGGGACACAGGATAATATGTGAATTAATATATCGTATGTGCAATATTTTCCAAGATGTTTTTGTAAGCTTGTAATTTATTTTGTTATGAAACCTTAGGGATAACTGAGCCCATTTCAGGTACCCTTTTATGATGTGTCTTTTTTCCCCGTTTTCGTTTGTATGTATGTTAATGTCATGTTTGTTGGTTAAGATTTTATTACACTTTATTCTTATTAAAAGCTGTCTTAAAACTATCAAATCACAAGTGTGCCCCACAAAAAGAGAGTATGTTTTTCTTTCTTTCGTTCTCTTGTATACAACATTTTACTCTCTAGGGAGCACCTCCACTTGAGTGACTGATACATTAGTATCGCATTAATTACATTGTGGACTTTTCATACATATGCTAATTCATAGAAACATTAATTAATATACATTAAACATAGCCTGTGCATAGACATACCTCCCAATCTCCCTTTTCCCTTTCAATCTCCTTACTCCCTTTGACAGCATCTAATACCTCTGTTTTTGTTGCCACCCAATACTTATTTCAGTATCATCTAATGATGCAGCTATGTTTAAATACCCAATACTTTGAACTTGTTTTGTTTGTTTGTTTAAGTTTATATAAATAAAGGATAATAATAAAAATAATAATAATAATTATAATTTCCGTGGTACAGATATTCTCAGCCAATAGGCGGCTTATTGTAAGTATTGACATGCTCATAAATAGTACAACATGCATTTCACACATAATACAAGTCATATGTGTTCATACAGTAGTAGTAAAAAAGTGATTTTCTCTATGGTAACTGTTATAATACATGTAGATGTTCAAAGTACAGTAAGTCATATTTGCCTACTTTTACTTTCATCTCCTCTCTGGGTTACTCCCATAGGCAAGTTGCGAGTGATGAGGGTGAGGCCAGATGATATGTGTTAGCCCTTACCACCATGGGTAAAATGCACAAAATGAATATGGGTGGTGCCAAATTACATATTTATCATAGAAATATAATTTTGTCCTGCCCATCCATACGACCC
Organism: Crinia signifera; assembly: GCF_055691185.1. Classification (NCBI taxonomy): domain Eukaryota; kingdom Metazoa; phylum Chordata; class Amphibia; order Anura; family Myobatrachidae; genus Crinia; species Crinia signifera. Next base: position 244,095,082 of record NC_139220.1, read on the forward strand.
ATGATTACTGGCATTATTCTTCCCATTTTGCTAGGAAGTGGGCAGGATGTGGGAAACATAACCACTCTTCCAGGGGACTAACCAAAAATAGGGAGTCTCCCGCAGGTTCTGGAAGAGCAAGTAAGTATAATATTAGTTTCAAATTGTACGGATCTTCCACATTTAACACAATTAACCACCATATAATACATTAGCTAAAACAGCTCAAAGTAAAATCTTTAAAAGCTATTCTGCTACCTTGTGATTGCCTCTGTGTTTCTGTCTGTGTGATTGCCTCTGTGTTTCTGTATGTGTGAAATAGATCGAGACGTTGGGTGAAATGTAATAGGGTGAGAGAATCAGAAAGTGAGATATTTGGTAAGAAATCTCCCGTTTTTTTAAAGTGGTAATCATTTAAACTGGTTTTGCAGTGTAAATGATTGCCGCTTTAAAAAAAACTGGATATTTTCTTACCAAATCTCTCAGTTTCTGATTCTCTCACCGTATTATACTTCCCCCGTAGTTTTCACTTTTCACAGCAGATGGCAGTGTTTCGGTTACACACGGACACTAGACATATATATATATATGATATCCAACAATAGCGGGTATATTATAACCGTTATCTTACGAAGGACACTCATATTACTAAATGGGCAAAATTTGATTTTTCAAGGAACTATTAAATCAGAAGGTCGAGCATTAGTATAACTACACTACTTAGAAATAAAATTACATTTTCTGTTCATTTCATTTAGTTGAATAATAAGTAAATCATATTTTATGAATTTTCTTTTCTCATACAAATGAAGCATTTTCCAGATAAAGGGTGGCTATGAAATAAAGGACCAGTAACTGTTGCTTGGTATTAATCCCATGAATTTGGCAGAATTGTTGCTAGGCTCACCAGCTCCCCAGCCACCTTACTTGTGCCATACAGTACATGTAAAATTAAATCACCAATTCTCAAGCTGTCACTGGACTTCTTGTGCACTATAAATAATAGCAACCTTAATTACATTTTTTTGTAAATAACTATTCAATGTCTCCTTATTATGTTTTCCAAGATGTAGTGGCGGGTGTATTTATTAACTGTGTCTGGCCTTCGCTGAATCTTGGGTGCTTAGCAACAATATTGAAGAGGATTTTCCTTGAACAAAACAAGTTCTTTTGAAAATGGCACAAGACTTTCCCTTTCTCAGAGCTAGTGAAACAAAGCAAATGATGGGAAATAGCCAGAAGAAATTACAGCTGCAACAGGGAAGTTCAGCTTAGCTGTATATGTCAGACAGTTATTTTATTAATGTTTTTTAAATGCCGTGTTCCCCACTTCTACACCGACCTGCATAAAAGCAATACAATGAATAACATTTGTATGCACTGCTTCCAATGCCCCTACTTTTACTCATGAGACATCACCTCCTGATTCACTTGACTACGGGAAACAAATAAATCCATTGTGTAAAAACCTATGTATTGGGGTTCATTGGCAGTCCCCTGAAAATATCTGCATCTCTTATCACATAATTATTATTATTAAGACTCTTGATTTGTAAGATGACTGCACCAGACATCAGGGACACAGGATACAAATAAAACAGGGGTGGGTAAGGCGCCCGGGTGCCGGACAGTTTCCCGACAGTCAGGATTCCGACTGTCATTACCCCCGACGTCGGGACCCCGACAGTCAAAACCCAGACACTCAGCTATTCTCTTTTGTGGGGGTCCACGACCCCCATAGAGGGAGAATAGAATAGGTGGCGAGCGTGTAGAGCACAGCGAACCCGCAAGGGGTTTTGTTGCTCTCACCCCACTGTCTGAGTCCGGCCAGTCAGGATCCCGACATTGTGCTAATGACTGTCGGGATCCCGACTGTCAGGACCATACCACACCCAAGGCAGACAATTTAAATGTAGCTACTACAATAAAAGTAGGGAGTACCCTGCTTATGAAATAGCTTACATTCTCATTGGCAGAATATAGGGCACAGCTCAAACAAGAGAAGTACGTGTTACTGAGAGGGGGCATTGGGACAGCTGTGAAGGGGTTTTAGTTTGGGTAGTATATATGAGATTTGGGTAAGCTGTGATAAAGGGATGGGTTTTCGGAGAGTGTTTAGTGTTTTGGAGGCTGTGGCACTGGCAGGAAATTCCATAAGGCGGTAACAGCACAGGATAAGTCTTGTAAGTTGGAGAAGCGAGCATTTAAAGATTTTTAGCGAGCAGCTGAGGGAATGAATGTCAGTGGCATAACTAAAAATTTTGTTCCCCATACCTAAAAAAGTTTCTGGGGCCAGGGGTCACATGCTCATTGCTAGCAGTTTCCTGCTCATTGCTATTGGGTAACAAGCTTGTTGACATATTGTTCTATGCTCATAGCATGCCAGCGATTCTGGAATCTGGCATTTCCGGGTAGCACATTATGCGCTGCGCTCCCCTGACAGGCACTAGAGCTCCAGTAGGACCACTAGCATCTTCATTGTACAAGGCGATGGCCATTTTTGCAGGGCCTTTTTAGCAGATTGCATGGCCAGATCGCATGGAATCTGCAAAGAGTAGATCCCACATCCCCACAGCGCCAGCACTCCCTCCTGACACCGATTGGGCTGCAATATCCTAGCTACACCACTGATGAATGCTGTGTTTTATTCATTTTAACCAAGGTTTCTTTGGGGCAGATGTATTAAGCCTTAACAAGAGATAAAAGCAAGGGAGATAAAGAAAGATAAACGTCCAGCCAATCACATCCTAACTGACTTTTTTCAAACACAGCCTGTAACATGGCAGTAAGGGTGTGATTGGCTGGATGTTTATCTCTCTTTATCATCCTTGCATTTATCTCTTGTTAAGGCTTAATACATCTGCCCCAATGTCACTTATTTTCTCTGCAGTGTAAACAAGTGGGAGTGAAACATAATGCATTGCTAACTGAAATAGTGTAATTTCCCAACCAAGTTTATGGTTGGGAATGTTCAATGGTCCTTTTTGTACTGCAGTTATGTATTCAGACAAGTTTTTTCAATAGGTCCAACCTCTAATACCTTTATACCTTAATATTCCTGATAGTTACTGATATCAAAGCCACCAGGAGATCTATCGGTCCCAGAATTAAGGTGGGAGGAGAGTAGCCAAGCTTGTGGGGGCATAGCAATGCATCACTTTAAATAAATGTGCCCTCTTCATTTGCTGCTCCACACACTGAAGAGTGCATACAACTTGGCAGCCCACTCTCTCTGCACCCCTCCCTTACATAAATGAGAAACCTTTATAAGACACAGAATATTGGGCTACTCTGGACAAAAGCTTGGTAGACCCCAGCTATGGAAATCACCTGCTCGGTTGGATATGTAACTTTATCATTTAGCTTCTTGATTTTACACTTCAGTATCCCTGTAGGCCAAATAAATATTAAAACAACTTGCATTTTAAAAATTGAATCCCTTCTGGTTCAGTTATAAATCTAACTTAAACTTTAGTATATTACCTGTTCCCTTCTTGCATGTGAATGGCAGGTGGTAGTTGCAGGGCACATCATTCCATTCTCCCTTCTCATGCCAGATCATCACCACGCAATCTTCTCCTGTGGCAAAGAAGTTATCTGGCTGGTTTGGCCTCCAGTTTTCATATTGCTAGTAGCCAAAAACACAACATTAATATAATGTGCTGGAGGAAAGCCAAACATCATTACTGTACATAGATGAATGTATTTGTGAAAAAAAAGACATGTGCAGCATGGTTGGTGTAATGGTTAACACTATGGACTTCCTGTATAGAGATCATGGGTTCAACCAACTATTGGACATTAATTCTACACTCAAATCTAAATCAGACATATTTATCAACTGTGAGAGGGAAATATTACCCATACCCCTGCTACAAATATGAAAAATCTTAAATTAATTTCTCAAAGTGAAGGCGAATGGGCAGATCTTGTGGGAAAGCCATGTCCTGGGGAATAATTATCTATTGCGGACAACACTGTCTTGTTGTGTATCTGTGTATGTATATAAATGGCTTGGATTTCTCTAGCTCAGCCCCTGATGACACATGTCAGTCGCTTGCAGTGGGCAGTGGTGGCTCGAGGTTGGGCTGCAGCAAAGTTCAAAATTCAAAGAGGGGAGCCACACCAACTCCCAGTGAGTCAGTTTGCAATGGCAGTTGGTGGCAGTTGGTGCAGCTCCCCTGTTTGAATTTTGAATGGTGCAGCTCCATATTTAGAGCCACCATTGGTTGCAGGGAAGCAGTAAGCAGAGTGATAGCATAAGCTTTCACTCTGCTTCCAGGTCTTCAGTGGGTGGGGTGTCAAAGCCCATCCCACTGATGATATGTGATGTCATGCGATGACATCATGTGATGTCAGCCGCCCTCCCCGAGCAGGCATTGACCCGACTGTATTCCCAGGGGAATGCCCAGCATTTTTATGGGGATGCCCATAAAACGCTGGATGTTTCCCTGCCCCAGCCCCCTGCCTGCCCCCTTTTCTCCCCTGACCATGGGAACACTTCAGCAAGTGTGATACTCCCCAAAAGCGTTCGCACAGAGGGGCTGCAAATGCGCATATTTTCCAATGCGCAGACTCGCACAGTCGGAAATGGGTCCGAATTCAGTTCCATCTGATTGAATCTGAATCAGGCCCTAAATTGGCCATGTTATAACAATCTCACCATGGTCTGTCTCTTCAACCTATCTAATGCAAATGACAGTTTTGACCACTCACTTCTCACATAAATGCTGCAGTACCAAGATAATTAGGACACTGTCCTATTCTGGTTCTCAAATATCTCTTTAAGTGATTATTTCTCTGATCCAAGCCATTTGTTTCCTCCTTCAGTTGGACTAACAGAAGGCTTGGCTCTAGATCCTTTTTTGTTCTTTAAAATACCTCTGCTCTTTTATATCTATACTGCTTCTTTTGCAAATTCCATAAGTCTTTGGATTTCAGCAACATTTATTGAGATGACACCCACAGTTTTGGGGGCTAAATGCACTAAGCAGCACGTTTCATGTCATTTAGAACCCACCAGAAGCCGCAGTTTATGCTAAGAAAATTTATTTAAGGTAAATTTTGCTTACTAGACAGATCCGCTGTCAAACCCTCGTAGTTTCTAAATCCCCGTCCCGTTGCAAAAACAACAGCTACTGTATCTTGCCATGATTTCCCAGTCTGCAAAAGATTCATAATATCTTTGCAGTGCTGGTCATACTTAGAGAGGATCTTTAACTTCCTTTGGGATTCACCCTGTGCTGAGCAGTTGAGGGTTGGTTACTGTTATGACAGGGAGACCCCATGCTACGCGTTTTCCTGCTATAATATCAGCTCGCTGGGCTGTTTTGAGCCTTGTTCTGATTGGTGAAAAACGAGGAAACCTATGCCTTTTTCTACCCTATTTTTAAACAACTGCAGGTTGCTTAATCCAGGACTTGGAATGAAATAGAGGGGGACTCCAATGCATTTAAACCATATTTTACTATTTGTATCTAATTTTAAAATTATACAACCCTACAGAGGGCTTATTGGGTCTGTGCAGTGCTTGCAAACTCATCTCTCAAGGGTTATACTTCTACTAACACAGAAAGCAACTAACAAGGCCATGTTGAAAAGTGTAAGACCAGTGTTGGGGCCTAAGAATAAAGGCTTATGGGCCAGTACGGTTGTGGTTCTGATGACTACTCTGCATAGCGAAGTGCATGATGTGTTCTGAGAATGCAAACAGCATCATATTCCTGCTCCATTGCCATTTTTGTATGACATCATGGCTTCACATTCTCTAGCATCAGGGCGCATAAACTTATCTCAAATGATCTCCCAACTCAGACTCTTCGCATTGCACATGATTTGATTCACTCATCCACATCCTTTGACTGCTCCCATTCACGGTAACAGAGCTTTTTTTTATAAGATTAATACATTCTTCCTTCATACAATACTGTAAAGCTCCGTACACACAGCGATTGGTCTCTCAGCGATACACTATATCGCTCAGCGACCAAATTGCTGAGTGTCCCGTTTTCATCAGCAGCTATCGATGGTCGCTAATGAAAACAAGACACTCTGCCGGGGGAAGCCGCTGGTTGCAGGAGCATGCCTCTGCGACCAGTATTTATGGCAGGGCTGGTTGCAGGAGCGCGCTCCCGGCGACCGCCATCCTGTACGCACAGGGATATGATCACTCAGCGACTATTTCCCCGGCGATGGCGGCTGAATTCACCCCGAGTGTATGGGGCTTGACTTTCGTTTAGCCCCTAAACACTCAAGCCTTCACAGAAAACTCACTTTTTAAGCATGCTCATAAAATATCTGAACCACCTTCTTAACCTAGCAATTATGCCCAATGACCCCGATACAAAATTAACTTATATCTTAGATTTTTTTTCTATACTCGAGCAACACTCTAACCCCAAACCCTTTGTGCATCTGGATCACACAGCCCCACTTAGCATTTTACCCATTGCAGTGTGACTGAACCAATACGCAATACGTGGCCCTAAAACTTATGTACCAAAATCCTATAAATGATTCTAATGACTTTATCTGTCTCTTAATCACCAATGTTTGATGTATTACTTATTTTTGTTCTCACTGGGGAAGTGGAGTGGTGTAATACAGGTGCTATTTAAATAACCACTAATAATACTGTAAATTAAAGAAATCATTTATACCCAATCATAGCACCACAAAGTTTTAAGATAAGACGACTATTAAACTGCCCTTCCATTATGTTGTGCCAAATGCATCTCTATGGAGAGCCAAGGATATACTCAACTTGTTTTGTTTATTCATTGATTTATGTTTAATCTTTTTAAAATTGTGATATATACATGTGCCAATAATTACCGTATATACTCGAGTATAAGTCGACCCGAATATAAGCCGAGACCCCTAATTTTACAACAAAAAACTGGGAAAACTTATTGACTCCAGTGGGACCCTCACTCGAGTATAAGCCGAGGGGGGCTTTTTCTGCATAAAAACTGTTCTGAAAAAGTAGGCTTATACTCGAGTATATATGGTACTTTAAGTTTTTATTATTGTGACATTTTGATAAGTTTTCCATTCATTTTTTAAAAATACATTATTCTGATAGTCATAATATTACAGGTACAGATGTATAAAATGTTTAACAACACTTACCAAAGGATTGCCATCTGACCATCGGAAGTCATTCTCAAGAGTTTTATCATTAAGTCCAATCCACTGATAGTCTTGTGCATTGCCTGTTATTCATCAAATAAGATGAAGGTTTATTGGATATTAGAGTCTTCTACAGTGCCACATACTAGCCTGCAGTTGTACTGCAGCAATGTACAGTAAGGTTACCATCACCCAGCCTATGTTAGAGGGCTGGACCGCCTTCGGTCAATTTGATTATATGCGTTACATCTAGCGTGCACCCATTTAGTACAAACTAATTTCCTATACAATGCAAGTGTAACCATTTTGTAGGCTGAACCATTAATATACAAGTATCTGATTCTTATTGGCTAGGTATACTGCTTGCATATTGGTCAATCCCACAAAGTGGGTGGAGCCTAGTCTTATGCAGTGTTTTAGTTAAAGGTAAAAAAGTAGAATAAAAAAAAACACAATGATATCTGCTGGAAGGGAATGGATTCCAGCAACTAACCCTGATCATAGGTGCACTGTAAGTAAAACCACAGAAAGTCCCCTGGTATCTGGAGAGGTATGGAGAGTGATAAACAACAAACCAATCATCCCCTGCCTGACAATTTTCAAACACAAGTCTGTGACATTGCAGTGAGGAGCTGATTGGCTGGTTGTTTATCCCTCTCTATTTTATCACTTTTTGAAACTTAGCACATCTGGCCCAAAATTAGGTTGGTGCCAGGCACAGCAATGGCTCACCATTCACAAACTCTTGTTCCTCTGGTGACAGGATGCTGGATAAGTGTGACTGGTGGCTTCTACATTGATTCTCTGCATCCACCCAGGTTTCTCTCTCAGAAAAGTGCTGGTAGCAATGTCCTTGGAATTTAGTCCATCCTTCATCACACATTTCAAGATCTGAGATACAAGAAAAAGAGTGAAGTGAGGGAAAACATCTATAAGTGGAAGATGTGTATCCACCTTGCAGCTGCTTCCATTTGTTGCCACCAGAACCTGCAGGATCCAAAAAGACAATGACATCAGGGGGAACAGAGATAATGTTATTATTGTGTTTCTTTTGCCTGAAATTCTTGAACAAAAAGGAAAGAGAATCAGACAACCTCACTCAGACATACAGGAATTCATGACTTACAAAAGCGAAAGGAAAGACAATTTAACTGCAGGTTCCTTTTGTGAATATAGAGAGTCAAACAACCAAAGTAAATAAAATACTCCCATGTGTTAATGTATTCATATTGTCTAGTATAGTATTCAATATTTTGGCTGGTGTATTCCTGCACTTTTCTGTCTGGTGTTTCTCAGGCAGGGAAATTACAATTGTTGTATTTTGTTTTGTGTCACCATTGGAGCTTCATAAGGCATCGATTATCAACCTTGAATTATATGAAAATAATTTGATAGCGTTGAACTTTACTTGATTTTAGGTGGACCAATTGTCTGATAAATATGTTTTTGACGTTTTTCTGTAGATGCCCTATATATGCCTGCCACTAGTTAATGCAGAGGAAATTTTTTAAACTGGTGTACGGGAAGACCAAGGGAAATAGGACGTGCCTGCTTGGAATAGTTAAATGATTTAAAGACATCTAACATAAGAGAGAATGACACATGCAAACCATGTCCGATGTGGCGGATGATCATTAAGACAAAGAATTATTCTGGTTCTAGAGCGATGATGTCATTATTCTGATTACCCAATAAGATAAAGAACAGAATATGGATTACTTATACAGATTCTGAAGACCTAATTTTTGGAGCACATTTAATAAATAACTTTAATCACTTTCTAGGTGGCCTGCTTGAGACTAAGAAGACAACTAGAATCCCTTTATTATATATGGCACCTTTTTGCATTTAAGAGATATTTGGGAAACTGCACCTACAGTAAAAAGACGGTCCCTTCCCAAAGGCAAGAGGACTGTGAAAGGCAACCAATTCAAACGAGAGATGTGCAGGTTCGGATTTAGCCGGATTTACCCAGATCTCAAAACGAGATCTTATTGGCTATCCATCTGTCACATGTTTTGGAGCCAAAACATGTGACAGCCGATAGCCAAAAAGATCCTGTTGAGATTCGGTTAAATCTGGGTAAATCCGAACCTGAACATCTCTAATTCAAACTTGAGTTCTCTGTATGCTGCAAAGGAATTGCCTTAACTTGAGCATTTTCTTGCACTGGCCGTTGCAAACGATTGCTTCTCTATCAAGCTATGCACTTTGGCAGACATCTTGGAACACTTGCGCAAATCAAGTAGCATTGTTCATCCAAAGTAGAGATGTGCAGGTTCTGATTTACTCTGATTTACTCTGATTTAAAAGCAGGATCTTATTGGCTATCCCAAATCACATGACAGTTGATAGCCAATAAGATCCTGCTTTGAAATCAGAGTAAATCAGAGTAAATCAGAACCTGCACATCTCTAATCCAAAGATTTTACTTGCTTACAAACCAGCCTTTTACCGGGTAAAGAGGTTGGAAAATTGTGTGGATTAAATTGTTTATATTATCTGTATTTTAAAAGCAGCAATAAAACAAGACATTGTCAAATTTTCCGAATGCTGCTAATTATATTGTAAGCATACTACAATTAATCTAACAATGAAAAGAAACATTTTCAGTAGAAGGTAGCCACTCTTACACTTCTAATATATGCTATTTAAATGAAAACATGAAGTAATTTAATAATTTTGGCCTCCGGTGTATTATGGCCTCTAAACAGACAATTGCCTAAAGTAGACGAGAAAATGAATAGATTTTCCATTACAACAAAGTAACATTGACCTTTCCATAGTGCACAAATAAAAATGCAATTTTCTGGCAGTACATTGTCTAAATGAAAAAAGGCAGATTTAGTATTTGTGGCTTCAATAAAAATTAAATACCCTATGTGAATCTGTTTATTAATTAAAAACAAAGGTTGTTTAAATTCCATCATTTAGAGTGAACAGTGCAGTTTTTTCTTTATGTTTTCTGGCTGTGCATATATTTTGTTCTTATTTATTGCTTGGTTACTCTGCCGACCTCTGACATCACAAAAGCGTATTTTCTGAATGTTTATAAATGCAAGCATAACGCACTCCTCTTAAAGTCTCCTCTTTCTTTGTTATGGCTTTTAACTATATTCACTTCTAAATTTATTTAATGGAATATTTAAATATTCCAATAGGATATCAGAAATGAAGATTGTAAAGATCCACACAAATTCAAATCAAGAGTTTTTCTTTTCTTTCAGTGGCAAATCCAAATGTAACATCTTAACATGATGATCTTATCATCTTATGACTGGCCTGCACAGGACCAGTCATAATATTTTAATTTGGCCCAATATCAGCAGTCTTTTTTTGGCAAGTTTGCAGACTCCTCTCTGGGAGATTCTGGATTTGAATATCCTGGGACCACAGGTGGAACTACAATTAGTGTACAGGGGCCCCTGAGGACTAAGGGGCCCACTGCTGCCCCATCACCCTCCTCCTGTTACCCACTGTTTTTTTTTCTGTCACACTCTGCGTCTACCTGTCATCCTCTGCCTCTCCCTGTCACCCACTGCCATTTTGCATATTGTGGACTTGGGTTGAGTTGGAGGAGAGGGGCCTAAATGACATTTTTGACATTATAGCTTATGTACTCATTATTTAACATTGTATGCCACAGGACAAATACTTTATTTCAAAATAGCCATATAGTGCACATTATTTAAAAATTATATTCACAACACAGTATTTCTAACTTTGGGGATATCCCATAGATGGGTATGTGTCCATTTTCTTAGTGAAAAATGCCTAACTTTGTTTGGTCCACAAAAAAAATTTGGATGCCTATGCCCATATGCAGATTTGGAGATTGCACCTCCTAATGTTTGGAATGCTGGGATTGTAGAAGGAAGGGGTGCCCAATTACAAACTCAGTACCGTTAAGATCACGGGTGAAATTTAATCTGTCACCAAATCTGTCACTTTCTGAATCTCTCATCCCATTAAATGTCCCCCCATGTCTCTGTGTAATTGTCAACAGTGATAGACCTGCACAGAGACACATATATTCTGATCTGGACTCCAGAGAGTACACATCCGGTTATCCTGACCCATATGGGCGATCTTTATTGTGGAAACAAGTCTTTTTTTTGATCTTATCAGTTTTGGGCAGACCCCCATCCCCACTAATCGGGTCCGAACTTATAGGTCCATGTGACTAAATTTCTGATTAGTATATATGTGCTTTAATGGTACACATCCAGAGAGCACACATCCTGTTCTCCTGTTCTATATGGGTAAATATTGTTGCGGAAGCAAAAACCTTTATTGAGATCTTATTCGGCTCTGGGGCAGATTCTCACCCCCACAGATCGGGTCGGATCATTTCTACCTATGTGAATAAATTTATAAACAATATATATGTATTTTAATGGTATGCACTACTGAAGTTCCCCGTAAAATCTGTAAGACACTTTTAGCCTACACAAAGTGCCACTTGGTTGTTAAAGTTCTCTGCTTGTAAGCCCCTGATGAAGTCATTTTTCTGACGAAACGCGTTGGGCCTGCTTCACCAAAAGAACAACACAAATAACTGAGAGCCAATCATTACATGCTGTAAAAAGTGCTTTTGTTTTATATGTGGCCTTAAAAAGGCACCTTTTATTAAATTGTATGTAATTTACAATTGTCTAATAATTTCTGATAGCGCACTCTGAACCTCCTTTCTTTATCTAGAGACACATATATGCCTGTCAGTAGCCAGTAATCACTTGTACCTGGGGACTGATATAATTACTGGCTGATGATGGTGTCCAGCACTAACAGCTACTGGTTGGCTGATTACTAAGGCTGAGAGGGTCATTCAGGAACAGCTGTCATTGTCTCGTTTAGAAATTTGATAAAGATCAAACTGGTTGCGATGGGTTACATTATCTTTTTTTTTTAATAAGCTTCAGTTATTTTCATTTTTTGTTTTGTTTTGTTTCAAAGTGTTTCTTGGATGTTCCCTCTAGCAATCTATGTATTGAAAGCATTGGTTTCAATTGGCCTACTCAGCCTCTGGGGCACTGTTGGTTTGTTTCCCTTAAATATACTGTCTTTTTATGAGAAGGAACCTGCAGTTGGTTAGAAAAGTCAAAAAGTAAATATGAGCCTTGAGGTCATCCTGTGCAGGGCTTTGTCCTGTAATATGAAATAAATCACATTATTAGAGGAGAAAAGAAAGAGACATTGAAAGAAACAAAAATCAGATTATTCACTCTTCTCACACAGGTAGGCCTATATTAGGAATGAGCCCACCATGAAACAAGCAGAACCCTATTGCGTTTGAAGGAGGGACGTTCTATTGGAATGCAGTTGTTAGTAAAATTAGCTCAAGCCTTATTGGTCGTACCGATCTGACATAGGTCCCCTCCGTAGCTGGGAAGGCATAAGCATTTGAATGAGTCGATGCCATCAACGCAGGTAGCTCCATTCACACAAGGGCTTGGGAGGCACTCATCAATGTCTGTAAAAAATCAAGGTTCTGCCATTAGGATTCCTAGGTTTGCAGCCCTGACCAAGAAAGGAGAGCTCATCTGGTTGCATAAGCCGTGCTGTTCAGATGCTGCGTCTAGAGCATAAATGCATATACCTGCTTTAGTGGATATATGCAAAACAAAAACAAAAATGACCTTATTTATTGGGTACATATTGCAGAATGCCTTGCTTTAGCGCCTGTGTATCTAAATGTCCTAACTTCACTGAGCATACTTATTCTTTTTTGAAGAAGATACCATAGCTTTGTTAACTACAGATTTGAATCAGGAGTTGTATCAAACCTCAAAACAAGATACAGCATCTCAGCTGTTCTGTATTTCATAAATGAGGCCTTGTGGAGGCAATGTAAGGCACTATATGAAACATTGTCCAATATATTGTCAAATGTGGAACAATATATGATATGTAGGCCAAATTGTCTAGTGTGTACCTGCAGTCGTGCTTTCCTGTGGGTCATTTGTTGGGTTGCCTCATTGGGGGTGCTGTGTGTGCCCAAAGGTATGATCCTAGAAACTGGAACTGTCACAGGTGAATGTGACCGTGAATGATATATTGCATGAAATATTGTTCAGTGTGCACATATAAATATCTTGTGATGCCGTTGGTGAGGTTACACATTGCCTAATGTGTACTCATCCTGATGATAAGCACACCCCAGACAGATATTTTGGTAGATTCAGCTTTGTGCCACATTTCAATTACTCCATTTCTCCATTAATGGCACATAGAAAATTGTTTGGAAGGTCATAATTATTCCATAGAACTGTGTTGTATATTTATTTATGATTGTATCTAATCACTGTCAATGATCTCTGGAAAAGATTGTCAGACTTAATATTCTATATATAAAAAGTAGCTTGAACTTCATGCATACTTGCCTACTATTGAAAACTAGTTTCAGGGAGATTATAGTTGGTAGTAGAATTTTGCATGGCGGCCCATTGAGGGGGCCTGTCATGCTCCACAAAAAGGTTGTGTCTAGTTCCATATATGGAGAGAGATTGTGAAAAGAGATTGTGAACGTGGTACCTAGAAGCAGGAGTGTGTACTGCTACATCTGAGAGGAATCTTTTTAAATGACTTATATCCAAATGTAGATGAGCCCCAAAGCAGTTAGTAAGAGAAACTATACTTGGTAAAGTGCTGTGAAATGGTGCTGATGATTCAATGTAAATGTATCTATCTCTCATTCCTTTTTCTCCAAAAATGTAACAGTGTAATGTGGGCTAGGTGAAATGAGGGAGATTGCTAGACTAATGAGGGAGAGAGGGAGATTGCTCTTATTTCAGGGAGTCTCCTGCAGAATGCAGGAGTGTAGGCAACTAATCAAGCATTGGTGTTTTTGAAAGGTAAAAATGTCAATAATTAATTTAGTATGTTTCGCCCATACCTTTTCACTTTTTTGTTGTCGAATCAGCATGGGTGAAAACAGACACAAAATTGTTTGAATTTCACAAAACATGTGGATTGAGCCAAATACACCGATCCATGTGGTTTTTGCCTGTATCTAAATTTCAACGTGGTGAAAAATTGGCACTGAGATTTAATAGGGCAAATCTAATGCACTTTTAAAACGGACGAAGATTGTTGACGGAATGTATATCCCCCTATATATAATTAATTTGCATCTATAAAACTATATGACATACACAAAACCTAGTAATGGTTTTTGATAGCGATGTGCACAGACCCCCAGGTTATGGTTTTGGTTCTAATTCATCATGTTTTGGTTTTGTAAAACCACGCTCAAGTGTTTTTGTTCAGATTTGTTTTTTGGTTTGGTTGAAAAAAATAATAAATGACATTTATCAATCCAAAAACCTAGAATCCAGATTTAAAATCTGAATTCCAAGTTGAAGTAAAATCCAAACAGGGATTTGATTTGGAAAAGAGCTCCTCTGGATTTATAAGGACCAGGTTATTGCAGGGTTCGAGTCCACAACATTTGAGTGACTTCTGGGGAACTGAACCGCACAACTCTAGTTTACTTGTACCAACTGTTCTCTGGTAATTAAATAGTGTAATGTATGATTATATATTGCATTACGTTATTTAATATGATTGTGTTTGTTAACAGTCAAAGGCGTTATTTTAGAAAATTACTAATTTGTCTGAAGAAGCTGATGTGTCTATTCCATTATCTACACTTATAATTTATTGTTTAATTGGATAAAATGTTCCAACAACTACAGATTATATTATTTTACTTTTCTTAAATGGGTATTGGGTCATTTATCATTAACCAGAAAGCAATGCAAGATGCAGAAACACAAATTGTCTAAGTACTTTATGGGCCGCATAGCAAAATCTTCAAGGGGCTCCCAGACCCAACTCAAGTCTTCACCAGAGTGGCTATAGCTAGTGCTACACAAGAGGCCGCATCGAAGTGCTGGGTAACAGGGTAATTTTGCTGAACAGATTGACCCCCACCCCCTCCAATCCCACCCCACCACACCCACCTGCAAAGGTGTAATAAAGGAAAAAGATGACATTTAAAATAAAAAACGTGCATGGTACAGTGGGTTGGTTGGGGGCCCCTATGCCTCTGGGACTCATAGCAATCGCACCCCTTGCACCCACTATATTTATGCCCCAGCATTGCTTTAAGCATAGGGTATAGTGTGTTTTATGCATAATCTTCCATAAAATAAGATACAGTATGTATGCCTTTCAGAGCTAAACGTATAAAGGCAGTGTAAATAACATATTTTCTAACAAATACTGGTTATTGATAAATGGACCTATTTATCATATGTTCGTTAAGTCAAAATAACTGTATTAAGATGGGAATAGTAGGTGGCAAGTCTAGTTGCATTTGAAACAAGTAAACTGTATGTAACCTTTGTCTTAAGATATTGACTCAGTGTAAGGGGAGTGTAGACTTTCTGCGGCTCCATGGCAAAGGGTTAATGTTCTATAGCCCAGCATGCTCTATGTCAGCAAGCAGTAGCAATTTGTAGTAGCACTGAAGGCACACCAGCTAACCTAGCAACTTGTTCTCCTTTTTCATTTTTTAATTAGCAACAATTAAGTTTTAAGTATGCTGTAAAAGGGAAAATTAGGCATTTAGCTAAAGCAAGGCGGACAGCAGGGGGCGGCGGGAGTTTTAATAGGCAGGAGATTAGGATTTTTTAAGCTTCCTCTGCTTCTAGCAGGCCACTGGCGGTCTCTCTCTTACATAATTCCTGGAGAAAAACAAAATGAGGAGAACAACACATCACAGTGTCAGATAACAACAATCACCCCAACTTTAGCTTAATCCCATAAAGTCAATGGCTTTTCATGTAGGGCACTGGGCAGGCTTCTTTGTAACAACACAGTTATCCCATGAAAATTCAACTATCAATCTAATTGAACCTATGTTTTGTAAGTGAAAGAATGTAACACACAGTAGCTGGAACAATAGTATTCATGGCCGTGTTATGCTGATTATGATAAATGACCAGCTTTCCCATAAACTGGATATCTAATTTTGTATATTATTTACTTTAAAAAATAACAACAGTAAACAGTATTTTCACGAACTGAATAATAAGTTGCACAAAGTAATACAGTAAATAATATAAATTTAAATTAGCGTATTACCATTGGAGCGGCTTTGGGGGATTATAGGAGGGGCTTATTTGTGCCTTTTACAGGAATGCAGTAATGTGTATCACTTTATAGGCATGATTTCTTAATAATAGATTTAGGAATTTGCAATTAAAGGAGTCTATAGCTCCTAACAACACAATATTAACAATAGTATAAATGAGTAAATTAAAATTTAAAATTTTATATTTTTCCACATTTTCAATGGACATAGAAAACGTTCAATTTTTTAAATTCAAATAATTGAATTTGCTATATAAATATCCCTCCCTCCAATATAAACCATATACCATATACCAATATAAACCATATACCACCATACCAATCAATTTCTCTAATATAATGTAGTACAGTGGTTCAGTCCTGAAGGACCCCAACAGTGAACCATTTCCAGGTCACCCAGCAGGTGCACAGGTGCACTCATTATTCACTTACACATTTTAAAAGATCCACAGGTGGAGCTATTTTTTTCATCTGTGATTCTGTGTGAAGACCTGGAAAACGTGCACTGTTGGGTGGTCCTTGAGGACCGAGGTTGAGAACCTCTGCTGTTGGGGCATTTTTATTGTAATCCGCATTTTTAATTTACAAAGTGAAAATGTATATATTCCCACAAATGTACTATGTTCTCTTGCAGGAGATAGGCTCCATCCTATTGAGTAGCTGGAAGCAGTGGTTTAGTGTAACACTATCACACTGCTGACTGGTTAGGCTCCTCGGAGCACACTTTATGCGAAGCCATTGCATCACCGTGGCTGATAGAGAGGATATCTCTCCATGCAAATATGCAAAGCAGTAGCTTCTATGGGATAATGCCTCCTGGAGATGGTGTAATCTATTGGTAAAATTTTGGGGCGACTATCCTGCAAACATTTAGTATTACAAAGGCCCCATTGTGTTAACAGCCAATACTTATTTTTTATTGTAGTTGCTTAAAGTGGATCTAACCCCACAGTAGTATTTTTATATTGCAGTAAAGGGCAGAATTCATCCTTATTACATTTTTCTCATAATGGCTTAATTGGGCTCAAGTTTGCACATGTGATTGCCGCCATTCACTGTAATGGGACCTGGCTGAGATGCCTATACTCGTGGCATGCCATGATTTGCTGTAAGCAGCAAATCTATAGCGGGACACATCTGTGTGACTATGATTAGCTGGTGCCATATGAATAGGGACATTGAGGAGCAGGGGGGGGGGTGGCAGCTCCGCAGCACAAATAAAAACATAAAAGCCACGCCAAATGCCAGTGAGTCCCATATGACAATGTTTGGAGTGGCAGTTGGTGTGGCTCCCCCAATTACATTTTGAAGCACCACCTCTGGAACCACAACTGGAGGGTACTTGTCACTTAGACACAGCCCTGTTGGAGGGGCCCTGCAGTATCCTTGGCCAGCTGCTTGTGGGGCAAATGTTCCTCTTTGCAGCTCACATAGCCATGTCCCCTCTTTTCTCCAGTGGGAACATGGCTATGCTTTTTGGATTTGGTCATGCCTCCCTCAGTAACCTGTGGATTTCTCAACATCTCTGCATATGAACGATGAAGAGATCCTTAGACTTGAGATAATGGAAGTAATTTCCAATCTATTTATTATTTGTTGATATTTGCAGGGCTAGTGTAAGTCTTCTCTCCACCCTAGGCAAAACGTTAACCTTCAGTATCCCCTTAACCCCACATTGCCACCAATTCCCACTTTCCAGACCCTCAAGTGTGGAGGTGACATCTTAGAAGCTCTACAGCTGCCACCTGCATTAAGTACAACAAGGATGTCTTCCTCTTTGAGATCCTTAATTTTGTGATTGGTAGACGCCTACCCCCCACCAAGAGCTGCCTAAAGCTGCCTAATGGTAGAGCTGGCCCTGCTGTTTGGAATCACCAACTTCACTGCCAATTCCATGGATTTATCATTCCATTTTTCAGATATAATGATAAGATTTACCTATATCACAGTTGTCGCCTCCATACCCTGGTGGGCACAGACAGTGAACTCGTCCTTCTTTTTCTATACAAGTTCCAGACCCACATTCAATATCAGCACATGATCCAATAATACCTGTGGTCAACAAAAATCTGTCAGTTTATTATCCCTTTTTATAGATAAAATAAGTTGTCCAAACACATGATTAATGTTTCTTATTAATACATTATCATTCATTTATAAAGATCTGAGATTTCCTGAAGAGTTGTACATTCATTGGGTCATAATTATCCTAAACATATCAGACAGTATTGATTTGCATTACTGCCTCACAACACAAAGGTTTGGGATTGATTCCCATGACAACCCTGTGTGTAGTTTTCATATTTTTCCTGCGGTTGGGTGAGTTTCCTCTGGGTACTTGGGTTTCCTCCAACAATCCAAAAATAAACTATTATGTTAATTTGCTCCTGGCCAAAAATGAACCCCAGTGTGTGCATGGACCAAGTGATGGATGGTGTAATGGTTAGCATTACTGCCTCACAGTGCTGAGGTCATTTGTTTGATTCCCACCATGGCCCTAACTGTGCAGAGTTTGTATATTCTGTGGGTTTCCTAAGGGTACTCCGGTTTCCTCCCACATTCCAAAAATATACTGGTAGGTTAATTGGCTCCCACAAAATTAACCCTAGAATGAACATGTGTGTGTGTGTGTACAGATTATAAACTCCAATAGGGCAGGGACTGATGTGAATATTCAAATTTTCTCTGTAAAGCGCTGCGGAATATGTGTGCGCTATATAATTAACTTATAATAAATAAAATAAATAAGTGGTTCTTATCTGCCATCAAATTCTATGGATAAGGTCTATATGACGACCAAACTCTGACATTTTTTATAAGGGGGCAATCATTTACAAGACATAGTTTTGCATTGTAAATAATTGCCCCTTTAAAAAAAAACATCCAAATTCAACCAGCGTCCTACACGTCCGCCAAACCCGGACTTCATTACATCTCGCCTGTTTCTTTATAACTACTGTTTAGAGCTGAACATACTGTACATGGATACACATTACAATTTGTAAAGGGCTCCCTTATATACAAAGCTGGCATTTTCTAATCTCCTCCAGATTACTGAAGCTCCTTCTATTGATCAGTGTGCTATTATAATAATCAGTAGGAAACATTCTACATTGTGAAGCAATCATAGATTAGATTGTCAATAGCCATGGCCTGAGCACATGAGCGTTGGTGGTGCATCTGGACTGGATATGGGAAATCATATTTGCCAGAGCATGGTAGACAATGAATTGCAGCCTCATTGCTGCTGCATGGTTCTTTGACATAGGAAAAATACTTTAGTAGCTGAAAATGTACTTTCATAAGCATAATACAATGAATATAATGACATTTCTAAAAAAAAAAAAAAGTATATTTAGAATAGATGTGTATAAAGCAAGAATACCTTCAATTTCAGTTGTGTCAGGAACAACTTGAGGTGCAACTTCTATCAATGGTATTGACGTTGGTATGGTGTCATCTGTAACATCCCCTGATGCAGAAGCAGATAACTCTGTGTCTTTTTTTGCTTCCTCAGGTTCTTTTGAGACAAGTTTTAACTCAGATTCTGGTTCTGAGGTGCTAATAATGATTTCAGGTACAGATGTTTCTCCTGACAAATCTTGGGTAGGGACAGTCTGATGCCCAGATATGTCAACACTGGATTCTGTACTTCCATCTCTATCTGGATAACCACTGGTTAAAGGTATTCCAGATGGATCTCCACTGATTTCAGGAACAGTGAGAGGTGCCTCACCACTGACATCCCCAGATGCAGAGGTTTCGATAAAATATGGATAGGTTACACCACCTAACTCTTGTGAAACTGTTGGTTTGGTCACAGCTTCAATTAATTCATCAGTAATAAGCTTAATGTCAGGCATACCTGAAGTATAGGTGCTAGAAACATCGCCACTTTCTCCTGTGGCAGATGGCACGCCACTTAAGTCAATAATTCCAGATGATTCTCCTGAAGTAAATCCACTAATCTCAAATATTCCTGAAGGCCCCTGACCTGCCTCTTCTGTAACAGGTCCCAATGTTGGGGCCTCTATTATAGGGAAATCTAAATGAGATATTGTAGGGAGACCAGATGTGAGTCCACTTATATCATCAATACCAGAAGGTAAACCACTTAAGTCAATTGCAGATGATTCCCCACTTAAGTCAATAACACCACTTGACAGTCCACTGATATCAATGTCACCACTAGGAACATCTCCAGAGACAAAGCCACTGATATCTATAAAACCTGAGGGTTCACCACTAACACTAGAAATCCCAGATAATTCACCAGAAAAATCACCTGAAAAAATACCACTTGTTTCTACAGATCCCTTTCCTTCCTCCTCTTTTTCTGATGGTTTTAAAAGTTCTGTTAAGCTATCATCTATGAGAGTAATACCAGATGATTCACCACTTTCATCAAATATACCAGAACTCACACCAGATGGTTGTCCACTTAAATCAAAAGCTCCAGAAAGTTCACCACTTATGTCAACGAGACCTGAAGATTCACCGCTTATGCCAGACAAATCACCACTAACATCTAATATTCCAGAAAGATCACCACTATGGTCACTTACTCCAGATAAATCGCCACTGAAGTCAATTACTCCAGATTCTTCACCACTAATATCAATTATTCCAGATGATTCTCCACTAACGCTAGAAATATCCCCGCTTACTTCTGGAAACCCTGACAGGTCTCCACTATGTTCTGGGATTCCAGATGAAAAACCACTAACATCCACACCTGAAACATCTCCACTCACATCAAAAAATCCAGAGGGTTGTCCACTTATGTCTAATCCAGAATGTTCACCACTAAAATCACCAGATGGTAACCCAGATAGCTCTCCTGTTGCACTACTCTCAGTTAATCCTTTGCCTTCTGCTTCAGTTTCTGGTGTTTTTGTTACACCTTCAATCCAAGTTGTTTCCACATGTATGATTGTAGGGAAACCAGAAGGCAGTCCACTGACATCTCCACTACCAGAAGGCAGTCCACTGATATATTCAAAACCAGAGGGCAGTCCACTGACATCTCCACTACCAGAAGGCAGTCCACTAATATATTCAAAGCCAGATGGAAGTCCACTAATATCTCCACTACCAGAAAGCAATTCACTGATATCTCCAAAACCGCTTGCAAGGTCAATTCCAGAGGTCTCCTCACTAATGAATGTTATTCCAGAAGGCAGTCCACTGGTATCCAGGTCTCCAGAAGCTGACCCAGATATACTTTCATCTCCAGAAGGTAACCCAGAAGGCAAACCACTCATTTCACCTGATGGCAATTCACCGGAAACCTCTCCTGATGGAAGTCCACTCGCACTGGTATCTCCAGAAAGATCTAGACCAGATGGAAAACCGCTTCCTGATGGTTCTCCACAAAATCCACTTGCACCAGAGAGGTCCCCACTTGTTTCACATATTCCTGAGATCTCTCCACTGGGTTCACCAGACACTTCTCCAGATGGAATGCCACTAAGCCCACTGTCTTCCACAGATGCTTCTCCACTTTCACCTTCAGGAAGTAAACTCACAGGGGGAATCGCTGAAGGGCTCACTTTAGATAGAAAAAAAATATTATCATTGTGGTGAATATAAACACACACACACACACATATATATAACTGTCAACAACTGTCATGTGATTTGGGATAGCCAATAAGATCCTGCTTTGAAATCAGACTAAATCAGAACCTGCACATCTCTAATATATATAAGAAATCCTGTTGTGCATTTCAAATGAGCAATAACTTAAAATATGACTATGAATAAATTGATGTATGCAGTCCAGTATGAAGCAAACTTCTGTCACTAATTTTTGTTTTACCTACAGACTCATCTAGCCCGCTCTCGGCGTGCCAATCGACAAGCAATGGCGGCGATTGTGGTCTTCAACGCTCGGGTGTTCCATTCTTAGCAATGGACACATGAGCGTGTTAGACGCTTGCGCGTCCACGTGCCCTGGTGCGCCAGCTGCCAGGAAAGTATTGCTGGGTCCCAGGTGCACTGGATGGGCGCGACTCCATCTGAACCATCATTCAATTTCACAATTCATTGATTCCAACATCTTTGTGTTAGGACACTACTAAGTAAATTTAAAATAGAGGAAATAGTAAAAGTAATAACCAATTAGCTACTAGCTGCTGTAAAATGGAAATTAGAAGCTGAGTGATCGGTACTTTATCTCCTCCACTTTTAGGGGCGTAACTAGATATTCATAGGCCCCATAGCAGAAGTTTGTAAGCGGCCTCCTATTTATGGTGATGGTGATAAATATATGTAAAACATATTACTTAAACAGCAAAGATGGGCCCCCTGCATCTCTGGGCCCCATAGCAGCTGCACCCCTTGCACCTATGGCAGTTACGCCCTTGTCCACTTTATCTCTTAGTAATAAAGTGGGAAGTGATAAACAACCAGCCAATCAGCTCCTAAATACCATGCTTCAGACTGCATACTTCCCAACATGACCCTCTCCAGGAGGGACACGATGCTCTGTTTCTGGACTTCCCTCTTCATTTATGATTGCTATGACCTGGGTGGAAACACCTTTCTGTATAAAACAGATGATGGCAATCACACATTAAGAGGGAAGTCCAGTAACATAGCGTTGTGTCCCTCCTGGAGAGGGTCATGTTGGGAGGTATGAGACTGGGTTTGAAAAATGACAGTTATGAGCCAATTAGCTGGTTAATTATCACTCTCCACTATATCACTTTTTGAAGCTTGGTGCATCAGGTGATCTGTCACTTTGGGATTTGATACATAGCCCTCAAAATTACTACAAACACAGGGGGGTAAATCTACTAAAGCTTCTAAAAATGAAAAGTGGGGATGTTGCCAATAGCAACCAACCATATTCTAGCTATCAGTTCTCTATGGCATACTAGAAATTTATTGGTGAAGAGTATAAAAAAAATGGCCAAAAATTAGCAGTGTGTGTATTATATGTCAGTATAACATTTATTTCCATAGACCAGAATAATGATAACTACCTGTATACAGAAACAAAACATCATGACACTCCACAGGTAACATGCATTATAATTAACATGAGGGTAGTTCAATACTGTATGGACAAAACAAGATACTAAAGAATAAAGGCAATTATTCTGGTTCACTTGCAAAGGCAATTCCTTCTCCAATGGACAAAACCATGTGCACTGCGGGGGAGGGGAAATATAACTTGTGCAGAGAGAATTAGATATGGGTGGTGTTTTCCTTCAAAGTGAGATCTATATTGCAGTGTAAAAATATAGCCGCCAGTATTTACCCTGCACAGAAACAAAATAACTCACCCTAATCTAACCCTCTCTACACATGTTACCTCTGCCCCCCTGCAAGTAATTTGCCTTTGCGAGTGAACCAGAATAACCCCCAAAATATGTCTCTTTTTTTTTTAATTAATTGAACTGCAAATCTGGAACAGCAGGAATTTCATAACAAATAGATACATGCTTCATACCTGTCTCTAATAATTCAACAGTTGGAAGGGCAGTGACGTTTGCCAGCCAGAAGTCTGTCTCATTCTCATATTCAGTGGCAATCACCGTTTCCACAGTGGTCTCTTCCCCAGAAGGTAATCCCTCCAAATGAGGAAGTACCTGAGTTACAAAAATTTCTTCTTCGATTGATGGAGTAACTTCTTCCTCTGCAAATGGAGCAGCTACAATATAAAAAATACAATAAGTAACCCTTCGTTGCATACTGTTGCAAATTTGCTACATACCCATATACATATACCAGTGATTTTCAAACTTTTTACCTTGCAGCACACTAAATAAGATTTTAAAATTGCCAAGGCACACCATGAGATCCCCACAGGGCAAAACACATTGGTCCCCACAGGAAAAAAACAAACCTTTTGCCCCCCATATAAAAAACAATCACACTCGTCCCCACAGGTAACACAAATAAAATACATTGGCCCTTTAAATGAAAAGAAGAGACCAGTAAATAACAGTTGAACTGGTGGTGGCTGAAAACTAGTTTGGCCATCTCTAGATCTGGAGGCACACTGGAGAACAGCTCAAGGCACACTAGTGTGCCACGGCACAGTCGTTGAAAAACACTGACATATACCCATTTACATAAGGTATATATTGTAGGTATCCCATTACATGGTGCATCAAATTTGCTAGAGTGTTTTTTCTAAATAAATCTTTTATTTTTTGCCTGTGATTTTTTCATTATTTGTCCTTGTCAGTACAATACACAAGAAGCATGAAAATATTTAAAAAATAAAATGAAATCATGCAACGAAGGGTTAATACTTTTCTTTTGCCTACATTAAAATATATGTAATGAATATAATATGTCATCAGACATATTATTTGTATTATTTAAAAGGAAAACCATGAGTATTTATCCTGATGCAATATAAGTGACAATATAAGTGGCAAAAAATGAAAAAGTCATGTATGCAGTGCAATGCACTTGCAAGTCTCCATTATAATATGCATACAGATCCTCAGCCATATATTTTATACACTAAGGGGGGTATTCAATCTGGGATTCCGACTGTCGGAACGTCCCAACAGTTGGAATCCCAATTTTCATTCTGTTCCGCAGAGACATAACAGTCGGAATTCAATGTTTTGACTGTTGAAAGTCAGAAAGTCCAAGGATTGGGCAAAATGGCAGTGGACTGGGGAAAAATGGCTGTGAATATGATAATCCCTGGGCTTTTCCAACAAAACAGATTTGACTTGTTTTAAAGTTGGATTTGTTTTGTTGAAAACTGCCTTCAATGCTGTCGGAAACGGCAGAATTGAATTGGTGACAGCCCCTATTCCGCCTGAGGAAATAGTCGCCGAGATAGAGTACCCCTCCATGTAGTAAAATATTGGAAAATACATATTTATATTTATAAACCCAACATGCTGATTTTTCTATAAATAAAATTGTTTCTTAAAATATTTCTGCAAATCCAGACTGCACATGTGCAGTAACCCCCAAGTCACTAGGTTTTTTTTTTTGCAATCTGCTGACATCAGTAAAAAAAATCCCCGACGACTACTGGCTCTGGGGCTATTGGATAGCCCAAATAATTGGATTATTGCCTTAATATTATCTCATCCTCAGTATGTATAACATGTTTGTTAAATCACATATCTTAGTCAAGACAATGCAATTACCTCTGAAACAAAAGGCATGGTGTTTGGACAAGGGATCAGGGAATCCGGTTTGGTTTGGATGGACATAGACTGTCCACACTCCAGGTTTATCTCCCCCACAAACTCGACGTGGTGACACAATAGGGTAACGAATGCTGCCATCAGATAGCCAGCCGGCTCTGCATTTGTCCAGTCCTAGCTTCCAGGCAGCATAGAGCTGTCCAGTGGATGCTAAAGTGGCATTCTTGCTCTCACAAAACTCCACTGCTTCTTGGAAAGTGAACTGATCTGGTTGAGTTGCGAAGAACACTTCACCTATACAGAAATAGGAGAATAATAATATATAAGCATTCCAAAATATAATTAACAATATTTTATTATGGAATAAAAAGTAAAGAAAACAATATGAGGTTAGAACATAGGTCATTTGAGGTCACTGTCATGCAGAATGAATCATCATGTATAAATATATATAAATCTCTATATTTACAGTTGCTGTTAATATATTTGAATTTATCATAATCAAATATTTTCGTTTCAATTTAGGTATTAATTATAGATGCTGAAACCTTAAATTAAATGTGTTTACTTTTCTGAATGTTTTTGTTTAACCCCTTCACGACATTTGACGTATATATACGTCATGGCCGGGAAGTACTTCCCGACCGTTGACGTATATATACGTCATGGCTTAAAACTGTCACTGCGTCTAGAGACGCAGTGACAGAGGGACGATGTCTGCTGTCCCTGACAGCAGACATGTCCGTGCATGCCCAGGGGGGGCGGCGATGCCGCCCCCCCGTCGGCGATCGCTGTGATTGGCTGTTCATTGTGAACAGCCATTCACAGCGTTTTCTGTGTCACCGGCGAATAACGTTCGCCGGTGACACGGGATCGGAGGTGATTGGTGCTGTAAAGTACAGCACCAATCACCGCGGGGTGTAAGGGTGACACTGGTGTCACCCCACCTCACCCCTCCCGCCCCCAAAGGCCGTGATTGGTTCGTCGGACCGACGGACCAATCACAGCCATGGAGGGGGGTTTAAACTAACGGTGACTGCACTGCAGACGCCATTCCGGTCTGGAATAGCGTGCAGTGCGGTCACCGTGCCCAGCTGCCGCCTATACTGACCAGACCCCATCCAAAATACTTACCTGATCATTGAGATTGCTTATGCTTGTGACATCTTGTGACATCCTGTGACATCTTGTGCTGCTGCGATTTATTAGATAGAGAGAGAGTTAGAGAGAGAGAGATAGAGAGAGATAGAGAGAGATAGAGAGGCCTAGTGCTATATTTTGTGCTGCTGCAGTGTGATAGAGCTATAGATAGAGAGATAGAGAGAGATAGAGAGAGAGAGATAGAGAGAGAGAGATAGTGACAGATTGTGCTATATATTTTTTATATAACTGAAAGAGATAGAGAGAGATAGAGAGAGATAGAGAGGCCTAGTGCTATATTTTGTGCTGCTGCAGTGTGATAGAGCTATAGATAGATAGAGAGAGATAGAGAGAGATAGAGAGAGAGAGATAGAGAGATAGTGACAGATTGTGCTATATATTTTTTTTATAACTGACTGCTGCCCCCCCTTTTGTGCTGATCAGTATAATTTAACTGATCAGCAACTTTTTGGGGGCGCAGGTTTTTTTTTATATATAGATATACCTGTCAGTGCTGCTGCTGCAGTGTCATAGAGTGATAGATAGTGAGAGATAGAGAGATAGAGAGAGATAGTGACAGAGAGTGATAGAGAGTGCTAAATTTTGTGTCTGCTGCCCCCGCCTTTTGTGCTGATCACTATATCTGAGGTGATCAGCAACTTTTTAGGGGTGCAGAGGTTTTTTTTTTTAGATATACCTGTCAGTACCACCAAAGGTTGTGCACCTGCTGCCCCTCACTGGTAATCAGTGTCGCATCACTGATCACCTTTTTTTATTTTTTGTGAGTGCTGTGGGGTCTTTTTTACATTTTTTTTTTTACACACACTGTGATTTTGTGTGTGTCCTGTGGCCACTGTGCGCTGATCAGTGACGTACATCACTGATCAGCTTTTTCGGCACAGGGTTGATCTATTTTATTTTTTTTTTAATCAAATTCCTGTTGCCTTTGAGCGCTGTTCAGTGACGGACGTTACTGACCAACATCTGTGCTCAATTTTTGGCGCAGGACCTTTTTTTTTTTTAACCCCTTCCATTTTTTTTTTTTTAACCCCTTCCATTTTTTTTTAACCCCTTCCATTTTTTTTTTAACCCCTTCCATTTTTTTTTTTAACCCCTTCCATTTTTTTTTTTGAACCCTTCAATTTTTTTATTTTTGTATTTTTTTTTTTTTTCTGCACTACATACATACACACTACATACCCCCCGGGTTGAAATAAAGTTTGTACCCCCCCCTACACTATACACGTGTTGAAACATTTCACTACCAGTAACACAAAAATATAAATGGCATCCCAAATGTCATCCCAAATGTCGTCCCAGTCATCCAGGAGAATGTATTCGGTGGAGGAGGCATATGCCATGCTTGCCTCTGACTCTGACACAGCAAGTGAGGCAAGCGGGGAATTTGAAGGATTTGTCTTAAGCTCCTCTTCCTCCTCTGATGATGAGGGACCCCCTCAAAGACGCCCCCGTAGAGCAGCTGAGACCCCCCCCCCAATAATTGATCTCGTATGGACCCCACCACCAGACAATTTTGAGCCCCAGGTTCCTGAGTTTTTGGCCATCCCAGGAATCCAATTTGATTCAACAGGTCTCAGAGAAATTGACATTTTTAAATTATTTTTCTCTGATGATTTTATAAATTTAATGGTGGACCAAACTAATTTATATGCCCAGCAGTTTATTGCTCAAAACCCCACGTCATCATTTGCTAGGTGGACCCCTGTAGATGCAGTAGAGATGATGACGTTTTGGGGTCTGGTGTTACATATGGGCATAGTAAAAAAGCCACAAATTAGGCAATATTGGAGTACAGATGTTCTGTACAGCACCCCATTTCACCGTATGGCCATGCCCCGGGCTCGTTTTGAGGCAATCCATAAATTTATACATTACACCGATAATGCACAGTGCCCACCCAGAGATGATCCCACCTTTGACAGGCTATTCAAAGTCAGGCCGGTCATTGATCATTTCAGTGCCAAATTTGCAGAGCTATACATCCCTGATAAATGTATTAGTATCGACGAGTCCCTTATACATTTTAAAGGAAGGGTTAAATTCCGCCAGTACCTTCCCAGTAAGAGGGCAAGGTATGGGATAAAAATGTATAAGCTGTGTGAAAGCACCACAGGGTACACCCACAAGTTTAGGGTATATGAAGGGAAGGATTCAAGAATTGAACCACCAGAATGCCCCCCCTCCCTCGTAGGTGTTAGTGGAAAAATTGTCTGGGATTTAATGCACCCCTTCCTGGATAAGGGTTATCACCTCTATGTGGATAACTTTTACACCAGCATCCCCCTGTTTAAGGCCCTTGGTTCAAGAGGTACAGCAGCTTGCGGTACTGTGCGCAAGAACCAAAGAGGCCTCCCCAAAACGCACATTGCCCAAGTAATGAGAAGGGGTGAAAGCAGGGGAATATGCACCGAAAATATGTTGTTGGTCAAATATAAGGACAAGAGGGATGTCCTTATACTGACAACAATTCATGGAGACAGTACCACCTCCATCCCTGTACGAGGTACCAGTACCCACACCTCAAAACCAAATTGTATCCTAGATTACAATAAGTACATGGGTGGAGTGGATCTTTCAGATCAGGTACTGAAGCCGTACAGTGCCCTGCGGAAAACAAATATCTGGTACAAGAAGCTGGCCGTGTATATCATCCAGATGGCACTGTATAACGCTTACGTGCTATTCCGTTCTACCGGCCAGAGGGGGACATTTATGCACTTTCAAGAGGAAGTCATAAAGAGCCTAACATTTGGGAATCAGCAGGCAGAGGGCCCCAGTACTTCTAGTACTGGCCCCCGTATTGTACCAGGGCAGCATTTTCCCAACGAAATCCCCTCCACTGCAAGAAAGGGCAGGACACAAAAAAGGTGCAAAGTTTGCTATAAAAAGGGAATAAGAAAGGAAACTATTTTCCACTGTGAAACTTGCCCCGACAAACCCGGCCTATGTATAAAGGAGTGTTTCAAAATATACCACA
Source organism: Crinia signifera (assembly GCF_055691185.1). Classification (NCBI taxonomy): domain Eukaryota; kingdom Metazoa; phylum Chordata; class Amphibia; order Anura; family Myobatrachidae; genus Crinia; species Crinia signifera. The sequence continues at coordinate 244,124,560 of NC_139220.1, forward strand.
CATCGATGGATTATTAGGTTCATCATTTCACCGTGCATCGGGGGTCTTGCTAATGCCACATAGCACCCACCATTCATTCCACCAGAATCTGAGCTGCAAAATCCAAAAATCACTCCTTCCCTTCTGAGTCCTGCCATGCACCCAACTGGTATTTTTTGGTCACATGTGAGGCATTGCCGTACTCTGGAGAAATGGGGGCACAGATTTTGGGGTGCTTTGTCTCCTTCATTCCTTGTGAAAATGAAAAATTTTGAGCCAGAAGTACATTTTTGTGTAAAAAAATGTAATTTTTCATTTTCACTGCCCACTTGTATCAAAATTGGTGAAACCCCTGGGGGTTTGAAATGTACACTATACCCCTAGATGAATTCCCTGAGGGGTGTAGTTTGCAAAATGGGGTCACTTGTGGGGGGGTTCCACTGTATTGGCAATGCAACATAGCACCCACCATTCATTCCACCAAAATCTGTGCTGCAAAATCCAAAAATCACTCCTTCCCCTCTGAGTCCTGCCATGCACCCAACTGGTATTTTTTGGTCACATGTGAGGCATTGCCGTACTCGGGAGAAATTGGGGCACAGATTTTGGGGTGCTTTTTCTCCTTCATACCTTCTGAAAATGAAAAATTTTGAGCCAGAACTGCATTTTTGTGTAAAAAAATGTAATTTTTCATTTTCACTGCCCACTTGTATCAAAATTGGTGAAACCCCTGGGGGTTTGAAATGTACACTATACCCCTAGATGAATTCCCTGAGGGGTGTACTTTGCAAAATGGGGTGACTTGTGGGGGGGTTCCACTGTATTGGTGCTTTGGGAGTCTTGCTAATGCAACATGGCACCCACCATTCATTCCACCAAAATCTGTGCTGCCAAATCCAAAAATCACTCCTTCCCTTCTGAGTCCTGCCATGCGCCCAACTGGTATTTTTTGGTCACATGTGAGGCATTGCCGTACTCGGGAGAAATTGGGGCACAGATTTTGGGGTGCTTTTTCTCCTTCATACCTTCTGAAAATGAAAAATTTTGAGCCAGAACTGCATTTTTGTGTAAAAAAATGTAATTTTTCATTTTCACTGCCCACTTGTATCAAAATTGGTGAAACCCCTGGGGGTTTGAAATGTACACTATACCCCTAGATGAATTCCCTGAGGGGTGTACTTTGCAAAATGGGGTGACTTGTGGGGGGGTTCCACTGTATTGGTGCTTTGGGAGTCTTGCTAATGCAACATGGCACCCACCATTCATTCCACCAAAATCTGTGCTGCCAAATCCAAAAATCACTCCTTCCCTTCTGAGTCCTGCCATGCGCCCAACTGGTATTTTTTGGTCACATATGAGGCATTGCCGTACTCGGGAGAAATTGGGGCACAGATTTTGGGGTGCTTTGTCTCCTTCATTCCTTGTGAAAATGAAAAATTTTGAGCCAGAACTGCATGTTTGTGTAAAAAAAATTTAATTTTCCATTTTCACATCCCAGTTGTACCAAAATTGGTGAAACCCCTGGGGGTTTGAAATGTACACTATACCCCTAGATGAATTCCCTGGGGGGTGTACTTTGCAAAATGGGGTGACTTGTGGGGGGGTTCCACTGTATTGGTGCAACATAGCACCCACCATTCATTCCACCAAAATCTGTGCTGCAAAATCCAAAAATCACTCCTTCCCTTCTGAGTCCTGCCATGCACCCAACTGGTATTTTTTGGTCACATGTGAGGCATTGCCGTACTCGGGAGAAATTGGGGCACAGATTTTGGGGTGCTTTTTCTCCTTCATACCTTCTGAAAATGAAAAATTTTGAGCCAGAACTGCATTTTTGTGTAAAAAAATGTAATTTTTCATTTTCACTGCCCACTTGTATCAAAATTGGTGAAACCCCTGGGGGTTTGAAATGTACACTATACCCCTAGATGAATTCCCTGAGGGGTGTACTTTGCAAAATGGGGTGACTTGTGGGGGGGTTCCACTGTATTGGTGCTTTGGGAGTCTTGCTAATGCAACATGGCACCCACCATTCATTCCACCAAAATCTGTGCTGCCAAATCCAAAAATCACTCCTTCCCTTCTGAGTCCTGCCATGCGCCCAACTGGTATTTTTTGGTCACATGTGAGGCATTGCCGTACTCGGGAGAAATTGGGGCACAGATTTTGGGGTGCTTTTTCTCCTTCATACCTTCTGAAAATGAAAAATTTTGAGCCAGAACTGCATTTTTGTGTAAAAAAATGTAATTTTTCATTTTCACTGCCCACTTGTATCAAAATTGGTGAAACCCCTGGGGGTTTGAAATGTACACTATACCCCTAGATGAATTCCCTGAGGGGTGTACTTTGCAAAATGGGGTGACTTGTGGGGGGGTTCCACTGTATTGGTGCTTTGGGAGTCTTGCTAATGCAACATGGCACCCACCATTCATTCCACCAAAATCTGTGCTGCCAAATCCAAAAATCACTCCTTCCCTTCTGAGTCCTGCCATGCGCCCAACTGGTATTTTTTGGTCACATATGAGGCATTGCCGTACTCGGGAGAAATTGGGGCACAGATTTTGGGGTGCTTTGTCTCCTTCATTCCTTGTGAAAATGAAAAATTTTGAGCCAGAACTGCATGTTTGTGTAAAAAAATGTAATTTTCCATTTTCACATCCCAGTTGTACCAAAATTGGTGAAACCCCTGGGGGTTTGAAATGTACACTATACCCCTAGATGAATTCCCTGAGGGGTGTACTTTGCAAAATGGGGTGACTTGTGGGGGGGTTCCACTGTATTGGTGCAACATAGCACCCACCATTCATTCCACCAAAATCTGTGCTGCCAAATCCAAAAATCACTCCTTCCCTTCTGAGTCCTGCCATGCGCCCAACTGGTATTTTTTGGTCACATGTGAGGCATTGCCGTACTCGGGAGAAATTGGGGCACAGATTTTGAGGTGCTTTGTCTCCTTCATTCCTTGTGAAAATGAAAAATTTTGAGCCAGAACTGCATGTTTGTGTAAAAAAATGTAATTTTCCATTTTCACATCCCAGTTGTATCAAAATTGGTGAAACCCCTGGGGGTTTGAAATGTACACTATACCCCTAGATGAATTCCCTGAGGGGTGTACTTTGCAAAATGGGGTGACTTGTGGGGGGGTTCCACTGTATTGGTGCTTTGGGAGTCTTGCTAATGCAACATGGCACCCACCATTCATTCCACCAAAATCTGTGCTGCCAAATCCAAAAATCACTCCTTCCCTTCTGAGTCCTGCTATGCGCCCCACTGGTATTTTTTGGTCACATTTGAGGCATTGCCGTACTCGGGAGAAATTGGGGCACAGATATTGGGGTGCTTTGTCTCCTTCATTCCTTGTGAAAATGAAAAATTTTGAGCCAGAACTGCATGTTTGTGTAAAAAAATGTAATTTTCCATTTTCACATCCCAGTTGTACCAAAATTGGTGAAACCCCTGGGGGTTTGAAATGTACACTATACCCCTAGATGAATTCCCTGAGGGGTGTAGATTGCAAAATGGGGTGACTTGTGGGGAAAGTTCCTAACTTTTAGCACTTATGGTGCCTAGAAACCTACATGGTGCCTAAAAAAAAATCTCATAAAAAGGAGGCTCCAAAATCAAGTAGGTGCTCCTTCTATTATGAAGCCTGTGGTTTGGTCATCGTGCACACTAGGGCCACATATAGGATATTTTTGAAAACACAAGAATTGGGGGAATCAATTTTTAGTCACATTTCTCTAGTAAAATCTACTGTATTTGTTAGAAAAATGTATTAAAATTGAAACTCTGCAAAAAAAAAGAAATTTTGAAATTTCACCTACACTTTGTTTTAATTCCTGTGAAACACCTAAAGGGTTAACAAACTTCCAAAATGCTGTTTTGAATACTGTGAGGGGTGCAGTTTTTGAAATGGCATCATTTATGGGGGTGTCTCACATACAAGTCCCTCAAAGTCACATCAGAACTGAACTGGTCCCTAAAAAAATCAGTGTTTGAAATTTTCTTGAAAATTTGAGAATTTGCTAGTCATATTTGAAGCCTCCTAGTGTCCAAAAAAATGAAAAGGGGGTTGAAATAATGATGGCAACATAAAGTAGACATATGGTCTATGTTAGTTATTAACTATTTTGAGTGGTATGATTATTTGTCTCACAAGCAGAAAATTTGACATTTTGCATATTGCTAAATTTTCCATTTTTTCACGATATTTTGGTATTTTTCACAAAAAAACACAGACTGTATCGACCCAAATTTACCACTAACTTGAAGTACAATGTGTCACGAGAAAACAATCTCAAAATCACTGGGATAAGTAAAAGCAAAAAAAAGTTATCCCCACTTAAGTGAGACATGTCAGATTTGAAAAAAAGGGCTCTGTCATGAAGGCACAAACTGGCTCTGTCATGAAGGGGTTAATCTTTTTTTCATTTTTGAAAGAAGTAACTGTGGTGTCAGAGTAAGAATACACACATTCATATCCTGTTACAGCATATGGAAATGCTAAATGCATACGACACAGGAACATTGGGTGAATTTTAATACGATGAGAGAACAGAAAGTGAGAGATTTGGTAAGAAATCTCCAGTTTTTTTAAAGCAGCAATCATTTACACTGCAAAATCAAACTGGTTTTGCAGTGTAAATGATTGCTGCTTTAAAAAAAACCTGGAGATTTCTTACCAAATCTCTCACTTTCTGAATCTCTCATCCTATTATATTTCCCCCATTTTATGTTATATGTTAAAATTATATTATAATAACCCTAAAAAGATAAACTAGTATTAGAACACACAAAGATGTTTTAAAATCCTTGAGAGATCAATTAAATGAGCAAAAAACATTGAGGCTAACCAGTGCCAGATTAAGCCTTCGGGGGGCCTGGGGCACTTTAGACAGGGGGGCCCCCTCGCACTTGTCATTACTGGCCGCAAACTGCATGGGAGAATATTACACTGTCAAAACACAGAGTAAAGGCAATGGGTAACTGCAGGGAATATATATACATATATACTAGGTTTGGCGTGGGTATAATTCACAATAAGCATTGCTGGGACCTGTGATAACACATTGGAAAGGGGCAGGGCCAGATTAAGGGGGGGCTCAGGGGGGTCAGTACCCATGGCCCCCCTTTATCTAAGGCCCGCCTGTGGTCGGCATGAATTAAAAAAAAAAATTTAGCTAAAGGTTTTGTGCATAGTAGCGGGGTAGTGCTGCAGCTTCACCTATCTGCCAGTGTGATAATGATTAATGGTGCTCTGATTGGTGGAGGTCAACACATGCATTTCAGGCCCATGGAGGACAGCAGCAGCAGCCTTGTCATGGGAGGGTTTTTAATCAGAGGCAGCGCTGAGCCTGTGAGGTCCCCTACAGAGTATGGTACAGAAGGACAAACACAGGCTTTTCATGTGGTATATATATTAATCCCCCCCCCCCCTGCAGTTACCCATTGACCAAGTTTATACTGTCATTACTGTGTTTTGACATTGTAGTATTCTCCAGTGCAGTTTGCGGCTAGTAATGACATGTGGGAGGGGGCTCCTCTGTCTAAATTGAACTGGGCCCCCTGAAGGCTTAATCTGTCCCTGGATAGGGGACTTATCCCCAATACAATGTGTATTCGCCCGATCACTGGTCATTTTTCATCCGCAAAAAAAAAAGTTGCTATTTGGATACCATGGTAATGACCATTGGACAGTAATCATGATATCTGGACATGTTATTGTCTGAAGCAGCATCTGAGATAATAGAATATGCCCTTTAGTGTTAAAAAAGTATATATATATATACCTTATATTATATATACAGTATATATATATATATATATATATATATATATATATATATATATATATATAGTGTATATCCCTTCTTATGTATTTTAAAATACTAGTAGTTCTAATGTGCTGCAGAAGCAAATTTTTGTAAATATTTCAGGAGCCAACAATGAAAGCCTGAGCCTTCATTCCTTTAGGCTTGTTCTGCTTTTCTGGCATCCACAGCAAGGAAACAGGCTGTGGCTATGAGGATTAAATAAAAGAGTTGGGATACTGACAGTGTCTCACTATCAGGGACGACCGAGAGATACCACAATGGCTTTGTAGATAACACTGTGGGCAATGTGTGCAGGATGGATCCCTCACAAGTAGATAGACAAGGATTCATTTTGTCTTTGTTATTGATTTTGTTGGTTTGGTGCCTAATAGTGTTAGCTATAACCTAGATCAGGCATGTCCAACCTGCGGCCCTCCAGCTGTTGTGAAACTACACATCCCAGCATGCCTTGCCATAGTATTGCTATTAGGGAATGCTAAAACTATTGCAAGGCATGCTGGGATGTGTAGTTGGAGCTGGAGGGTCGCAGGTTGGACATGCCTGACCTAGATGCATGAGATTGCTGGTCATTCATATCTCCTTGCAGCTGCTGTATCTTTACGTGCCACCCCCATGAGTTACCATATTGGTCCTCTAAGCACCATAACAATCCAGGTTTTAAGAATGTCCATGGTTTATTACAGATGTTAAATCAAATTGACTGAGGTCCTAATGAAGTCACCTGTGACCAAACATGGATATCTTTAACACTATTAAGCCCCATACACACTACACGACCGCTGCCGATATAGTCAACCGCGCACACAGGCGGCCAATATTGCCCGTTTACAGTAAATGGTATCGGCCACCAATGGGACCCGCTGAACATGCATGTCGTTTGGCTATATTACCAAATTGACCTGCATGAAATATCGCTCATCATTAACGATATTGAGTGTCCACACTAGATGATATTGTGAATAATATCGCTCAGAAGCCCCTTTAACAATATCGCCTAAATTGTTTGGGGCTTTAGAATGACTTGAGGACCGAGTTTGCATTTGATACCTATTTCTGTAATAGTAGACAGGAACAAAATAAAAAGTGGAAAAAAAATAGTTTCCTTTCCGATTTGATGTGTAAATGTCTTCACACCATTCCACGCTTGATTAGTTAATTGGTTTAAAACACCTGCCACAAATCATTAAAAGATGGTGAGAAGTAAGTGTCAATTAATAAAAATTACTCATACTTATGCTTGAGCAAAGGTGGTCAAATCAAAGCACTTCCCATTCTAATTAAGTCACCTGTGCTCAAGCAATGATATCCTTAATGCCAGGAGGCTTTGAGGACAAGGTTTTGAAAATACTGCAATACATGGATGGCATTTCCCCATTGTCTTGCACTAATGTACATGCTGGCTATAACCTTAAAATGTCCAACTCCATATGGATCTGATTTTCTTTTACCTGTTGCCATAATAAAAATTTGGAAAAATGAAAGAAAAGGTTTAATAACATAGCTGCACAGTACACCAGCTTCACCAAGGGTTGCCTGTATTGGAGGAGCAGCGTCAATTATACAGGTTTATATTGGATGGATGGATTGCCACCTACCTGGTGTTTAATTATATCAAGCACAAGCCATAATAATGATAAAATGCTTTTACATTAATACCATACTTGCCTACCTGACCCTCTCCATGAGGGAGAAAATGCTCTGTTCCTGGGCTTCCCTGGTAATGTATGATTGCCATCACCTGTGGTGAAACACCTTTCTTATCAATTACCTAGCTCATCACGGGTAACGGTAATCATACATTACCAGGGAAGTCCAGGAACAGAGCATTTTCTCCCTCATGGAGAGGGACAGGTAGGCAAGTATGATTAATACACAAAATATTAATAAAACGCATAGAAGTTAATCAGAAGTAGGGTGGCATCAAGAGAAACTTAAGTTTATGATAAAAGTTCTTTGTATTACAGTGTATGTCAAAAGTATTGGTCACTTACCTCTGAGCTTATCTATATAGCAGTACACATCATACTGTTCCACCGGATTCACCACTCCATAGTTCCTAACCCCAGGGAAGCCGTTCTTATCTCCATGGCAGTTCTCTCTAGGAGTGACAATTGGGTATCTACACAAAGCAAATGAAGTCTTTAGAAGCAGTCTTGCCATAGAAGTATAGGGAATTACCATTCACTTATTTATTTTACTTTCATTAGGGCAAAAATCGGCCGCTAAATCGCATCCGATTTTTGCATGCGATTTGCGGCCGATTTTCGGCTGATTACGCGGGTGCCGTGATAATACACAAGTACCTAATCCAATTATACATTTTATCTTCTAACCCTAAATTACCTAGTTTTATTAATAACCTTTTATGAGGCACCGTGTCAAAAGCTTTAGCAACATCAAAAAGTATTACATCAACAGATTTCCCTAAGTCCAACCCCCTACTAACTTCCTTATCGAAGCTAATTAAATTAGTCTGACAGGATCTATTTTTGACAAACCCATGCTGAGCCTTACTTATCACCTTCTCATGTTCTAAGAAATTTTGGATACTATCTCTTATTATTTCTTCTAATATTCTCCCCACAATGGATGAAAGGCTGGCTGGTCTATAATTTTCAGGGTTAGTTTTGCTACCTTTCTTCCATATTGGTACTACATTAGCTATGCGCCAGTCCCTTGGTTCTTCGATTATCAGATGTAATGGTAGTGCTATGACAGAACTCAATTCTTTTAGTATCCTAGGGTATGTTTCATACGGCCCAGGAGATTTGTTACTATTTAGGTTCTGTAATCAATTTTTTACTATTTCCTCACTCAAACATACAGTTTGGGAGCAATCAAGAGCCAACCATTTAATCTGTGGGAGATCCTGTGAAGATTCTTCCCTTGCAAATACAGAGGCAAAAAGTAATTTAATAATTCTGCTTTTTCTTTTCCTTCTATTACCAGGGTACCTTGCTTATTTTTTAGTGGGCCAATATTTTCCTTCCTTAACGTTTCCTGTTTATATAACTGTAGTTATACAAGCTATCCGCGCTATTTTACGTTCAGTCTTTAATTTTGCCCTCTTGATTGTATTTTACATTTCTTATTAAATTCTTTATATGTGGCAAATGATTTGGGTGTCCCATCTTGTTTAAACACTTTGAATGCCCCCTTTGTTTTAGCTATTTCAAATTTGACTTTGCTGTTAAGCCACATAGGTTTCCTTTTGACATTTGTTCTTTTATTTGCCCTAGGCATAAATTTATCAGTGCCCTCCAGCAGTATTTTTTAAAAGTTTGCCAAGTTTTAGTAGTATCCATACCTCTAAATAATACCTTCCAGTTTATATCCTTTAAGGACTTCTCAAACTTATCAAAGTTTGCTGTTCTGAAATTTAAGGACCTAGTTGCTCCAATATAATTATCTTTGTTAAAATTTTAATCAAACATGATCGTATTGTGATCACTCTATCACAATATATTTATGATATTATTATTTCAGGTTGAACTTTCAATAGCTTCCCGTATGTCAAGGCGCCAGATCCTGGTAATGCTACAGAGTTGGGAAAATGTGTGAACAATAATGAGGTCAGAGTGAAGGGTGATAATCAAAAAGTGAGACTAAGGTAAGTGGAGCAGGAAGAGCCGTGGAGGGAGGATAGACAATGAGTCATCTCTAATTAATAAAGCCATATAAAGCTAATGATGATAAGGTGGCCCAAAGATTCTTCCAAGGGTTGAAGTGGACAGAATGGGGCTGAACTGCATTCTATCAGTTGTAATTAGCGGAGATTCACTTCCACCTCCCCCAGCTCTTCTTTCCTAGCCACAAAACGTATATACCACTCCCAGCACCTCAAGCACCTGTATCATACCCAGCCGTTAGCATGCACTCCTGCTACATGTCATTTAGTATAGACTGTGTTCTGCACCTCACACACGACCTTTTCGGCATCTCATATACCTTTCATGTACTGGCAACTGCATATACTTTCTCCTTGGAACCTCAAACACCTGGCACCTCACACATCCAATAGAAGTAGGAGAGTGGAACACTACTATCATTACTTATGGCCAGGCCCTGCTCTGCTCCATGCTCCACAGTTTTCTTACGCAAACTATTTGTAAATTGTATCCACATCCCACACAGCTCCTTCAGGATGCCCTGTGTGTAGCTGACCATTCTGTAAAGTGGCTACAAGCCACCTGGCTGCTGTGTGAGCTCCAGCATGATTGAAAAATGGAGGGGATTACCACCATGGTATGGGCTGTACGGGGGGATATGAAATGTGTATGTGGGGGGTTTGGGGTAGTAGAGTGTGTGGTTTGGGAAAGAGAGATATGTTGTGTATGTGGGAGGACTAAAGTCTTTTTGTGTGTGGGAGGGCAGAGGGATATAAGTTGTATGTGGGGGGACAGTGGTAGTAGAATGTGTGGCATTAAGTGTACAGTATAAGGGGCATTACTGTGTGGCATAATGTGATTAAGGGGAACTACATGCAGTGTAACATGAATAAACTAAGATGCTACACTCGGTGTAGCGTGATGAAGATTCTGCTGTTGTGTGGCATGATTTCACTTGGGGGTACTATTTTGTGGCCATGCTGCTTTCTTGTGATACCATGCCCCTTTTTGTGCAGAACGTGCCTTTGGTGCACCCTTTTCTGGAGGGCACTTAATAACCAGCCCTGGTTTTTCCTAATGGGGGTGTTAGGTGGCCGGGGAGATAAGTTCAAACACTATTACTGGTTTATTATGCTGTAGAGCTGTCATATTTACAGTTTTAAATGCTTGAGTTCAGGACTTTGCTCATGCTGCACCCCTTCCCCGACCTTGCAAAGCTTCAAACAGGCACTGAAAACTCACCTGTTCATCAAAGCGTACCATTCCGCTGCATAAACTAGTCCTGAGGCTGGTTCTCCGACCCCTTCCTGCTTACATCCTGCTATCAAGCCACCTCCCACTTGCTTGCACCTCATGTAATCTGTCTGTCTCCCCTTTCTACTAGATTGTAAGCTCCTCAGAGCAGTTCCTTCTTCTCTCCTGTTGCCAAAGCCCTCTTCTCTTCACATTTCACTCACAGCTCTCCCATACTCACTCAGTGACCATCTTTGTCGGCATACTCATCTCCATCATTGGCCACAAGCCTCTAGTTGTACGTTTATTGAGTCCCCACTACTTATATTTAAGCTGTAATGTGTATGGAACTGTGTAATGCTAAGTTTTGTCTCCCTGTACTGTTCCTTTGTATGACACTGCAAAACACTTGTGGTGCCTTATAAATAAAATTATAATTATAATAATAATGGTCAAACACAATTATGCTGTAGCAGTTAGAATCCTCTATTTACTTAAGTCTTGTGATTATACCTGACGGTTTGATCTGATACCCATCCAGCATCACACTGATCGAATCCGGCTTCATAGGCAGCCTGGAGCTGAGCAGGGGTGACAATGACGGCATGATTGTACAGACATGCTTGCTTCGCCTGGGTGAAGTTCAGGGAGTATCGACTGGATCCAGCCCGGTAATGGAACACAACACCTTTTAGGACAAAACAAGATTGATAAATAGCTAGAGTATCACCCACACATCCTAAAATTGATATAGAGATGGAGGCGCCATCAGCCGGGTGGGCCTGCAGACAGCAACATGCGAGCAACTCACTCGCTCACACATCCCCGTCCCCATCAGTAAGGTGGTGGGGAGTGGGGACAGAAGGCTTCCCTGCCCGCCTCCACTTCAGGGAGACAGGCAGGGAGCAGGGGCAGAGCGGGCAGTGAGTGGGGAGATGGGTGGAGGGCTGCAGGGCTTCCGGGAGCATCTTTTGTGTGCATTTTGTCGGACTCCGGTGGCTGTTGGGGGACAGCAAATGGTGATAGAATCACCAGGAGCCACTCTAATGAGAGTGGCTCCATCTGTACATGATATATATGTAAGTACAAATGGAGCCGGCTTTATCTTTGAATCTTTGAATAGGTGGCTTGATAGCAGTGGATATTTCAAATTGAGAGGAGGGGGCACTCATAAATGAAAAGCCTAATCAATAAATGAGATGTGAGCACAATTTTGACTGAAGTATATTTACAGTATATCATAATGTAAATGCCCGCTTAGCTTACCAGTCTCGGATATGGGTTTTTCTGGCTGAGCGGCATCAATAGCAGCAGTGACTGGTATTATCTCCTCTTCTCCTGTGCCAGTAGCTTCAATGGTGGGAACGGCGGTGATATTTTCCAGCCAAAGCTCAATCCCATCTTCGGTTACATTTTCTGGACTTAATGATGTTACTAAGAATTCTGGAGTTGCTGTGAAGCCATCTTCAGAAGGAGTGAGGGTGAAATCTATCCCTTCCAGGGTAGCAATACTGCCACGGGCTTCCTCTTCAGTAGCATTCTGCGGGATGATGAGCTCCAGACCAGGTTGGGTCACAGTTTGAATAGTAATGTTCTCAGCTTCATCTGTTCAAGGAGCAAAATAGTATAATGAAAAATAAGGGTACTCTTTCACATTAGTATATTTAAATATATTAGTGATCTAAATGATGAATCTAAAAATAATTAAATAAAATAAATGGTACTCTTTACTTAGTTGGGCGCCCGTCGCGGTCATCGCGGGTACATTTATGTCTGGCCGCGACGCGACCGACGCGATGCCCGCGATTTCCCATTGAAACCCATGTTAAACATGGAAATCGTGTCGGTCGCGTCGCGGCCGGCCATAAATGTACCCGCGATGCCCGCGACGCGATGCTCCCGATTTACCATAGGAATCAATGTTAAAAGGCGCGATGGACCCGATTTTACTGTAAAATGGCTCAATGGACCCGATTTGGCCATAGGAATCAATGTTAAATGGGCCACAGAGCCCATTAACCCTTAAATGTCCCCCCCAATTTTTAACGCCACCCCACGATCCACGCCAACCCGAAGCGTGGCGAGCGCAGCGAGCCCGCGAGGGGCGGCGGTACGCGTCCTCCGACCTTTTCATGCCCTACTATCCACTAGGGCGTGGAGTGAGAATATAATAGTGTGGCGAGCGCAGCGAGCCACCGAGCCAGAAGCGCGGCGAGCGCAGCGAGCCCCGCGAGGGGATGCGGATACCTTCACAGTTATACGCATCCCCTCGCGGGCTTCACAGGTGTCCGTGGCGACGCCGACACCTGTGAAGCCCGCGAGGGGACGCGTCTACCTGTGAAGGTATCCGCGTCCCCTCGTGGGGCTCGCTGCGCTCGCCACGCTTCGGGCTCGGTGGCTCGCTGCGCTCGCCACACTATTATATTCTCACTCCACGCCCTAGTGGATAGTAGGGCATGAAAAGGTCGGAGGACGCGTACCGCCGCCCCTCGCGGGCTCGCTACGCTCGCCACGCTTCGGGTTGGCGTGGATCGTGGGGTGGCGTTAAAAATTGGGGGGGACATTTAAGGGTTAATTGTGCCTATTTGGGCTCTGTGGCCCATTTAACATTGATTCCTATGGCCAAATCGGGTCCATTGAGGCATTTAACAGTAAAATCGCGGTCAATCAGCCTTTTTAACATTGTTCCCTATGGGAAAATCGCGGTCATCGCGGGCATCGCGGCCATCCCGATTTACCCGCGATGCCCGCGATGACGCGATGACCGCGATTTTTACCCCCGACGCCCTCGATTTCAATCGCTGGCGCCCATCTAGGTAAAGAGTACCAAATAAATAAATCAAAGTCTCCAAAACACTTATGCTGTGTACACACGGTGATATTTGACATTTGATTTTGACTATACAAAATCAAAATATATATTCAAAATCTAATGCTGATTGTACCCGTGAGTACACACCATAAGCTTCAAAAGTGATAAAATGCAGAGTGATAAACAACCAACCAACCAGCTCCTGCCTGACATTATTTCAAACACAGCATGTGACATGGCAGGTTGGAGCTGATTGGCTGGCTGTTTATCACTTTCCATTTGATCACTTTTGCAGCTTAGTGCATCTGGCCCTTAGTCCTTAATAATTGTCAAGGGTTAACTGTACTAAAGGGCTTTGATTTCCCAGTGCTTGTATGAAATTACCGGCTGGGTAAAATACCGTTTGCCTAAACAGCTATTATCTCTTACCAATCTTTAATAGAGAATTGGACACTACAGATGATGTCCAATCACCACAATAAGCCATGATATAAAAATAGCCATTTTGATAAATATACTCCTCAATATTAATTGTATTATCTTCCAGTAATTTGGAGACTTCTTCCACAGGACGTCATGTCTTTTTTCATTCATCTGGAGAGTTTATTATTAAAAGGGGGATTTTATTAGGTTGCTGTAACCAGCATCCTATTGGTCACAGGACAAGGCTGGCGTGATTACCGCCCTGAGTGTGTGGGAGGAACACAGGCTGTGCTGTTACTTTACAGATCCCCATAGAGTTATTTCCTGTTTTTTACTATTACAAGGAAGATGTTTTCCAAAGATGGCCCATCTCATAAATCATCAGTTCCACAAATTTTATTTCAGTTGAAGGAATGTAGGGTTTACAATTATAAATAGATTTAGGAATAGGCTAATAACAGTTTGTTGTCACAGCAGACTCCTCATGCCAGGCTATATAATTTTAAATTGTAAGTCAATGACGCGCTGCTTCAAAATTACACACTATGGCATAATTTTGTATTTATTTATAACTAGGAGAGTGCACATTATAAGTTAATACCGATGGACAGTTTTACACAACAGTCAACATGAAAGTGTAGGTGGGGAACCAACTGTTAGAATAAGGAAAAGTTTTTATTAGTTGATTTAAGACCGAAACACAGCATAATAACACAAAAATACATAACAAACAATCATAAATAAATAATAAAGACTTAAAAACAATGGGCCTTATTCTGGATGGTGCGGATATTCCCGCATGCGGACGGACCGCCGATGTTGATCGTCTGCGCATGTGCAGAGGTCACTCTGCGCATGTGCAGGCGATTTCGCCGCACGGATTCTTTAAACGCCGCACAGGGGGCGTAGAGGGGCGTGAGGGGCTACTTAGCCTCATTACCCTATGCATACGCCCCGCGTTTCATGGGCGTTCCCATGCAAACGCGGGGCGTATGCATGGTAATGAGGCCGTGACGCGTGGGTACGGGGCGGGCATCTGACATCGCCGGATGTCAGCTGCCCGCCCCCATACATGATTTCACACGGACAAGTGTCCGTGTGGTCTTGTGTTGCGGGACCTGGTGGAGCGTGCGGCCCTGCATTCGATGTTCGGCGACCATCGAATGCAGGGGCTGCTCCCAAGACGGAGGAGGCGTATCCCCGTCCAATTTCATGCGGATCGACACATATCCGCGTACGGACGGCAGGTGGCGATCCGTATGGAAGGCGGGGATTCGCCTGCACGGTTGCGGCCGCATATTCTGATCGGGCCGCACCGATCAGAATAAGGCCCCAAATCCTGTACTAAAAAAATTACATATAGAAGACGTTGAGAGTAGAACTGTGCTCAATTAGAATGAGATTTTTATTTTATTTTATGATATATATGATGTATATGATATTTCTAAGATTCTATTATTTATTCAGGTTTTTAATTTATTTGTCTGTTCTGCATACCTTATAATAAATACTTAATATTTAAAATAATTTATTGTATTTTTATATATATTGCTATGATTTTCTTGGATTTATTTAAAATTTGAAGTACCATTCAACCAAGGGGGTTGGGTACGAAATCATGGCAGTCGGAATCCCGACAGTCAGAAGACATCTCATCAGACAGAACCCCGACGGATCCCTTCAAGTATTTTCAACCTACCCTAAATCCTTACTCTAAGCCACCTCTCCTGTAGCCTAACCCTAGCCTCCCCCTCATGCAACCTAACCATAACCCTTCCTCCCCGGCAACCTGACCCTAACCTCCCCACAGCCTAAGCCTAACCACCCCACTACTGCCTAACCCTAACCCCCAGTACTTACCTCAAGAACCCATTGGGATTCCCACTGTTGGTCATCTGACAGCTGGGATCCCGACTGCCAATATGTCAACCGCATCCATTATCCATTATGCAAAGTGGTTTGCATAATATACGAAGGTGGACAGACTTTTTTGAATTGGCAAATAATTAATTTAATTAAAATTGTATGAATCATTTATTAATACGTACTGCATCTGACTTTGAAGTCTGTTTTAGCAATATTAAAAAAACATACATATTCATACCCTCCAACATGGCCCATTCCATTAGGTACAAAATGCTCTGTTTCTGGACTTCCCTGCCAGTGGCAGTTACAGAGTTTGGACTGCACCACTGTGAAATATTCAAAAAGGGTAGCCACACCTACTGCCACTCCAAACATCACTGTCCTGGACTCACTGGAAGTTGATGTGACGCCCCTCTTTGAATTTTGGACTGTGCTGGAGTCCTACCTCTGTAACTACCACTGGCAGGTAAGTCCAGGAACAGAGCATTTTGTACCTAATGGAATGGGTCATGTTGGAGGGTATGCATATTGTTCTATCCACTGGCAAATAAATGTATTTATGCATATGTATGTATGTATGTATGTATGTATGTATGTATGTATGTATAGGTATGTGATACTGTATGTACTAAAAGATATATTTATTTATTCAGCTGAACACAAAATATATTTTATTGCTGCATGGGGTAATCAAACCATATCAAGAAAAATATAAACCAACCTCTGTAGCAGATTGCATCGTAACGTGATAATGGATCTGGATATCCAGTCTGGTTATCGTGGAGATAAACAGTTCTGACTCCAACTAAATTTCCACCACAGTTGGGGCGAGCAATGGATATTGGGTACCTAACACTGCCATCTCCCAGCCAACCAGCGCTGCACACATCCATGCCAGTCTGCCAAGCCAGATAGAGTTGTCCCGTAGTGGCCAATCTGGCTCCAAGGGTTTGACATTGTTTTTCTGCCTCTTGGAAAGTGAACTTGTCAGGAGATGTTGCATAAAACACTTGACCTGGGGAGCAATAAAATGATATTCATTACTTTACTAATAGATAGAGACAGACAGACAGATAGACAGACAGACAGACATATAGATAGATAGAAAGTTTTTTTACATACCTTGCATATCTTCAGCATAGCAATATACATCATAAGTTTCATCAGTCTCTCGAATTCCATATGTTCTGACGCCAGGGAATATGTCCTTGTCCCCGTAGCATGGTTCACGAGGATTATGGATTGGATAACTAGTGACACATAGGGCACAGTATAAATATACCTTATATTTTAGTTAATTATAATCCTTTTATACAATGTGTAACAGAAGTGATTTCCACCTATTTATGGGTTATAAATAAATGCTTTTTGAGGTCAATGTCATACAGTAGGAAATAAAGAGCATAGCACACTAGCTGTATTTTGATGATCATCGCTCCTGCAGTCTGTACAGGAAATCTGTTACCGGGGAAACTGCAAGCTGGTCATTCAACCAATATATGTCACTAATACAGACAGCAAGTGACTCTGTCTGTCTGTCTATCAATTCAATTATTAGTGTGCTATTTGTGATCTTTTAAACTTTTATCTGAACTAATTCACACTGACAATGGCAATATAAAACGGAATACATTTCATGTCGAGCTTCCAGGTATATTGCAGAAACATCTTTGGTAATATAGTGGGGGCCATATACAAATAATATCACTCCCTTTTATCCACTCCACTGAGTTTTCTCTTTCTGGAGGCCATGGCAACCGTTGTATTCATTTAAAAAATATATATTTATCAATATTTTTGTTCAGGGCAGATCATCCACAGAAGAGTACAGGCATTAATGAGATACTCCCAGGCACGCAAACGATAGTACTACTTATTCCAGAGGATCGCTTCGCTTGTGTTCAATAGGGTGTTTATTAAACTGTTTTCTCTCTAACAATAACTTATTAAAAACAGTGTCTTTATACCAGCAGGGATGCTCGTAGTTGGGATTCTGGTGTAGGCATCCTGATCCTTTCATAGTTCCAGCACTGGTGTTTTCATGGTTTATTCACATTTAAGATCTTAATACAAGTAACATTAAAGTAATTGCCGGAAGCTATTTTATAGATTATATCCATCTTTAGGAAGCTACTGTTTTCAGATGCTATGTTGCCAGACATTTCTGCTTTGACCCAGCCTATCCTAATCTAGTGCTTGTAGCAGGTTATGGGGTGCCCATTCTGTTCATCGCCTATGAATCTGTCCTATCTCCAGGACAGACTCTTTTATTTATTGTACTTCTAATTTGCTGCCTCTATGCGGATAAGTAGTCATAATATCAGGTGCATACGGATCTGCATAACACCAATGCCGAAGGGACGTATCAGGAACATCATCTAGTTTGTACCCGAGATATTAAAGTTCCCTAGTGACATAGGGGTAGATTTATTAAGCTGGATGAAGTGATAAATTGTCTAGTTTTTATCATTGGCCAATCAGCCTGTCATTTTTCAAACCAAGCCTGTAATTTCACAGTTAGGAGCTGATTGGCCGGTGATAAAAAAACAGACACTTTATCACTTCACCGAGCTTAAAAAATCTGCCCCATAATCACATATTCATAATGACTGTGCAGTAATGTGGACGGGGATGTTCAACATAAAGGAACATGTCATGTCCATCAGACTCGTCATCGGTAAGTGTGTATGCACTTGCCACATGCTGGGTCCTATCGGCAAAAATGTTGCTGACATTGTTAAGTTTGTACCCAGCTTTAGGCATAGGTCCCACTCTGCATCTGGCTCAGTGTATTTTGATGTAATTATTTTACATAAAGAGGATTAAGTGGAATAAAATGTCATAAAACAGCAATATATGTACTGCAGAACAGACAGTACCTGATGTAAAAGAGGGACACGTAATAAAAAAAAAGAATCTGTGTAAATAAAGAATGAGACATTAATTATTCATTTTCTTACATCACATTATCTTACCGCACAGTTTGATCAGAAAGCCAACCGGCATCACATTGGTGATACCCATCATCGTACGCAGACTGAAGCTGTTCCGGGGAAGCAATGGTTGCACTGTTCTGGATGCAAGCTTTTTTGGCATTCTCAAAGTCCAAGGTGTATCTGGTGGAGATTGCTCTGTAGTGGAAAACGATCCCTGAAATAAATCAATGCAGAACTAAAACAAATGTTTATCTGATTCTACAGGTTTCACTTTTCCTTTGTACTTCAAAGGAGGTTTCTGTCCTCCCTGAGCTGCTAGCACCATTTCCAATCATCCAGGATATGCTCTCTATGTGGTAGAGATTTAACCAAAACTCTCCACAATAACGTATATGATGGCTATATTATGCCTTACTCATTGGTAGGCTCTGCCATCTTGATACTGTGATTATCACATTAGTTTTCAACTACTGTTACATCTTTTTTCCCAGCAAATATGGCTTAATAAGGCTTCTATATATATATATATATATATATATATATATATATATATATATATATATATATATATATATATATATATATATATATGAAAAGCATAACATGGAGAAATCAGAGCTTTCTCCAGCAGCACATAATTGACTCCTTAATATTTCTGCAGCCATTTCCGCTATGACATGAAAATTATGTCACAAAAAGTGACAAATAGTATAGTTTGTTTGTCACAAAAACTTAATGCAGAACCGTCTCCGAATGAACCCGACTGTGCTCACTATGTTTAATGTGCATGTATAGTTTTATTTGTATAGTCTTGCAATTCATTATTTTGAACATGGCCATATACACTTGTACATACCCAACGGGGCCCATACATACAACTACAGGAAATGACATGTTGCCACAATGGGTTTGTTTCTACAATTCCTGCCCAGCAACTAGGGATTTGAAACACTACACTGCATAGACAGCCTACATTGCATTGATAAGCAGCAATGCTGGATTAGATTTTGCACGCCGATAAATAACATACATTCCCCCTCTATATTCTAACATTGGACCAACAATGACAAATTGCAAGATTCCTGCCAAATGACCTTCAGAGGATTAGAGGAGGTGGGCGAAGCGTCTAGTGTTGCATAGGAGTGTGAAAATTAGATATTTCAGAGGAAAATTCATAAAATTATATATAGGGGTTTGGAATGTATATTTAGAGGTGTGGTCATTTCCAAACTATAAAAGGACTTAGCCGTTAGGTGCACTTCAGCAAATGAGCACCTTGGTAAGCACACTTTGGGCCTGATTCAGAACAGCTTGCTGCTTAGCAAGTGTCTTTACCCCATCCGCCAACCCCATCGAACGCCCGCCCCCACCTACCGCCAGTACCGCCCGCACCCCCCTCGGTAATATTCGAGGGTATGTGTCAGAGAACACATCCTATCGCATGTGGTCAAAGGGGAGAGAAGTAAATCGATGGTCGCCGACCATTAAATGATTTCTCTCTCCTTCGTAATAAAAGTCAGTCTATATTTACTTTTACTTACGTAGAAGTCCGCCGAAGAGGGGGCGGGTGCTGATGTCATGTGATCCAGCCGCCCACCCCCAGCAGGCATCGGCCCGCCTGTGTTCCCAGGGGATCGCCTAGCTTTTTCATGGGGTCGCCAATAAAACAATGGCCATTCCCCTGTCTGCCCCCTCCCCTATCCGTGCAAACGGTTCGGGGACTGTGCTAGACGCCAAAGGCGTTCGCGCAGCAGCCCTGCACATGCGTATAATTGCCCATACACATGCGCAGAGCCACGCCATCGGTCCCCGCCAGGGACCGATCCAACACAAATCACCCCCTTTGTCCAATGTACTAAAAAAAGGTTCAAACACACAAAAAGGAAATATATAGTAAAGGTAGTAACAATGTCTTCATCACTATCATAGTTAATGAAATCCATAAAACAAACATCAAATTAATATATTAATATTTTCTGAGAATAACTATAGGTTTAGGGAATAAATAACATGTTTGATCACTTTAATTTAAACAAATAATAAACTTTAAAAAAACAAAAAAAAACTTGAAAACACAACTAAACTTTTGTACTGTATATGACAAATTAGGTACATCTAATAAGACATATACAATACATTGGGGCTACATAAAGAATACTGTATTGTCTGTATTGGACTTTATCTACTAGGATAGCTTCTGCATTGTTTATTAGAATGCGCTCTGATTTAATAGGAATCACCAGAAACATTTTTGTATTGTACATCTGTCATTACAATGTTCTCTAAACTGTATAAAAGACTGTCCCCTGCAGTGTATATGCATGTCACAAGCATGCTTTCTTGTGTCATTAGAATGCTCACAGATAGTGGTAGATGCTCAATTAGTTCAGTAGCATTTCCCAGGTCATTAGAATGCTCTCTGAATTCATTAGAGTGTTTAAATTGCACAGAAGTCCCTGGAATGCACTAAGTATGTCACCAGAATGGTGTTTTATAAATGTGTCAATACAATGCTCTCTGGATTAAAGAGTCACTACACTAGTGTGTCCTCTGTATTGTACCTGTATTGTACTCTGTATCTATTGATAAGAATGATCTCTGCATTGTACAGAGGTCAGTATATATATTTCAATGGCTGTTTAAATCCAATCCCTTATTAGACAGACCTACTGTAGCTACAGTAATTTAGTTTTGTCAACACCCATTTTCCATTGCAGAGCATTTGGTTGAGTTTTGCCCACTTACTTGTATTTGCAAAACTGAATAAAAATGGCAACACTTCCCTGTGGTATTCACTAAGAGCAGAGGAAATTCAACAACAAAATGTATATAATATAAATATATGTGCAGGATACACATAATTACAATAAGTAGAGTACCAGTTAATTAGCCATATTTAATACAAAATTTTGCTTGGCAATTTTCACACCTATTTTGTCAAATTCCCTTGGCACTCAAAGGGTTAGTTCTAGTTTACACCTGTTTTTCTTGAAACTACTTGATACTATATTCTGTTCACTGTCGCTAACTCTTTTAATAGCATATTAATATATACAAAAATTAAAACCAAAGACAATGCTGACAAAAATGTATATAAAATGTATATGGATTATCAGAATTCTACAGTACTCTTATGCTGCTTTCAGACCGCAAAACTGGCTTTGACCAGGTATTTGAAAACGTTTCTAAAAACGGGTCTGCCAGCTAAAACCCCTTTCACGCCGCATGTCTTTAAACGGTATTTCAATGCAGTTTTTGTTCCTTCACAACACTGAACCCGTTTTTACCCATAGAAAACAGTGGATAAAAAAAAACAGGTCTGAAACAGGTAGGACCCTGCTTTATTACCGTTTAGAAATACCAGTTCAATAGAACCGGTAAATTCACTCTGCACCTTTCAAACTGCACAAATTACCATTTTAAAACGGTAAAAAACCCCGGCAGAATAACGGTTAAAAAGTGTGGTCTGAAAGGGGTATCAGGCAGCTTATATACAAAAAAGTAAACTTGAGTTACAGGCATAATGCATACCCAATCACACAATCTGGGGGTTATAAACCTATATTATTTAGGCCCTGTACACATGGGTGTTAAATTCAAGCCCACAATGCACTGTTAGTGCACATGAACAAGAACAGTGTGAGCAAATGGAACTGAGCACACACATTTGCTGTGCATCAAATAATTTTTGATCATCTATTAGTTATTTTATTTTAATTGCGCCATCAACATTTATGGCCATGCTTTGAATACTCTTGTTAAAACAAGACCAAGTTCAAAATACAAACAAAAAGGTTTAATCTTTACTTCAAGTTGTGAGTTGGTCATGTCAGGACTACTTTCCCATCCTTAAAGTACATTTTTACTGATATTTTAAGTAACTTTAGCCTTTTGATGTCTGTCCCTAAATTCTAAATTGGGGCAGATTCAAATACCACAGTGTTTATTCATTAAATTCAAAATGGTAAAATCTATGACATTTCTCTGCATTTTCCCAGTGTTACCCCATAGATTATGCGATAAGTGCTGGGAGTGGGACCTATATGTTTCCACAGATATTAAAGATAGTTTTGGCAAATAAATCTCACATTAAGTGCACCCTCTGGGGATTGCTTAAATCAGAGCAATTAGCCAAAGGATAAACCATGTGACTCACTGAATCTGCTCCTTTATGTACTGGTACAATGGTAGCACTTATCTTTCCCCAATAGTAAGATTGCATTGTACAGTATGGCACCAATGTCTTCTCCATCATACAGTATAACCCAGCTTTGACTCTAAGGAACTCACTTTTCTGTACAGTTTGAAAGGCTTCCAATCTAGGGGCCTTATTCTGATCGGTGCGGCCCGATCAGAATATGCGGCCGCGACCGTGCAGGCGAATCCCCGCCTTCCATACGGATCGCCACCTGCCGTCCGTACGCGGATATGTGGCGATCCGCATGAAATTGGACGGGGATACGCCTCCTCCGTCTTGGGAGCAGCCCCTGCATTCGATGGTCGCCGAACATCGAATGCAGGGCCGCACGCTCCACCAGGTCCCGCCACACAAGACCACACGGACACTTGTCCGTGTGAAATCATGTATGGGGGCGGGCAGCTGACATCCGGCGATGTCAGATGCCCGCCCCGTACCCACGCGTCACGGCCTCATTACCATGCATACGCCCCGCGTTTGCATGGGAACGCCCATGAAACGCGGGGCGTATGCATAGGGTAATGAGGCTAAGTAGCCCCTCACGACCCTCTACGCCCCTTGTGCGGCGTATAAAGAATCCGTGCGGCGAAATCGCCTGCACATGCGCAGAGTGACCTCTGCACATGCGCAGACGATCAACATCGGCGGTCCGTCCGCATGCGGGAATATCCGCACCGATCAGAATAAGGCCCTAGATCCTTGAAAAACAGAATCAAGACTTTCCTGTTTTTTTGGTTTCTGGATTGTATGGTAATAGTTTTAAGCGCCTTGTGTTCTATTGGAAAAAGAGCGCTATATAAATAACATTATTTGATATATTAATTTTGTTGCAGACCTCATGTCCACTTCATCAGGCTGTCTGAGGGCCATAAAACATATAGCTGTAGCAGGATATTTGAGGTATTTTACCTTTACTTTTTGACCCTTTGAGAATTCTACTTTACCAAGTAGTTTTCTCTTATTTCATTTTAAACACAGAACTTCATTAGTTACATATGGGAATTATTTTCTAGCCTCAAAGTTATATTTTTTATTTTCTGTATACTGTATGTTAATTATTAATAAAGTGTGTATCTATTATATATTCAATATGCTTGTTAATTTTAAATGACCTTGCAATTTAGTGGAGCCTATTTATGATCATTTGGAAAATGTGATTGCAGTCTAAGGGCAGGCAGGCGACTTTAACGGGGTATGGGTAAAAGCCGGACTCGGCCAAGACCCCGGACCACCGGACTGGACATCAAAATCTGCAGTCCGGAGCTTGTAGTGTCTGCTCCGGGGGTGTCCTGTCCGGGGGGGGGGGTCCTTTCCAGGGGGAGGGGGGGGGCTTCATCTGACAGCTGTCACCAGGGAGAGGAGGAGGGGGGGAATAAAGCCTCCCCGTATGGTTCGTGCATGTAGCAAAAACTGGAATGGTCCGGACCACACGGGGAGGCTGTAATCTCCCCTTCCCCATGTCCCTGGTGAAAGCTATCACAGGCATCCCTCTGGACAAGACACCCCCAGCACGGGACACCCCCGGACCGGACACTACAAGTTTCGGACTGCAGATTTTGAGGTCTGGTCTGGTGGTCCAGGGTCTTGTCCGGGTCCAGTGTTTACCTAGTCTCACTTTAACGCTATGCGCTGCCAAACAACTTCCTTTTGTGTATAAGAACTGGTGAGATTCCATAACAAGAGAGGACTTTCAAAATGAATGTGTCTACTACCAGCAATCAATCAAAGTTACACTTCCAATACAATCTTGTCATTTTGGAAGGTGAGCACGAATACTTGATGTAAGCTGTTATTAGGCAGTGTGCACTAGATATTTTTCTGTTATCTGTCCTTGAATCACTTAATGACATCTACAGACTGAAGAAACACCAGTAAAACTCTTCTTTATGGATCAGAACATGAGTTCCCATTTCTCCAGGGATCAACATGCTGTTTTGTCAGAATGCATGACACAAACAGATTGTAGACAGGTTTTGGATTTGATCTTTACATTGTGGAGCATAGAGGAATATATAACATGGTATGTACTGATCAACATTGGAAATGAAAGGAATTTAAACCAAACCACAAGCCTCCAAGATAAGAAGATTGGCTACTTTTCTTCAGGTTTAGTACTGTAGAATATATTGTGTATAAAACTTCCTTAAAAAAGCCCAGGACACACATTTTTAATCTACAGTTTAGTATCCTTCCCATCAGTCTGTTAATAAGCTAAAATTAGATTTAACAAGCTTTCATGACCTCCAAGGACTTGCACCACTTAACATAACATACAAATTTGGAACAAGCGTTACGTTCTTAGTCACACAGCAGAGAAAATGAAGATGCCAGTATGCAGCACCTCATAGATTATAGGTTTATGATTTATCATGGCCCTTGTTTCTTAAAGTGGATCGCTCATTTCAAGAAGCCATTTTGTAAATGGAGCCAATTCTCAACCTGTCACTTCACTAGAAAATGGTAACATCTCAGAGAGGTGAGACATAAAGGCCACATGGATGTCCCTTATTCATATTGAACTATAGGCTTCATAGAGTATTGGCTCATCCCTCAAAATGTCTGCTTCCTCTGTATGCAGGAGTCAGGTTTATTTTAAAAAGTTGAAAAGGAGCTTATATGAGTCTGCTAGCTCTACCTTTCACATTGAGCTGTACTGTGTCTTGGCTGTCCTCAATTCCATGCATGACTTCGCAGCGATAGATCCCTGAATCACTGGACAACAGGTTTGCAATTTCCAAACTGACATCAGTATCAATGAAAGGATAGTTTGGTAAAGAAATACGATCCTTGTAGGCATCATTCAGGCGGATTTTGCCATCAGTGGCTACCAGCAGAACAGTCTCACGTCCCTTGTTGTGCCTGCTCCACTTGATTCTGGGTGTTAAAGGTGCTGTTGAGGGAACCACAGTCACGTGTTCCAAAGCATTGATGAAGTAACAGGGGATGATAACTGAGTGTCCAAGCTGGACGTTCAGTGGAACCTCCGAGGGTATACTAACACTCAGTGAGTTAGCAGGGTCTGTAAATTAATTCAAAGAGAGAGCACAATTACACAGGGGGCTTACATGTGTCATTTATAGCAATAACATGTATACAATGATCATATTTTGGACTTTAACACAGATAATACAATTATTAAAATTAGTAAAGAAAGAATATATACACTGGTCTGTTAAAACAAGGCTATTCATTTTATTGCTGACTTAGGGGTTATTCAATGCCGGCCACTATTTCCGACAGGGGAATAGCGGCTGCCACCGATTCATTGCTGTTGTTTCTGACAGCATTGAAGAAGGAATCTGACAAAACAGATTCAACTTTAAAGCAAGTCAAATCTGTTTTGTCGGATACGCCCGTGGATTGTCAAATTAATTTCTGTGTTTCATCAATCCGCGGCTGTTTTCGCCAACACGACCACTTTCCGACACTCAGTAACCGGAGCATTGAATTTTGGTTGTCGAGTTTCTGTTGAGCTGGGAGAAAAAGGCCAAGGTTTCCAACTGTCTGGACATTTCCGACAGTTAGAATCCCTGATTAAATACCGCCCTTAGACATAAAGTTATAAATAAATTAGCATAAACACAACTTACTATAGAAAGCTAAAAACATGACAAACTTACAAAAATATGACAGAAAAGAATAACTTTGGGCAGCAGGGTTGATGTAGTGTTTGGCATTACTCCTTCACAGCCTAAAGGTCATGAGTATAATTCTAGACCAAGGCTTCTGACCCCATCTTTTAAAGCTAGTGTGAATGCCTGTCTGTGTGATATGCAGGGCTTAAAGTGGTCATGCAAAGGTGGTGGAACTCATTTATCTGTGCTACCTAATTATACCTCCCTCCCTTACCCCCATTCGACAGAGACAAGGCCAGTGGTAGGGTTTTTGGCATCCCCCTGCAAACTAGAATGCTTTTCTGTTAGAATTACTGCACAGGGCCAATGTGGAGGTTAAAATGTTCCACCTCACCATTAGAGGTGGTGGAACTCAGTTCCACCCCGTTCCCCCTCACTTTAACCCCTGGTGATATGGAATATAGACTGTTAGCTTCACTGGGAAGGGACAGGGCCGGATTTAGAGTCACATTGGCCTTGAAATGAAAATGTTGAAACTGAGAAAGGGAGGAGCTGCAGCCTGTACTGTGTGGGTGTGGTCAAATAAAATAAAAATTGCAGAATTTTATGGGGAAAATAGCAATTTCATTTGAATACTTATGATTTATGGCAGTGGTTCCCAAACTGTGTGCCGCAGCTCCCTGGGGTGCCTCGGGACACTTACAGGGGTGCGACGGGTTTGGTGGTCCAGGACCAATTCAAATTAATTATGAACAATTACTTATGGAAAAAAACAGTGCTGGTGGCTGCCAATCATAAAATGTGTGTACAATCAGAAGCAAATCCTGCCCTTTAACACATAACTGAAGCTAAGAATCACATATAATCCAAATCTACTTCATTTTATATATATTTTTGGGGGCCTAGGGATGCCACGGAAAAATTCTGATACTCTAGTGTGCCATGATTCGAAAAAGATTGGGAACCCCTGATTTATGGTCAACTGTGGGACCAGCTAGGCAGCTGGTCATCACGATGATGATGGGACTATTTGTATGTGGAGACCAGGAGTTGTAGCTCCATCCACCCCATTCTAAAAATCTAGCCCTGGGCAAGAACACATTTGAATGACTGAAATATTCTGTGTGTAACACTGCATAATACATGACTGTATGTATACACTACATAATGGTTAATTACTCATAAATGCAATAAATTCTGAGTGTAGAGGTGGGGAAGGCTTTTTTGAAAATCACTGGAAATGTATTCTTATAACCTACAATGATACAGCTTGGAAAGAACATATCATAAATTATGCTTACATTATACTCCAAGTACTTTTAAAAGTGATTTTTTATGAAAAAATAGGATGCATGTTGTTTACTTAATAAATACAGTAGAAGCCACCTTATGTCATCCAGAATATCTACTTGGTTAGTGTTTATTCTAGTACCCTGCTCCTTGTAAAATCCTTGTAGTATCTCCTTCCTGCCTGGGGTGTCGCTGTCTGCTGTGATACTTCTAGAACAGTCTACTTTGTATTTTAATGTTGAGATACAAACCAGACTGTTGCAAAAACACCCCAGCAGCGAGTGACACCCCAGGCAGGAAGGAGGAACTGCAAGGAGCAGGGTGCTAGAATGAAGACTACTTGGTATAGGGGCTAGTTAATGATTGCAGTGAGAGCATGTGCAGACTTGGACACCCTTCACACTCGGGGGTAAATGTACAGTATGAAGCAGTGATAAGAGAGAAGGTGATAAAGTGCCTGGTACTTTATCACCGGCCAATCAGCTCATGACTGTCCCTTTTTAAACCCAGCCTGTAACTTAACAGTCAGGAGCTGATTGGCCGGTGATAATGTACCAGGCACTTTATCACTTGTCCTCCCTTATCACTGCTTCGTACATATACCCCCTCGCTGAGCTAAAATATGCAAGGTAAAGCCCCATGCACACTAGATGAGATTTTAAAAGATATCATTCAGAGGGGCCCTTCAGAAGAATATCTTTTTTTTTTTAAAGTGTAGTGTGTATGCCCAATATAGTGGTACATTTAGGTAAATTTTGGCTATGTAGCCAACCACCTGCATGATGCATGAGGATTTTGGGTAGGTGATGTCTCTGAACTATATGATTAATTATATTATTCAGCATGTAAGTACTTTATCATTCACTGGAACTAATTGTAACGATATTGGCTGTGCTGTGGGGGGTCCTCTAGTGTGTACGGGGCTTAATCATGATAATTGCACATACTGAAAACTGTACTTAAACACATACATACATGCACTGCATAGATGGAATCTGATTGGTTGCTAATAGCATCATCCCATCTTTAATATAACTCATAGCTTAGTAAATAAACCCCACAGAGTAATGTGATAAGATGAAATGTCATGTATGGATTTTGTATGAAATCTTACCTGAAACCTCCACTGATATTGCTGCAGCGATGACCCGCAAACACACGAACACTAATAATAAAGTGGTCATAGTTTACCTGTCAAATAACAGAAAAAAATAGAATAGGTAAGAGATATTTGCTGAGGTCACAATAAACAAACATATGACAGAACATAAGGGGTTTGTACAAATACTGTACAGGAATACAACTGATACAATCAGACGTCAACCCCGGGAAAATAACTAAAATGGTTGAAAGACGCTCAGAGTGTATGCACTGAGCGTTTTTCATCCCAGCGATTTTCCCCATCATCTCTCACCATACATGCTTAGCTAAAATGCCCAGGGCCAGACGCACTAAATTTCTAAAGTGATAAAATGGAGAGTGATAAACAACCAACCAATCAGGTCCTGCCTGACAATTTACAAACACATTCTGCGTCATAGCAGTTAAGAGTTGATTGGCTGGTTGTTTATCACTCTCCATTTTATCACTTTTGAAGCTTTGTGCATCTTGCCCATAGTGTGTATGGACCTTAAGAAAAAAAATCAACAGTAAATGTTAACTTTATATTATGTTACATGAATTGAATGTGTCAAACCAAATATTATACAGTATAGTAGCCTCCAAACTGTTCCCTGAAAACTCACCTCTTCAGGCAAGCCTATAATATTGAAGTTCTACATGCATAACCCTCCGAGGCACTTATGTATTATATAGCTTCCCTTCTGGACTTGTAACTTGGTGGGACTGCTATGCTATTACTGGTGCCTGTCCTTGTGTTTGCCTCATATGTCCCTATAGATTGTAAGCTTGCAGCAGGGCTCTCCTCAGGGCCGGTGCAAGGCACCAGAGCGCCCCAGGCAAGTCGGGGTGGGGGCGCCCCGGTGTCTGCCGCCTGGGTACCTGTCCTGCGGCACTGTAAAGCTGGCGGCGGCAGCGGGGGGTCCCTGCAGTCAATAAGAAATAACGAGCGCTATCCACCGGGCTATGCGGAAGCGCTTCTGTTTTGGAAACACTGGCCGCACGGCGCACGCTGATTGGCTGAATCTCAGCCAATCAGCGTGCGGCCAGTGTTTCCAAAACAGAAGCGCTTCCGCATAGCCCGGCGGATAGCGCTCGTTATTTCTTATTGACTGCAGGGACCCCCCGCTGCCGCCGCCGCCAGCTTTTACGCACATTTACGCCGCAGGACAGGTACCCGGGCGGCAAGGGGAGAGCGAAATACCTCCCTCCAGTGGCCGGCGCCCTAGGCAAATACCTAGATTTGCCTAGTGGTGGCGCCGGCCCTGGCTCTCCTACCTCCAAATCTGTCTGTTGTTACCCAGTTTGTTTTATCACTGTCTACTATTGTAAAGCGCAACGGAATCTGCTGCGCTATATAAGAAGCTGTAAATAAATAAATAAATAAATACAGTATGTACATTAATTATATTTTATATAGGACGGGGTAGGCAATCTCTGGCCCTCCAGCTGCCATGCACTACACATCCCAGCATACCCTGCCACAGGTTTAGCATAACAGCAAAGAGCATAATGGGATAGTTTAATCTGGAGTGCCACAGATTGCCTACCCCTAATATAGGAGCTATATATTTAAATGTGTGTTATTTTTGCTTCCTGATGTATAAAGTTGGGAGAAAAAAAAAAAAGCATTGAAAAGGTTGGGTGAATAACTGAGATTAGGGGAGAATTCAATTGCTGGTAAATCACCGCTGCAATAGCTGCACTGTACTGGCAGCCAAATCGCGCTACAAAAGTTGTTACTGCCCCATAGGTTATTGAGCACTTCTGTGTGAATCTGACCTTTGGCCAGGTACATAGTACGAGATGAGCTGCCATTGCCAGTGGTTATATGCTGCAGCAATGGCAATCTACACCTTTCCGCAACAACAGAATTCCCCCCTAGTTGTCTGTCCTTGGGTTTACATAGTAACAAAATGCAAAAATGCAAATATGTAATAAACAACAGCAACTAAGGGGGAAATTTACTAAAGGAAATTTGTAAAAATATAGGTGTATTTGTATCCAGAAATACACTTATTTTTGACATTTACAATCCCGAAAATACGGCAATTCGTATTCGTATTGATAGCACATCAATACGAATACGAATTGCCGTATTTTCGGGATAGTAAATGTCAAAAATAAGTGTATTTCTGGATACAAATACACCTATATTTTTACAAATTTCCTTTAGTAAATTTCCCCTTAAATAACAATTAGCTGTGCTCATTCTATTCCAAGTTAGGCAATGAAAGCAAATGTCAGTTTATTAATAAATAAACCCTGATCTCCTCTAAAGGATAATGGGTGTAAAATGGTTATACATCTTTTGTATGGGATTCGCATGTTACTTCGCATTGCTTGGCTCTTGTAGCACTGTTATTATAACCTGGTTTGCGGTTTGCTGTGTTTCCATATATTCTGTAGGATTACGTTACATAGTTGGGTCTAAGTGAAACTGACAGATACTGGATATTACACTGGAGTATAGTAAAATCCAGTCAATTATTTTACTTTATAATCCCAGCCTGCATTGCTCTGTTTAAAAGAAAAACCCACAGAACCTCACACAGACTGAGAACTGTATGTAGCAGAAAAGAGTCAGGACTGTTATAAACCACTTGCATTTCTTCTTTTTTTAAAGTATAATGATTACATTTGCAGAGCAGAATTTTTGTTCATGTATTTGCCTGTTCTCAGCATCTTTTACCTAAGAAAAGGGGGCCACAGAAATTGCCCAACACATCTCTATCACAATGAAACAACCTAAAGAAGCCACTCTTTCCAAAACCTAAGGTGTGTACACATGTTGCAATATAAAAGCAATTTTTGCTTATTATCGCTCAGCGAACATATCGCACCGTGCACCATTTCCCCCTGGTAACCTTTCAGTTTTGACTGGCAAGTTACCACTGAAAAGTCAAGGGGCTGTATTCAATGTGGCCAGCTGCTCACCCTATTCTACGTTCCGGGGGAATCCTCGCTGTCAGAGAACGGAGAGGATTCCCCCAAACAGCGAGGCTCGCAGCTAATGCAGGGAGCCCGCTGCATTTAGCCACGAGTCTCGCTGTTTTAGCGGCTGCACATGCCGTTTCCCTCTCGCTACAAAAACCTAGCAAGGTGGAAATGGCGTGTGCAGGGGGGTCAGTTGAATACTGACCCTGCAAGCTGTGACAGCAAGGATTCAGCACTGCCCGCTGTCACAGCTCGCAAAAATCATTGAATACACCCCAAAACCGTGCTCCTGCGACTAGAAACCATTAAGGGCTGGCTGTGGGAGCACGCTTGTTGTGATTTATCACTCTGTACACACAAAAAACATGGGCGATATGGTCCCTCAATATAGTCCCCTGAATATTCCTGAATCACAAAATGCTAATATAACCGAAGACTACTGTGAGTCCTGCTGTACTCCTCGTCAATATGCTGGCCTAGCCTGCTGTGAAACGAGGGATTTCTTAATTAACCTACAAGTTTGAATATGTCTTCAGCTCAAGATGTGCTATAACTATGCTTCAATTATAGTATTATATTAAACACATGTTCGCAAGTCATCTTTGAAGAATAATGTAGAAGAGCAAATTATTTCCTCATATATACTTTTCCAAATGAGAGGGGAACTTACAACAGCATTCCACTTGTACAAAGCATCTACCTATTACACAGTGTTTGAAAGCAATATCTGAATGTCCTGCATTCAGAAGTTCTAAAACACAACTCAGGTTTTCACATGCGTATTTAGGATTGAGATACAAGGTGAAATTTAATAGGACGAGAGATTCAGAAAGCGAGAGATTTGGTGAGAAATATCCACATTTTTTAATAAAGCGGCAATTATTTACCAGTATGATTTTGCAGTGTAAATGATTGCCGCTTTAAAAGAAACTGGAGATCTCTCACCAAATCTCTCACTTTCTGAATCTCTCGTCCTATTAAATCTCACCCATTATGTTTACACTCAGCATTACAGTGCTGCGATTATAGCAAATACGTATTTGTGATCCAGCATGTCTTTCTGTGTACCATTATTATTATTACATTTTATAAATAAGCCGCCACAAATGGTTTGCAGCGCCATACATATGGTACACATTAGAACAATACAGGGTACACATAAATTAACATCACAGTAACTGAAAACAGAGTGTGTGTAACAATTAGCACCACAATTCTCATGCACAATACAGCTGAGTTGTCTGCGTACTGCTACAAGGGGCGGGTTGCCGTTAGAAGAGATGAACGATTATAAGTAAGAAGATATGTGGGTATACACTGTCGCCGAGTAGAAGAGCTGTATTTGAAGTGCAAGAGAAGAAGGTTATGAGAACAGAAGGGAAGAGGGCCCTGTTCCAAGGAGCTTACAATCTACAGGTGACATGAGGTGCAAGCAAGGTGGCCTGATGGCAGGAACTACCATTATCTCACTGCCTTATAGTTTATTGTTATTTGTCATTCCTGTGTGTTGCACAACAAATGACAGTGTGCAAAGGATGCAATGGTTTCCCTTCATCCCCAGGACAAACAATATAGTGCGTCTACAATGAACAACCCTTTAAACAACTGAACAATAATATATCTTGTGTTGTTTGGTCATTAATGATATATCAGGTATATATGTAAGTAGAGTGTACACTAGACAATTTTTGGGAGTGCGCAATAGTGCGTGTGCTGTACACAGGCAATTGTACATATCACAGAACACGGGCAATTGTACATATCACAGAACACGGGCAATTACACATAGCACAGAACACAGGCAATTCTACATATCAAAGAACACGGGCAATTCTACATATCACAGAACACGGGCAATTCTACATATCACAGAACACGGGCAAATCTATATATCACAGAACACAGGCATTTCTACATATCACAATGTCAGAAAAATGTAAGCTCCACATATCACAGAAGACTGACAGTTCTACATACATTATCACAAACACTGACAGTTCTACATACATTATCACAGAACACTGACAGTTCTACATACATTATCACAAACACTGACAGTTCTACATACATTATCACAGAACACTGACAGTTCTACAAACAGAATCAGAGAACATCGGCAGTTCTATATACAGTATCACAGAACACTGTTATTTCTACATACAGTATCACAGAACACTGACAGTTCTACATACATAAAGATCCCAACATCTTATGTGTACCTTTAGCATGTCATATATATATACATTCTTAACTTAACATAACTAAACCTGAAATAAAGACTCAGAGGCGTAGGTTTGGCAGAAATTGTTAACTGATTTATTTGTAGCAACTTTTAATCTAATTTGATTATTTAAATTAATTTGTCTAATTATTAATGGTGGCCAGAAAGAACGGCTACTAATGTAACTCCACCCCAACTCTAACGTAACTGGCCTAAATCAAAAACAGGCGGTCTCCAACTCTACCTAACACATCGAATACCCACCCAGCTGGGTGGGGTCGCTGTCCCCGAACGGGTGATACAGCGAAAGGCCTAAGCCAATGAGAGGTGAGTGCACCTCAAACAAGCCATTAAAACATCAACATAAACACCTAGTGTGATCTAATTGATCAAATCAGCCGTTCTTTCCCGCCAAAGTGGGGGATTTATACTGAAATACCCCCGCCCCACCACCAACTAGACAACGGAATCTATAACACCAAGCAGACCCTCCAGGAACATAAACAGACCCTCACTCACTAAGTGGACCCCATCAGGCTGGAAAAGATGCTGGCAACTAAATCTGATCCTATCGTGAGAGACAACAGCCCCCCCAGTAGCCAGCACCCAACGAGCAACGGCCGCATTAAGCTTCTTTCTAGCTTCATCAATCACTCTGGGGTCTCTAGCTCCCCTCCAAGTAAGCCTACAGAACACTGTCATTTCTAAAAACAGAATCACAGGACGCTGACAGTTCTACATACAGTATCACAGAACACTGTCATTTCTACATACAGTATCATAGAACACTGACAGTTCTACATACAGTATCACAGAACACTGTCATTTCTACATACAGTATCATAGAACACTGACAGTTCTACATACAGTATCACAGAATACTGTCAGTTCCACAAACAGAATAACAAAACACCGTCAGTTCTACATACAATATCACAGAACACTGTCATTTTTAAAAACAGAATCACAGGACACTGACAGTTCTACATACAGTATCATAGAACACTGACAGTTCTACAAACAGAATCACAGAACACCATCAGTTCTACATACAGTAATACAGAACACTACATATCACAAGTTTTACATATCATCAGTATTACAGAACATCGGCAGTTCTACTATTAGTATCACAGAACACAGGCAGTTGTACATATACAGTTGTGCTCATAAGTTTACGTACCCTAGAAGAATTTGTGATTTTCTGGCCATTTGTCAGAGAATATGAATGATAACTCACAAACTTTTCTTTCACTCATGGTTAGTGGTTGGGTGAAGCCATTTATTGTCAAACAACTGTGTTTACTCTTTTTAAATCATAATGACAACAGAAACTACCCAAATGACCCTGATCAAAAGTTTACATATACTGGAGATTTTGGCCTGATAACATGCACACAAGTTTACACAAACCGGTTTGAATGGCTACTAAAGGTAACCATTCTCACCTGTGATCTGTCTGTTTGCTTGTAATCAGTGTGTGTGTATAAAAGGTCAGTGAGTTTCTAGTCTCCTGAAAGACCCTTGCATCTTTCATCCAGTGCTGCACTGATGGGTCTGGATTCTGAGTCATGGGGAAAGCAAAATCATTGTCAAAGGATCTGCAGGAAAAGGTAATTGAACTGTATAAAGCAGGAAAGGGATATAAAAAGATATCCAAGCAAATGACAATGCCAATCAGAAGTGTTGAAACTCTAATTAAGAAGTGGAAAATTAGGGATTCTGTGGAATCCAAATCAAAAATTTCAGCCACAACTGCCAGGAAAATTGTTCCGGATGCAAAGAAAAATCCACAAACAACTTCAGCTGAAATACAGGACTCTCTGAAAAAAAGTGGTGTGGTTGTTTCAAGATGCACAATAAGGAGGCATTTGAAGAAAAATGGTCTGCATGGTCGAGTTGCCAGAAGAAAGCCATTACTATGCAAATGCCACAAAGCATCCCGCTAACAATACTCCAAACAGCACAAAGACAAGCCTCAAAACTTCTGGAGCAAAGTAATTTGGAGTGATGAGACCAAAATTTAACTTTTTGTCCACAACCATAAAAGTTAGATTTGGAGAGGAGTCAACATGGCCTATGATGAAAGGTATACCATTCCTACTGTGAAACACAGAGGTGGATCACTGATGTTTTGGGGATGTGTGAGCTACAAAGGCACTGGAAACTTGGTCAAAACTGATGGCATGATGAATGCAGCATGTTACCAGAAAATACTGGAGGAAAATTTGCACTCATCAGCCCGGAATGGGACTTATGGGGCGTACCAACATGACAATGATCCAAAACACAAGGCCAAGTCGACCTGTCATTGACTACAGCAGAATAAAGTGAAAGTTCTGGAGTGGCCATCTCAGTTTCTTGACCTCAATATCATTGAGCCACTCCGGGGAGATCTCAAACGTGCAGTTCATGCAAGACAGCCCAAGAATATACAGGAACTGGGAGTTTTTTGCCAAGAAGAATGGGCAGCTTTAACATCTGAGAAAATAAATAGCCTCATCCACAACTAGCACAAAAGACTTCAAGCTGTCATTGAGGTTAAAGGGGGCAATACACAGTATTAAGAACGGGGGTATGTAAACTTTTGATCAGGGTCATTTGGGTAGTTTCTGTTGTCATTATTATTTAAAAAGAGTAAACGCAGTTGTTTGACAATAAATGGCTTCACCCAACCACTAACCATGAGTGAAAGAAAAGTTTATGAGTTATCATTCATATTCTCTGGCAAATGGCCAGAAAATCACAAATTCTGGGTGTGTAAATGTATGAGCACAACTGTAAAACAAGACACCAGGAGTTGTACAGGTTAGAGCTGGGGTAGCCAACCCTAGTCCTCGAGAGCTACCAACAGTGCATGTTTTGCAGGTCTCCTCACAAAATCACATGTGAGCTAATTAGCTCCATCTGTGTATCTTTTAAAATGTGTCAGTGATTAATGAGTGCAGCTGTGCAGCAGCTAGGTTGTCTGGAAAATGTGAACTGTTGGTAGCTCTCGAGGGCTAGGGTTGGCTACCACTGGGTTAGAGAATGCCTGCATTTCTACGTACAGTATCACAGAACACCAGAACACAGAACATTTATACATCTA
Source organism: Crinia signifera (assembly GCF_055691185.1). Classification (NCBI taxonomy): domain Eukaryota; kingdom Metazoa; phylum Chordata; class Amphibia; order Anura; family Myobatrachidae; genus Crinia; species Crinia signifera. The sequence continues at coordinate 244,161,682 of NC_139220.1, forward strand.
CAAGTCTTATGGAGCATAAAAGATATTAGATGATTATTTCATATAAATTAGGTAATATCAATATGAACCTTGATTTATTATCTCTGTAGTGATTAAAATAATGTATCTTAGGGGTTTATTCTAGTTCATTCTTTCTGACAAAATCCTTCTTAGATGGACAAAACCATGTGCACTGCAGGGGGGCAGATGTAACATGTGCAGAGAGAATTAGATTTGGGTGAGTTATTTTGTTTCTGTGCAGGGAAAATACTGACTGCATGATTTTACACTTCAATATAGATCTCACTTTGAAGAAAAACCCCACCCAAATCGAATTCTCTCTGCACAAGTTACATCTGCCCCACCCGCAGTGCACATGGTTTTGTCCATCTAAGAAGGATTTTGTCAGAAAGAATGGACTAGAATAACCCCCTTAATGTTTAATCTTGGATTACTGTGTATCATACTGTCTCCCATCCAAATTACCCTTTAAGAAACATGGTTTTCATAAATTACTAAATACTAAAACTCGTAAATTAATGTTTTCTAAATTGCCGTTAATTGAAATTTTGTTTATAAATATCTTTAAACAACAAAAAATGTAAAAGAAAAGCAGAGCATTTTTGTTGATCAACAATCTATCAAATTTCCCCATGTACGACTACGAACCCCCTCTTCCCTCTCCTTCTATGTGCTGGCTGCCAATTAGATGTTTTAGAACAAGGATCAAAGGATCAAACTAGCACCAAAGGTGAAAGGTACATCACTTAATTCAAAAGAGTATTCTCATCATGTCACAAGTTACCTATGTACAGTTGGTGCTATTTCCACCCCTAACCACCTATTCTAAAGAGCTTGAACTCTACTTGGATTTAAAGTCACAGACCTTTCAAATGTCATATAAACAGTCTGTAATCTTCCAAGCAGCAGTTGCCTGACAACTCCTGATTAATGATTTAACAAATACAAAATTGTGCAAATTTGTGGTTGTGTACAGCGGGGTCTGTTTTCAGATTACAGCAAATTCAGTTTAATGATTTAACCCAGTGGTAGCCAACTCCAGTCCTTGAGAGCTACCAACAGTTCACGTTTTCCAGCTCACCTCGCAGGTACACAGGTGCACTCATTACTGACTGACACATTTTAATAGATCCATAGGTGGAGCCGAATACTTCACTTGTGATTCTGTGAGGAGACCTGGAAAAGTTAACTGTTCGTAGCTCTCGAGGACTGGAGTAGGCTACCCCTGATTTAACCAATATGCTTTGTGCAAATGTATGGTTGCGGTTGAGCAGGGTCTGTTGTCAAATTAAAGCAAACCTGTGGTTCTTCTGCACCCTCGTACTGTACAAATTTTGGACTTATCTGTAATATCCATCCTAATTTATAACGATTATTAATTAATACTGTCTAAGTTCTGTAATGCTTGTTAAGGGCCCCATACACCTCAACGATATGCCTGACCCTGAAGTTGGATGGAATTTCACTTGAACTCCCCCTCGAGCTTCCCGGGAGTGATTCTATACGATATTGTACTTTGGTGTAATTTTTGCATAAGATATACAGTATCTCATACGATTGATCAAGCCAGGATAAATGTCATGAGATATATCTTATGGTATACAATTGTACCATAAGATATATCTGATGGGCAGGATTGGGGGGCTAGAGGGACTGGAAACATCAGTCAAACTCCCTGCGATATATCACATACAATATATCGCATACACAAAAAGCACCCCTTTTACCATACGATTCCATCCGAATCCGATAAATCGCTGGTGGAGTACAACCAATCAAGGGGCTCCTATACGACACTCACGGGACCGTGCGTCGGATCGGATGTAAAACACATACGATGTGACACTTTGCAGATGATATAGCTAGTGTATGGGGCCCTTTAGGTTGAATTAACTGAAGCACTATAAATAGATTAAGCTCTGTTACTTTAACTCTTGTACTTTATTATGTTTCCATATATATATATATATATATATATATATATATATATATATAAATGTATTATACATTATGAGCCTGATTCCGATACTTATGTTGGTTGAAGTGGGTCAGTGTTTTGTTACGAAGCATACATCTAAGTTTTGACTCACATGTGACCCGATTGTCTACACACAGAGTTGTAGTACTGGTGATCCAGAATTAGAAATGTATTGGCCGTTCCAGGGTGGTGATTAGGACAAATCTATGCATTATTTTTATTGTGTGACATAGTTTTTTATTTGTATTGTTTAGTTGGACTTACAAACAGAAAATAAATAAATCCAATATGCATATATAACCAGTTGAAATATATATGGGGCTGGGCTCCACAGATCTCATTGAAATAACAAGAGAGAACTAAATGTTATACGCCTTTTGCCCATGTTCAGGGATCGACCTCGGGTTGATTGAAGAGGAAAAAACAAAACAAAACAAAAAAACAAGGAAGGTGACTAAGCGCAGATTTGTTGATATATTCAATTTGCTGCTGTTTTTACAAAGGGATACCCAACCCTTTGGAAAAACAACCTGCAAGGAAAAACTAAGTAAAAACAGAGCGTACTGTACTTGCTGACATTTCATGTCTCTTCTACGGGAGAAGCCCAGAGAGGAGACTTTCAGCTGCACTCAGGAGGGTGGGGACGGTGCTTTGCATCATCAAGCCCCGCTGAATTGCAGAAAATAATGCGATCCGAGGGTGTACGTGGAAGGGGCGGGACTACAGTGATATAAATATCATAATTTTAACCACGCCCCCTCCACCTATACCCGTGAATGCCGGTATTTGAAAGCAAAGTAAGAAGATGCGGGGGAGAATGTGAGGGAAACAGGGAAACCTGGGAGGTTTGCCCACCCTTGCAGGGCCTGGTTTTCGTGAGCCTCAGCTGTAAAGTATTATTACCATAATCAGCTGGTCTCAAATATAAGATGAAATAAAAAATAAAGTAAAACAGCCATATCATTTGCATGGAATTAGTCAAGTACAGTATCTGTGTATTAGAGTTGCAGGTAATAAGCCATTAGTACAATGGATGCAACAATGTTTCCATGCCAGCTTTTGATGTATTATCCACAGACTTTGTAGCAAAGAATCAATTGGTTAGCAATGCTGTCTCAGCATCAAATTATTAGCAAGCAATAAAGGCTGGTTAGAGCGCCGTGCCCACACACGAAGCCCTCGCACATGAACAGCTGCCCCCTGGCTCTGCAGCCTTGCTGCAGTGCCAAACGCAGGCCAGACATGTTCCGGGTCACAATGGCTGCATGTGTCATCACACAGCTATTGCGGCCCTCCCCCCTAGTGGTCAGGATACACCTGACTGCTCCCACAAAATGCTGCATCCTGTCCCCGCAATGCCGCATCTTTGCCCCATTGCTGCCCCTGGCCAACACTGAAATTACTACCTCCTGTGATTATAGTTTCAGGTCTGGCACATGCATGCGCAGATCTGTCAGATCTGCTTTAGGGTCCGAATAAGACCCATCATACAGTCAGGTTTCCCCTCATGAAATACTGGTAAAAATGCAGTGCCAGGAAAGCGGCATCAGGAGCGTCAGCAGAAGCAGCATTGTGAAACCACTCCTGACAACAGGCAGGTAGCGGCAATAGAAAGAGCCATTACGACATGAGACATGCTGCATAATGTTGTGTCAGGGGCATAACTGTGTGTGGCATAATTTGGTGCAAGGAGCATTATTGTGGGGCATTATATGATAATATGGTGCAATGTTCATTACAGTGTGGTCCATAATATGTGGGCACTATTGTGTTGCAGTCTTTTCCTACATGACCACACCTATTATAGCAAGACCACACTACCTTGCTATGAGGTCATTCTTCTTTTTGGCACACACACACAAATATATTATTTTTACATTAGCTGAGTGGGCGCAGATCAGAGACACCATAGAGGTGTCTCAGATCTGCATGTGCTGAAGAAATCATTTCATGGTCACCGACCATTGAATGATTTCTCCCCCGCACCCAAGGCTGTGAATGGATGACTATGCAAATCATCCATTTACATGTCTGCGGGGGTTCGGGGGGGGCAGTGTCTTTCGAGTCAGGAATAAGGACCACTTTGTATACTTGAAAGTGAGAGCATACTTACCTTATTTTTACATGCGCCCCCTGAGATATCCTAGAGGGAACGTCCAGGAAGATTGTACAAGGGCACAGTACTCTGAATAACCTCAATTCTGCCACGCCCCCCCAGAGGTATGTGCAACGGGAGATGGGGCCACAAGACCTGATCCATAACAAAACACTTTGTTGCATGTCCATGGATGTGGGCAGCAGTTGGGAGATTGGTCTACACTTTAAGGAGTCTTACAGAGTAAGCATGTTCAGACAGTATGTGAGGATAAGCACTTTCACATCACAACAACTTATATTTAACATAATTCCCCAATCACTTGCCAATAGTTTGAGTTTCATAGATAGAAAAAGGTACCAAATAGCTAAAGTGAAGTATTAAGCTGCTTCCTATATATACAAGCGGAACTGTCACCTCTCGAAAGTGATCAATAAGATCAGTTAGCTGCTGACTGTTGGGTGAGTGGTTCTCAGCTGCATATGCTACAATGCAAACCTTCAGAGAGTATAAAATCCTTTAATAATGCCTATTAGTCCAGCCTGTATAAATATTGGGCAATGTGTTTCTCCAAACAGACAATGATTTTGCCTATGGAAGGTATAAGTAATTCTGTATAAATGTGCAAATGTCTATTGGCTGGATGCAATGCAGTGCAAGTCCGGCCATGCAGGAAAGGGGCAATCATTTAAAAGGCAAAACCATGCCCTGTAAATGATTGCCTCTTAAAAAAACTCAGGGTTCGTCTTCCAACATCCTACATGGCCACTGGAATTGCACTGAATTACATCCGGCACTTGGTTGGAAATCGTGGCTCATGAAATAAATATAGAGGCCCTCCCCTAGGTGTGTGGATCCCCATGATAGATGTGCCACTGCTCCTTAAAAGCTAATGCCCCTCAGTGAGTAACTCTGCACAGAAACAGAGACCATTACCCAATGCAAAATGTAGTCCTGATACCAGAAGCTATGATACTTATAATTCTAGTTTTATCCCTTTGGATCGCCTGTACGAGGCAATAATAAAGACACACACTACAGTTTGACCGCTATAATCAAAACCTAGAAAGTCTGTAAAACTGCTTTTTTAAAGAAGCGTCATAAAGAAACTTTACATGGAAATATGGGAAAGAAAAAGCATTTGATATTTTTTTCAGCTGAAAAGCAAAGAAAATTGTGCTCTGTGTGTTCCAGACCAAATTTGTGAAAGAGAAGCACTGTGTATATTTGATCTTGGCGTCCTGTACGCCAGAATGACTTTAGCTGGAGTCCCCGTACAATGCAGCCTTTTGAAATTCGCTCAGGATGAGACGTGGCAACATTGGCTAAATCAATGATTACCAGCCGGCTCTTTGAATTCCACTTTTCTGTTGACTTTTAGTAGAACATCACACAATAATAGAAACATATTTGTACTCTTGTATTACACTGTGTGTTTATAAATATCCATGCATTTCTGCCATGTAACAATGGAGACATAAAAGATCCTTTGAAATCGCGGAAAAAATACTTGTAAGAATACAAATGTACCTGCAACTATATCATTTCCATGGATACAGGAAATGATGTGTTTCCATGGTGACATGTAAATGTATAGTGGATGGACGATAATTCTGTTAAACAAAGGCTGATATAAATACATATTTGAAATATTTGGATACTATCAGCACTACCTAATTTTCACATTCCAATCTATGTATAGTTCTCCTAGTGCACAAATTAGACCTGTAAAATGTAATGCTGGGTATACACTAGAAAGATATAACATTTGTTCTTGTGATAAACAATACTGTATATCTATAGTCTGACATCGTTCACAGACTCAGCAAAAGAAATCAAGTCTACTCAGTCTGTCCTATATTGAATGAGATCAAGAGTGTTGTCTATGATATCAGGAGTATAAGGGGTGGCGCTGCAAGTTTTAAGGAGCCATTCATGGAAAAATGCACAATATTTCTTGGCAATAGTTAAGACATATTTGAATGTTTAGAATGCACTACAATAAATGATTTATGTTTGTGTAAGAAAGATCCTTACCATAATTGGTACATATATACGCATAATTAACCAACGATGTTAGATATACTGGGGGAAGGGAATTCAATTAGCCGTGGTAATTTACTGCAAGCTAATTGTTCCACCTGGGCTATGACAGATTATGTCAGCAGAGTAGAAATCCATCAACCCAATAATCTCTGATGATACCTATTTACATTGATAGGTTATTCAAGGGGAGGTAACAATGTGATCTCATTGTACAGTATCTGTTTGCAATCTTTAAAAGATTTAAAAAAAACCATAATGGTTAGATGTTTCCACTGCAAAGTAATTGCTGCTAGAACACCATACGTCCCAACTTGTAAAAGTGCGGCAGTGGCACGAAGGGGTGAGGCCTCACTTTTTGCTTGTTTTCTACCCTACTAGCAGACTTGAAAAAAACGTAGACAAAACCAGCAGAGCAATGACATAAGAAAGTGGTGATAGAAGCTCAGTCTTGTTTGGAAAATATAGAGATGGTAAGGGGACAGATGTGTATTACATGATAGGTGTGTAATAGGAAGTGGTGGTATTATGGAAGAATAGAAACATCACACATCACTATTTTTTGAGCACTTCTCCTTTAAGGACTTTAAAACACGATTGAGGTTGTGCAGTGATGTCATAATGGTGACTGCCTACTGTATACCAATGCTTTCCTGTTGCTGCCACCTACCCAGGACATGGACACAATATAATCATTGCTGCCATTACCATCCTCCAGATATGTCTTCTGCAACCTGATGTTTCCTCCTATATATAACTAGCCTTCTTGGGGAGAGATCCCTATGGGAGGTAAGTATCTTGTCATGAGGTGCCTCATTTGGATGTGCCTGCAGACTTGGAGCTTGACTACCCTAAAAAAAAAAAATGACCTTGAACTTGTTTACTACTATTGGAGGTTCTAGCAGAAAATCGCAGCTATGGCGAAATCGTCACCATTTGGGAATATACGGAGCTTCTCAAAAGGGGGTGAGCATCCTCTTTAAAAAATGTTGCAGCTTTGTGAGAAATGTGAAATGGGTAATATCAGGAGACAAGGACAGGAGTAATATTAATGACGTCAGTCAATGGGCCTTATTTTGGTTCATTCTTTCTGACAAAATCCTTCTTAGATGGGCAAAACCATGTGCACTGCAGGTGGGGTAGATGTTACTTGTGCAGAGAGAGTTAGATTTGGGTGGGGTTTTACTTCAAAGTGAGATCTATATTGCAGTGTAAAAATAAAGCAGTCAGTATTTTCCCTGCACAGAAACAAAATTACTCACCCAAATCTAATTCTCTCTGCACAGGTTACATCTGCCGCCCCTGCAGTGCACATGGTTTTGTCCATCTAAGAAGGATTTTGTCAGAAAGAATGAACCAAAATAAGGCCCAATGTTATCTTTTAGGGTATAACGTATATTTCAATCTGCAATGTTTATACAGTATTTTATTAAGTTTGTTAATGTAACTCTGCATAGCCACCTAATGCCCAGAGGGATGCGTAGTCCTTCAGCCACGGGTCCCCAGAGGTTTCCCCCACAGGGTTTTTTTCCTCTCCTGAGTGCTGAAGGATGACTCTTTATGAGTCAGGAGGCTACCACCAGCTTGACCCTTCTATAGGACAGGGTTGAAAGAGCCGCCGGCCAGCCTTGGTCAATCATTTTCTAATGTATAATGCAGAGTAAAGAAGTTTGATTATACCTTGAAATTTTTCATATTTAATAAATTTCTTTTAAAATGGATTTCTTGATTGTGTCTTTGTTATATAAATGTTTACTCTCAGAAGGTGACGAGGCTGTCAGGTCTAGGCTGGCCAATGAGACCAGAATGGATTATGGGAAATAATAAAGTAGCTGTGGAGCCAAGGAGCTATGCTATATACACTATAGAGCATGGGGAAAGGCGTACAGTTTGATGGTAATAAAAATGAGGATGTTAAAGGAAAAATGATAACAATTGATGGAGGCTGCCGATAGGTGGTCAAGAATTAGGTAGAGAAACATTTTATTTGTATGTAATTAAGAAATACATGAAAGGTAATAATAATTACCTTATAACTGGGTGATAAACGCTAAAGTATATCTGCTGCAACATTATCAAGAAGAGGATCCAGTGACATTTTGCACATGAAGAAAGACAAAGAAGAGAGATAAAACTAAAAATGACAATGAAGAAAGAAACCAAAGGACCAGCGAACACTAGCGGTGGGGTCCAGCAGCGGGAGTGGAGGGGGGAGGGGGCGGCATTGCAGCAGCCCCCCTTCTCCACAAAGGTAAGAGCCGCCACTGCTGCTGGGTGTTGTTTCATTAGTCAATGACTAGACAGCCTTATTATTACACACTGCATTATTTGTAGTTTCTCCATTTACTGTATTACAAACTTTCTTTTCTCTCAATATCTAAGTAACATCACCCCTGACTTAAGGGAAAGGGGTACATTTACTAAAGCTTCTAAAAATGAAAAGAATATATCAACCAATCAGATTCTGTCTATCATTTTCTAGGGTACAATGGAGAAATCATAAACAGAATCTGATTGGATGCTATGGGAAATATCACCTCTGATAATTTTTAGAAGCTTTAGTAATACCCCTTTTACACCAAAACGCCGGGTCGCACCAGACTTTTTTAGACCCAGGTTCAAGCCGGGTGCGACTCGGCGTTTAGTGCAATTTACACCGGGTGGACAGCCCGGCCCGCATCCCCCCCCCCTCCCCTCCCGGTGCTTGGAGATGACAGGATGAAGTCATCTCCAAGCGCCAATCACCGCCGCTGCCGGACCGGAACGCTGCAGGGGGCAGCCCAGCACTAAGGTAAGCTGCTGGACTGCCCCCAGTCACTGCGCGCACCCCCCCCCCCGCCGTTGTACAGGAGGTGAATGGATGCCGCACACAGGCATCCGTTCACCTCCCTCCCCCGCCGCCGCTGCTGTCTGCAGGGTATAGCAGACAGCAGCGCCGGCTGTCAGTGTCAGGCTGACAACCCGTCCAACCTGCGGACGCTGCGGTCCGCAGGTTGGACGTTCCCCATTCATGTAAATGGGAGCCGGGTCATCCGACCCGGCGTTCCCATTTACACCGCCCTCTACCCAGGTCCTAGCCGTGTTCTACCCAGGTCAGGACCTGGGTAGAAGTCCCTTGTAAAGGGACACGGCGTTAGGGATTTACACCGCCGAAGATCCGGGTCTGAGCCGCCGCTGACCCGGATTTTTCGGCGGTGTAAAGGGGTATAAATGTGCCACTAAGTATAGATACTATGGGGGAAATGTAATAGGGTGAGATAATCAGAAAGTGAGAGATTTGGTAAGAAATCTCCAGTTTTTTTTAAAGCGGCAATCATTTACACTGCAAAACCAGTTTGATTTGGAAGTGAAAATGATTGGCGCTTTAAAACAAATCTGGATATTTCGTTGTTGAAAGATCAATGGGCCCATTGTCTGGATTACAAAGTGCACGACAAGCATTAATGTACAAATCAATAGTCCAGATGCCTTTAAATGATGATAGTAAAATAAACACTGCATTTTAAGTGCTATATACAGAATATGACTGGAGTTTATAAGGAAAGAAATAAGAGAAACCGGATATTATAGAAGAGGAAATGCCACTCAGAGGCCATGATAGGAGAGTGTCCCACAGGAAGGCAGAGGGACTTGTTAGGAGGTGCTACTATGAGAGGGCAGTGGACATGTAGTATAACATTTCACATCATGGGTCAAAAGCCATAGCAATTGGGAATTCCATCATGGTTATTACAGGCACAGAGTGTAGGATGAATACACACAGCCCTGCCTCTGTTCCCTAGCAGGGGATCGGAATCAAATGAATTTCAGCAATTGCCATTACCTGTGTGTCCTTGTTGCATAGTACAAGTTAAAAGTAATTTTCTCTATAGCTTCTCTCTCTGATATATATTATATATATATATATATATATATATATATATATATATATAGTTGGAATAGAGGAAACAGCGACAGTCAATACCTATGTACTACACGAGAAACTCTTTATAATAAAAAAGTTTTATTTTATACAAAAAAGTGCACAATAGCACTAAAAAAGGGGAGAACAGACAATAATACAATATATAGAAAAAACAGTAGTAAAAAATGCGGTATTGTTACTAAGAGGCCTACAGGTGATATCGCTAAAAAATGGGAGGAGGGAAATATATACTCTAAAAAAATATATATATAATATATGCTCTAAAAAGTCTAAAAAGTGGATAACTTATCTCAATGGAGGAGTCAGCAGGCACTACCCAACGCGTTTCGTCTACGCGTTGGGTAGTGCCTGCTGACTCCTCCATTGAGATAAGTTATCCACTTTTTAGACTTTTTAGAGCATATATTATATATATATTTTTTTAGAGTATATATTTCCCTCCTCCCATTTTTTAGCGATATCACCTGTAGGCCTCTTAGTAACAATACCGCATTTTTTACTACTGTTTTTTCTATATATTGTATTATTGTCTGTTCTCCCCTTTTTTAGTGCTATTGTGCACTTTTTTGTATAAAATAAAACTTTTTTATTATAAAGAGTTTCTCGTGTAGTACATAGGTATTGACTGTCCCTGTTTCCTCTATTCCAACCATTTGTAAATCCCTTTCGTGACACCCCTTACCAAGGTGTCCATATTTAGAGGTTAGCTGACATCCCCTTGTTTTTTAATAAGGGTTACCAGTGTTTACTAACTGCTTATCAGAGCATTTGGACAGTCTGAGGACACAAGTGGCGCCATACATCTTTTTCTTTCCCTCCCCATATATATATATATATATATATATATATATATATCTACGACTCTTTGTTTTAGAAAACTTCCCATATTTATTAAACACATTTTGCAGGAAATCAGGGAGCTATGCGTTCGGAATCCCAGCATTCGGGATTGGGTACAAACCGGAATGGTCCAGCCGTGCAGCAACCTCTGCCACACTGGAGCTTGTTATGCACATCCCTGCCCATAGGGTGTCCCATCTAGACGCAGTGCCTGTTACATATGGTCTGGGTATAAACCATAATGTCCAAACCATATAGGGAGGCTGTAGTCTCCCTCACTACCGGTGGCAGATGTCATGGGCACCCCCCAGATGGAGAAGCGCACTACAAACTCCATAGTGGCACCGTTTGCTGCAGGGCTGGACCATTCTGGTTTGTACCCAATCCCAAATTTGTGAGCATAACTCCTATAAAGGAATCAATGCAGAGACTGATCAGCACGGGCGGTGTAATGGTTAGCATTACTGCCTCACAGTGCTGAGGTCATGGGTTCTATTCCCACCTTTGCCCTAACTGTGCAGAGTTTGTATATTCTCCCCGTGCTTGCGTGGGTTTTCTCCGGTACTCTGGTTTCCTCCCACAATCCAAAAATATACTGGTAGGTTAATTGGCTCCCAACAAAATTAACCCTAGAATGTCTGTGTGTGTGTGTACATGTGGTAGGGAATATAGATTGTAAGCTCCATTGGGGCAGGGACTGACATGAATGTTCAAATATTCTCTGTAAGCGCTGCGGAATTTGTGTGCGCTATATAAGAAACTGTTAATAAATAAATAAATTACTTGCCTGAACTTTGCCTACACTCTGTAATATAAGGAAACATGGGCCCTTATTCTGGTCGGTGCGGATATATCCGCGTGCGTTCGGCCCGCCGATGTTTTGTGTCTGCGCATGTGCAGAGGCGTCTCTGCGCATGTGCGAGCGGGGCGTACGGCAAAATCCCGCATGAAATGTGAACACTCCGAACAGGGGGTGAAGAGGGGCGTGAAGGGCTATTTGGGCTCATTACCATATGCATATGTCCCGCGTTTCATGGGCGTTCCCATGCAAACGCTGGGCGTACGTATGGTAATGCGGCCATGACGCACGTGTAGGGGGCGGACATATGACATCGCCGGATGTCAGCTGCCCGCCCAGAAAAATGTCCATGTGGTCTGAGGTTGCGGGAGCTGGTGGAGCACTCGGTCCTGCATTTGATGGTCTGCGACCATCGAATGATGGGGGAGGTTCCCTGAGATGGAGGAGGCGTATTCCGTGAAAAATACACGTGCGGTCCGTTCGGCCAGCTTCTTACCGCGTACGGAGTTGGCGATCTTTGCTGCAAAACCTGTGCACAGCCTGAAGGTCCACCTACACAACATCATGAAAATGCAGAGATACTGTATAATCAGCAGCAGCAGAGGCTCATATCTTTCTGAAGGAAGGGGGCTGCCCCGACCACCCGTCATCATTGTCCCGATAAACAGTGCGCAGTGCACTAGAACAGAGGAAGGGAGATTCCTTATATGTACGGAACGTACACATTTATTCACATGGTGGAATTTCAATTTAGCGGGAGGCGTCTCATTTGCAGCAATGTGATCAGGTCTGAATCGGGCCCTTGGTCTGTAGGTTTGCATAAACCTTTGAGGCTTAGGACATCTGCCCCATCGTTTTCAGAGGAATCTCCCTTCTCCCTCAACTTGAAATGCACTGGAAGATCTTCCATGTACATTAGTGCGAAATCAAAGGTAATGTAAATCATATTTACATACAGAGATAAAAGCAAGCAAGCAAGCAAAAAGCAAAAATACAAAAGGTGCCATGGATCACCATACTTTAGCTCCTAGAATGGATACAATGCATAGCATATACCAAATTAAAGGTTTTGGCTCATCGATTTGTTGATGGACAACACGTCCGCCTGTCATTTATAGTACATCACCATTGTACTCTGGAATATGTGACAGTTGGGGAACACTCCTTGTGTACCTGCTGGGTGACCTGGTACATGTAATTTGCTGGGTGATCTGATCTGGAAACTGTGACAGATATTTGTATACGCACACTAAGCTGGGATTTAAAAAAAAAAAAAAATCAACCCCAAAGGTAGAGGAAAGGAGGTAAAATACTCCACCTAAAATCATGCAAATCAGCAAATTTGTAATGAATGGCCAATTGTATGCAAAACTTTGTCCACTTTGGGTAAACCTGCATGTGTCAATGAATTGCAAATTATTTAATGCAGCATCAGACCTACACTATATATTGGAATTCAAATGTACAATATATTTGCTGATTTTAAAATATCTGAACACAAAAAAAAAAACAGAGGCTAGTGTAAAAGTCTGAACACACTTTCTATCAATAATTAGAAGAAGAACAGGGTAGGCAATAAGCAGCTGTTGTATACCATGGGTGGCCAAACTGGTTCTTGAGATCTACCAACTGTTCATGTTTTTCCAGACCACCTAGCTGGTGCACAGGTGTAGTCATTACTAACTCACATTTCCAAACATGCAGGGTGGCCTGAAAAACATGTCTAGTTTGTAGAGTTGAGGACCGATTTTGCCTGTTGTATAGTATTTATTTTCTTGTTTACTCTGACTAAGGCTTTGACCAATTTTACACATACCTGTACTGTACTACTGTAAGTCAACTTGATAAGGAATATCAAATAATACAAATAATTGGTTACTCTTATACCCCATTCACACCGGCCAAATTCTCCGGGTAGGCATTGGGAACAACCCGGGTGTAGTGCTGGTGTGAAAGGGTCCCGGGCCAAAATCCAGCGACCCATGCCATGGGATTTCAACCAGCTAGCTACCATGGTTGCTCCCAAGACCAGTGGCGTAACTAGTAAATAGGCACCCCCTCCCTGACGATTTCGGCAACACCGCCCCCCCCCTTCCCCCTCCGCATTCTGCTGCCGCATTCAGGGACCACAGATCTCCTCCTGCAGTGCTAATGAAAACTAACTGACCCTCACAAAATGGCTGCCCCTAATAGCAGACCATTTTTAAGGATGCTAGAGGATGTTTGTCTGTCTTTGATGTGGTCATGAGTAAGGCGCAGGGGCGGATTGGCCATGAAATTCACCGGGAAGTTTCCCGGGAGGCCGCCCACAGTGAGGCCGAAAGATGCGGGGCTGGTGTGTAGCGCGCCTGCGCTGCCCACACAATTCGGCCGGGTGCCATTACATATTGTAATTGTATAGCTGAGCCGCAGCCTCAGCGGCAGGTTGCAGCCCATGTCCCAGCCCAGTTCGGCCTCCTCTCCTCCCCCTTGAGGCCTCGCCTCCTCGCACCCGCTGCTGAGGACTTTCCTCCTCCCGCTATATATAGATAGAGACCCGAGTTTGGCCCACCTGCGCTGCACTGTGCCCCTGCCCAGTTCGTGACGGTATTCAGGAGCCGAGCCGGTCCCAGCCACATGACATCTGTCATCACCAACATGCGCTCTCTAGCGCTGGAGAGAGGCTCCACCCGCTGACAGACGCCGGGGCTGAGTACATACAGATTCCACCGAGCCAGCCCCCCCACCCCCAAACCGGGCCAGGCCACACTGCATCACAGCGCAGAGGACCACAGACAGCCACATCACAAGCACACTGGTGTGCCCGCCCATACCCCAGCAGCAGAGTCGGGTGCTATGCTGGAGGAACAAGTCTGCGGGACCAGGCATTCCAGGAAGAAACACCAGCACGCACCAACAACTCCAGGTCAGTGCTCCTTCCCTTCACACTGTCTGCCCATTCGCCAGCCCAGTAACCCCTACTGTTACTGACTCCCCCCATCCCAGTGTCTCCCCTCCTGCTAGCCCAGTTTCTACCCTCTTCCCTCTCCAACCAGCCCACTGCACCTAGAAACTTTCCCCAAAACAGCCCCCTTTCGCGGGACCCGATGGGGGCGGAGCTAAACGTGACCCGGTAGGGGGGCGGAGCTACATGGTTTGATGGCTGCTGCTGCTGCCTGTGCCAGAGGGAAAGGACTTGGAGAGGACAGGAGATGCTGCTGGTAAGAGTGAGGGTATTTGGTATGTGTTTATATTTGGGGGAGGGTTAGGTTCAGGGAAGGGGGGTAAGTGTTAGGCTGAGGGGGGGGGGGTTAGGGTTAGGCCTCAGGGTATGAGGGTTAACCCCTTGAGTGGTGGGTTTTGCTGGGGCAGGACAAACCTACCAGGGCAGCTTTGTCCTGCCCCAGCAAAACCCACCACAGGAATTTGGAAGCCCCCCTCCCTCACCTCTGCTCCGGCGTCCCTGCCGCCGCTGTCCCTGCTGCCTTAGCCGGCCGCCTGTCACATTCAGCAGTGACGTCAGTGGCAGGCTGATAGATGTTTGCGGCGGCTCGAGTGGACTCGGGTGCCTGAGCACTCCCGAGTCCCCCCGAGCCGCGCCGACCATACCTGAGTCTGCCGCCGACGTCACTGTAAAATGAGTGACTGGCTGGTGGGCGGGTCAGGGGAGCTCCGGCGTACCGATCGCCGGAGCAAAGGTGATGGGGGGACTGGAGGTTTGTGATGGGGGATGGGCTCTAGAGGTGCTGTGCCAGTGGTGCACACCTGGACACCACTGGCGCACACCTATTGTGGCAGCATGGTGAGGGTGTGTGTCAGTGTGATATAGCCCCGGCTACAGTGTAAGGGAGCATGTTGATGTTACAGAGCCCTAGCCGAGGGGTGAGGGAGCACGTCACTGTGATAGAACACAGGCCACGCGTTGAGGGAGTGCGTCAGTATGGTAGAACGCAGGCCGCTGGGTGAGGTAACGCGTCAATGTGGTAGAGAGCAGGCCGCAGGGTGAGGGAGCGCTTCGGAGTGATAGAATGCAGGGTGAAGGTCAGTGTCATAGAGCGCAGGCCAAAGGGGCAGGGAGCCACTTTATGTTGCAGCATGGGAAGGAATTTATGATGTTCCATGGGGAAGGGGGGGGCAGAGATAACAGTGTATGGAGCCCCATTACAGTGTGTTTATTCTGTAATGGGTATTACCAGTGGCGGATCCAGGGGGGGGCGGGGCACCAAGGCACGTGCCCCCTGTCATTTAGGTGATTATTTTTTTTAATCTAGTTTAAGTCAGGAGCTGACACCAGAAGCAAGAGCCGAGAGCTGGAGTCTGAACCTCGCGGGAGCCAGAAGCAGACAGGTAGAGACGGGAGCCTGACCCTCAAAGCTGCCTGGAGCTGACACCAGAATCAAGAGCCAGGAGCTGGGATATGAACCTCGCACTAGCCGGAAGCTGACATCTAGCAGCAGGAGATGGGCTCTGACCCTCGCAGCTGCCGGGAGCTGGCAACCAGAAGCGGGAGTCGTGCAGCAGCCTGGAGCTGACAGGTAAGTCGGGAGGTCTAGCGCAGCTAAGGGTGTGGCAGTATGGCCCTCTACCTCACAAGCTGCTTCACACCACACTTGCACCAATGTTACATCACTCCATCTTTCTCTCTCTAACTTCTCTCTCTCTCTCTCTCTCTCTCTCTATCCACCCCTCAGTGTCTTTCTTTTCCTTTCTCTCCATTCCTTTACCCCTGATTTCTCCATTTCACTCTCCTCCCCTTCTCTCCCTCTCTCTTCCTCTTCTTCGTCTCTCTCTCTCTCTCTCTCCCATTTCTCCTCCCCCTTCTCTCTCTCTCTCCCCCTCTTTAGCCTGTATCTCTCCCTCCCTCTCATCCTCTCTTCCTTTGTCTCTCCATTTCCCTCTACCCCACTCTCTCTATCCGCCTCCTTTCTCTCCCTCCCCGCCTTCCCCTCTATCCCCGCACCTCCCCCCCCCATCTCTTTCTGTCACCTCTCTCTGCTGTCATTCAATGCCTCTACCTGCCATCCTCTGTCACACATTGCCTTCCCCTGGCATCACCCACTTACTACCTCTTTTACTCTCTCCCTGAGGTCAAACACTGCTTCTCACTGTCACCCTTTGTCTCTCCCTGCCCCTCTATATCCCTCTATCCTTCCCCTTTATCCACTACATCACCCTCAAACTCTCCCCATCATTTCCCTCTCTTTTCACTGTCCACTGCTTCTCTACATCATTCCCTTTGAGACGACGCCAATGTGAGGCCATTGCCACTGTTCCAGGAGCTCGCACAAATAACCTCTCCCACTGTTGTGGTGCCCTGTCCTTTTTTTCTGGATCTGCCCCTGGGTATTACGGTGTGTGGCCTAATGTGTAATTGGCATTACATTGTTGAGTAATGTGTATTTGGCATAACAGATTTTTTGGGGGCTGGGGGAGCACAATTTCTAGTTATGCCCCTGGTAATCCTGTGTCATTTCTATGTCACTGTAGCGATTCAGTTTTCTTTTACATAAAAGAACGATTCAGATTTATTTTACATAAAACCAATTGATTTGTGCTCAACAGCGCTTTTTGCATCTAAAAACACCAGCTAAACCGGTCTAAAGTCCTGGTTAGGGCCCCCAAATTGCTGTTTGGTCCCCCAAACCACAGACTTTTTTTTAACATTTCCTCTCCCTGTCACCTCCCTGGTATCACCCACTGTTTCTCATCCTCTCCTCCACTGCCTGTAAACCTCTGCCTTGCATCAACCACTGCCTTTCCCTTTACCCATTGCTTCTCCTATCATCCTCCCTCTGTCCCCTACTGCTGGTCACCCTCTCACTGGCCATCTACTGCCTCTCCCTGGTATCAGCCACTGCCTCTCCCCTTTCCCCTCTTCTTGTCACACAATGCCTGTCACCCTCTCACCAACTTTATGTCTTCCTCTCCCTGACATCACCCATTTACACTCCCTGTCACCCTCTCCAGTCACAGTTTGCTTATCTTTGTCACCTAGTGCCTCTCTGCCTCTCCCCATCAGGATGGTCTCTTCCTGTCACTATCTGCATCTCCATCACCATATTTTTGTCATCCTCTTAAAGGGTAGGCAACTATGCCATCCGTTTAATTCCAGGAGTGCCCCATGTGTGCCATATGATTCCAGGAGTGTCCCATGTGTGCCGTATCAGTCCGGGAGTGCTGCCATGTGTGCTGCATAATTCCAGGAGTACCGCCATTTGTACTGTATAATTATAGAGGTGATGCCATGTGTGCCGTCTCAGTCCATAGGTGCCGCCATGTGTGCTGTATCAGAGTGCAGCAGTGTGTTTTGTTTTTTTATAATTAAAATAATTTATTTAATTTTTTTTCTTACTGCCAAGTTGCTGTTAAGTGTGCCATATCAGTCAAGGGGTGCGGTCGTGTGCGCAGTGTAATTTCAGGCATTCTGCCATACGTGCTGTATAATTTCAGGGGTGCCGCCATGTGTGCCATATAATTCCTGGGGAGCTGGCTTTTTTTTTTTAATTAAAAGCAAAAAAAAGGTGTTGTATTTTTTTCTTACTGCCAAGTTACTGTTAAGTGTGCCATATCAGTCAAGGGGTGCGGCCATGTGTGCTGTATAATTCCAGACACTATTGATGATTTAGGGCCAGATGTATCAAGCTTCAAAAAGTGATAAAATGGAAAGTGATAAACAACCAGCCAATCAGCTCCTACCTGTAATGTTACAAGCTGGGTTTGAAAAACAACAGGTAGGAGCTGATTGGCTGGTTGTTTATCACTTTCCATTTTATCACTTTTGAAGCTTGATACATCTGGCCTTTAGTCTTGCCTGTCACCGATGTCTCTTAGTAAACTACTGTTATGCTGGCCCCTCCCATTATTGACCTGTTGCGGCCTACATGAGGCCACTTCCAGAAAATTTCCAGGGCCACTTTTAGTCCCCAATCCGCCCCTGGTAAGGCCACGTTCTGTGGCCGAAACGTCGACCTGACATGTATGTATCAATGTGCATTTTGCTGATGAATTAAAGCAACAAATTGAATATGAAGTATCAAGCCCTGGAGAGTGCCATCTTTATTGTGTATATATATATATATATATATATATATATATATATATATATATATACATATATAAAGTCCAGATGTGGAGCAGCACTACCATGGCACGTGATATACTCGTTGCGGTGCCATCCAAAACCCCTCGGGGTACATACAGCTATCCAGACGGCGGCACTCAGGATATATATATATATATATATATATATATATATAGCAGCGATGTAAAGGACCGTCACTCAGGACTTATCTCAGCTGGTGAACAAACTTGCCCCGGTGCCAACTGCTGGAGCATTGTG
Organism: Crinia signifera; assembly: GCF_055691185.1. NCBI lineage: Eukaryota > Metazoa > Chordata > Amphibia > Anura > Myobatrachidae > Crinia > Crinia signifera. Next base: position 244,180,680 of record NC_139220.1, read on the forward strand.
TGGATGCACAGTCAGCAGTATATATCGTCGGGAAGCAGGGGTACTCGGAGACTGTAGAAATCCAATGATTTCTACAGTCTGAAATCACCAATCCGCCCCTGGTAGTCGCAGTTTGATTTAAAGAAAGGCAGCATTTAGGGGCAGAAAGATGGCGTTTTAAGGTGTGTTTGGGAAAACGCAGGCATGTGCCCAGATGTATTTTGGGCGAGTCTATGACGCCAGTGATGACCGCTTCCAGCCTGTTTCTTGAGAAGGTTAGTCATAAAACAAAATATCATTTGGTGTCTGCTTTCCCTTCAATAAGTGCTTAATAATATAATGCTGAAGATGTGATGATGTCATTGTGAAATTACAGCAGGTTTTGCTGGGATACCCACAACGTTGTTGGAAGTATATTTTCCCTGCAGATTACTGCTGTTTCCCCAGCACAATGACCTTATATTAAAATAATTGAACATGTCTCATTTCAGTAATATGTAAATGTGGATTACATTAACCAGAGTACCACAAGAGTGACATCATTTCATGCACTTTCTGGAATATAACACTAGGTTACGTTCATTCCTTTCAAATGATCGTTTTCAGTTATTCATTCCTGAAGATGTGAAACATAAAAAGATAAACTTACTATTAATAGGCAGAGAGCATTATATCTCTTGTTTATGTGTTTCATTCACCTGAGTGACATCTTCTAGAAATTATTTTTTAAATGTTTTAAAACATACTCTGAATTCTGTTAGGATCACAGGCGTAGAAAACAATGTATCATGTAATACTGATGGGATATTGTCATTAAATAATTCATATTGTAAACATCTCAGGGTCAGTTTGTTTAGAACATGATCACTAAAGCAGTCATTGTTCCATGAAGGCTGATTTTATGGCAATATAAAGAAGATGCATGTTGTGATGAAGAAGATGCATTTGTTATTCCAGAGAAATATGCAACATTTTTTTAAGCCCCAGTCTTTTTTGTGAGCTGAATAGTGCTATTCATTTAGTTTAAAGTGTCCTGTTACACTGGTCCATCACTTTGCATTACTTATATGTACATCTTCATCTTCTTTTTTTACAAATAACTAGGAAAGTGTGGTCAGTGCTGTCACAGAGAGTGCTTGATGCCCTTGGCGCAGAATCCTCTGCCACTGAAAAATGAGGAACACACACTGCATTGTGACACTGGGAGCACAGGGATGTTCCTACTGAGCCAGTCACATGCTACCTTCAATGGCTTGCAAAGGCCCTGGCCCATGGTTCTCTCCCCCACCTCCAGGGGATTCACAATGGCTGCTGGGTTTCTAATATTTGCATTCCACTATGTAACGCAAACTGGAAGTCATCTGCTCCGGTTAGTGTGCACTTCCGGATGCCATTAGCCAAAATATGGACCAGACGAGAACCCTGAGGTTGACTAAGTCCTCGATTCATCCTTTAACACCTGACAACATAGTCTTCTGTGTACGCTTTATTTTTTTTCCTGTGGTGGCCAATGTGATTCTTTTTTTCCTGTGGGGGCAAGTGCATTTATTTTTACATGTGTAGGGGCTAATTGTGCTTATTTTTCCCTATCAGAAGCTAATGTGTCTACAGGGACTAATGTGTTTTATTTTTTTCCTGTGGGGGCTAAAACTATATGTAATCATGATATATACTGTAAGAGATTAATTATTGGGTCTTTATCTTTGTGTTATAATATTGGTTACAGTAGTGAAATGTAAAGGGTTAAAACTAAAAACTTCCCTCCGTTTATATCTGGTCAGTTCTCTCCTTTCCACAGGCTTTCTTTATTCATTCAGACCTTGGTCTTTCCATTGCAATACGGGAATTCCAACGCTTCCCCTCCTGCATTAATTTGAGACTAAGCGTAAATACAGAGCCTTCACTATAAACGAAACCATTTCAGCTCAGACCTGCTGCCAAAATAAAACATACAGAACATTCACTATTTTAATTGGAAAATGTCTGCAGTTCAGCCATTCTAGACCTTTGTATCCTATGCATTTTCTCTACAATAGGAAGTAAATGATGAGTGAATCTCTACTACAGCAAATCAGCTCAGTTATGCTCATTGTCTAGAGGGCAGCCATTTTATATGTTAAACTAATTCATATGAGGAGTACAAATATTCATGAAAATGGAGTCTAAGAGATTTATTTACTACGGTTAGAGTTATATTGAAGATGGGATGTTGCTTTGGGCAACCAATCAGATTCTATTATCTTCTAGAAAGTGCTAAATAAATAAGAAGTAGATTCCGATTGGTTGCTCATAGCAACATCCCAACTTTAATAGAACTTCTATCTTAGTAAATAAAAACCCTAATTATACATTAGAAATCAAAGCCGGTCAGTTATGTCGCTGGCTGGTAGAGAATTGTTTGGCTACATTGGTTCTGCTGAGAAAATGGCCTTGTACCTAACATAGAAACATAGAATTTTAAATAAAACTTGGCTCATCCCCCATTCACTAGTCAGATTTGGCTTCTTTCTTCAGATTCAGATGGATCTGAGAGACTGATCTGAAAAAAAAAAAAACAGGCCAAATCTGAGCTCCCTCAGATCAAATGTGCAGCTTTGTCTCAGATCTATATGACCCAAAAAATCTTCGGTGCTGCACAAAAGATCCATCTGATCTGAAGCCATCAGAGGTCCATTATAGATCTGATAAGCTGTATGACCTGTATCTGAAGTGAATAGCGTGAAAATTTAGCCCAGGGTCAGATCAGATTCCTGGGAATCTCCTGGGAGAGTTCAAGGGAAATCTGAAGAGATTTGTAGATTCAGATATGTCTGTGTAGTGGATGGGCACCAGGCTAATTATTTAGGCAGGAGCCAGTTCACCTACCTGTATATTTTTGGAGCATGGGAAGAACATGGAGTACCCATAGGAAACCCATGCAAGCATAGGGAGAATCGATGCAATTCATATTCACTCGTTGGGCTGCGAATTCACAGCAAGAGCGATTATTGTATGACCGCGCATTCCCGCAGCACACAGTGCGCATATGCAAGCCTTAATGTACAAAGACAGCCAGCGAAGGAAAGCCTTCACTGGCTGCTCGCAGAGTTATTTACAGCCTGCGTGCATTTGGGGGTGGTAACGCAGTGTATTTTGGGCGTGCCTCCGAAAATGCAGGCGGTCCGCAGCCGTTTGGAGGGAGGGTCGCTGACGTCATCAGAGGCCTCCTTCTCCCCATGGCCTTCATAGCGCTGAGTAAGTCTAGCGCTTAGGAGCGGGGGGGGATCATTCGATGGTGAGTGATTTTCCATATGTGTGCACGGCTGCGAATGCATTTGCAGCCGTGCACAGGTGAGGGGGGTGAGAACTTGGCGGGGCGGTGTTAACCTGCTCGCTGGGCTCCGAACAATCACAGCCCAGCGAGCAGGTCTGAATCAGGCCCAATGTACAAGCTCCACACTGTCAGGGCCATGATTGGAAATGAACCCATGACCTCAGTGCTGTGAGGAAGAAATACTAACCATTACACCGTCCGTGCTGCTCTGTAGCTCATAGAGGGCCAGATTCTCTAAGCTTTAAAAGTGATAAAATGGAGAGTGATAAACAGCCAGCCAATCAGCTCCTCCCTGCCGTGTCACAGGCTGTGTTTGAAAAATGTCAGACAGGAGCTGATTGGCTGGCTGTTTATCAATCTCCATTTTATCACTTATTGAAGCTTAGAGAATCTGGCTCCAAGTACCTCAATAACGTCCCAGTTTCCAGGGAATTAACTTGTGATGGGGCATTCTCATGAATATTGCTTTCAAACAAAAAATGGCCAGCTCCAATTATGTCACAGGTCCACTTTAATCCCATCATGACTGGTCTTGGCAACATTGCCATGAGGTCAGATGAGAGCACAATCCCAAAAGCAGCAAACACTTTGCTGACCTTGCTCCGTGGCCCCTGGCTTGTGTTGTCTCCCTTCTAGGAGTGTTTGTTAATTACACTGTACAATGACTGGTTACAGGAGCTCCTTCCTGCTCTCACAGGGGTACATTTCATAAGTTGGGAGTTCTAATGAAGATGAGATGTTGCCTATAGCAACCAATTATATTATACTTCTTATTTATTTTGCACCTTCTAGAAGATAATAGACGGAATCTGATTGGTTTCTATGGACAACACCCCATCTTCAATAGAACTCCCACCTTACTAAACTGACCCAACTGTCTTTGTAGCTCAGTTATGATGATGGAGAATTTCTGAGAGATTGTAGAGGGAAGGGCCAATAAGTGTGTGTGTGTGTGTGTGTGTGTGTGTGTGAGAGAGACTGTGTATGTGTGTGTGCATGCTAGTGTATGTGTGTTGAAGGGGCAATGCATTTCACATCATGACCTGCAAAATAAACTGTATGATGCAATTTCCCTCAAATTGTGTTATTATGCCACTTCCCCAACAAGTAGGCATAATGGGCCTTATTCTAGTTCACTCTTTCTGCCAAAATCCTTCTTAGATGGACAAAACCATGTGCACTGCAGGGGGACAGATGTAAAATGTGCAGAGAGAATTAGATTTGGGTGAGTTATTTTGTTTCCGTGTAGGGTAAATACTGGCTGCTTTATTTTTACATTGCAATATAGATCTCACTTTGAAGTAAAACCCCACCCAAATCTAACTCTCTCTGCCCAAGTTACATCTGCCCCTCCTGCAATGCACATGGTTTTGCCCATCTAAGAAGGATTTTGCCAGAAAGAGTGAACTAGAATAAGGCCCAATGTGAGAGCGACAGTGGTAGATACGTCAACATTCTATGAGCAAGTTCCCGATGCAGTGCCTTACATGTACACCTGTGTGTTGTGCTAAACTAAAATAAAGAAAATATGAGCTGTGAAAAAACAAAAAAATTGACTTTTGTGTGACACATTTGCTTGGGGCACATCTACTGATCTGTCTACAAGACCGGAAACTTAAGGGGCATACACATTGGGTGAATTCTGCCCCATTTCTAAGCAATTTAACCAGATAGCTTAGAAATGGAGCATGGATCACTCTGTGTATGCTACCCTAATGGTGGTAGATGTTAAATGGTTGTGCGTCACACTAATGGTGGTAGATGTTCCAGAAGGATGAAGGAGGATTCTTAACTGAGAGTTTAAAGCAGGCATGTCCAACGTTGGCCCTCCAGATGTTGTGAAACTACACATCCCAGCATGCTTTGCCACAGTTTTGCTATTAGAGAATGCTAAAACTATTGAAAAGCATGCTGGGATGTGTAGTTTCACAACATCTGGAGGGCCAACGTTGGACATGCCTGGTTTAAAGCATGCAGCCGATAACTGATTTATTGAGCATGAGAGACAGTTCCACGTTTCAGCCAGAAGGGGCTACCGTTAGTTACTAAGATAGTAGTAGTACAGTTATACAGAAGGGCATTATGTGACCTACTGTCTTGGGCACCTGCTGATACAATTGCCTAGGCAGGCGACCTAAAAATTTAGAATTCTTTAATTTGACAATAGCCTCCCCGATGTGATCCACTTAGGCAGGAAGTCCATCAGGCCCAGATTTAACTTTATTGATTAGCCCTAGGTGTCATTGACAGTCTTGCATCTGTCATTGAATGCATCATTAGGGCATGCACATAACAGGTTAGCAAAAGCCCAAAATACCATTAATCTGTACTTTGTGATGTACCTAGCTAATTTTGATAATGAAATTGGAAAAGCTTGTGGGCATTACACTAGTATCACGTTAATTCAGCAGTGTGCAAACTATCAGCCTGATTGAGAGGTACATGAAGTTGCATGCCTAGCTGCAATTTTTGCAGGCAGGCTATTTGCAAAAAGCCCATATAACCTTCATAAACCTTTCCTCTCCAATTACTGTACATTCCCATCATACAGTCCACACATATTGGCCCTTATTCTGGTACACTCGCAAAGGAAAATTCCATCACAAATGGACAAAACCATGTGCACTGCAGGGGGGCAGATGTAACATGTGCAGAGAGATTTAGATTTTGGTGAATTATTTTGTTTCTGTGCAGGGAAAATACTGACTGCTTTATTTTTACACTGCAATAAAGATCTCACTTTGAAGGAAAACCCCACCCAAATCTCTGCACAAGTTACATCTGCCCGACCTGCAGTGCACATGGTTTTGTGCATTTGAGAAGGAATTTGCCTTTGTGAGTCAATCAGAATAAGGGCCATTTTCTCTTTCTCACTTTCCCATACTTCTGACTCCAGGCCAACAATGCTGTGTGGCCATATCATACAGCCCACCAAGAACACCTATCCTTGTGTATCAATGCCTATTTCCCTATAGATTGTAAGCTTGCGAGCAGGGCTTTGCCAACTCTATGACTGTCTGTAACTATTCAGTTTGTTTTTTCATTGTTTCCAATTGTAAATCCAATGGAATTTCCCGAGCTTTATAAGAAACTAAGAATAAACAATGGCCATCATTTTATGGAACATTGGGTACATTGGACGCATATCCGCTGCACCATCAGATCCCAGATCAAATGTATGGTGTCTCAGACTGAGCAGCTCTACTAAAATGCCTGAGCCTCTACAGATGCCAACAAATTTACAGAGGCTGACTATGGAACGCCCAGAATATGATTGTTCTATCTAAGATGTTATATACCCAAATGCTGCTGACATGTCACTCGCTTTGCGAATACTTCCTCTTTTGTAGCACACGACAAGTTCAGTTTTGCCCTGTGCACAGTGGTAAGAATTCACTCCACTGCGTCCGACATTAACATTGCATGCACTTCTGAATCGGACTAACGTTTAGTGCATGGCAGAATGATAAATTGGCAATTAAAATAGCAGGTGGACATAAGCAAAATTTTGAAGGTTATTGTAAAGTTTCACAGTATTTGATTTTACAACTTTTATACTGTAAATGAACCATTTACCAGCCCAACAGCATAACACAGTGGCGTAACTAGAAATATGTAGGCCCCAAAGCATATTTTTGTAAGGGCCCTACATACTCCCAATGGTAACAAATGTATATAGCACATGTTACTTTAACAGGGATGGTGGCACCTTTTCTGCTGTGGGCCCCATAGCGGCTGCACTCCCTGCTTCTATGGTAGTTATGCCCTTGCAAAACACTTGAATTCCCCCATATAGGTTATGAGCAACATAAGCTTTTTATTGCATAGGATGAAAAATAAAAGCCAATCTGTATTCCAGCAAATAAAGGTGTTTAAAGTATTTTGGGTTAGTTATATTTAAATACATTTTTTTGTGATTTATAAGTGGGAAAATACAAGTTAATAAAATATTGTGAAAAAAAAACACTTGTATCTCCCAAGTTCTAAAACCCATTTGCCATCAATACACCTGAAGATTCTATCCATGTTGCCGATCATTAAACAGATTTCAGAATACTTTGGGGTTGTGATGCTAAAGGCCCATACACAGTTGGCGACTTTGAGCTGAAAACAGCCAAGTTATGTCGACTGAGCTGCTTTCAGCACAAAAGCCGCCCAGTGTGTACGATGAGAGCTTATACGTGCTCCCGCATCATCGCTGGCCCGGCCGCTCATCTGCTGGTATTACGAGCAGATGAGCGATGGGGTTTATGGCTTTCCATAGCGTCCTGTGTGTATGCACTGAGCGATTTTCAGCCCAGCGACTTTCTCCATCATCGTTATCCATAAATGCTGGTCAAAATCGTCCAATGTGTGTGGACTGTTAAACTAATAATTTGTTTCAGTATTTTCTTACTATTAATCACTCAGTTCGAGTAATATAGCAGATAGATTGCTATCACGTATAACTGTAGATACAAGAAACTTTCTCTAAAAAAAGGAAAAAATCTTACAAAACACTAAATAATTGTCATTTTCATTTTGCTTTCAGTGAAATCAGTTTTAAAAATGTTAATTGGTATTGACAGCAGTGCCGTAAAATCATGTACGATGCTTATACAGTATATAAATCTTCAGTCAAACATTTCTCATCTGTTCTCTTCTTTACATAATTTATAGGTGCACTTTTAACCTCTGTTTTTTGGAACTTTATACCTCACCAGGGTTTCCAGATTGATGATTGCCAAAAATATCCCAACCAGCCGTGATATTGCTGGAACTTATCCAGACTTGTATCTAGAATTGTCTATCTACTAGGACTAGAAAGCTAATATTCCTTAATTAGTAACTGTATATCCCAAAAAGCCACATGAATGTTCCAAAACGGCATTATCCATTATTGTCAACTGGACAATAAGGGGTAAATTTACTAAGGTGTGAGTTTTTAGGCTATTTTCCGGTAGAAGGTGCTAAATAAATTATACGGACAGTAGAATCTGATTGGTTGCTATGGGAAACATCTCTCACTTCTAAAACCTTACACTTTAGTAAATGTACTGTAGTAAATGTACCCCCTAGTATGAAATAAAAAAAAAAAAGATAAAACATGAACAAAACAAAAAGAAATACAGTAAATAAAATGAACATACTGTAAGACTACTTCTATGCTACCAAACAGTGAACCTATTTACATATAATATATGTACAGCACTGTTCCTATTATCAAACTACTGTAGAAATTGTTATTTAAATTTTCCTGTGGAAATGAATGAAAAAGATTTGACAGATGCCAATTAAACAGTTTGTATGGCAATTGAGCAAGTTTTACCAAAATTGACGCTTATTTAAAATAAACGGTCATTTTCGGGGTGTAGTTAATGCAGTATGATTGAAAATAATTTGAATATAAACAAATTTGTTTTACTTGGAATATATACACTTGATCATAATGTTGAATAAAAAAATGTTCTGTATCATTTAAATTGATGTTTTTCTACACGATTTGTCATGAAATGCATGTATTCATAAGGTGGAAAAAATCTCTTCCTCAGGTAATACTGTAGGCCCATTGAAAGTGACTGAGCAAAGAGAAGGACTCATACACTCAGTGTCCGGTTCATACACAGACTGGCTGTTTTGCCTCTCACAAGCAGTCAGTGATTACTCAAATGTAAACTTGCAAGGTTTCCATTGCTCCACCAAACCCATTTTCTCCCCCTCTCTAACGGTCACATTTCTGCCTGTGATTTTCTCTGTCCCTGTCTCCCTCTCGCCCTTTCTCACATTTAAACAAGCTTTACTTTTCTTGGCTTCTATGGACCCTCGGTAGCAGGGTGCTGGCACACTGTATGTGGTCTAAGTAGCTAGATGAACACTGCTTTTGTTGCTGGTGAGAAGTTGAACATCGAAGACACAGAGACTGGTTTGTTTAGAAGGAAGGAGGATGGGGGTGGAGAACTAGGGAGTGAGCCTGGCGTCATCTTGTGGTTACAAAAAAAAAAAAAAAATACACAAAACCTCTTGACATAGCAAAACGTAATAGAAACAAAAAGGGGAAGATCTAGATTTAAACTAAGACATGATGAAACCTATTCATATTGCCTCCTTTTAACAGTTTACTTTTTAAGGCTTTTACTCCAGATATATTGTAGATATGGAGTTATCTGTAAAGGAAGATGTTCTAAAATGTAGATATAACTAAAACTATAATACAGAGCTCTTGGTATTAATATCATAGTACATCAAGGTGTAGGGGCATGTAATAAGCCCTGGGGCCAGATTCTCTAAGCTTCAAAAGTGATAAAATGGAGAGTGATAAACAGCCAGCCAATCAGCTCCTACCTGCCATGTCACAGACTGTGTTTGAAAAATGTCAGACAGGAGCTGATTGGCTGGCTGTTTATCACTTTCCATTTTATCACTTTTGAATATTAAAGAATCTGGCCCCTGGAGAGAGATAAAGTGGAGAGTGATAAAGTAACACCCAATCAGCTCCTAACTGCCATTTTCCAATCCCAACCTGTAACATGGTAGTTAAGAACTGAATGGCTGGTATTGTATTGACTTTATCACTACTCAAGGCTTAGTACTTCCCCATCATAGTACAATTAATGCTCTATCTGACCAACAATGTAAAGCTGAATTGGAACTTTGGCAAATACAACAAATATAAATGGACAACCCTTAAAAATGCAAGTGTGAAAACCGCAAGTATGCCATATTGTGGAGTCATCCAAGTGGTTCTTAATTTGTTCATGTAAGTGTGTCTCTGTGTATCCATGGCAGTGCTGATATCACTGTGTGTGTGTGTGTGTGTGTATATACTGTAATGTATGTATGAACGTATGTTATATATGTATGAAAGTTTGTATGTACAGATGAAGCGTGTCTCAGCCAGCGCCGGGGATCGCCGGTGTAGAGGCACTCTATCTGACTAGGACGAGCGAGCATCTCACACGCACGCACGTCCCAGTCACTCGGCAGCTGGGTGGCGGAAACCCTGCCCGTCTCCGCTTCAGGGAGATGGGCAGGGTTAGGGGGAGTTCGGGGAGGATGTGGGGACCGGCAAACGGCAACGGGGAGGTGGCGGAACAGGGTGCACAAGCGTCTCGTGTGTGCGCGCCCCGTTCCGATGGATGGTGGGGCATGGCGGCTGGCGAGGGGTTGGATCACCAGCCCTTGTAAAGCTGAGTGGGGCTCCATCTGTATATATGTATGTATGTATGTATTTATGTATGTATGTATGTATGTATGTATGTATGTATGTATGTATGTATGCATGTCTACTTATCAAAGCTGTCATTGCTATACTTGCGTGTATATGCCTGTATTTTAATCTATGCTATGCATGTGTGGTGTGTATGGATAGCATTCTTTGCCATAGAATGATGGTTTACACTAATACGCAATGTACTGCTTTCTTGTCAAAGTACAGCAATGAGTGAAACTTTGGTGAAATGTTGCACAATTTAAGTTATGGAGCAGCCCATTCTGCAGCGCTACAAAGCATGCAGCCATCAAGTTTTAATTATATTTTGACATTCCGCTCAATGTCCAATGCCCATTCTTCACTATATTTGTAGACTTGCATCTTGTAGAATCACTTTTCTACTAAGAGAGCTGGGATCACATTGTAATGACATTCTGCTGTGTGATGGCGCACACCTAAGACCAACATCTGCCAGTAAAACCTGCAAGCGTTCATCGTAATGGGGAATGTAGTGAAAATTCTAACATTTCCGAAACATTTGCTTATATACACTTATCCATCCTCTATCCAACATTCTCACCTTCAACAAAATAGGTGACTGGTAAAGACCAAATAGTAGAAAAAGAAACGTCTGTGTTATTCTTGCCTCCCCCTTGATAAGTGGTGCCTTAGGCAATTGCCTATTTTGCCTATTGGGTAAATAATGGTTATTATTATTTGTATACAGTAAACTTTTGTGTTATATTAATACATAGGGATAATAGTTTTATTAATTAAATATACAGCTGTAGCGTAGTTGGGCTGGGGCATTAAAGCAATGGGCACTGTGTTTTAAGTATTGTAGTTTTCAATAGCCTACAGGGGGTGCTAAGGAGCACAGTATTAGAAGGTTCCAGGAGCATTTCAAAATATGAAAATCAGTTACATTACTTAAGCACTAAACTGAGAATTTCATGTGTACAGTATATACAATCTATCTATCTATCTATCTATCTATCTATCTATCTATCTATCTATCTATCTCTCTCTCTCTCTCTCTCTCTCTCTCTCTCTCTCTCTCTCTCTCTCTCTCTCTCTCTCTCTCTCTCTCTCTCTCTCTCTCTCTCTCTCTCTCTCTCTCTATATCTATCTGCTGTCAGTCAGCCTGTGTATGTGTAAGCGTTTTTGGCTTAACGGCGAAACCTTTGATAATTTTATAATTATATACTAAGCGCCATGTATTTCTTTTAACACAATCCTTACCTGTGTGTCTTCAGTAAAGCGATGACAGATATTTATTCTCTAGACAAGTTACTCAGTAAGATATTTCCTCAATATTTATTTTCTTTTTTTCCAGTTCTATTTTCATATCACCTTAAAATAACCCAGCATCATGATTTTCCGTATTAAATGCCCACTTTGGGCAGTCACTGCTTAGCTTATTCAGTTGTAGCTGGAATGCTGGTGTTACAGGAAACCTTAATATAGTGGTTTAAGAGAAGAAAGTGGAAATTTTGACAGACTGTGCTGTCCTAAGTATGTTACCAGTTTTCCTGTGCATTCCCTCTCCCCTTCCACCTTGAATATAGATTTACAGTATTTCCATATAGCCAATAGTAAGATCTTGCTTTTCCTTGCCACACCCTGACACTTTCCCTACATTAATCACTTATGAACAAATATGGAGTATTTAATTATCATCTATCTATCTATCTATCTATCTATCTATCTATCTATCTATCTATCTATCTATCTATCTATCTATCTATCTATCTATCTATCTATTCATGTGAACATGCAACATATTAACATGCTGGGATGTGTAGTTCAACAACAGCTGGAGTGTCAAGGTTAGCCATCACTGCCCTAAACTATCAGCACAGTTTTGGGTTGCTGGTGACCGTAGTCAGATGATACATTATAGAATAAATTGAATTGCAGAAAAATGTCTGCAAAGTTCAATCAGAACACAGGCACCTTGCGCCCATCAACTTTGCCAATTTAATCTGGTATCCTTTAGCGGTCCATTGCAAAGTTAATTACGTGTGTGCGTATGGCAAAATATTGAGAATTGATGAAAATCTGGGTCACATCTTTCATTATATAAAATAAATACCATTTAGCGTTCTAGTAATAGGTAAATATCAATAAAACAATGTATTTATTTTAGAAGTTGTTATTTGACCAAGATACAGGTATCCCTACCCATAAGTATGCTAACATTGATTTACAGAAATACATTACCTTACATATACAGTAAGTAACTCCTTTGTCAACCTCAATATATTCTGGGGAGTTATTTATAGTGTTCCATGAAAAGTGGACAGTGATTCAGAGGTGGCAAAGGGATGTGGTCCAATAACACTATTTGTGGAGTTGATGGTAAATACACTCAGCTCATCGTAGATGATATAGTGGAGTTTCCACCTTAGCGGCACATAAGATAATCACCTTTGACACTAAGTATGTCATTATAAGTATTATTTAACCTCTTTATCTGTCTGTTATGATCCTAACTTGCTTTATAAGTGTTTTCTTCCCAATTGTTAAGCGCAAAAACATTTCCTGGCTCTATACCTGTATAAGTAAATGATAAAAAATAAATACTGTAGAAGTCACTTTTATTGTTAGTTGCTGAGGTTCAGATAGTTCCCTCTGCAACGCAGGCCACAAACAGCACAGATTATCCTGCGCAGCCCATAGATGTGCGAACATTGTAATTCTCCGGAACGTGCGCACTCATGCACACTATGGAGAATTAGATTACACCGTTAGCAAGATGCTGTGTACACACGGTGAGATTTTGTGTTCGATTTTGACTATATAGTCAAAATCAAATCATAATCGAATGGACATCGAATGGTTTTCAGCCTCATTCGCTACCAATTTGAACCCGATGCGCGCTCCCATTTAGTGTGAATCAAACGGTAAACTAGACTGTGCAGGCAAGACTATATAGTACATATATCTATAGTACAGACTATATCTGTACTATATAGTCCAAATCGATTGCGTTTTGCTTGCCGTTCATTTCGATCCTGATTCGATCCCAATCACAAGCAAAACCGCACCGTGTGATTCAAAAGATGAAATAGCCAGCTAATACATTACAATATGTACCAGTGACTATCAATGACTACTGCATTTACTTTATTATTTATCATACAGGAAATATCACTTTGACATTGCAGAAAACATCTAATCATTGACATTTTTGGCATAACATAAATTAAAAAATTATATATTATATATACTACACACGTTAAGTAAAAAAGCCAGTGAGTTAATAAAAAAAACAACAACAACATTACCTTTAAAAGTTCAGTGCAGTTTTTGAATAATCTATGTCCCATACACCTGGCAGAAAACTTTAATTTAAGTTGGTCTCTTGTTGTTTGATAGGAGAAATTGTTGAGTTTTCTTTATAAGGATTTCTTCAGCAGCTTTCTGATGTTTCCCAGCCTTCCACCTTTAGAATGCAAAATCCTCCTTTATGGTATACTGTGTCAGGTCCCTAGCAGGCAGTTGCGGCAGCAGCAGGAGGAATAGCAGGGCTGTAGTGTATTGTAAGTGAGTTTGAAGGAAAGAATTTTTTTCACAATCTGACCAAGTTTAGCAGGCACCGACTTCCAGACTCCTCCTGTCAACTTTCCCCCCCCTTTTGATAACTCCTGGAAATGCCTGCTGATTACTAAGTGTTCTGGACCCTCCTGCAGGGGTAGGCAAAAGTCCAGATGTAACCGACCGAAACTGTGGGGTAAAAGAAAAGTAGGAGGGTTTTAGGACCATGGGACGAACTGCTACCCCCTGGGGTGTCCTATCATTAGGACGATAACATATAAAAGGTCCCTCGCCGTAAGGAGGCACATACTGCAACTGGAATTAAGGACGCTATTACAGACCATAAGCTTAAACTGCAGTTACAGAAGACTAAAGGCCTAATTTTCCCTCATGAAGGGTTAAAACAGGCTTTATAAACCTATCTATATATCCCTAGCTTCTGTGGGACAAGAAGTCCCAGCCCCAGCAACATGTACTTCAAACAACAACCATGAGTGCATTATTAATGCATTTTTCAACATTGTATTATCTTCAAAGTCAAGGTGATCTATTCAGTCTCTTTATGGAGCAACAACTGGTTGTGCTTATGTGCTGTGTATCAACTTTTCATATTTTACAGTTACCTTATATGATGGAATAGTAATGTATTGTGAAGTCACTTACACCAACAAATGTAGACAAAGCCTTTTTGATCTTTTGCTTTTTTTTACAGGCTCGTCATATTTACTTTATGATGGGTTATGTACCCTTTACTTTATACTCAAAGAAGTAAAGTGAAATAAAACAATGCATTTTATAATAGAAATGTATAACAAACATGGCAATACTTTGGGCCGGATGTATCAAGCTTCAAAAAGTGATAAAATGGAGAGTGATAAACTGCCAATCAGCTCTTTCCTGCCATGTTACAGGCTGGGTTTGAAAAATGACAGGTAGCAGCTGATTGGCTGGTTGTTTATCACTCTCCATTTTATCACTTTTTAAAGCTTGATACATCTGGCCCTAAATCTTAAAGTATTGAACTTTCCTTCATATGGTTAATAGAGTTTAGGAGTTAGGTTTGTTACTATTCACTTCCTATTTTAATTATATCAACTTTTGCATTCCGCATTACAGCATATCTTGACAATTGTGTTTTGATTCTTGAGATTTTCTTTTTGTGTCAAAAAAACAATATTTATGCATACCATCACTAATTATTTGCACATCCCCTGTGTGACTTTATAGGACATTTGACTAAATAGAGAAAGATTTACTTTACTGCAACATTACAGCCTATGGTAAATTATCCAGGTATTGCTAACTAAGTAAAAATTTATCAATGGATAACAAAATAAAATGTAGCCAATACAATGGATACAATATACAATAATGCCAGTAATAGGACAACAGACTGCAGAAAAAAACAGTAGCACCTAGTATTGAATAATAGCATAATACTGTATAAGATTTTATTACATAGAAAGGAATTTCACTCATACCCCTTTTGACACTGCCATCAATATGCCAGGCAGGGGTGGAATCAGAAGAAAATGACAGGGAACCATGATAGGTGAAGTGGGGAAGGTTATTTGATACATGCCCTTTGTAGTGTGGTGTGGCCTCACTACAAAGGGCAGAATAGTGGGTGTCAGTGGGAGGTAGAGAATGACAAGGATAGACAGTGGGTAATGGGGTTAAAAGTAGGCGGTAACAGGATAGAGGTGCTTGATGGTCTGGTTAACAGTAAGAAGCAGTGGGTAATAGGAAGAGGGTAACAGTGAGAGGCAGAGGAACTAAAGTTGGTGAAAGGAAAAAGCAGTGGGGGGAGAGGGTGAATGGAAGAGGCAGAGCCTATCTGAGGTCTTTGTATGAAGAAGTACTGTAAATGGGGTAAATTGGGCGGGAATGGTTCACTTAAACACGAAGGGGAATGTATCAGTGGAGGTATATAGGCAGAAAAAGAAACCAGGGGGTATAACATGCGAGTAAAGAGAGGTGGAAAAAAAGAGGGAGAAGGGGGAGATAGGGAGAGGGGAAGAGAAAATTAGAGTTTAGTTTGTATAGACGGATAAAGTAAAAGTATTTGTGAAAAGGTGAAGAGAAAGTAAGGGGATTGAGGAAGGTTGGGCAAGAAAGTGATAGAAAGGAAGACAGAGGGGTGGGGTATAAAGTAAGAGAGAGGGAAAGGGGGGAGTGAAGAATAGAAATGAAGGAAAGGTGAAAGAGAGGGAAAGATAGAGAGAGAAAGTGAAAGAAAGTGAGTCAAAGAGAGAGGGGGAAGAAATGAGGGAGAGAGAAGGGGGAGGAGAGAGAAAGAGAGACAAAAGTGGGTGAGAGGAGGGTAGAGTGAGGTAGAGAAAATGAGGGAAAGAAAGTGAAGTGGAGAGAGAGAGAGAGAGGAGAGAGAATGTGGGTGTTAGAAAGAGAGGGGTATTTAAGCGAGGGAGAGAGAAGGGGGAGAGGAAGGGAGTGAGAGGGGGATAGAAAGTGAGAGAGGGAAAGTGAGAGATTGAGAGAGAGAGAGAGAGAGAGAGAGAGAGAGAGAGAGAGGAAGGGAGAGAGAAGGGGGATGGAAGAGAGAGAGAGAGAGAGAGAGAGAGAGAGAGAGAGAGAGAGAGAGAGAGAAAGTGACAGAGGGGGAAATTGAGGGAGAGAGAAAATGGAGGTGAGTAAGTGATAAAAAAGCTCATGAGGGACATGAAATAAAACGATAAATAACGACATAAAGAGATAAACAGAGGGAGGGGGATTGTGCCCATTTTTCTGTAGTGTTAAAAAGTCACCTGGCAACCATAGAACCCCCTACCTCTGTTTAGAATGACGTTGGAATCTCGACTGTTAAAAGTCCAACAGTTGGGATCCTGATGACTGGGGTTTTTCTCCTTAATGGGATTCCCCCAAGGGGCTTCTCTGTGCTCGCCCCACTGTTTGAGTTACGGATTTCGGTGTCGGACTACTGACTGTCGGCATCCTGACTGTCAAGAGCTCATACCACACCCATTTAGCACATCTCAGCCTGGCAGAGAGAAGTAAGCAGCAGCTAACTGTTAGCACACACTAACAGCACTGAATGCTATGCAGCTCTCTGCCCGCGTCGTCTGCTCTCCCTGCTGCTGAGTTTTCCTTGCAGCTGGAACTCAATTTCCTGTGCACAGCCACTGTATAGGAGAACACAGCAGACTGGAGTTCCAGCTGTAGGGCAAACTCAGCAGGCAGGCAGAGCAGACGAGTGGCCTGTTCATGAGTGAAAAGCCCCTGCACTGCTGATCACTTCTCTCTCCCGGGCTGAGGGTAAGCTGCGAGCAGGGGACACTCATAACACGGGGAACGGGGCATGACCATGTCCAGGCTGTCCACTACAATAAAACAAAGTGTCAGAAATGAGAGGGGGGCACGTGCCTCCCCCTAAATCCGTCACTGATACCAGGTTATTACACATGAGCGTGCAGTACCCCATGATATTATGCAGTGTAAAGCACCAAGTTGTGTCCATTGACACGGCATTTCAACTCAGGTAGTGAGTGAACATGGGTTCAACCTGGCTCTAAGTGCAGTGTGCACAGGTAAGCTGAGTTGATGTGACCCGGCACCTGTTCTTACCATAGCAATAGCCAGCTCGGGACCTGATGATGGTGATTTCAAAGGGGACTCAGCCAGTCCTCAACCAGGAAGTACCCTTGTACAAAATCCCGGGAGCCACCCAACATAGCAATGTGAATAGGGGTATCAGATGAACAAAGAAAAAAACTAGCTTATCTGGACAATGCTGGATTCTGGTAGATATTGAACCCGATCCATTGGGGCCACTCCAAGAATATTTGTAGCTGATACAGAAATTGCAGCAGTCAGGTGCAGATCCAGAATATCCCTGACGTGTTACATACTAGAAGGACCCTGTGAAATATTTCCCGTCCCCAAAGTCAAGATCCCTGTTTACTATTACTGCATACTGGACTTTGATGTTACCTAAAGACTTTCCTATCAGAGTCACTGGGGTTGATCCTATTCCGTGCGGATGATTCATGAGTGCAAATCATCACGGCACCGGGTGCACTTTATGGTGGGCTGAATTCGCTTAAAAGCGCTCGCACCTTCATAGGGTTGGGAACAATTTTAAGTGAATTCGGCCCAGCAATGGGTGCAAGATTGGCTTAATTCAGGTGGCGTTTACATCAAAACGGCACCTGAATGGCACTTCACACCCTTTGGACCTAATAGGATCGACCCCACTGTGTGCTGGGAGCCTCACCCCTAATAAGTGATAATACAGTATATGCCAATATTCCTGTAGTGTTTTAAAGATTGAAAGATATGGTGTTTATGTTATTACTTGAGGATTGACTTGTTAATTGTCTTTTGGAATGCATAAAGGGCCTGATTCAGACCCACTTGTTAGGGAGCGGGTAAGCACGCATCCCCTCGGTAACATACAAGAGGGGATGTGTCCGAGAACACATCCCCTCGCATGCGGCAGAAGGGACGAGAAATCTTTCGATGGTCGCCGACCATCGAATGATTTCTCTCCCCGTTAGAAATAAAAGTCAGTGAAAACTGACTTTTATTTCAACCGGAGATGGCCGAAGATGGGGGCCCATCCCGAGCACGGAACTCCACGCCTAGGGGAAACTCTGGGCGTTCCCCTGACGATAATGTAAGGGAGTGTGTGTGAATTATGAATGGTTTACCCCTCATGTGCACAGCTGCGATCCCATTCGCAGCTGTGCACATGAGTAGGGGAATGCAGTCCGTGTGGCATTTACTTGATCGATGGGTTTTGAAATCTCAGGCCCCAGTGATCAGGTCTGAATTACCCCCACAGTGGGGCAAGGAAGCAAAATCCAGAAGGAAGCACCGAAGCAGTGTATTGTATATAGTCGCTGTGACCAAGGCAGCCAAAGAAATATCACTCTATGGCCTGATTTATTACCGTCGGAGATGGCCGAAAAGGTGGCGGGCACTGGTTTCATGTGACGTCAGCAGCTCATCCTGAGCAGGCATCGGCCCGCCTGCGCTTCTAGGAGGCGAGCACTGGTTTCATGTGACGTCAGCAGCCCATCCTGAGCAGGCCTGCGCTTCTAGGGGAAGGCCCTTTTTTTATGTGGACGCCCATAAAACGCTGGGGGGTCTCCTGCAACCACCCTCTGACCCCCCCAGCCCTCCCCTTGTGAATATACCTGCATGCGCAGGCCCCCCACCATCGGTCATGGGGCCCAATTAGGATTATATACTAACAGGACTGCAGCAATTTGGTAGGAATGAATTTGGTTTATATTGGATTTTATATTTAAGTCCATGCATTTTTTTATGAAGTCATTCCAAATTCCAGGTGACATCTATGGTGATATACACACACCAATGGTAGTTCAGTCCTTCTATATATCTCCCTCACGCTCTATCTATCTCTACCTACCTATTCATCTATCATGGGGGGATCGACATTTCCCCTAGCCTCCAGGTAACTAGAACAAACTTACACAACTGTGTGTGTGTGATATATATATATATATATATATATATATATATAGATGCAGGGCAGAAAGTGGCACACGCTCGGACTTGCAAAAAGAGATGACAGACACACTGATCTGTATCAACGTTTCGGGGGTTTGTTCCGTTGTCAAGATAAGAACTTATCTTGACAACGGAATAAACCCCCGAAACGTTGATACAGATCAGTGTGTCTGTCATCTCTTTTTGCAAGTCCGAGCGTGTGCCACTTTCTGCCCTGCATCTACCTGTTCCCCCAGTGCAGCACCCCGGCACCGTGTTTTTCATTATTGGAGTGCCCTCACCCTGTCACCTTTATATATATATATATATATATATATATATATATATACACACACACACATACACACATATATATATAGAGAAAATGGGGTATCAGAGTGCGCCAATTCATTTGCATATACAACAATATTGTTGAACAAACAGTATAGTAGTCTGAAGCAGAATCATAAAAAATGTATTCAGGAATCTTCCAAGAGATGATACAGGGTCCTGTCTAACAGGGGGCCCCTCAGAGGTGCTGCCTTCTATTTGTGAGGCGCGGTTGGGTTTTTCGGTCTTGTTACATATATATATATATATATATATATATATATATATATATATATATATACACACACACACACATATATTTATATATATATATATATATTTCAAACTGCCTCCATCAGCAGGCTGATGAGTAGGATCCGCAGGCAGCTCTTACACATAGGAATACTTGGACTACACATGCTTTGTTCGAGTGCCCCTATTTCTCCAGACAGAGGCTTCATGCAAATTTCAGAGGGCAGCCAATAAAGAGGGCAGCCAGTAAAAAACTGCTTCTTTTTGTCTGAACTGGCAGTGAAGGGTTGTCTGAGTTCAAGTGTTGGAAACTGTTAACAGTCATCTGCCCTCCAGACAGCACCAGTAAATTACAGCAGCCAGGAAAAAATAGGGAAGGGACGTAAATTAATCTGCGCAGTTGAAATCATTTGTGTATGTTCTTGTTAGCAAAGCCCTCTCGCCTACTGTGATCCCTATGTAATTATGATTTCTGCATATTGAATTGATTTTATTATTTGTATTTTTTAATCTGTAAAATGTGTAATGTGTCTGTAATGGTCTTGTTTGGTCTCTCATGTACAATGTAATGTTCCTGTTTTTTTCACAATGTATGACACATTATTTAATAGTGCTTACAGTAATGCAAAACTAAAATATCCGTTATTTCTGCTGATTCTGCACTTACAGTTACTCAGTTCCTTAACACTGTTATTACTATGGGCTGTAGTTGCTGGGTGGGAAACACATATAAACAGAGGAGGGGCTGTAGCACAGTTCAAAATTCAAATAGGGAGGCCCCACCAACTGCCAGTGAATCCGTTTGGAATGGCATTCGGTGGAAGTGGGTGTGGCTCCCCTATTTGAATTTTGATCGGTGCTGCAGCCCCACCCCTGGAACGCCTTACTCATGAAAGCCATGACTTACTTTCAGGTGACACATGCTGTAATACAGTCATATGAGCTATTTCTAGTTGGTTATTAACATCTGGTTACAATAAGATAAACTTATTCTTGGAATACAATACAGGTACTAATGTTAAAGATTTTCAGTCAATAATGCTGGGACTGTTCTCATAAAATCTGGAAATATACAATATAGTACAATGTGCTATCAGAGTGAAGGAAATATGTGATGCACAGCAGTGGGTTTGGTGTTCAGTGCTGGAACTAGGATGACATAGAGGCCCTTATTCTGGGGGACTCGCAAGGCTGCAAATTAACAGCCTTGTGAGTCCCCCAGACGCCACCCGCTGGTCCGCCTGCCCCCCCTCGCACGGTGGGTTCACCCGAATGGCTGCGAATGGATGTTTAACATAAACATCCATTTGCAGCCCATGGGGAAACACCCACATCATTCGATGATTTCCGACCATCGAATGATGTTTAAGGTGCATGCATATCTAATGCTGCTTTCACACCGCAAAAATGGCATCGACATGGTATTTTTAAATGTTTCTATAAATGGGTCAGACAGCTAAAAACCCTTTCACATCGGTATATTACAGATATATTACCGTTTCAATGCCGTTTTTGTCCCTTCACATTAAACCCGTTTTAAGTTAACCCATAGAAAACAGTGGATGTCATTGTACTTACATCATGCAGGGGGACAGCCTATCACATTGTGTAGCTTGCAGTTGAGACAAAATACTATTTCAGACCCGTTCAGACTGCAAAAAAACGGGTCTGAAACGGGTAGGACCCTGCTTTTTTACCATTTAGTAATACAGTACAGGTTTTCTGGAACTGGTAAATTCACTCTGGACCTTTCACACTTGACATATTACCGTTTTTTAAATGGTAAAAAACGGGCAAAACACCAGGTAATAAGTGCTGCTTTCAGTGACTCTCAGGTCACTTAAATTTGCGTGCACCCTGGCCAGGAACACCCCCGCACCTGCTTCAACAGGCAATTTCCATGGGAACGCCCATGAAACGCTGGGCTTTCCCATAGGCACGACTACCTGCCGCCGCCCCCTGCCCCCCTACCGCAGTGTTGGGTGCCTGCACCCGGCAAACAAATCACCCATGTGCAGAAATGTATATGCGCACTTCACAACCATTGAGCTCGCATGCCAGCATACCAATCGGAATAAGGTCTGCAGTATATTGGATTTTTAAAGAAAACATTTTTACTTTTACTCCTTTTAGAGAGATACTCTCTAAAACCTAAGTAACATGACTGACAAGTTATATGAGAAGTTCTGTGTGTCCATGCCATAGTGCATAGAGTGGAGGAGAAACACAGCAGCTGCAGCCAGCCCGGACCCCATACACTAACATTCCTTATCACAGCATACTGTATTTCCAGGCTATTTGTCATCAGTGAGATGCCGGGAAGTGTGCTCTGAAAAGGCTAAAAGTAAAGTTATCGTTCTATTTCCAGGTTTCTGTCCGGTTCAGCTACAGTGTACCCAGTGTCCATTAGGCCTTGAATGTGAAAGCAGTATTTATCAGGGAGGAATCAGAGCGCTGGCATTAGCTAACGGGGACAAGCTAACAAAGGCCCTCATTCAGGTTGGCTCTGTAAGCTGGGAACATTGCAGCTTACCAAGAGCCTGAGACCCCACCCAGCCGAATACCCAACCCCCCCCCCCCCCGCCACGGAATCCCCTTGGTACCATGCGAGGGGATGTGCACATCCCCTCATAGGACATTGCTGACCATCGAATGATTTCTCCTGCCTTTCGCAAATAAAAGTCAGTCTCAACTGACTTTTATTTGCGGATGCTAGGACAAAGACAGGGCGGGCAGCTGACGTCATGTGACCTCAGTTGCCCACCCCTGCAGACATCGGCCCACCCGCCTATCCATGGGAAAGCCCTGTACTTTCATGGGATGCCCATAAAACGCTGGGCGTTCCCACGGGTGAGCCCCATTTTCCCCACTTATCATTAATCATAGAGATTATTTGAATACTTGTTTCCTAGCACGGCGCCCATCGCATCGCATACCATAAGGCATACGATGGTATGCGATGCGATGTTACGCGATGGCAGCCGATGTTATACCATTTTAAATTGTATACCATCGCATTGTATGCCATATACAATGGTATACGATTTGAAATTGTATAAGCACCCTAACGGGTGTTTTCAATGTTAAATGTGCCCCCTATAAGATAATTAATTGTATAAGCACCGTAATGGGTGCTTACAATGTTAAAAGCACCCCCACGCCACCCCCACTATCAATGGCAACCCAAAGCATGGCGAGCACAGCGAGCCCGCTAGGGGCGGCGGTACGCGTCCTCCGACCTTTTCATACCCCCACTATCCAGTATCCACGTCGGTGTGGAGATGATTGTATATAGTGTGGCAAGCGCAGCGAGCCACTGAGCCCAAAGCATGGTGAGCACAGCGAGCCCCGCGAGGGGATGCGGAATACATGTAAAGTAATACGCGTCCCCTCGCGGGGCTTGCTGCGCTCGCCACGTGTCATTTTGCCGGGAGCAGCCTGACCCCCCTTCACACAGAAGAACAAATTACCGGGTTGAAAATTTCTACCGGGTAATTTGCTGAATAACACAGGTATTTCTTCTGTGTGAAAGGGTCAACATGGGTCATAAATCCCGTGTCCTCGACCCTGGTCAATTCCAGGGTCGGAGACATGGGATTTACGACACGGGTGTGCCCTTTCACACAGAAGAAATACCCGTGTTATTCAGCAAATTACTGGCTTCACCCGGTAATTTCATTTTCTGTCTGAAAAGGGTAAGGGGTATGAAAGGGGTATTACAGACATTTAGAGAAATCTTATTTTATTCAATAATTATTCAGGTAAATAGGCTAATAATAGCTGGTTTATCATACTATGTGCCAGATGCACTAAGCTTCAAAAGTGATCAAATGGAGAGTGATGAACAGCCACCAGCTCCTACCTGCCATTTCACAGGTTGTGTTTGAAAAATATCAGGCAGGAACTGATTGGTTGGCTGTTTATCACTCTCCATTTTATCACTTTTGAAGCTTAGTGCATCTGGCCCTATGAGAGCTAGATAGGATTCAGTGTATTAAGCCTGGAGAAGAGATAAACTGGAGATAAAGTGGAGATAAGGTAAAACGAGACCAGCCAATGAACTGTGTTTGTAAATGACAGTTGAGAGTTGATTGGCTGGTGCTTTATCTCCTAACACCTTATCTTCACTTTATCTCCGGGCTTAGTACATCTGCCCCAGTATGCTATTTTAGTCACCATCAGGTACTGTACAGTTTGCATTGGATCTATTTGTTGACAGTGTCTAGTCGACAGTCAAAAGGTCCACCACTATTAGTCTACAGGCAGAAGATTGGCACATGCATTAGGTCAAGATGGTCAAAAGGTCGACACAATCAATATATGGACATAGGAAAAGTCAACATGGAAAAAAGTTTGATATCAGAGTTTCACAAATTTGGTTGTCTATGTTGACATAGGTAAGTGTAATTGGTCCCCTCGCGTGACTCACCATGATTTGGGCATAAGTGCCTTGTTGCGCTTGGCACACTATTAAAATCTAACTCTATGCCCACTGTAATAGTAAAGTATGAGCGAGTCAGTTAAAATAAAAAAACAATGAAAAACTCATGTAGACTTTTCCCATGTCGACCTTTTTAACATCAACCTTTGGATCTTATCAATCTTTGACCATTTCGACCTAATGCATATTGACCTTTTTAATTTGCCAACCTTTTACCTGTCGACCTATAGTGGTTGACCTTTTGACTGTAAACCTAGACGTCCTAATGACCACATACACTTAATGCAAGCCTGTATTTACCTTGGTTTTAATGAGCTACAGAACCTGTGTAATTCATAAGTGTCCTGGTTAGGGACAGAACCTGTATAATTCATAAGTATCCTGGTTAGGAACAGAACCTGTATAATTCATAAGTGTCCTGGTTAGGGACAGAACCTGTATAATTCATAAGTGTCCTGGTTAGGGACAGAACCTGTATAATTCATAAGTGTCCTGGTTAGGGATAGCAAACTAAGCCTAACAATAGGGAATGTCATTTTCAATCCCTAGTGACACCTACAGTTCTCTCCTAGTTTATTAAATCGTTATAAAGAAACTGAAAACAAAAATAATTCATATAAAATAAACAATCAATTTGAACATTTCAATTTCTTTCCCAAGCCTTTATAATACCACTTTCAAACTGCCAAAACGTTTATCTTTTTTTTTTCCAAAGTGTATTCAGCAAACCACTATCTTTAAACGGTATTTAAAACGGGTGTAAGCCTTCACATTGCAGTAGATTACCGTTTTAAATACCGTTTAAGTACCATTCACATCAGTCGACCCGTTTAATCCCCTGAACACGTTTCAAGGCAGAATGCAGGGGACATCACAGGTCTGTAATCTGTTGTTTTTACTAAATACCGTTTCAGAGTCATTGTCACTGCATAAAAAACGGCTCTGAAACGTGTAGGACTCTGCTTTATAAATGTTTTGAAATAACGGTTATCTTTAACCGGTAAATCAACTCTGGCACTTTCCCACTGCAGCCTTAAACGTTTTGAAATGGGAAAAAAACGGCAATATACCGTTTAACAAGTGCGGTGTGAAAGGGGTATAAGTATAAAATGTA
The DNA here is from genome assembly GCF_055691185.1 of Crinia signifera. Taxonomy (NCBI): domain Eukaryota; kingdom Metazoa; phylum Chordata; class Amphibia; order Anura; family Myobatrachidae; genus Crinia; species Crinia signifera. Next base: position 244,206,310 of record NC_139220.1, read on the forward strand.
TTGTGCAAAGGGGGTTATCCTGGTTGATTCGCTTGGATGCAAATTCGCACCCTTGCGAGTCAACCAGAACCCGCCCAGCATATGGTGGTACGCCGGCCCACCATTCACACGCCAGGTTCGTTTGCCCAGTATGTGAATGAATGTTTTACATAAACATCCATTCGCAGGCCAAGGGGAACTTCCCACATCTTTCAATGGTCGCCGACCATCGAACAATGTGGTGCATGCACGCATAAGTGACTCTCAGGTCACTTATATATGCGTGCACTTTTGGGCTGAAATGGGCGGGCAGCTGACATCCGGTTATGACAGCAGCCTGCACCCGGCGCCTACGTCACCCAGCGATTATCATGGGAACGCCCAGCATTTTCATGGAAACGCCCATGAAATGCTGGGCATTCCCTTGGGCGAGTAGCCCGGCCCCCCAATCCCCGCCCACTGCCCGCAATGTTGGATGCGTGCAAACAATGCACATTTAAAAAAAATCGAGCTGACATGCGAATTCGCATGCGAGCGAACGGACCCGAAAAAGGTCCATAGTATGTAGCTTACAGATTTACTTATAAACTAAAACATTTTTGCTTGTATTAAAATCACAACATTCTCTTTCCACTTTTTTGTATGCCCAGTTTTAAAATACCTCTCTATCTTGTCTTCCATCCACTTACAGTACTGTATTTTTCTAGTAAACTTCAGTAAAATACACTCCCAATACCAGGTTCCAAGTGAACGTAAGCCCCGGTTCCAGCCTTCAGTCGGTCATACTGATTACTTCATCTCTGTATGCAACTTTCTAACTCCATAAGTCCTTTTGAAATGTGTAATTTGCTCAAAGTCCCTCCAGACCTCATAATTTACTGTTTAATTCTGCTAAGTAGCAATTGCTGCTTTCTACATGGCCTAAACGGTCAAAGCTTACAAGGGGCAGAGTCTTTGAAATAATGTTTACCTTTGAACAAGGAGCTCTGTGTTTTAACAGTATGACATACCTGTGCTACAATATATGCTTTTATTCTGAAACACGTAGTAATGAAGGATCTTTGGAGTATGCTTTAATCTGGCCTTTATACAGTATGCTCTGCTAGTGTGGCTAGGTGGTGGCTGATGCATCCGAGATATGGAACAAGTCTGTATTTTAAAGCTATGAACTGTACATTACATATACTGTACATACCTCCTAACTGTCCTGTTTACTGTGGGAACGTCCCGGTTTTTGGGGACCTTCCAGCGGCCCGCCGGGGTCAGCATGCACACAGTGTCTATTCCCCGCAGGCAGAGGCGCAGCAGCGGCAAAACAGGGCATGGCCTCGCACAAGTGACACAATTTTAAGGCCATGCCCCCTCACCACGAGACCACACCCCTAAAATGTCGGACATGCAAAGGTCCCGTTGGACCACCAATGAACATTGGGAGGTATGCATATACTTATCAATTCATCTCCAGTATTTTATAAGATATGTATATGAACCCTGGTAAAATGTTTGCATGTTTCCTTCTATGGCAGTGATTCTCAACCTTGGTCCTCAGGACCCCCCAACAGTGAACGTATTCCTGGTCACTCACAGACTCACAGGTGACATAATCAGCTTTTAAAATGTGTCAGTGAATAATGAGTGTACCTGTGCACTTGCCGGATGACCTGGAAAACGTGCACTGTTGGGGGGACTGAGGTTGAGAACCACTGTTCTATGGGAAGGTGTGTTTTTTAACCTATATTTTTTATTTTTATAATAAGGTTATAGAAAATTGAAAATTTAATGCAAGAAAATAAAACCATATAATCATTTAAATAGTTCAAAGCAAGTTCTAACAAGATCAAAGGATGAAAGAGAAAGTGGGAATTAAGGTCACTTTTATTGTGGTAGTAAATCACGCATGTCTAATTATTTATGTCAGCACCATGGACAGAGATTGCATTATTCAGACAGATGAGTGAAGATGCTACAAGCACTGCATGGACATAGCAACCAGTGTACTCGGACAAATAATGTCAGTGAATGGCGGATTGCATAGGTTACTTGCTAAAGTATTATTTTTCATAAAAGTTCTCCTGATGGATTGATAACTAATGTGCAATATATTACCATTGTTATAGAGCTTTTATTAATAATAATGGCTAAGTGTTGAATACATTATTTATATTTGGGGATTAAAAGGCAGTAATTAGACTAATGAAACTTTTTCCTTTACAAACCATTTTCATTGTATCTATAATAATAATAATAATAATAATAATTATATTTACCATATTTTTCCCTCTATAAGACGCACCTGACCATAAGATGCACCTAGTGTTAGAGGAGGAAAACAGGAAAAAGTATAATGCCCACTCCCTCCTTCCCCTTGTACTTGTACGCCCCCCCCCCCTGTACTTGTATGCCCACTGCCCGCTTCCCCCCTCCCCTGGTACTTGTATGTCTGCTGCCCGCTTCCCCCCTCCCCTGGTACTTGTATGTCTGCTGCCCGCTACCCCCCTCCCCTGGTACTTGTCAGCAGCTCACAGAGGTCCGGCCAGCGGGGATCATACAGTGTGCTGTGGGCTTCGTTCAGTGAATGGGATATCATCGGCGGGGTCCCTGCGGCAAATGGGAACTAGTAGTGCTACTAGTTCCCATCTGCCGCAGGGACCCCGCCGATGATATCCCATTCGCCAAATGGACCCCACAGCACACTGTATGATCCCCGCTGCCCGGACCTCTGTGAGCTGCTGACAAGTACCAGCGGAGGGGGGAGCGGACTCTGCTGCAGCTCCTGAGATGCTTGTGTAGCAGCAGCATCCAAGAGTTTTTTGCACTTTTTTTGCAGTATTCGCTCCATAAGACGCACACACTTTTCCCCACACTTTTTTGGGAGAAAAAGTGCATTTTATGGTGCAAAAAATACAGTATATACTGTAGCACTCTTCTCCCAATAGGACTCAAAGTGCTTTACATTTGCCTTTACAGCACACAAAACAAGCTTAAGGGGGGTATTCAATCTGGGGTCATGGCTGTCGAGCCATGACCCTATCAGCCATGACCCTGTCCTATTCTCGGTCTGCTTGACCGAGAACAAGCAGACGGGATTCAATGTCCCGCCTGCCGTGGGATGAGAATGGGGCGTGGCAGCGAGTTGCCACGGCTCGTCACTTACCGCCCATTCTTGGCAGCACGCGCTCGTTTGATTGTGATGTCGGGCTCGTTCTGCTGAGATACCCTGTTTAATGCTATTGGGAAGACAGCATTGAATAGGGCCCCGCAGCCATCTCCCCCTTCGGGAGATAGCTGCGGGTTATTGAATAGCCCCCTAAGTGTATTTGTATTTGTGAAATGCTTGAGAGAACAGGAAAGTCTTGAGTCTATTTTTGAAGAATTCTACAGTAGTGGCCACTCGCACTGTGCAGGGAAGAGAGTTCCATAGAGTTGGAGCCACAAAGCCGAAAGCCTGCCTAATAAGACTGCCTTACCTTTTTTTTAATATAATCTGGAGGATATACGTGAAAGTATACAGTCTGAAGTATATGTAGGGGTTGCAGTCAATTTACTGACAGTCAAATTACAGTCAGTCAAAATACCAACACGTCAAAAATGCTGACATTCATGATGCTGACATGGTCAAAATTGGGACATTTAAAATGTCATCATGTCGAAAAGTTTACATGATTTTTTCATGATTTTTTCTTTGAAACTGACTTGTTCTTACTTCATGATCCACGTGGGTATAGAGTAAGGGGGGAATTTACTAAGATGGGAGTTCTGTTTCAGATGGGATGTTGCAATGGGCAATCAATCGGATACTATCTATTATCTTCTAGGAGGTGCTAAATAAATAAATAAGAAGTTGATTCTGATTGGTTGCGCATAGTGACATCCCATGTTAAATAGAACTCCCATCTTAATACCTTTTCCCATAAGTTTCTAAAGGTACGCCAAGCACAGCGAGGCACCAGTCTTGTAAGGTGTCCATGTCGACATATGTTGATATAGACACAAAAAAACATGTCAACTTTTTGTCATGTTAACATTTCAATGTCAATATTTGACAATGTCGGCATAATGAATGTCGGCATTTTGAACATGTCGTTATTTTGACTGTGAATGCTTGTCTGTATTTTGAGTGTCGGTATTTTGAATGTCGGGAAATCATACTAAACCAATAAGTAGTGTCTAGTGCAGTGGTTCCCAAACTGGGGTGCCTCAGGACACTTGCAGGGGTACCTTGGGTTGGTGGACCAAGATCAATTCATATTATTTATGGTCAATGTACCAGGCAAAACCAGTGCTGGTGGCTACCAATCACAATATACGTGGACAAATAGAAGCAAATCCTGTTATATATATACTGTAATATATAATATATGTGGACAAATAGAAGCACATAACTGTGACATATAAACACAATGGGGCAGATGTATTAAGCCTTAACAAGAGATAAATGCAAGGGTGATAAGGAGAGATAAATGTTCAGCCAATCACCTGCTAACTGCCATGTTACAGCCTGTGTTTGAAAAATGTCAGTTAGCAGGTGATTGGCTGAACGTTTATCTCTCCTTATCACCCTTACTTGTTAAGGCTTAATACATCTGCCCCAATGCACTTAATTTAATTTTTTTTCTGAATTTCTCGATAAGAAGCATTTGGCCTAGGGTTGCCTTGAAAATATTTTGATGCTCTAGGGTACCGTGAGTCAAAAAAGTTTGGGAACCACTGGTCTAGTGACATGTCTATGACTACATACGGTGGAGAATTACCTCAGTGGGAAAGAAACTGTATATAACAGAGACAATGACAGACTTGTTTTAGAATTGGGTGACCTCACACATATTCCTTTGTATCTCTATGTCATAAGCATCAAAACATGGTTTCTAACTGTCAAGTAAGCAAGGAATCTGTGACTGAACAATTCCAGATCTAACAAATAATAAATAATATTAAGCATTAAAAGAAACCCTGTTCTGCTAAAAATATAACATGAATGTGTTAAAGTTATTCCTGGATGTATTTGGCATATTGCTAAGTCTCACACACAGGTCTAGTCATTGTAACCAAGCATTACTGGGGAAGGTGAGTTTTAGTTGCCATGTGCCAAAACTGAACAAAATCTATATTATTAGTTGTACAGCACTAAGGGGTCTATGTGCTAAGCCTTGGAGAGAGATACTAAGCACCAGCCATTCACCTTCTTACTGCCATGTTACAGGCTGTTGTGTTTAAAAATGACAGTTAGGGGCTTGTTGGTTGGTACTTTATCTCCATCTACTTTATATCTCTAAAATGCAGCACATAAACCCCCCAGGGGCAGAATTGTTGAGTAGTAAAGTGGAGGGAGATAAACTACCAACCAACTCCTAACTCTGTAGCATGATAGTTAGGAGCTTATTCAATGGCACTTTATCTCTCCCTCCACTTTATTGCTCCCCAAGTCTTAGTACATCTTCCCCTAAGTCATCTGGTTGTAACACGGTTTTACCCGTACCTCCCAACTGTCCCAATTCCTGCTATTTGGAGACTGTCCCGCTGCCAACCTTCCATGGTTGGCAGTGTCCCATGAGCAGGGGGGCATTTGGGGGGAGACGGAGATCACCGCTGCTTATTATGCAGAGCAGCTAGCAATCTCATCAGTGCAGGGAGAGAGCAGGGAGCTGCCCAGCTGATCGGAGAGTGCTGGGCATGCCTTTAAAGTGACGAAAATGGGGGCCATGGCGATAGATCCCCCTTCACCAAATACCACACCAAACTGGAGTGTAGCACAGCCCATTTTTCGGGTCAGCAGTGCCTTCAGATCGAGTCATCCAATACTGCCACCACTCTAACAATAAAACACCTTGCTCATGGTCCCAGAGACTGATCCCAAAGGAATAAATGGCTCTCAGGAGACTGACTGGTCTTCCTGGTGTGTGAAATGCAAATGGGTGGTTGCTTTGAAATCCCTGTCGACGCCTGCATCCGGAAGTACCGGGTGACCACTTCCGGTCAGTGGATGCGGGTGGGTAGTGGTTCTGTGAATGCTAGGAGCTGGTAAGTATAAAAATGTGTTATATGTGGGTGTCCTTTTGCTGTAGGTGGGGGCTGAGGACCCCAAAACATTCCCTGTGGACATCTAATACACTATTGTTGGATTTATGATCATATCCAACAATACATATATATATATATATATATATATATATACACACACAAGTACATATATATATATATATATATATATTTATATGAGAAATACTTGAATATTGTAGCGCTGAGGGTGTGTAATAGTCAATGAGTCCAGCAACACCACCTGAGATTAACTCAGGGGAACACAGGCACCAGAGTCCTTTTAAGGGCTGCAGCTCAATCTCCCAGCGAGCTCCTGGATTCAACGGAGAAACAATCTGGGTAAAACAAAAGAAATGGGAAGAGAGCGCTTCCTGGTGTATTAAAAGAGATTTATTTGGACACCAACACGGTAAAATCCGAGGTACTGTACAACAATAAAATGCCCGTACCTGCAATAAAGACACTGTGGGCTGGCTACCACACGGCTTTAACAATATAACCAAAACGACAGGCTGCTCACACGGTCCGTGCTGTAAGGTACGCCGGGTCTCAGTTGAGTGCTGACGCTGGGTTGCGCCGCAGGGACACAGGACACCGGTAGGCGAAACAGACGTCCGGGGAGACACAGAGAGCAGGAACGTAGCAAGCCACGCCCTGATGCGTTTCGTCACTGAGGACTTCGTCAGAGGGCGTGGCTATTGCTGACGTTCATGCTCATTACATACTCCACAACTGCCAATCACAGTGCGGGGGCCCGACTCGTCTGGGCAAATGAAAAAGCAGCTGGGAAATATACAGCCGATTTTTAGCTAATGTGAAAAGCCGTCCAACAGCTGAACGGAAGATGTTAAAGTTTTAACTGCTGGCATTATACTTAAACCAACAGGTGCCTCCATGGTACCTAGAGCATGGGACTTTTAATAGTAAAAAAACTGATGAGAGATATATATAAAATGGCCGCTCACGTGTATTGGCAGCTGTTGTATACACTGGGTAATACATAGTAAAAAGCTCAGTTATAAAATAACACAATTCATAAAAAACGTGCTTAAAAATATATGGCAATAAAACAATGACCATATGATAGTTAGAATAGTCACCAATTGATAAAGTAAAATGTCGACACAATACAAAAATCGACATAATACAAACAGGTAAGCAAAATGCAACATATTAAGCAGTAGTTTAGCGGTATTGGAAATGAAGGAGTATACAGAGACTCTGAAAATAGACAACTAGTTAATGAAGGGGGTGATTTCGTACCCCTCATTAAGTCCATGGGGGACCAGCGTGTTGAGAGACAGAATCTATGACGTCTCCCGCTTGAGTAAGAATTTTTCCATATCACCACCCCTTTTTGGTTGCTGTATTTTTTCAATACCTTTCACACGTAAGCTTGAAGGGTCACATCCATGTACTTCTTTAAAATGTCGGGATACCCCATGGTTTGTGACCCCATGCTTGATGTTTCTAATGTGTTCAAGAATTCGGGTCTTAAGGCACCTCTTAGTTTTCCCGACGTACCTTAAGCCATATCCACATTTTAAAAGATAAACTACAAAGACAGAATTACAGTTGATAAAATCTTTGATTCTGCAATCTGAATCCCATATGTTGGGGCCCTTTTCAACAAAGGGGCAGACCTTGCAGCCATTGCAGGGAAAACTACCCTTTATTGACAAGAAGGTGTCACTAGGAGCCCGTGACAACAGACTCACTAGCTGACTTTTAGAAACCATTGACTTTACTAGGTATTGAAAAATAGATATATATAACTTAAGCTTGTTCTTAAAGTTTTGAAGAACAGATATCCAAACTTCTGAAAATATGCTACAATAGTACAAAAGTTCTGTGCAGCTCACAACAAACATTCACAAGATGTATAGAGCCGTTAGGCGAAGGTCAGGAAATTAAAGTGCATGGTGTACTCATATTTTCATTCCTCCCAGAATGCCATTTCTTGAGTCGGTTACAAGACAAACAGCTCACTGTTAGCCTTGGATCCAGCCTTGATACTACATTGCCCTTTCTGTATTTACCTTTCTGACACCATTTACTGAAGGAGATGGAACATTGGTTTAGTGCTCTTATGTATCACTTGTAATATTAAGCAGAGTTGTTACGGGAACTCTAAAACTAACTTGCTAGCAAAACAAATGCATTCACTTTTTACTGTACTTGTTCATGGAAATAAAGCGGTTTCTTCGTAACTGAAAAAATAGCTCTTTGTAATAAGAAATATTTCCATGACATAAATTGATATGTTTGTTCCACTATGTTTAAATGGAAATGTTTCTTAAAGTAGATACAAACTCCCTATATTTGATGAACTTTAAATAGCCGTCTTACTGCTTCAAACATTCTGACTTAGTTTTTTTTTTTACTGACTTCTTTCCCATTTGGTAGAGGGATAAGGCTTAAGCATGAGCAAGTTAACTAATCGTACATAGCAGATAATTATATTCTAATGAACTGAAAGTACTGGAAATTATATTTATTTGAAGCATCCGTGTGTGCCAAACTGCAAAGTATTGGATTTACCAGGTCAGTAGACCTGCATTACACACAACTCTTATACTTTAGGCCTGTGCTATATACCTTTAAAATTAATTGGGAATTCCTGGGCAGTAACTGAGGGGGGGTTTTAATCCTGGCCGCTATTTTTGCTGGGCAGAAATAGCAGTCAACAGTATTCAATCCTGGCCCAGACCCGCCTGCCACAGGTCGTCTCCCTACGGCGGCAAATCTGTATTGTCGGAAACGGCAATTGGATTGTAAAATATCAGCACCTGTTTCCTCCGATGCTGGGACATTCCAACTGGTCGAATATGGGAGGTCATTCCAATTCATTGGACCCCCCGCTTGTTCGCACAGAGGAACGATTTTTTTAATGATTTATGCACATATGCAGGTCCCTGAGCAAATGGACTTGGTGACTTGCATACTCGCTGTTCACACGGAGTGATGTGGAACATGCTGGACATTCCCATGGGATTGAGGGTGGGACAAGTAGTGCCGGGGGCATGAAATTGTGGGTGGGAAAATGTGTGCTGGGGGCATGTCAGCCACCCACACTGTCTTTGGCCGTAAGCCCGCAAATATAAGTGCCCTGGAGAGATTATTCGATGGTTGTCGACCATCGAATGATTTTTTCGGATGCAGGCACATGTGAGGGGATGTGTCTTTGTGACACATCCCCTCGCTTGATTGCAAGGGGAAATGGCAGGGGGTTGGGCATGCATTTTGCCGGGGCGGCATTACAAGGACTCGGTGTTCCTAGCGTTTCACAGCTTTTTAAATCAATAAGAATCAGGGCCATAATTCACCAGTCGGAAGGACAGAGCCCACATTGAATTGGTGGAAAGACATCTGACGTAATAATGTCGGAAACGATGCTATTTCCGTCCAGCAAAAATAGCGGTTGGGATTGAATACCCCCCTGAGAGGCAGCGATGTGCAGGTAGGGGAGGCAGTGCCTCACCTGTCATACTATTGTATACTGCAGAGTACTGAATATAAAAATTAGAAAAATACAAAAATAAATGTAACACTTATAATATTATATTTGTCATTTTCTATTTAATACAATCATTTTCGGATTATTGTAAACATTTATAGTCATAGTTGTATACTTCTAAGTTGTGTGCTTTTTATTCTGGCACTGATGCTAGCCAGTACTTCCCCAGCCACTGACCTTACTGCAGTCCATTGAAAGGAGGTGATTATTCCGATGTTCATAAAGATGGGTAGTAAGGTTTCCAAATGCTCAAACATTTTTTTCCAGATTTAAACTATTTTAAACTGGGAGGGCAAGCTAAGTTAACATTGAGCAATCTGTAGAGAAAGAACCACTTCTACTGAGCTGATGGAAAAGTTGGCTTCTATTACTGCAAAAGATTTGTTGTAGTTCCATTCTCAATGAGATCAGCAAGGCTCTGAACAGAACTAAATGTCCCTGCATTCTGTCTCTGGTGTATGAAGGGCAAATGTAGTGATAGGGGCTCATACTTATGGTGTGTGGTCAGTCACCACAGGGGTTACACAAGTATTGGAGATGATAAAATCATGCAGACAACATGGATACTACAGTGCATGGTCTAGGACAATTTATACGTTTTAGTACAATCAACCAGAATATACACTGCAATGAATACACTATAGTACTGGCAATGCACTATAATGTATATATATATATATATATATATATATATATATATATATATATATATATATATATATATATATATAGAAAACAAGATACCCAGTGCAAGAAAGTCTCAGTGTCCTATGAGTCCACAATGTCCAAAATGTGTGCAGTCCCTCTTTCAAGGATAGTACCAATCCCAAACGGAAATGCTTGCAAAAAAGATGAAAAGAGAAACGCACGAATGAGCAATAAATCAGACAATATTTACTGTTCTTAATATGCTCACATACATTAAGGTTAAAAGATAAATGCTTGCCAGCCGTATGTACAACTCGATACCAGAGTATACTCTGCAAGGATGTATCACAATACCCCAGGAACAGCTTCCAGATGCCTGTCGCAAAAACCAAACGTCGGAGCCGCCGGAGGGAAAGATGCAGAGTCTCAGCTGGATCAACAGTGGAAGGACTTCCCAGTGACGAAACGCGTTGGGCGTGGCTTGTGTATACTCTGGTATCGAGTTGTACATACGGCTGGCAAGCATTTATCTTTTAACCTTAATGTATGTGAGCATATTAAGAACAGTAAATATTGTCTGATTTATTGCTCATTCGTGCGTTTCTCTTTTCATCTTTTTTGCATATATATATATATATATATATATACTGTGTATATATATATATATATATATATATATATATATATATATATATATATATATATATATATTGGCATCGTAATCCAGAACTTGAGCACATATCGAGCAGAAATTATGCGCCAACTAGCGGACGGGAACACGTACAAGAAACTGCACAGCGACCCCACTGAGAAATACCAAAAAGAACTAACCGCATTACTCAAGGAGGCGGTCGATCAGCAGATCATTGATATCAAGCTCAAAGAAGCACTGCATACAACTCATCCCATCTTACCGATTCTGTACAGTGTACCCAAAATCCATAAACATGCAACGTCTCCACCAGGTCGCCCAATAATCTCTGCCCAAGGCAGCCTATTCCAACCGGTTTCCCAATTACTGGATGTCTTTATTCAACCCCACGTCATCGTTCAAGACACGCACCTCATGGATACCACCAGCTTTCTTAACCGCTTACAACGATTGCCTAGACTTCCCCTGACTGCTATGTTATGCACTATGGATGTATCATCGCTATACACTTCGATCCCTCATGACCAGGGGCTCCTGGCCATGAAAGAATTCTTGGACTCTCTTGGCGAAGGGTTTACCTTCAACAAAAAACTCTACCTCCAATTGCTTGAACTGGTCTTATGCCGTAACTATTTTCGATTCGATGGCCAAATTTATCTCCAACAGGCAGGCTGTGCCATGGGATCAGCCGTGGCACCGGCATATGCCAATGTCTTCATGGTCGCCCAGGAGCGTATATTTTTTCAAGAACAAATCTCCAACAATAACATCATCCTCCTGTGTCGATATATCGACGATCTGTTCATGCTGTGGCAGGGCATGGCAGATGAATTCGTCGACCTCATGACCACCATCAATGCAATGCCAGGTCCAATCAAACTCACATATGCACATAGCAGTCATACCATCAACTTTTTAGATGTGACCGTGACTTTGAATGAAGGTAACATCAGCACTTCCATTTTTTACAAAGAAACAGACAGGAATACTCTGCTGCTCTCCAGCAGCCATCATCCTCCACCATTGAAAAAGGGACTAGCATACTCCCAAATGCTCCGGGCGGCCCGTATCTGTAGCAATACAGATACGCTTCCATTACAGCTTGATAACATCATTCACAAATTTCATGAAAGGGGTTACCATCTGTCAGCGCTGAATCAGGCTAAAGTGAAAGTACTCAAACTTAAACGTGAAGATCTACTCAAACCAAAAAACACCCAAGGAGAAAACACCAAAGTATTCCCGTGGCCCACCACATTCGACACCAACAGCAGCCTTATACCCATCGCCAGCAAAGCCCTGTGGCCTATCCTAGCCACTGACTCCAAATTACCGTGCTTCTCCAAAATAAGACCGATGACATGCTACAAGAGGGGTCGTAACCTGAAAGATTTATTGGTACACACGGACATAACAGGGTTCGATGAAAATCGAGCATCCACCAGGCAAAGAAAAACTCCGGGATGCTATAAATGCATTAAGTGTACCACATGTAACTATTTGATCCAAGGCTTATCTTTCAAACACCCCCATGAAGATAAAAGGCTACAGATCCGCCACATCTTGACCTGCAGCACCAGATATATTGTATATATCATAGTATGTCCGTGTGGACTATACTACGTCGGTATGTCCACCCGACAATTTAAGGAGCGAATGGCTGCACACCGCTCGGCTATAAAGGCTGCTTTAGAAAATAAACCCATGGACCAGCCAGTAGCGGCTCATTTCAAAGCCAAGGGCCACCCACTGGCATCATTACGCTACTTTATGATAGACCACATTCCACCTATGCCCAGAGGGGGTGACCATCAGAAAGCACTCCTAAGACTGGAAGCAAGGTGGATTTACAGGCTCAATACAGTCTCACCTAAAGGGCTCAATGAGCAAATTATGTGGAATACACTGACCTAGTCTCCTCTGGTTTAGTCATGTCCACCGTTTGTCTATGCCTGCAGTAGCACTTGATGGATTGACCCCTTTTCTGCATTTGAAGGACTGATTTATCCATTATGGATACCCTGTTGACACTCTAAACCATATATCTATTTCATTCATGATGATCCCAGATAATCCAGCCTGGGTGTGAAAATGTCTTGCATGCTTTTTCGACTTAATTCGTACTGTTTAGCACTTACGTGCAATATCTTTATTTTGCACGTTTCATAATCTATTTAATATGTGTATATATCTCACATCAGCAAAATGTTTTTATAATAAGTGTTTGTACGCATCTCTTAACCCCACACAGCACAATTTGTTTCACTATTAGCACCATTCCTTGCTACCGCTGTTACGCAGTGCCTGGTAACCTAGCTACCGTCTGTAAACAACTCACGCTACCCTGTGTGCATGGCAACGGGTGCCTGCGTGTCAGACGTAGCATGGTGACGTCAGAAACTGGAAGTAACGTCCGCTCTGCATCCGGCTGGCGGCGTCTCCCGCTCTGAACCAGACCACCGGCCGCGTACAACGGAAGGAGGTGCCTTCTTGCTACACACACTGTTATAAGGTACAGTAGGACCCTATGTTTGTAATGTTGTATTGCTGTCTGCCTGAGGAAGGGGAACGTTGTCCCCGAAACTGTTGCACAATAAACCTTTTGTTTCTCACAAGCCCTGGAGTGCCGCGTTGGTGACTTACCTCTTAGGAGCAACCATCACCCACCTGCGTTTATATATATATATATATATATATATATATATATATATATATATATAACTTTGTTGTTGGAAGCAGGCACTCACCAAACAGCATCAGAGCAAGTTGAAAAGGATTTTTTAATCAATCATTATGTAGGTCGACGTTTCGATCCGCCACAGGGATCTTTGTCAAGACAGGATATGTCACAAACAGGACAAGCAGCACCAGGAAGTGGTTTTGACACTTCCTGGTGCTGCTTGTCCTGTTTGTGACATATCCTGTCTTGACAAAGATCCCTGTGGCGGATCGAAACGTCGACCTACATGATGATTGATTAAAAAATCCTTTTCAACTTGCTCTGATGCTGTTTGGTGAGTGCCTGCTTCCAACAACAAAGTTATATTTGGGATATCGATTCCCTTAAAGTGGAGCACCTCCCTGTTGCCTCGTGATCAAATAGTGTGCGGATCCACCTACCATTATATATATATATATATATATATATATATATATACAGATGAAGCACCCCCCAGCCAGCCTGTGGAATTGCCAGATTGTTGAGCTGGTGCAGGATGGTGGTCAGATGCTCCATCTGATGGGGACGCATGAGCGTCTCACACGCTCACACGTACTGTACCTGTCAGCACGGCAGCGAGGACCAGATTCCCTGCACATTCATGTTTCAGGGATGAATGCAGACATTCTAATAGGAATATTCAGTTTATTAAATTCTAACAGGGGTATTCACATTCATGGGATGAGTACCTCCAAAACACTGCCAGGAATAGAATCTCCAGCTAGCTGAGCAAAGTGATAAGTGCCTCTGAAAAACACTGCCTGGAATGGAACCTCCACCTAGCTATGTGTCACGTTTTGCGGGTCCTGTAGAGGAGTCGCTGGAGAGAAGCCGAAGCTGTGTTCTTTGATATAACTGTGCTGCATAGATTAGTAGCAATATAGGTACCCCACACGGGGAGCGGGAGTCTCTGAACTAAGCGGCACAGTAATGATTCGAAAACGTGGCCTGATGAAGACGATGAAGATAATGATGACAATGATAATAAAGATAATGATGACGATGAAAATGAAGATAATGATGACAATGATAATGAAGATAATAGTGAAGATAACGAAGACGATGATAATGAAGATATGATGACGGTGATACAGTAATGAAGATAATAATGACGATGATTGCTGAGTAAGGTCGCTGCAGGTATGTATGCCGGGAACACTTGAGGTTGTCACTAGTGAGGACTACCGTGGGTACGGAGACACCGGACAACCACCTTTGGTGTGAATGCCTAATGTCAGCCTCGGATCCAGTGACGGTAGATGTGAGCCCACCAGCAATATTATTCCTGGGCAGTAAATGACCAGCAGAGTCAATAGGAAGGGTGTCTGTAGCAAAACACCTGGGATATCAGGCTGCAGCAGAGAAAACCACTGCAACAATTGCCTTTTATAGAGCTAAGAGCTGCTACCTAATGGACAACATTGCACTGACTGATTAGCAGACCTAGGCTGCTGGAATATATGTGCAGAGCAGCCCGGTGATTGGAAGTTCCAGGGTGACATATAGAGATAGAAGCAATGGGTCCTGGACTTCAACAATACGGCCGCCCCCATACAGGAGACACATTTGCGGCAGATGCCGGAGAGGAATCTGGATACTGGCACCCAGCCTTGCGCATGCCCAGAGAGGAAACGGAGGCCAGCATGGAGGACACCAGCGGGGAACTGCCACACGTCGCCCGGACCCCAGGATGCCTGGACAGAGCCGGCCGGGACCAATGCCGGGAGCACAGCAGGCCGTGACACTACAGTATGTAAAGAGATGAATGCTTTAGGAACACTGCCTGGAATGGAATCTCCACTTAGCTGTGTAAAGAAATGAAGAAATGAGTGCCTCTGAAAAACATTGCTTGGAATGGACTCCACCTAGCTGCGTAAAGAGAAGAAAACCTCCAGAACACTGCCTGGAATGGAATCATCATTTAGCTGTGTAAAAAGATGAGTGTCTCTGAAATGCACTGCCTGGAATGGCATCTCCATCTAGGTGTGTAAATATATAAATGCCTTCCAAAAACACTGCCTGGAAAGGAATCTTCACCTACTGTAGCTGTGTAAAGATAGGAATGCCTTCCAAAAACACTGCCTGGAAAAGAATGTTCACCTAGCTGTGTAAAGAGATGAATACCTCCAGAACACTGCCTGCAATGGAATCTCCACCTAGCTGTGTAAAAAGAGAAGTGCTTCAGAAAAACACTGCCTGGAATGGAACCTCCACCTAGATGTGTACAGAGAAAAAGGCCTCCGATACACACTGCCTGGAATGGAATCTCCAACTAGCTGTGTAAAGTTATGAATGACTTCCAAAAACAATACCTGGGAAGGAAACTCCACCTAGTTGTGTAAAGAAATGTGTGCCTCTGAAAAACACTGCTTGTAATGCAATCTCCACCTAGCTGTGTAAAGAAAGAAAAACCTCCAGAGCACTGCCTGGAATAAAATCTCCACCTAGCTGTGTAAAGAAAGAAAAACCTCCAGAGCACTGCCTGGAATAAAATATCCACCTAGATGTGTAAAGAGATGAGTTACTCCAGATCACTACCTGTAATGGAATCAGAGTAGGTCTGAAAGACTGTCTTTAAAGGAATCTCCACCTAGCTGTGTAAAAAGATGAGTGCCTCTGGAAAGCACTAATTGGAATGGAATCTCCACCTAGTTGTGTAAAGAGATGAGTGCTTCTGGAACACTTGCTGGAATGGAATGTCCACCTAGCTGTGTAAAAAGAGAAGTGCTTCAGAAAAACACTGCCTGGAATGGAACCTCAACCTAGATGTGTACAGAGAAAAAGGCCTCCGATATACACTGCCTTGAATAGAATCTGAACCTAGCTGTGTAAAGGGATGAGTGCTTCTGAAAAATACTGCCTGGAATGCAATTTCCACCTAGCTGTGTAAAGAGATGGTTGCCTCTAAAAAACTTTACTTGGAATGGAATCTCCACCTAGCTGTGTAGAAAATGAGTAGCTTCAGAACACTGCCTTAAATGGAATCTCTGCCTAGCTGTGTAAAGACATGAGTGCCCCTGGAAAACACAACCTAGAAGGGCATCTCCACCTTGCTGTGTAAAGAGATTAATGTTTCTGGAACACTGCCTGGAAAGGAATCTCCATCTAGCTGTGTAAAAAAATAAACACCTCTGAAAAACACTGCCTAGAATTAAATCTTCACCTAGCCGTGTAAAAAGATGAGTGCCTCCGAAAAAACACTGCCTGGAATGGAATCTCCACTTAACTGTGTAAAAAGATGAGTACCTCCAGAACACTGCCTAGGAAGGAGTCTCTGCCTATCTGTGTAAAAAGATGACTGCTTCTGAAAAACACTGCCTGGAATGGAACCTCCACCTAGATGTGTACAGAGATGAAGGCCTCCGATATACACTGTCTGGAATGGAATCTGCACCTAGCTGTGTAAAGAGATTAATACCTAAGGAAACACTGCCTGGAAATGAATCTCCACCTAGCTGTGTAAAAAGATGAGTGCCTCTGAAAAACACTGTCCGTAATGGTATCTCCACCTAGTTGTGTAAAATTATGAATGCCTTCCAAAATCACTGCCTGGAAAGGAATCTCCACCTAGATGTGTAAAGAGATGAATGCTTCTGGAACACTTAGGAAAAATGGAGAAAGAGCGCACAAAGAGCAATAATATCAAATAATTTTACTAATGTAACAAAGGCTCACATACATAAATGTTAAAATATAACAGCTTGCCAGCACAGGTATCAACGTCCACGCTGCCGCCTACTTCACCACCGTAGACTGTTGTGGAACAGGACACGCATTGCTGTCTGTAGGCCACTCCCAACGCATTTCGTCACTGCACGGACTTCGTCAGGGGCTTCTGGAACACTGCCTGGAATGGAATCTTCATCTAGCTGAGTAAAAAAATAAACACCTCTGAAAAACACTGCCTCAAATTAAATCTCCACCTAGCTGTATAAAAAGATGAGTGTCTACAAAAAACACTGCTTAGAATGGAATCTCCACCTAGCTATGTACAGATAAGTACCTTCAGAACACTGCCTTGAATGTAATCTCTGTCTAGCTGTGTAAAGAGATGAGCACCTCCAAAACACTGCCTGTAAAGGAGGAATCACCATCTAGCTATGTAGAAAGATGACTGTTTCTAAAAAACACTGTCTGAATGGAACCTCCACCTAGATGTGTACAGAGATGAAGGCCACCGATAAACAGTGCCTGGAATGGAATCTCCACCTAGCTCTGTAAAAAAATGAGTGCCTCTGAAAAACATTGCCTGGAATGGAATCTCCACCTAGTTGCGTAAAGACATGAGTGCCTCTGGAGAACACCGCCTGGAATAGAATCTTCACCAACTGTAGTTGTTTAAACAGATTATTGTCTCCGGAACACTGTCTGAAATGGAATCTCCACCTAGTTGTTTAAAGAGCTAAATGACCCCCTGTCCTATTCTGCTGCAATCCAAATATTCTCCCATATATTTAGGAATTGTCCCATCTTGAATACTATAATCATACCGTGTGACAAATTCTCTTGGTATAAATGTGGCTATTTCTTAAATTAATTAATCTTTTCAAACCTATCTTCCTTTTTTTTTTGTAGGATATATATGTGAGACCTAACCCACGGAACTATTTTATCTACTTACAAATTACTGGCAAGCTAAAAAATATAATTTTGGAAAAATCTTTAATGTATGTTATTATATGTTTAATCCCTTAGTCACTCATATGAAACTATGAGTAACCTGGAAGCCTGGTTCTCAAAGATAACCAAATATAACTGAAATATGACTCAAACATTGGAAATATTGTTTAAGTGGGTAGACCTTTGGATCTGCATTAGATTATGATTTTAATTATTTCAGAATAGCTACAGTAGTTGTTGAGAATTGATGTTAATTAAAATGCTGTTATATATAAACTATAAAGTAACCTCAACCTTAAACAAACATTTAGTAAAACATAGGGTAACATTTATTGTCAGCACATCAATGAACAAAAGTATCAATTACAAAGTTATAATAAAAGAATAGAATGCTGGTTTTATTACTTGAGATTCCTTTTACACATACTAATATCATAAAATGATAGTGTGAATTATCTGTGGAATCATGCAAGTGAGTGACTTTAGTACTGTACTTATCGACAAAGGGGTTCATTCATCAAGCATTGAAAAGAGTGATGAAGGTACCATAGTAACCAATCAGTTTATAGGTAGCATTTACTTATTTTATAAGGTCCCACGGCCAAAACATCACCCTACTGACCAGTCAGCCTGGCCAGGGGCCCTGGGGGAGTGGGGGAGTGGGGGAGTGGGGACCCCCAATAAAGGGGTACCCCCCCTCCAGGACTTACCTGACCAGGCTGCAGCCTGGTGCTATCCCCGGTGACCCTGGGCGGTGGTCACCGGGCTGATTAAGTGTAAAACAAAGAATAAACTATTGTTTAATACTGTGGAACTATAAATCTTAGCAAGCCACCCCCGCAAGCTGGGACTTGGAGAACCACAAGTCCCAGCATGCGGGGAATTAAAGGGCCCGCTGGCACTTGTTGTTCCACAGCGAAAAATAGTAAAATAAACACACACAGACACATGAATAATAAAACTTTAATACATCTAAAGCTTGCACATACTGATACTTACCTATCTAGAGCCCGTAGGTAGGTCCCTGGGTCCGGGGCACAATGGCCCAGGGGTCCGGAGCTCCATGGTCCAGGGGTCTGGGGCTCCATGGTCCAGGGGTCCAGCTCCAGGGTCCATTTATATTTTTATATATATATATATATATATATATATATATATATATAGTAGTTTGCAGATGGCCGCACTCCCAATAAATAGTCAGGATACAGGTCACTTATATGAATAACGTTTCGAGGTTTTATTTACCTCTTCATCAGACTCAAATAAAAAACAAACAACATGTGATATATATACTTACAATTCCATACAGCACAACCCACCGGGCGCGGGAGCAGCAGCCAGCGTCTTCCGTCTCAGTCATCACTGAGTGTCATGTGACATCATCCCGCTCAGGCGTAGAGGCGGTCCGACGTCCCGGCGGCTCTGTTGCCACAGTGATCTGAAAACAGACACAAATATTTTAATACCATGACCAAAACCGTAAAAACATAAATTTTAAAAACAGTTCACATGCAGACAATGTTACTAGAAGCAGAGAGACTAAAAAAATAATAATCCCCATTATACAAGATCAAATGGCAATAACGTACTGGGTAATCTCAATACGTAATTATTAAGCATAACCAGTAAATAAACAGCATAAATCAGAGGAAGCATCGGAGGCCCAGGTGCTCATTAAGTCCCCGTGGAGATAAGGTACCCAAGCGGTGAATCCATGCTGTTTCACACCGCATCAATTTAAGGGACCTATCCCCACGTCTAATCGTTGCAGGGACATGATCATTAAGGATGAAGCGGAGTGAAGCCACACCGTGGGACGCTTGCAAAAAGTGGCGAGCCACCGGCTGATCACTTGCTCCACTATCAATTGCACTTTTAATTGAGTGCCAATGAGTGCCATCCGTTCCTTAATGGTCCGGTCAGTCTTACCGACGTAACCGTATCCACAAGGACAAGTCAACAGATAAATCACGAATTTCGTGGTACATGTCAACCTGTGCCTGATGAAGTATTTTTTGCCAGACAGGGGGTGGCAAAAAAATTGTGATGCTGTCATAGATCGACAAGTGAGGCACTCGAAACATTTGTAGCATCCATTTTTATGGGCCAAGAAATTATCTGAGTGGACCTGACTACTGGTCACCCCTGATATATCGGTATGGACCATCCAATCAAATATGTTTCGACCCCTTTGGTAACATGGCATCAGCCTCTGTTCAGCCATGCCAATTTTGGGGTCAGACGTAATGATGGGCCACCATTTTCTGGCTGTTTTGTTCATCTCATTGCTCTGGGTGTTATAGTGGTTGACCCATGGCATACGATCACCCGTGGTCTTACGGGGTTGTACTTTAAGCAGGTCAACTCTATTCTTGGCCATAGCTTTAGTTCTAGCCACGCTCCTCAAATGTATGTACCTTTTTTCCATTTGTATTGTGGCTGCCTCCTCAGAACTACATATCCTCCTAACCCGTAAAAACTGGGAGTAGGGGAGACCATACTTCAGCGACTTAGGGTTAAAACTATTGGCATGAAGTATGGTATTTCGATTTGTGGTCTTTGTAAAAAGATTGGTAGAAATACAACCCTCATGTACAGAAACTTGCACATCCAAGAAGTTTATGGTTGTGGGGTATATACAGTGTGTAACTTTAATGGGGCTGCTAGAAAAATTATGGTTGCTGAGGTGTCTCTCTAGATCCAGCACATATCCTGACCAAATAAAGAACATTATTTATCAAATATATATTTGATTGGGTGGTCCAAACCGATATATCAGGGGTGACCAGTAGTCAGGTCCACTCAGATAATTTCTTGGCCCATAAAAATGGATGCTACAAATGTTTGGGGTGCCTCACTTGTCGATCTATGACAGCATCACAATTTTTTTGCCACCCCCTGTCTGGCAAAAAATACTTCATCAGGCACAGGTTGACATGTACCACGAAATTCGTGATTTATCTGATGACTTGTCCTTGTGGATACGGTTACATCGGTAAGACGGACCGGACCATTAAGGAACGGATGGCCACTCTTTGGCACTCAATTAAAAGTGCAATTGATAGTGGAGCAAGTGATCAGCTGGTGGCTCGCCACTTTTTGCAAGCGTTCCACGGTGTGGCTTCACTCCGCTTCATCCTTATTGATCATGTCCCTGCAACGATTAGACGTGGGGATAGGTCCCTTAAATTGATGCGGTGTGAAACAGCATGGATTCACCGCTTGGGTACCTTATCTCCACGGGGACTTA
The DNA here is from genome assembly GCF_055691185.1 of Crinia signifera. Lineage (NCBI taxonomy): Eukaryota > Metazoa > Chordata > Amphibia > Anura > Myobatrachidae > Crinia > Crinia signifera. The sequence continues at coordinate 244,227,731 of NC_139220.1, forward strand.
ATGAGCACCTGGGCCTCCGATGCTTCCTCTGATTTATGCTGTTTATTTACTGGTTATGCTTTATAATTACGTATTGAGATTACCCAGTACGTTATTGCCATTTGATCTTATATAATGGGAATTATTGTTTTTTGAGTCTCTCTGCTTCTAGTAACATTGTCTGCATGTAAACTGTTTTTAAAATTTATGTTTTCACGGTTTTGGTCATGGTATTAAAATATTTGTGTCTGTTTTCAGATCACTGTGGCAACAGAGCCGCCAGGACGTCGGACCGCCTCTACGCCTGAGCGGGATGACGTCACATGACACTCAGTGATGACGGAGACAGAAGACGCCGGCTGCTGCTCCCGCGCCCGGTGGGTTGTACTGTATGGAATTGTAAGTATATATATCACATGTTGTTTGTTTTATATTTGAGTCTGATGAAGAGGTAAATAAAACCTCGAAACGTTATTCATATAAGTGACCTGTATCCTGACTATTTATTGGGAGTGCGGCCGTCTGCAAACTACTATTGGGTACCCGTATTGAGGATACTTTGGACCGGCACCCTTAAAGTTACTATTTCGGCGGTGTTGCTGCTTCTACTTCTGGAACTATATATATATATATATATATATATATATATATATATATATATATATATATATATATATATATATAATGTATATATATATATATATATATAGAAAAAGGGGGGGTTCTATTGGAGTGCGCTGATTAGTGTACCACCTAATTACTTCAATACAACATACAATATTACTACAATTTTGTGTGATGACGGTTGATATTTGTCCCTTTCCCGAATGAGACGTGCCAATCTGTTCAAGGTATAAAAAAGTTCTTTATTGAAACCCAACGCGTTTCGTCAGAACGACTTCATCAGGGGTAAAAACTAGAGGTGGTACAGAAAGGAAAAGGGATGTACTGATAAGTTATGAATTTCATCGTCTTGTTTATCCAAATGGCAAATACATCTACTGGTTTCAGATACATACCAATAAGATTTTCAAGTATGTGGTTTGGTCCACTTTTAGTACTTGTACAAGGTAAAATCTAAAATCGTTAAAATAACCATAAATTACAATTTAGTACAAAAACAACGTGAAGAGCAAGCAAAAGGATGAAAAAATGAATGAAAAAAGGAAAAAAGAGAGAGGTTGGCGTTTTAGGCCAGACTACATACCCATATATGGGGTTTGGGCCAATACACAGGCTTAGTGACAAATGTAGATGTAGATCCGCGAATAACAAAAGGAGATTTAAGTCTGTAAATAATTATGGGTAGATTTAATTAATATGGCCCATATTATTGATATTTAAAAGAATTAATTTAAATTTTAACATACCCCTATTAGGATGGTTCAGGGGGAAAAATCCGTATGGTTCGAAGATATCAGGTCTGTGGACACTGGAGGCACTGGTTTATGAACCTAGATAACCATATATTAGTCAATTTTTTAAAAAAAATTTTAAATATGGATTATAATTGAGATGGGGTAGATTAATTTATAGTTTTACCCACCAATAGTAAGTGACTCCGTAGTATGAGCACAGGATCTATTCAGTAGAAGATTTTAGTGGTTTTGAGGAAGATTCTGAATAACAAAGTATGGTATCAAATTAGTTAGTGGGTCGGGTTTTTTTTAGAAAACATAACCAATTGTGTCGGACATACCGATAATAAGGTGCATTGACGTGCAGAATTCTTATGGTCGGGTATGGAAGAATAACGTCCTTTAATTGTAGGATCACTCCATTCCTATATATTAATTATACAATTTATCATAATGATTTCCAATGAAAAAGTAGGGGGGGGGGGGGGGTGAATCTATACATTTACGTACCAATACATGTGTTATGTGAAGGCTCCACCCGCCTTATATGGATAAAATACAACGATTGTCAGGAAAAGAAATCTAGAAATAAAAGAATTCTTATTTTTTATTTTTATTTTCATTTTTAAGTTCGTTTTTAAAGTAGAGGGGGCGGGTATATAATAAACATACCGTATCGATGTAGAATAATTATTTCCCACCAGACAGAAGGAACACTTGTTTTCTCAAACAAATTCTCCTAAGAAAAATGGATATATTGGTAATTCACCTTATGGTTTTTATGGGGGAGGAGAATATTATAATTTTATAATTAATCTTTTCAATGCATTTGCTTGCACTTTTACAACCTTAATATTCTTCTCATAAGTATTCGGGAAAAAAGGCAATATAAAAAGAATTATTTGCCCTTTTTTGTATATATAAGTCTTAAACTAAGCAATGTATTTATTTGTACTTATTACATTATTTAAAATGTGCAAATAAGTTCATATACAATGTATTGGATTACAAGGTGTTACTCAGGAAAAAGAGCAATAATAAAAAATTGCAATAATAAAAAATTGTCATTTTCTTTACATAAGTTTTAAACTAAGCAATGTATTATTTGTACTTGTTACATTATTTAGAATGTGCAAATAAGTTCATATACAATGTGTTAGATTACAAGGTGTTACTCAAACAGAGTAACTACAAAGATTACAAAGATACAGACTCACCACAATGTAGCACTTTCCAGAGGCTCCTTCACTGGCTGGTAGTACTTGCCTAGTGAACACTGGAGCCTATATATAGGAGATGAACCCAGATTTACTTCCGGTATTCATTATTACCAATTAGAGGCTAATGGTCTGTTTTAATACTTGTATAGATATAGTGGGCTAGTAGAACAGTTCTATTTATACAGCTCCATCAGTAAAGATAAATATTTTACATGTATTAATGTCCATAACGCTAACTTCATAAGTGGTGGAACGCACGCCAGCTCGCGTGCGTTCCACCTGTCTACTTCCTGTTAGGGCGGATGTCCATTAGGGCGCAGCTCGCATCACTGTCCCCGTTTTTCTCCGTTTTTGACTATTTGTTTTAATAGCGCGATCACTACAGGGAGTGTGCTTAGATCGCCATCATAAACCATACCTATGATAATGATTATGTATAATCATTCGCTAATATGTGTCAGATATATATATTTCACATATGTGCATAGTTAATTGCTTCACCGTTAGTCATAAATATACGGTTCCCTAAGTCGGTTGCTAAACTGAATGGATGTGTGTGCTAATTATTAGTTTCCCCGCTATTCCCCGCTTATTAGTTCCCAGTTTGGAACACTATAACAGCGTTCACAATAGATCGTGCAGCATATGCCCCTTGATATTTATAATAGCGCTAAGTGATTACTTAATTTGTTTATTAAATCAACACAGTGGGATTAGTGGTGTGTATCAATAATAGCTTCCCCGCAATTCTCAATATTTATAATAGCGCTAAGTGATTACTTATATTTACTATATTTATTATAACAACATAGTGGGATTAGTGATGTGTATCAATAATAATAGCTTCCCCGCAATTCCCAGTTTAAGGGATGGTTAACTATTTAATAGACCTTCATTTAATAGTGTTTATATGTGTTAATTAATGATTCTATAATTAATGTGTTTATTAAGTGACTTATTGAAATAATTTTATTAAATAATTTTTTATATAAATATTTATTTATAATTAGATATGGATTCGATGATCCCTTAATAATGGGTACTATGATGTGATAATGTGAATAATTTTATGCTTTTCTTAATTATTAATAAAATGTGAATACACCAGTTGAGCCGTATCTTTGAAATGTATATGAACTTATTTGCACATTTTAAATAATGTAATAAGTACAAATAAATACATTGCTTAGTTTAAGACTTATATATACAAAAAAGGGCAAATAATTCTTTTTATATTGCCTTTTTTCCCGAATACTTATGAGAAGAATATTAAGGTTGTAAAAGTGCAAGCAAATGCATTGAAAAGATTAATTATAAAATTATAATATTCTCCTCCCCCATAAAAACCATAAGGTGAATTACCAATATATCCATTTTTCTTAGGAGAATTTGTTTGAGAAAACAAGTGTTCCTTCTGTCTGGTGGGAAATAATTATTCTACATCGATACGGTATGTTTATTATATACCCGCCCCCTCTACTTTAAAAACGAACTTAAAAATGAAAATAAAAATAAAAAATAAGAATTCTTTTATTTCTAGATTTCTTTTCCTGACAATCGTTGTATTTTATCCATATAAGGCGGGTGGAGCCTTCACATAACACATGTATTGGTACGTAAATGTATAGATTCACCCCCCCCCCCCCTACTTTTTCATTGGAAATCATTATGATAAATTGTATAATTAATATATAGGAATGGAGTGATCCTACAATTAAAGGACGTTATTCTTCCATACCCGACCATAAGAATTCTGCACGTCAATGCACCTTATTATCGGTATGTCCGACACAATTGGTTATGTTTTCTAAAAAAAACCCGACCCACTAACTAATTTGATACCATACTTTGTTATTCAGAATCTTCCTCAAAACCACTAAAATCTTCTACTGAATAGATCCTGTGCTCATACTACGGAGTCACTTACTATTGGTGGGTAAAACTATAAATTAATCTACCCCATCTCAATTATAATCCATATTTAAAAAAAAATTTAAAAAATTGACTAATATATGGTTATCTAGGTTCATAAACCAGTGCCTCCAGTGTCCACAGACCTGATATCTTCGAACCATACGGATTTTTCCCCCTGAACCATCCTAATAGGGGTATGTTAAAATTTAAATTAATTCTTTTGAATATCAATAATATGGGCCATATTAATTAAATCTACCCATAATTATTTACAGACTTAAATCTCCTTTTGTTATTCGCGGATCTACATCTACATTTGTCACTAAGCCTGTGTATTGGCCCAAACCCCATATATGGGTATGTAGTCTGGCCTAAAACGCCAACCTCTCTCTTTTTTCCTTTTTTCATTCATTTTTTCATCCTTTTGCTTGCTCTTCACGTTGTTTTTGTACTAAATTGTAATTTATGGTTATTTTAACGATTTTAGATTTTACCTTGTACAAGTACTAAAAGTGGACCAAACCACATACTTGAAAATCTTATTGGTATGTATCTGAAACCAGTAGATGTATTTGCCATTTGGATAAACAAGACGATGAAATTCATAACTGATCAGTACATCCCTTTTCTTTTCTGTACCACCTCTAGTTTTTACCCCTGATGAAGTCGTTCTGACGAAACGCGTTGGGTTTCAATAAAGAACTTTTTTATACCTTGAACAGATTGGCACGTCTCATTCGGGAAAGGGACAAATATCAACCGTCATCACACAAAATTGTAGTAATATTGTATGTTGTATTGAAGTAATTAGGTGGTACACTAATCAGCGCACTCCAATAGAACCCCCCCTTTTTCTAAATCTCTTGTCTGACTCCCACTAACAGGGGAGTCCTATTGGAGCAGCAGCAGATTATTGTCAGCGCAAAGCGAGGTCCATACTGTATTTCTATATATATATATATATATATATATATATATATGCAGGGGTCACAGGTGGGCACTCCACAAAGTCAAACACAGTCCCATTGCCAGGCACATAAAGGTTGATAATAAAAGCACTTACCCCCCACGACGTGAGGAATTGGAGCCTGCACATGGAGTTGAAGAATAGGTGATTTAATGTATCAGCAACATGTAGACAGTAACAGCTGTATTCCCGACAGCCATTTCAACTGCTCACAGGTAGTTTTCATCTGCCTGTGAGCAGTTGAAACGGCTGTCGGGAATACAGCTGTTACTGCCTACATGTTGCTGATACATTAAATCACCTTTTCTTCAACTCTGTGTGCCGGCTCCATTTCCTCACGTCGTGGGGGGTAAGTGCTTTTATATATATATATATATATATATATAGTCAGTTCGTAGGGCGGCACTCACATCAAAAAACGGGTACAAAGTCGGAGCTGGATCAACGTTTCGAAGTTTAATAGATTACTTCATCATCAGGATACATAAAAACAGTGCATACAATACCAGAATTTATACATACCCGATCCCCGCGAAAAGGAGACGCCGTCTGCACGTTCTTCCGGGTCATGTGGCGTATGGACGTCATCATCCGGCTGCCGTTGCTATGGTATCAGCATAGCATTCGGCGCTCAGATGGCGCGTCGACACTGTTACCCAGGAAGCTGACGGATCCAGCTGATAGGTGCTTACGCGGCAGCCCGTCGTCATGGAAACACGACGCTAGCTCGCCGCAGCATTCACCTCAGCAATCAACATTCACTGTGTGTCTGACATCGCCTTTTCACAAATACATAAATAACACCCAATGCAACATGGTACAAGAATTAAATAAGGGAAAGAGTTTACACAAATAAGCTTTACATCAGGATACTTGCAAAAAATAGAAACTATTAGTTTAATGAATGCAAAAAATTAAAAGATAGCACCCATAGTAGTTCAAGCTAAGCAATCAAATTCAGAACATGAATTAATTAGTTCTCATCAAAAGATCAAGTACACACTACATAAGATTATGCACTATACATTAGTATGTTTACAGAAAACAATGCAGCCCATGGGATTCGTTCAGGCCACCCGGGGAAAGGGTGCCTAATCTCTGAATCCAGCTGGCCTCTGCCCTAAGCAGTTTGAGGGATCTATCCCCCCTTCTTAGTGAGACAGGGATATGATCTATAATCACACTTTTCAGAGATGGCGTCTCCTTTTCGCGGGGATCGGGTATGTATAAATTCTGGTATTGTATGCACTGTTTTTATGTATCCTGATGACGAAGTAATCTATTAAACTTCGAAACGTTGATCCAGCTCCGACTTTGTACCCGTTTTTTGATGTGAGTGCCGCCCTACGAACTGACTACATTGTGGACCCCATGACTGGGAGCATCCAGGGGAAGGCACCCCAAGTGAGTTTCCATTGAGGTGTGCTCGCCTATACCGTACCTATCTATCGCTGTTTTTGGGAGTGGAGTATCCCTAATTTGCTTGGCTTGGAGCACCCACTTAATCGTCTATATATACAGGATCCCTGCTTTCCTTGTTTGTCCAGACATGGAGTCTGGAATTGATGTTTTACCCACACGTGGTGATAATGGTGATGATGGCTTTACTGGCGAGAATATAGCACTTGCAACTAAAGGCAATATGTTGTCATTTTCTGAGTCAGAGGCCGACAGAATCCTGAGTAAGGAACGTTTTAATGAAGATACTGAGATACGATCTGCTAACCAGCTGTATAAAGATTTACTCAAACTCAAACAACGTGAAATTTACTATTTATATCATGGCATCACGTTAAGTGAGTACTTTAGAAATAAACTGATCCCACGCGGTTTCCGTGTAAAAAATGCCCCCACAATAGGACGCTTCAGCACAACATTCTGTAAACGCTGGATTGCTATTGTCAACAAATGTAGCTTTGATCTTATCCTATTGGTTGTGGAAGAGGCTAACAGGGAGCTGCTGATTGCAAGGGAGAAAATTGTGGCGTTTGAGACAACATATAAAGCCACATTTGAATCTGATACACAGCGGTGTAGCTAGGTGTCATGGTGCCCGGAGCAAGGGCATATTTCGCGCCCCCCCCCCCGGTAATGAATTGAGGGCGTGGCTAACATGTGTTGGGATGTTACATTTGAAAAGAAAAAAACCACTGTTATGCTGTGTACACACGGGGGCGATAGGGGCTATAATCACTGGGAATATGTTCGCAGGTGACCATATTGCCAGTGATTGGAGTGCGCACCAGCGATAAATCGCCGGGTGCGTGCTCCCGTTTTCTGCCCCATTGTAATCGCTGGTCGAAGGAGCTTGCTCCTGCGACCAGCTAATTACCTCTGCGGCTCCCCCAGCAGAGGTTCCTTTTCATCAGCGACCATCTCTGGTCGCTGATCAAAAGGAGACACTGAGCAATATATTGCTCAGCAATATATTGCAAGCAATATATCCCCCCCCCCCCGTGTGTGTACGCACCTTAACGGAATCTGCTGCGCTATATAATACACTGTAACGGAATCTGCTTCCCTATATAAGACACTTTAACGGAATCTGCTGCGCTATATAAGACACTGTAACGGAATCTGCTTCCCTATATAAGACACTGTAACGGAATCTGCTTTCCTATATAAGACACTGTAACGGAATCTGCTGCGCTATATAAGACACTGTAACGGAATCTGCAGCGCTATATAAGACTCTGTAACGGAATCTGCTGCGCTATATAAGACACTGTAACGGAATCTGCTGCGCTATATAAGACACTGTAACAGAATCTGCTGCGCTATATAAGGCGCTGTAATGGAATCTGCTGCGCTATATAAGACACTGTAACAGTATCTGCTGCGCTGTATAAGACACTGTAACGGAATCTGTTGCGCTATATAAGACGCTGTAACGGAATCTGCTGCGCTATATAAGATGCTGTAACGGAATCTGCTGCTCTATATAAGACACTGTAATGGAATCTGTTGCGCTATATAAGACGCTGTAACGGAATCTGCTGCGCTATATAAGATGCTGTAACGGAATCTGCTGCGCTATATTAGACACTGTAACGGAATCTGCTGCGCTATATAAGATGCTGTAAATAAATACATATATATATATATATATATATATACACATAAAGATATATACAGCACAGCACTCTCCCCCCCCCCCCCCACCCCTCCCCCGGGCCCCACCAATCCCCAAGTTTGTAACATTATCAGCTAGCTGTATTAAAAAAAAAAAAAAAAAATCCACATTCACCTTTAATAAGGATAAATGATTGCAGCAGGTCCAGGGCGGCACGGGCGGCAGCAGAACACCTTTTCCTCCTCCAGGCTACAGCCAGCGCTTGGGATGGCTGATGACGCGCTGCTGTAGCCAGGGAGGAGGGTAGCATGGGCAGGTGACCGGGACCCTGGGAGGAGTCTGGAGTTCTGGAATCTGCTGCGCTGCGCTACCCGGAAGCCGTCACGAGCAGCAGCAGCAGCAACAACTTAGAGAGCAGTTAGTTACCTGCCCGGCCTCACCGTCCGTGATGTTTGGACCGGGTGAGCAGGGCAGGAGGCAGGCGCCGGGCATGGCAGCCGGCAGCGCACGCTGCCTGCTGCCCGTTAGTACTATTGATCTAGTGCACGGATCGATTGCGGAGGGAGGGCGGGCCGGCCGGCGCCATTCTACCAATCTGCGCCCGGAGCGTGAGCTCCAGTGGCTCCGCCCTCCCTACGCCTCTGCTGATACAACTACTGACTGGACTGACAAGCTGACAAAACAGATTGCTGAGTACCGCTGAGACTTAATTCTGTTCAAAAAGAACAAAATGGACCGTGTTAAAATGGACTATGACCAAAACAAGGTATACCACTGGTTGTCAGGTGGACCGTCACAACCTAATTACAATCGGAGAGGTTATAGAAATAGAACACGTAATACAGTAGCATCATCCAGAACTATTGATTCTTCAGCGGAGGCTACTACAACCAGTGACTCTGATAATGCCAACATTATGTCTAGACCACCCTCTGGTTCTCTCCCTTTAGGGGCAAGAACGCGGACTGGCACCGGCGCCATCGGACGAGGCGCGGTGGCCAATGCCAAAGGAAAAGGAAGGGGCAGAGGACGCCCCCCCCCAGAGAATTTAGTTTGTAACCTGTCCAATCATATATTGAATGAACATGAATTAAGTGTTTTGAATAAGGGTTTATCTTTTGTTCCTACAACACTGTTTAATCCCACTAAGTGGGAAATTGAAAAATATAAACTTTCAAGGCAATTGAAACTTAAAGAATTTTTTACTAGGAATAAGAAGAGTAATGTTCCTATTGTAAATGATATTCCTAGTCAAGTACAGAGACTACAACCCAGGTCTGTGTTTGAGCCCCTATCCAACAGTGCTACCATAAAAACCTTTAATAGGATGCTGGCACATGATGTAACATCAGAAATAGGGAAGAACTCTAAATGTGCTAAAACACATAGTAATCTCACCAAAGAGGAGGCTGGTGCACTGAGTGATCTGGGCACATACACAGACCTGGTTATTAGCCACGCTGATAAGGGCGGGGCAATTGTTTTGCAAAACCTTTCAGATTATGTCACAGAAATTGAGAGGCAATTAGCTGACACAAATGTGTACAAATTGCTCCGGAAGGATCCCACCGAGCAATTTATGAGATTATTGGATGGTGTGTTACAGGAGGCGGTATCTGCTGGTGTTATTAGTTCAGAACTATCTAAAGCATTAAGTCAACCTGAACCAACAGTGCCACTCCTGTACACACTTCCAAAGATTCATAAGGGTATCATGCCCCCACCGGGTAGACCCATTATAGCTGCACGTGGGTCGTTATTCCAAAACGTATCCACGTATATAGATGCTATACTTCAACCATGTGTTACAGCTACTACTGGGTTCTTACGTGATACTACTGCTTTTCTAGAAAGACTCAATGAAATTGACCATGTCCCCATGGGTAGCCTGTTGTGTAGCTTAGACGTTTCAAGCTTATAACGGTCATACCAAATGATCAAGGTCTATTGGCTGTTAAAAGATTGATTGAAGGTAATGACCTCTACAAGGGACCCAATGTTGATTTTTTCTTGAGCTTGTTGGAGATGGTGTTGACGCACAACTATTTTCTTTTTAATGGCTGTTATTACATTCAAATGTCTGGCTGTGCCATGGGCAGCAATTTTGCTCCGGCATACGCCAACACCTTTATGCTGCAAGTTGAGCGTGATTTCTTCTTCACGGACATCAATGTATCTGGCATGGTGGTTTTCTATGCCAGGTACATTGATGACCTGTTTCTCATCTGAAGAGGATCCGCCCAGGACTTGGCTACAGTTGTCGAACGTCAAAATAATAGCCTCAGTCCCATTAAGTTGACATACACTGTAGATACACATTGTGTCAGCTTTTTGGATGTGATGCTCACAATCCAGGACGGTGGGATCACGACCGATGTATTTACTAAAAAAACTGATGTTAATTCGCTGCTACATGCTTCCAGCTTTCACCCCAAAAGCCTTAAGTTTGGCCTCCCCTACTCACAGTTTGTGAGAGCCAAACGTATATGTAGCAATGACCTATTGGCTGAACAGGCTATTGACAAAATGGTGACCAAGTTCCACCAGAGGGGGTATCAAATGCCTTTACTGCAGAAGGCTAAAAGTAAAGCCCTCGAACAACCCAGGGATCGGCTCCTCTGCCCAACACCACGTGAGAAAACGTTAAAAAGACTCCCTTGGGTGAAGCATTATAACACCGAGAGTAATGCCATCAGTAATGTGGGTAGGAGATTATGGCCCATGATCGAATCGGACCCTACATTGGGTCTTACTGGTATGGGACTTATGAGTTGTTACACTAGGGGAAGGAATTTGAGAGACCATTTGGTCAAGGCTGACATTACAGGTCTTAGACACCAAAATAGTGAACAGTTCCTTAGGCCTAGGAATGGTTGCTATAGGTGTCTGGACTGCACGTCTTGCAGATCAATGTCGTCTGGCCCATATTTCCTACATCCCCATTCAGGCATCAAAATCAGCATTAATCATCGTGTGACATGCACAACTAAATATATTGTGTATATGCTTACTTGTCCATGTTCGTTAAATTATATCGGTAAAACTGAAAGAACCCTTAGGGAAAGATTAGCAGGGCATCGATCCTCCATTAAAGCGGCGTTCGAGAAGGGTGGCAGTGATCAGCCACTAGCACGCCACTTCTTTGAGGCCAAACATAGCATTGCATCTCTGAAAAGTGTGATTATAGATCATATCCCTGTCTCACTAAGAAGGGGGGATAGATCCCTCAAACTGCTTAGGGCAGAGGCCAGCTGGATTCAGAGATTAGGCACCCTTTCCCCGGGTGGCCTGAACGAATCCCATGGGCTGCATTGTTTTCTGTAAACATACTAATGTATAGTGCATAATCTTATGTAGTGTGTACTTGATCTTTTGATGAGAACTAATTAATTCATGTTCTGAATTTGATTGCTTAGCTTGAACTACTATGGGTGCTATCTTTTAATTTTTTGCATTCATTAAACTAATAGTTTCTATTTTTTGCAAGTATCCTGATGTAAAGCTTATTTGTGTAAACTCTTTCCCTTATTTAATTCTTGTACCATGTTGCATTGGGTGTTATTTATGTATTTGTGAAAAGGCGATGTCAGACACACAGTGAATGTAGATTGCTGAGGTGAATGCTGCGGCGAGCTAGCGTCGTGTTTCCATGACGACGGGCTGCCGCGTAAGCACCTATCAGCTGGATCCGTCAGCTTCCTGGGTAACAGTGTCGACGCGCCATCTGAGCGCCGAATGCTATGCTGATACCATAGCAACGGCAGCCGGATGATGACGTCCATACGCCACGTGACCCGGAAGAACGTGCAGACGGCGTCTCCTTTTCGCGGGGATCGGGTATGTATAAATTCTGGTATTGTATGCACTGTTTTTATGTATCCTGATGACGAAGTAATCTATTAAACTTCGAAACGTTGATCCAGCTCCGACTTTGTACCCGTTTTTTGATGTGAGTGCCGCCCTATGAACTGACTACATTGTGGACCCCATGACTGGGAGCATCCAGGGGAAGGCACCCCAAGTGAGTTTCCATTGAGGTGTGCTCGCCTATACCGTACCTATATATATATATACATATATACAGTATATATATATATATATATTTACTACAAAGCGGCGTGGCACTCGTGGTGTCTAATAAATACACAACTCAAGGATTGCTGAATCAAACAACGTTTCATTCTTTTTGCAAGAATTTCATCAGGATAAACAAACAAACATAGAAAATGCTCACCTTATATCCCCAACAGGACCATTCCTACAGCGCTGGAGCCCGGAAGAGACGCCCTCAGATGACGTCACCACGCAGGCCGTCAGACGTAGTGTCAATAAGCGGCATCCTCACACGGATCAGTTGCCATGCTATCTTTATGGTGAAGATAGTTCTTAATGACACTGGCTATATATTTGGGGTCCTTGTCTTGCTGCAGAATAAATTTGGAACCGGATACCTGATGGTATTACATGATGGACAAGTACCTACAGATGTAGCCCCTGCCATCCTTGGCCGGGGCTCGCCAGACCCTCCCCGCTGGCGAGCGCTTGCGGACAGGGGCTACACTGGGTAGTACGGATGGTGTAATGGTTAGCATTACTGCCTCACAGCGCTGAGGTCATGGGTTCGATTCCCACCATGGCCCTAACTGTGCAGAGTTTGTATATTCTCCCCGTACTTGCCTGGGTTTCCTCCAGGTTCTCCGGTTTCCTCCCACAATCCAAAAATATACTGTTAGGTCAATTGGCTCCCAACAAAATTAACCCTATAATGTCTCTGTGTGCGTGTGCATGTGGTAGGGAATATAGATTGTAAGCTCCACTGGGGCAGGGACTGATGTGAATGTTCAACTATATTCTGTAAAGAGCAAATTACCAATAAATGGATAAATCAGGCGCAGTTAATTAAACAGTTAATAATTATCTGTACATTTAGGTCCACAGCTTAACGGCTGCTTCCATACAAAAGGAAGGACTAGAGAGCCTTTCTAGGATCGAATGAACAAAAATAGAATAAAAAAGAGCGCGCACTGTGTTGATCTTTTTATAATTATTTTACTTAATTAATAACAAATTTAAACGGTACACTTGAATAAAAAACATACATAATATATAAAATGCATATGTAAATATACAATAAAAATCTTAATTGATGGGCATCCGACTTGTCTCCTTAGACCTGATTTCGTTATAATAGTGCCTCTGTTAAATCAATTGGATCCTTATGGAAATATCAACACTGACTCCCTTTTAAGAATGGTACTGATTAGTAAATCATCTTAGTTCACAGTATCAATGATATTACCACTTGCTGTCCTCGTCTGTGTGCGGTAGTTGTTGAGATCCTCACATCTGTCCTCTTCAACCGGTGTTGCTCCGTTGTAGGTGAGCCGGTACCGGGAAAAGACTCTGTGATCCAGGCGTCCACTCGTCTGCTGACAACCAGCGTGGCCCTAAGATGGAGAGGGCTGGCGCTGGGAGCTGACAAGCCGCAAGATGTTGGCTGCTGATGACCAGCATGGCCCCAAGATGGAAAGGGCTGGCGCTGGGAGCTGACAAGCCGCAAGAAATAGGTGTTAGCCCAGGCGTCCAGATGGACGGACGTCTTTTGAATTGCACCAGAACCGAGGGATAAGTCTGTTAAGGAGGTATAAACAGCAAAGTCCAGGGGATGGCGAGATGGTGGGGCAAGCCCCATCTGTACCTGTATTTCTCAGCATTGCCTGAGAGAGACCTTGATGATGCAGTATAACTAACTTGTGTTTTCTGTGTTTAGTCTTGCCTAGTGTATGACCAGTGACATGAAACATCACTTTAGTAGCAGAGTTTGGCTGTTTCTCACCCAGTTTTAAGCATCCGGGGGAGAAGGGCTGTACATCATTGTAGCCCAATATTGTTCCTTGCCCTTATTCAAAACTGCATTTCACTGCATTATACAATGAAACAGTGAAGTATGACATACTGTAGTTCATTGCAAATAGCATCCTGAAGCCTTTGGATTATGTTGGGAACTGGGAGGCAGCAGGAGACACCTTCAGTTCATGACTGTTCTGTCATTTGGCATGTATTTTAGTAGGCAACACCACATAAATTAAATTATGACTTTTTTAATACTATTAATTAGTATTACATTTTTATATTTACACAACATTCTCTAATTTATGTTTATATAGTCTGGCAGTAAGGCCTCATAAAGAGGGATAAGCCCTATCTTAATTCATTAATAAATAGAATACATTTTTTTTAATTCAAACTGCTTTTCAGCAGCAGAAATATATTATTTCCAGAATTGCAGGTAACATGTACCCTAGTTGTGATCTCTTCATATATTAGGTAAAAATGATATGTAATAATAATGGTAATAATAATAATAATAATAATAATAATAATAATACAGGTTGAGTATCCCTTATTCAAATATCCGTTAGCCAAATTATTCAGAAAACCATACATTCCAGAAAGTGAAAATAAAATTCTTGACATAAACCTACTGGGGACATTTGTAACAGCACAGCACTACTGGGGGCATGATATATAACAGCACTACTGGGGGCATGATATATAACAGCACTACTGGGGGCATGATATGTAACTAGCACTAAATATGTGCAAGAAAATGATTGCTTGGCATTCAAATTTAGAGTCTGAGATAGTACTTTTTTTCATATTTTAAAACCTTGTTTTATGCACAAATAAAATATATTTGTGTGTATTTCATGTGATTGATACATCATTGAAATATAAAATATATAAAAATATTCTGAAATACGGAATAATCCGTTATCCAAAATTCTTCTGTTCCTGAGAATTTGGATAATGGATACTCAACCTGTATAATAATAATAATAATAATAATAATAATAATATTGTATAATAATAATAATAATAATAATAATAATATTGTATAATAATAATAATAATAATAATAATAATAATAATAATAATAATAAGGGATAGAAGGTGGAAACAGGAACTAGAATCAGAGCTGTAAAAGTATCACAGGCAGAAAAAGGGGCAAACTAGACAGTAAAAGTTAACTACAATTTCAGAACTGCTTCATGGAATATTAATCTTATTCTAAGAGTCTGAGATAGTACTTTTTTTCATATTTTAAAACCTTGTTTTATGCACAAATAAAATATATTTGTGTGTATTTCATGTGATTGATACATCATTGAAATATAAAATATATAAAATATATAAAAATATTCTGAAATACGGAAATACGGAATAATCCGTTATCCAAAATTCTTCTGTTCCTGAGAATTTGGATAATGGATACTCAACCTGTATAATAATAATAATAATAATAATAATAATAATAATAATAATAATAATAATAATAATAATAATATTGTATAATAATAATAATAATAATAATAATAATAATAATAATAATATTGTATAATAATAATAATAATAATAATAATAAGGGATAGAAGGTGGAAACAGGAACTAGAATCAGAGCTGTAAAAGTATCACAGGCAGAAAAAGGGGCAAACTAGACAGTAAAAGTTAACTACAATTTCAGAACTGCTTCATGGAATATTAATCTTATTCTAATTTCTCGTTTCACAGGTGAACTGTGGCTTTGTGTGTTTTGCATGGAATTCACTCTATACTTTTTATTCTAGAGAGAATTCCTATTATTTTTTGTACTGCCAGGACATTTCCCGTTTATGCCCCAATCACACCACAGAACAGAATGAATGGACACTGTCGTCTACACATCTCTATTTATGGACCACAAATTCCATGAATTGCGGAATTTGCACAAACACTGTGCACTGATGTTCTGCAGAATGGTGAAGTAAGACCTGAACCTGATGACTGTATCGGAAGAATTTTAACCCCTTTTCAAATCATTTCATTTCCAGACACAATTTATGTACAGATGGAGCAGCTCTCAATGGAGCTGCTCCTGGCTATAGAATCACCAATCGCCACCCTGCGCCAGCCACCGCCTTCCGACAGAAGGGGGCACTCAAGCACAAGACGTTCATGTACCCCATTCTGTCGGAGCCCTCCACCACCCTCCATGCAGCCCCCCTGCAGCCCCCACTAGCTGCCCCCACTCACTGTGCCCCTCTCCCTGAAGCGGAGATGGGCAGGGAAGCTGCTCCATGCCGCCTTGCTGATGGGACATGTTAGCGTTTGAGATGCTTGCGCGTTACCGTCAGATGGAGCTCCTGGCCGCCAGCCTACGCCAGCTCAGGGTTACATTGTGGTTAGAATGAACAGATTAAATAATCCCATGGTGCTTTATTGATCGCTGGGCTGCTAATTTTTGGACCCTAGTGGTCAAGTAAATGGCGCCCTACCAGAGTAAAAACCCACCCCTGTGCATAGCTGTGAATGCGCTCGCAACTGTACAAATAGGGGGAACTTCGTTCTCATTCACTCACTGTCTAATGGAGTAGCTCTGGACTTACTTGGCAAATCAATGGATTTCTTCCAATCGAGGCTGGTGCTGATGTCAGATGCCTTTCCAGAATACGTCTTGGTTCCGCCAGCGGTTTTCCTGATCCTCCCTGAAAATGACTGGGACCTTCCTTCAGACAGTGTCTGGCTGTCAATCTTCGCTGACTTTGTTTGCAGAGGACCTCACACATGAACACAGTGTACCACGGGCATATGCAGTCTTCCAATAATCGGCAGGGTTGCGAATGGGTCTGAATCAGGCCCAATATCTCATTTGGCAGTCAGGCAAGAAGTAAATTGTCAATAAAAGTCCAAAAAGAACTTATTTTTATAGCTATAACAATATATGATATATACCATGCAGACAGCCATCACATATGCAAGGTAAATATTAGTGGTAGTACAGTATTTTTAGTCTGTCTTTTTTAGTGTTCACTGAAATGCTCTGAAATGGGAATTTCCAGTATCAATAAGAGTTCACATTTTCCAGACCACCTGACTGGTGCACAGGTGCAGTCATTACTAAATGCCACATTTTCAAACATTTGCTACATTCATTCCTAACCAACACGTCTACGCATCCACAGGCGGTCTGGAAAACATGAACGGTTGGTAGATCTTGAGGACTGGTTGGTCACCCATGATCTATATAAAACATCAAAAGAGGTTGGATTTGAGAGGAATATTCTAAATTCTGCCAGTTTGACCTGCAGAATTTTTGGCCCCACTGTTGGGTATGTTGAGTGGTAAGTAAGTAAGGGTGCTACAATTCAGAAGAGCCAGATATGCCCCCATCATAGCTTGGGACTCCTTTTGTAATATGCAACAAACATACTGTAACGCTGTTAAGCTCCTTTTTTTTGGGGGTATTCTGATTCCAAATATTTGACTGTTTAGATGATTGCTTATATCGTTTTTTTAAGTATAATAAAACATAAATAACTGTTCTTGTTTAATGGACACAGCCATATTGTGGACTGAGACATGTTCAAAAACATATAATAATGTCATAATTCCTTGACAACTGACTGACAGCATTCTCATTTACATCGGTCAACCTAAAAAACTCCTGCCCTCTTTGTCTGCTGATGATAGGTCTACGTTTCATTTATTTGAATTGCAATACCTTAAAGTATAGTACTACAAATTACAGTGACTATTTTAAATAGTAATAAAGTAGCACTGGTTGTATAGATAATGAATCAAAATCATGATTTCAAAGTATCTTATTCTCCTTATTAAATGCACCTGATTTCAATGTTTATTTGTAAGTACATTGTTTTTATAATTGATATACTACACATCAAGTAAGGTTGCAATGTGACCTCTTGCCACTAGGGGCTGCTGACATGACAGCCCTGATTTACATGACAGTATTATACTATATAATTACTGTGGGACATGTTAGATCAGAATTGGACTCCAGCAGTTAGTAACAATGTTTCAGTCCAATCGGTTATTCAGATATCACATTGCATAGATATAGATAGAAGCATCAGCTGATTGGGTTAGAACAAGTGTAAATGCCACTTGGAAGAGTCTCTACAGGTCAAAGAGGTCATTTACAAAAAAAAAATCAAACTCTTATAGTATATAGGAAGATCTCCTTTTTCAGTTCTCACAGAGTTAAACAACTTATTCCGATACTCAATAATGATCTTCCTGCAAGTGCAGTCACATCTATAAAGATATATTCTGTGGCATTTTCAGCATGCTGTGACATTTCAGAATATAATACAATGTTGTGTCTTATTGTGTAATACAGCATGCTTTATATTATCTGCTCTCAATAGATTCATCTGCATACTGTATCAATGTATTCATGTAAGCTGCCAATTATATTCTTTATAGTGCAACACATTTTTAATCATAAGCAAGAAAAGTATTCAAGGTCCACAATTACAGAACTCAAGAAAAAAATTATATGCAGTAACTTAAGGTCATAATGTTGATGTTTTGCATGTGCTTGACCTTTTTCAAGACATGCAACATAACAGCAGCTTCAAGAAGGCAACACACGTCCATGCCTGACCTGGCGGTATGTTATACCACTTTCACACTGCCTAAACATTTTAAAAAACGGTATTTTGAAACGGTATTTAAAACGGGTCTGAGCCTTCACATTGCAGTAGATTGCTGTTTTAAATACTGCTTAAATACCATTCACATCAGACAACCCGTTTAATCCCCTGAACACGTTTCAAGGCAGCATGCAGGGGACAGCCTATCACAGGTCTGTAGTCTAATACCGTTTCAGAGCCATTCTCACTGCATAAAAAATGGCTCTGACATGTGTAGGACTGCTTTTTAAGCGTTTTGAAATACCGGTTATTTTTAACCGGTAAATGAACTCTGGCGCTTTCCCACTGCAGCCTTAAACGTTGAAATGGGAAAAAAACGGCAATATACCGTTTAACAAGTGCGGTGTGAAAGGGGTATAAGTAACAAAATCTTCTGTATCGTGATGCTCTGTTGAGTGCCCCTTTCTACTAGGTGTTATATGTACCTAGATCCTTTTAAGGTCCCAGCTGGGAGCACCCCTTCATTGGGGCAGATGTATTAAGCCTTAACAAGATATAAATGCAAGGGTGATAAGGAGAGATAAACATCCAGTCAATCACCTGCCAATTGCCATGTTACAGGCTGTGTTTGAAAAAAGTCAGTAAGGAGCTGATTGGCTGGACGTTTATCTCTCCTTATCACCCTTGCATTTATCTCTTGATAAGGCTTAATACATCTGCCCCATTATTACCTTCTGGATCAAAATATAAGTTTAGACTTTGGTCCTTATTCAGATCTGATCACAGTACAAATTTGTTCTCAAAATGGACAAAACCATGTGCACTGCAGATGGGGCAGATGTAACATGTGCAGAGAGAGTTAAATCTGGGTGGGGCGTGTTGAAACGGAAATCTAAAATGCAGTGTACTGTAAATATAATGCAGCCAGTATTTACCCTGCACAGAAACAAAATAACTCACCCAAATCTAACTCTCTCTGCACATGTTACATCTGCCCCACCTGCAGTGCACATGATTTTGCCCATTTTGAGAACAAATTTGTACTGCGATCTGAAAAAGGACCTATTTGCATGTGTGTGTATATATAAAAAAACAATGGATGCCTTAATTATTTGCTGAAAATTCTGTGAGTGCCGCCTACATCGATTCTGTTCTATTCCTCAGAGGTCAATGGTTTTACTATTATAACATGTTATGTGTCCCCAGGGCTTTGAAACACTACTCTGTCTCTTAAAGTGGGTTTATGCTAACTACCAAATCGGTAAGGGCTTGGAATATCTCACTCATCCATAATATTCCTGGAAACATCTGATTTAACATTTTCCCATCAAACAAATATACTTTGTGTTTCCAAAGTTTATGGTGATTTCAGAATGGTTATAATTTATGACATGTTGAGTGGGGTTTCTCCACAGTGCCTGGCTAGTGACTACATGATTATTTGGATTTTATAGACCATACTGTTATACGCTTGCTAGGAAACTTGTTTGAGTAATGTGGTTTAATTGACTCACTATTAAAGAAGAGAGAAATTACTATTTTTCTTGAGGCATAAATGTATGTAATTTAACAATACCTTACTCAGTGGAATATTATATGGCCCAAAAAATAATAAGAAACAATGCCAACCTAACAAAAAAAAAAATACAAAACCTTTTTGCTGAATTCCGTCATTATATTAGAGACACAATGTAGGCACACATTCTTATTTGAATTTCATATTCCTCTTCTGTTTTAAAACCACAAATCTAGGAGGATTACGTTATTATGGATAAAATGGTAGTGTGGTTCTATTTTCTGAGGTCAGTAGATTATTTGTAAAGTATGTTGTAAAAATTGTCTCACTACTTTTTGGAAAATCCTCAAACTCTGACAGACTTTTAGTAGGTGGCATTTATTGATTTGGCTGCAGACATTTGCTTGAAAAGATAGTGACAGACACTTTGGGTGACATTTAATGGAATGCGATTTTTAGTCACGCTCAACTTCGCCCATTATCGCACTTTTTGAAATCGCATTTTTTGCTGCGAAGTAGCATATTTAATAAGATGCGTGTGCTGGGTAAAAAAGTGAGTACTTATGTATTATCTGGGCTCCCATGTTAAATGCACCCCATTTTTTCATACCCCTACTATCCAATTATGCATGGAGTTGATTTTATATAGTGTGGCGAGCGCAGCGAGCCACCGTGCCCGAAGCGTGGCGAGCGCAGCGAGCCCCTCGAGGGGACGCGGTCTCATAAGAAAAATGGGAGCCCAGATATTACATAAGTACCAAAAAGTGCGATAACAGTAAGTGCGATAATGTGTGATTTTAGTCATGAAAATGTGCGATTTTTAGTCATGAAAATGTGCGAATTTGAGTAAATGTGCAAATTTTGTTAAAAAAACAATGGCGTGAGGTCCCCCGTCCTGAGCATAACCAGCCCCGGGCTCATTGAGCCAGACCTGGTTCCAAACATACGAGGGACAAAAAGCATAGGGGTCCCCCATATTTCTGAAACCAGCCCCTGACTCTTGGACCAGTCCTGGGTCCAAAAATTTGGGGGACAAAAATTCTGGAGGTCCCCCATATTTTGAAACCAACACTGGGCTCCAACAGCCTGCGGTGTCGTGCCACAGCCAGGGGACACTTTTTACTTAAGGTCCCCTGGCCGAAACATGAGCACCATGGCTGGTCAGCCTTGGACGGGGTACCTGGAGTAGTGGGAACCCCCCCAATAAAGGGGTCCCCCACCAGGCTTCACCCATCCAAGGCAGAAGCCCAGGGCTGTCACCGGTGTCGTGGGTTGTGCTTACCTTGCTTTATGCAGGTGAACTATGCAGACCTCCCCTGAATGCTGGGACTTGGAGAACCACAAGTCCCAGCATGCGGGGCATTAATGGGACAGGTTTTTCAAAGGTATACCTTTGAAAAAGCTGTCCCCTGGCGACAGCGAAACGCGCCAGAATGCTTCCTACCTCACCTGACCCCAACTGCCACTTCATGCACCTTAAATTGGGATCCAACCAGCCGCTTTTACCAGTGGACTTTTTTTTACAACAGTCAGATTGACAGTGGACTCCTTCCCTCATGCTTCACCAACAAGGGATGATACAGCTGATATGCAATCCAAACAGGATATAAAGATCTCCCAGATCAACTACACTGGTGAACTGTATCGGTAAATACACCCACATCTACATATTTCCAACCTTTTGGGAAGTGCACAATTCTGTTCCATTGACTGGTCCTTTCTCTCAAAACCATCTTTGGCGGCAAAAATGGGAGTGGATCCAATTCAAGACCTATTGGCCTTAAAGGGCAGTGTGTAAATGCTTTCAACCATATTTTCATTTTAATATTTTATTTTTTATTTTGTACTTATTAATATTGTATGTGTACCTATAAATGTTAATTTTTCATCTAAAAACTCCTCATTGGTCCTAGTGCTACCTCATTTTTCTCCCCCTTTTTTTAGCTTATTATTGGGACCTACTCTGTCCAATTGGTAGCCGCTTGCCAAAGCAACCCTCACCAGCACCCTTTAAGCTACTTACTGTAGTAGCTTTCTTTCAATCCTTGTAACACAGAAGGGATAAATATCCTGCAGTCAATGTCTGAGGTTGCCTTCAGCAACATCATATTCAGACGCCTGCTACTGGTTGCTCCTGTTTAACCCTGTACTGCCTGGCTTCCAAGCGGCATCTGTAACCCTGTTCCTGACCCGGTTCCAAGCCGCATCCTTAACCTGACCCTGTCTTGCTTTCCAGCTCCATCCAATCTGTGCCGTTGCCCAGCAATCCAGGGATATTCGGACAGCAGCCGCTGCCTGGGAATCTCGCGCTATTTGGATGCCAGCCACTGCCCGGCTTCCTAGCCACTTACCAGATACTGCCCAGCTTCCCAGCTGCTCACCAAACACTGCCTGGCTCCCTAGCCACTCACCTGCCACTGTACGGTGGGATTGTTGCATCCTGTTTCCTATCCCAAACCACAGATTGTTACCCAGTTGCTGAGAGCTACATCTACGCTGTTCTGCTAATGGTGACTTTGCCATCCTGGCACTTCCAGCTAACCTGCCGACAACTGGCTTCCGGAGTCTCCCCTTCCTAGATTCTCCTTTACTTCGAGCAAACCTATCACCAAGTCTACCTGTTTATTTGAGTTTCTTGCCAAGTAGGAAATTATTAGTTTTGGTTATATGCCAAGTAGATCTCTTTAAGTTCCAGTTCCTGTCATTGCCAAGGAGGCACATTAATGTTGTTCTGGCACAATTATGTTGTTCTGTTCCAGTTTTAATGTACCCCAGAGACATTCAGGCATCCCCGGATCCTGCTGTATTCAAGCCTTTCCAACATCTCTGGTTTCTGCTGCACATAGCACTCAGTTGAGCTGCTCCTGGTGTTTCTATCGCCTGGCGCCGCGCATGCCCCGTTCTGCCCCTCCACCCACTCTGCCCCAGCTGCCCCAGCCTGCCCTCGCTCCTTGCCTGTCTCCCTGAAGCAGAGACGGGCAGGGAAGCTGCTCCCCATCACCTTGCTGATAGGGACGTGCAAGCAAGTGAGACGCTCGCGTGTGTACGTCAGATGGAGCTGCCGTCTGCCAGCCTGCGCCAGCACATGAGATCTGTTGATCGGGCAGGCAGCCTGACGGCTGCTCCATCTGTAAATGCTTTCATTTACTTAGAATGGATTGGGTCGAAGCTACCTTAAATAAAGAATCAAAAGTCGAAAAATTCTTCCTAATGAGGGAAAGTTATAGAAACACTTTCTCTATAGATGTGAGAGAACAGATTCATGAAAGCATGAAGCACACAATTTGGTGATCAATAGCTGAAGACCCCTATAGATATTGGATAATTGGTAATTAATTTGCAATGGAACTGCGGTGATGGAGCTGGGCATTTTGGGGGTGGGGGGGGGGTGGACGAGCGAGGAGAGAGAGTATAATCTTTTTTAATATTTTCTTTTATTACTTTATTTTACTGTCAAATTTTGAAATGCACATTGATATTTTGCACATTATTGCAGTTTATGCATACCTTTTAACAATTGTCAAACTGTACCTTGTGTGCATTGCAATGTCTCATATATGAATAATGACAAGGGAGTACTACGATGTCCTTTATTTTGAAATTCAAACATGTGTCATCAATACTATTTGCATTGGTTTACAATGTTCATTATTCAGATTTCTGCTGACATGCTTGTACATTTTCGTTTCTTGAAGTGCTTAATAAAAAGAAGTTTCAAATAAAATAAAAGATAGTGACAGATATCTTCTGTGTTCAAGAAAAATGTTGAGCGTGCAGAAAGAAAATTTGCCCATTTCCAGTTATTTGTGTTTGTTTTACAGTCTGGACACCAAAGTGGGGATTTGGCAGTTCAGCATGGATCTATTTTTGTAAAGTAACAAAGAGTTGAAGTTGGAAGAGTTGGAAGAGTTAGCCAAGTTGCCAGCTTTTCCATGTACACTAATGTTTCCCTTAATTATGACATTGGCAAAATTTAAATTTCTTTTTTTACATACTGTTTTTATGCCAGTCTTGTAACATGTATGGTATAATTCTGAAAATGATAGCAAGGGAGATAAATACTGTACATGAGTAATGAGTATATAATAATATACTTTCCAACTCTTGCAATTTAGGTTGGCCAGTCCCCATTTAATAGAAGGGTCATGTGTGTTGCTGACGTTGTCCTCTCATGTGTCAGAACACACGGAAGGTTTATATCCCTACTCACAAAATATATATACAGGAGGAAAGGGGGGCCTGGACTGCACACCCTAGCTACTAATAATGGGATGTGCTACCTGAGACTTAGTATTACAACATAGGAACAGAGTAGAAGGTGCACCATACACCATTTACATTTTTATATAAAATACATGAGGTTCTTGGCATAGTATTGGCCAATAGTATGAGCTTGCCCGCCACTCGTCAAGGTAACCTTGTCCAGGGCCGGCGCAACCACTAGGCAGCTCTAGGCATTTGCCTAGGGCGCCGGCACCTGGAGGGCGGCAGTTCGCCCCTCGCCCCCAGCAAACTGTGTAAAAAACTTGCGGCCCCGGCGTCCCTGCAGTGCTGTAGCGGGCAGGGGTGTCCGTGCCGTGGGGGAACCTGCGGCGCTGTCATTGTGTATAAATTATTAGTTTTAGTTATATGCCAAGTAGATCTCTTTAAGTTCCAGTTCCTGTCATTGCCAAGGAGGCACATTTATGTTGTTCTGGCACAATTATGTTGTTCTGTTCCAGTTTTAATGTACCCCAGAGACATTCAGGCATCCCCGGATCCTGCTGTATTCAAGCCATTCCAACATCTCTGTTGCACATAGCACTCAGTTGAGCTGCTCCTGGTGATTCTACCGCCAATCGCCTGGAGCGTCGCATGCCCCGTTCTGCCCCTCCACCCACTCTGCCCCAGCTGCCCCAGCCTGCCCTTGCTCCCTGTCTGTCTCCCTGAAGCAGAGACGGGCAGGGAAGCTGCTCCCTATCACCTTGATGAAGGGGACGTGCAAGCGAGTAAGACGTTTGCGCGTGCCTGTCAGATGGAGCTGCCGTCTGCCAGCCTGCGCCAGCACATGAGATCTGTTGATCGGGCAGGCAGCCTACGGCTGCTCCATCTGTAAATGCTTTTATTTACTTAGAATGGATTTGGTCGAAGCTACCTTTAATAAAGAATCAAAAGTCGAAAAATTCTTCCTAATGAGGGAAAGTTATAGAAACACTTTCTCTATAGATGTGAGAGAACAGATTCATGAAAGCATGAAGCACACAATTTGGTGATCAATAGCTGAAGACCCCTATAGATATTGGATAATTGGTAATTAATTTGCAATGGAACTGCGGTGATGGAGCTGGGCATTTTGGGGGTGGGGGGTGGACGAGCGAGGAGAGAGAGTATAATCTTTTTTAATATTTTCTTTTATTACTTTATTTTACTGTCAAATTTTGAAATGCACATTGATATTTGGCACATTATTGCAGTTTATGCATACCTTTTAACAATTGTCAAACTGTACCTTGTATGCATTTCAATGTCTCATATATGAATAATGACAAGGGAGTACTACGATGTCCTTTTTTTTTTAATTCAAACATGTGCCATCAATACTATTTGCATTGGTTTACAATGTTCATTATTCAGATTTCTGCTGACATGCTTGTACATTTTCGTTTCTTGAAGTGCTTAATAAAAAGAAGTTTCAAATAAAATAAAAGATAGTGACAGATATCTTCTGTGTTCAAGAAAAATGTTGAGCGTGCAGAACGGAAATTTGCCCATTTCCAGTTATTGGTGTTTGTTTTACAGTCTGGACACCAAGGTGGGGATTTGGCAGTTCAGCATGGATCTATTTTTGTAAAGTAACAAAGAGTTGAAGTTGGAAGAGTTGGAAGAATTAGCCAAGTTGCCAGCTTTTCCATGTACACGAATGTTTCCGTTAATTATGACATTGGCAAAATTTTAATTTCTTTTTTTTTTACATACTGTTTTTATGCCAGTCTTGTAACATGTATGGTATAATTCTGAAAATGATAGCAAGGGAGATAAATACTGTACATGAGTAATGAGTATATAATAATATACTTTCCAACTCTTGCAATTTAGGTTGGCCAGTCCCCATTTAATAGAAGGGTCATTTGTGTTGCTGACGTTGTCCTCTCATGTGTCAAAACACACGGAAGGTTTATATCCCTACTCACAAAATATATATACAGGAGGAAAGGGGGGCCTGGTCTGCACATCCTAGCTACTAATAATGGGATGTGCTACCTGAGACTTAGTATTACAACATAGGAACAGAGTAGAAGGTGCACCATACACCATTTACATTTTTATATAAAATACATGAGGTTCTTGGCATAGTATTGGCCAATAGTATGAGCCTGCCCACCACTCGTCAAGGTAACCTTGTCGGATAGGTGGACTGGATGGGGCAGTTTGGGGGTGCCCTGCACTCCAGGGGTGAACCCCTATAATGTTAAGGAAATGTCCGACGAGGTCACCTTGACAAGTGGTGGGCAGGTTCATACTATTGGCCAATACTATGCCAAGAATCTCGTATATTATATATACTGTAGCTCCCCCAAAATGCTTTTACACAACATGGAAAAGATACCGAGAGTTTTTTTCAAGCGCTCCTTCTATGTACAAGTCCAGATGTCACTCCATCTTAGATGTCTCTGATAATGGCTCATATGACATAGAACAAAAAGAAACCATATATGGTGTGATGCCTTCAAGTGTAAATTCTAACACTTATAGACTGTATATGATAAGAACCGTACCATATGTAATTGTCCACTAAATAAGTGGTGGATAATTCATGCTCAGGTTTGAGGGAGTGATGTCACTCCAAGGGATACTCCAGTATTCTCCGAGTTGTTCCACATAGAAGAACCAGAAAATAGGTGTCCAAATAGTGAAATAACGTTTTAATTAATTTTTTAGTTAAAAAACAATACAATTCATTATGGGTGTAAACAATGACAAAACCACAGGCGTCCCTGGATGCTTTCTGCCCGCCGTAGGGGACTTGTGAACAGTGGACAACACATCAGGACTTAACATCTACAGAAAGCATCCAGGAACGCCTGTGGTTTTGTCATCTCATGCCCTGTTTGTCTGCTTTTGCACAGTAGACATTATCATCTGGTGAGAGTCCATTGTTTACACCCATAATGAATTGTATTGTTTTTTAACTTATTAAAACGTTATTTCACTATTTGGACACCTATTTTCTGGTTCTTCTATGTGGAACAACTTGGAGAATACTGGAGTATTCCATGGAGTGACATCACTCCCTCAAACCTGAGCGTGAATTGTCCACCATTTATTTAGTGGACAATTACATAGGGTACGGTTCTTATCATATACAGTCTATAAGTGTTAGAATTTACACTTGAAGGTATCACACCATATATGGTTTCTTTTTGTTCTATGTCATATGAGCCATTATCAGAGACATCTAGGATGGAGTGACATCTGGACTTGTACATAGAAGGAGCGCTTGAAAAAACTGTTGGTATCTTTTCCATTGTTGTACTTGTTATGTGTATGGTGACACACTCACCGTATAGGTTTAAGCTTGCTCCGAAGCGCAGTTATTTATCCCAAATCTTCCTTTGTCTATTTTACGCAACAGGAATCAACCCAAACCGTGTAGGCACTTCTGACTGTCGGATCCTGGGATATCACTGCCAACACATGTTAATGAGCTAAGTAATTTACATCAAATAGCTGGAGTTCAATACTAAGGAAATATTTCTACCATTCTTTTTACCATTCCTCTGCTTCATGTTACCATGGGAAGGAGCAAGTATCTATAACTGAGCGGACAATGGGACTGATTCAGATTCATTCACTGCGCTGCGAATTCGCAGCCCGAACCAAATATCGAACGATGCACATGCATATGGTAAGCAGTGCGCATGTGTGAGCCATCTGCCTGAAGGCAGCAAGCAAAAGCTATCCTTTGTTCACCGCTTGTAGGGTGATTGACAACCTGTGGGCATTTGGGGCATGCCACCTGTGTTTTCTAGGAGTGCCTCAGAAATTGCAGGCATTCCCTGGCTGTTGGGAGGGAGGGCCACTGATGTCATCAGCGGCCTCCTTCTCCCCACTGCCTCACAATGCTGAGTGAGTTCTGGCTCACTCCCCGCTGTGAGCAGTGGAAAATCATCTGCTAGTGACTGATTTTCCCTCTATGTGTACTGCTGTGTACGTGTTCGCAGCCGTGCACAGTGGGCAGGGTGGACATGCTTTCAGCGGGGCGGCTGCACTTGCAGCCCAGCGAGCAGGCCTGATTCAGGCACAATGACAGACAGCTAAAATAGCCAACTGTGCTTTACAGATCTGCACCATGTGGATTTGTTCATTCGCACACTGGGGCAGGGCATTTTAGACTCAGCTTTTGACCTTTGTCAGTGTCACAGTCCTTACAGTGTTGGAAGAGTTGTAGCTAAGTGTAATGGAAAGTGGAGATTTTACTTTACAATTTGACAGAGGTGCAGTGAAATGTACAGTAAGACTAACACTTAATATTTTTCAATTTTAAGGATAAGTAATCCTTTAATAGCATAGTATAAGTTTCCTTAGGCTTCTTTTTTATGGCATGCTTTAATACTTTCCATGTGAAATAAATGTTGAAATATTACACCAGACTGAGACTTGATATGCAATTACACTGGAGGGACAGCAGGTGGAGCTGTAATGTATGTGTTTATGTGTTATAGGCCCTTATTCTGATTGACGCGTACTTTACCGCATACTTTCGGATGGCGTCTTTACGCCGTCTGCGCATGCGTGGAGAACGCAACGCGCATGTGCCAGGCCATGACTCCGTACCAGTTCGGCCAAATCCCGTCCCAAACTGTTCCCCGCAATCAGTCGGGAAATATGGGCGTATTATGGGCGTCATGCGGAATGACACATGGGCGTAGTTTCAAAGTGGGCAAAACGGGGCGGAAACATGGGCGGACACGGGGGAGTACACTTATGTTGGGGGGCGTACATTCGGATAGCACTCCGAATGCACGCGATCAAAAAGGGAAGAAATGTGCGGTGTCCACAAGTGTACTATTGCTTTGCGGACACCACTCGTTCATGCGGTAGGCGAACGTACGCCTAATGACTACAAGCATTAACACCTGAACTCAATAGAATCGACTCCTTTACTCATTACTCACTAATAGGACGCTTGTCAGTGCTTTAATTGAAACCATTGCACTTCAATTGCTGTAAGGGTTAATGTGTGCAATGCATGTGTTAGGCATGCTTGTAAGGATATATTGGCATCTAATTGATTCCAATTCAAAATAAGAAGTTTTGGTACTTATGTAGTATCTGGGCTGCCGATTTTTGGATTGTATGCCTTAAGTTAAGGCATACAATCCGATGCGATGCGATGCGATATCGCATCGCATCGCATCGCATACAACCAAATCGCATGCGATCCGATGCGATGCGATCCGATGCGATGGGCCCGATTTTTCACCTATTGCACCTAATTTTTAATTTAGGCTTTGGCACAGGTGGCAAAAATTGGGAGAAAGGGTATTTTAGGAGGTTAGGGAGGAGTAAAATGTGAGGGTGTTTGAGAGGAGAAAGTGCTGTTTTGAGAGAGGTGATTTTGGAGGAGATTTGGATACGGATATGGCTACAGCTTCCACGTCAGCAGCTGCGTCGTCGGCAAGGCTGTTTACATTGCCGCAGACTGAAGAAGCTGCTGTTCTTTTCCTGCAGCAACATGGCCTTCTGCCCACCACAGCCACCTGCGACAACGGGCATCCCATGCGCCTGAACATGGCTGATCAAAAGTGGCGGTGTTATATCAAGGCTTGCGGCAAGAAAAAAAGTGTTCGTGCTGCGCTATTTAGTCCTGGGTGCCGACTCCCTTTTGTCACAATTGTCCGTTTCATATATTTGTGGAGCCAGGCGTTGACATCAGTGGAGTTGTGTCAAAAGGAACTGAATCTGTCAATCAAGACAGTGGTCGCATATAATGCGTTTATGCGTCAGGCCTGTGAACAGGATATTCTTGCTCAGCCGCAGCGCAAGATTGGAGGCCCAGGAAAAGTGGTCGAGGTGGATGAGACTCTTTTTGTCCGTCGTAAGTCCAATGTGGGCCGACTACTTCCCCAGCAATGGGTGTTCGGCGGTGTCTGCAGAGAGACTGGGCAATGCTTAATGCTGCCAGTTGCCCAGAGAGATGCTGCAACCCTGATGGCTGCTATTCAAGCTAACATCGAACCTGGGTCCACTGTGATGTCGGATTGCTGGCGAGCATACCGAACCACTGATTTGGAGGCGGCTGGCTACACTCATGCCAGGGTGAACCACCGCTTCAACTTTGTGGATCCAGAAAGTGGGGCACACACCCAGAACATAGAACGTTTATGGGGTTGTGTCAAGTGGAGGAATAAGTGCCATCGTGGAACAGCTCGCAGCAATCTGACCAGCTACATGACCGAATTTGTATGGCGCAAGTCCCTAGCTGGCGATGATGTATTTGGCCGTATCCTGCATGCCTTAACATTGCTTAATAAGTCACATTAATTTGTTTGTTTGCTTTATTTTCTGTCACAAATATATCATTAATCCTTAACTACAGTTGTCATTAATGTGTCAGATGCAAGTGAGATTGAGTGAGATATGTGTTTTTCATACCCCTACTATCCAAGTGGGCATGGAGTTGGATATAAACCTGTGGCGAGCGCAGCGAGCCACCGAGCCCGAAGCGTGGCGAGCGCAGCGAGCCCCGCGAGGGGACGCAGATTTCTTAAACAGTATTCTGCGTCCCCTCGCGGGGCTCGCTGCGCTCGCCACGCTTCGGGCTCGGTGGCTCGCTACGCTCGCCACAGGTTTATATCCAACTCCATGCCCACTTGGATAGTAGGGGTATGAAAAGGACCCCTTTTTCCCATTGAATTACATGTTAAAATGGACCAAGTCTATTTTAACATGTAATTCAATGGGAAAAAGGGGTCCTTTTCATACCCCTACTATCCAAGTGGGCATGGAGTTGGATATAAACCTGTGGCGAGCGTAGCGAGCCACCGAGCCCGAAGCGTGGCGAGCGCAGCGAGCCCCGCGAGGGGACGCAGATTTCTTAAACAGTATTCTGCGTCCCCTCGCGGGGCTCGCTGCGCTCGCCACGCTTCGGGCTCGGTGGCTCGCTACGCTCGCCACAGGTTTATATCCAACTCCATGCCCACTTGGATAGTAGGGGTATGAAAAGGACCCATTTTTCCTATTGAATTCCATGTTAAAATGGACTCAGTCCATTTTAACATTGATTCCTATGGAAAAATCGGGTCATCGCATCGCATCGCATCGCATCGAATCGCATGGTCGCATGCGATGCGATGCGATCTCCCGATCCGACCCGATTTAGAAATCGGCAGCCCAGTTACTACATAAGTACCGAAGTTTTTTATGAGGATAGGTAATTGAATAAGTGGGTCATGTGATGTATTGCAGAAGATACATAATAGTGGGTTGTTTGGCGTAAATACTCCGCTTACGTGCGGTAGCACCGCTTGGCTCCCGTTCGGATGCGGTATTCCCGAGCATACTCTGTAATACTCTGTAATACCGTGCAGAATCTGAGTGTTTCTCCCGCACACGCATGGTTTGTATGTCGTCCGTAAACACGCCCTGTTCTTAAGTCCGTCCGAATGCGGAGGACCCGTGGGCGTTTCTACGGACGATGGCCGCACGCGGCAGAACACCGTGGCGTGCGGACCGCTCCGTAAGAATGCGGGAATATCCGCACCGATCAGAATAAGGGCCATAGTGTCTGTGATGTATATTGCACTTGTTTGTTCCTGTGTGTGATAATGGAGATCTGAAGGCGACATGAACCAGAGATGGAGCATGCAGTGATTGCTGTTCATATACAGTTAACTTGTTCTGATTAACAGTTTGTATTATGATTAGTCCCAGTTTCATTATATAAACAAATTATACCATTAAGGACTTTCCAGTGTGTGCCTACTGATTGAAGCATAACTCCATTGGTGATCCTGACTGCGTGGGTAAAGCACTCTATGCCAATAAAATAATGTTAATGATGCAGGGGGCATTTGCCATGTTACTGGCTGTGTTTGAAAAGTGATAGTTAGGAGCTAGTTGGCTGGTAATTGATCTCCATCCACTTTATCTCCATCAAAGGCTTAGTAAATAAAAAAAACCTGTAATCTAGCAATTGTTCAGACAAATAAATGGTTTAGATCCCCTGCAGCAGCCTTTAAATAAACCCTCAAGTGTGCTGGGTCTTATCAAGTTCATTGCTGATCACTAGAGTTAAGAGCAGGAATTCCTTATGTGTCGAGTTTGAAGCTATCATGCTTGCAACTAAATAGAGCTTGTGAACCCTGCAATGCCGTTTGATTGGTGGATAAGATAAAGGTTCTCCTTAGCAATCTTTGCACATGACTGCACTACCACACTCAAAAAATATGCTGTTTCCAAGTTTAACCCTCTCAAGTCCAACGTCTAGTCAGGCTCAAAATCCCTAGCACCAGTAGCAGATCCAATGGTGAGCCATTTTAAAATAAGAATATAAACATCATTCTACATTTAATGTAGACCATTTCTGAATAATAAAAAAAAAATGACAATTAAATTAAACATTTAAACCAGACTGTTTGATTCACACACACACACACAAAAAAAAACATTGGACTTCCAAAGGTTAAAGACTGTTATTTGCAGAAACTGGAATACCTTTTTAGCGTACAATGGGCCAGATGTATTAAGCCTTAACAAGAGATCAATTCAAGTGGGATAAGGAGAGATAAACGTCCAGCCAATCAGCTCCTTAGTGACTTTTTTCAAACACAGCCTGTAACATGGCAGTTAGCAGGTGATTGGCTGGACGTTTATCTCTCCTTATCACCCTTGCATTTATCTCTTGTTAAGGCTTAAGACATCTGCCCCATTATGACTGATTACATTTTCTTAAAGGGACTGTACAGTGCAGTGACATGCGGTGAGGTCAGTCACTGGTGAGGCTCTGCATTTTTCAAATGGGAACGAGTCCCACTACCACTGCCGCCCGCTACCCCTACCATGAATGCCCCCTACAGCCAGTGCTGGGGGCTGATGCGTAGCTGGCAGTGTGCATGTAATGTGCAGGAGACTGCGGGACCGCTGGGCATCCCAGGGGGACAAGCTGCAAACCCACTATATCTGCCAGGTGCACCTTCCAAAGTATGAATCAGTACATGACCAGTGCAAGGGATAGGGTAATACTGTCTAACACTGGCAGTGCAATTGTCCTGTCAATGCAGTATATAGCAGTGCAATGGTTAATGCACCCTGGCAGTGTCCAGTGCAAGGGTTAATGCACTAATGTCCCTCCCTGGCAGTTCAAAAGTTAGGACCCCCCTCACCATGTGTGTGCTCCAGGTCACTGATGTGCTGCAGATTGTTCTCTGTATCCTCCCTGATGATTTATGTCCTACTCCGGCGGGTCGGTAAGACTCCAGCCTTTGCTGAGCCTTCTCTGCAGTTTGGGACTGAAGGACATGCAGCACGATGTGGTCTTTGGTGATCCCCCAGGTACCCCTCCTCACTCCCCTGTGTCTCACCTGTCCAAATGCAGGGAGATTGTTTACAGTGGGGCCAGGGATCGCGGGTGCCAGCAGCTGTTAGGATCTGCAGCTGCCATTATTTCTATGAATGCAGCAGCATCCTCAAGGGGCAAGCAGCCAGCAGGTGAGCTGGCTGCTGCAATAGCAAAAGCGGAATGGCCGTGCAGCGGGGGGTGGGGGCAGGGTGTCTGCCATACCCTGACAGCGGAGCGGATCAGTCTGTCAGTGTGTGACAGACTGATCCGCTGTCCAATCACAACTGTCACAGTGACAGGGGCGTGCTTTGATGTTGGCTGAAGGCACAGTCCCTGTCACTGAGGCAGAGGAGTTGGTGCCGCTTCCACATTGTTTTCTAATGGGCTTTTCAGCCTCTTTTTTTGCTCGTCCTAAGCCCCGCCCCCCGCGGCTGACAGATTTCAGTTATCAGCGGGAGGCATGGCTGCCATTGTCTCCCAGCCTCCTACACTGGGTCTCATCACATAAATGATTTAAAAAAATACCAATAAGATATTTATTGCACTGTATATGTGTTTTAAATATCTTTGTATTTTGTTTTAATCATTTATGACAGGGGAGGCACTGCCTCCCCTGCCTCCCCTGACTGCACATCCCTGGTTCAGTGTACCAATGTGGGAGACGGGAGATGAGAGACTTGATTAATACCTTCATATAACACCACTGGTAAATACCTGGGATATTCAGTGGTGTAGCTAGGAGCCATGGTGCCCGGAGCATGTTTCGCTTCGCTTCGGCTGGGGATATTCATTGTTTGAGTCATCCACTGGTGTGTGCCTATATACAGCAATACTGGCAATACACCTGAATAGCTTGCATACGACCTGATCATATGCAGGTTGTAAGTGCGATCAAATAAAAGCACATACGATCTGCTTACGGCAGCAATGAAAGCCAGCAGATCATACGTGCAACATGTGTGATCTGAGGGACAACCTCTAGACTTGCGGGACCTCCCATTGTACCGATATCATGTTGTGCACTCAATCTGCCGGGCCTGATATAGTTCAGGTGTATGGCCATCTTAACTGTGCAATATCAACAACTGCACACACACAGGGCAGCATACATGTGGCAATTTCTGTACCTAGTAATCCTAAAGAAACAAATGGTAGACCTCAAGTACATCCCCCAGGAGATGTCAAGCTGTATAAGGTATAAGGTTGAATTAACATTGTAAGCCATCCTCAATCATCTATGGACCAAGAGATTATTTCAGCACCTGACTCTGAGGAGTCTGAACCTAAGGCCTCAGCACCTTCTGCACATGAAGCATCAAAGCACCAAGACCTTAATCCACAAGGAGGCAGGTAGAGAGAGACAACCTGGGACTGGCACCCTCCTCCAACACAGCAGCTGCTGCGGTGCTTCCAGCAACTTTTACACTTACATACACTCCAGATGCGAGCACCCACAGACTTGAATAAAAGGACAACCACAGACCAAACAGTAACTGCAAGCTTTCGGGCTTTTATTAGCCCTTCGTCAGGCAACACAGAGTAAAACATACAAAACATTGCTCACCTTAAATACATGTGTAGCTCACACCTGGCATCCCGCCACCCCGGCATGCGCGTCTAAAGGAAGTTCCGGGTGTCACCTCTCAGAACCTCCCCTCTGCATACACTTCGGCGGTAACCATGGGGACGGAGACGCACGCAGATCTGTGAACACAAAAGCCGGCACATAATACAATGGGCGGTATTCAATGAGGCAGAATCGCCAAGTTTTATGGCGATTCTGTGTTTTTTCCGTGTGTGCCGGCGATTTTTGGAGCTGAAAAAGCGAATCACCCTATTCAACGACCTCTATTCGCCGATGACGACCGGTGAATGAAGCACCAATCGCCAAATGTTATTCTCTACAAATCGCCGGTTTTTGTCTATAGGAATTTTCATGGGGATTCGCCGGTAGTCGACGGGAATCACCATGAATCGCCAAAAGTGTATTCAATGAGAGGTTGGCGATTCTTATTTCTTGTTTCATATCGCCGTTCCTCACCGAGTGTCCCTCGTCATCTTTTTATGGTGAACTTTTATAGGAACCTGTGAAATAATTGGTTTTAAGTGTTCAATTTAACTCTGCAAGTGTAATGTATTATTATTTGCTGCCCTTGTGTGATGTGATGGTCGTAGAAGTGCTATACAAATATATATTTAATTTTTTCTGGTATTTTTTTTTTCTCCCACAAAGCACTGTTCTTACCCATGGTGCACCGCACTTACCCATGATTCTCCTCCCCACCTCACTCCTTTGTTTGGCCTTTGAGGAGATTACACAGCTTTTGCAGTCTGCTGTATTGGAATCGTTTTTTCAGGGTAATTTGCATTTTTCTTGCATTTCACTGCAATTTCTTACAGTACTGAAGCTGTTTAGGGAAACGCCGGATTGGCTGAGAATCGCCGTTGGGGGCGGCGATTCTCAGCCACGTTGAATAGGGTGACACAGCTAGTCCCGGCGACTCCCGACGAATCCCTACGCTTGGCGAATCGACGTAAAAAAACCGGTGAATGGCTGGCGAATGTAAAATCTGAATCGCTGTGACCAACGATTCAGGTCATTGAATACCGCCCAATGTTTAGGCACTCATGTCTGCAGCGCTGTGTTACATACAAACATATATATACAATAGTTACAAAGTGACTCATATATGTAATAATAATACCTACAATAAAGGCATACATTTAATGCATATCAAATCATGTAGAAAACTATCCATAAAGTACTGGGTGTACATCACATTGGGACTTTAATTCATACAGGCAGTTCAACAATGGTTAGAATCTATACAGTACCTAAATTAGTTAGAAAAGATATTCATATTTAATTGATCATTAAGCCCTTTAGGTTTTACTGTATCTAGTAAATAAATCCACTTGGATTCCAGGCGTAAGAGGCTTTTATGCTTGTCACCTTTTATCCTCAGGGACATGATCTATTATGACATGTTTGAAACTAGCAAGATTATGTTTCATTTCAAAGAAATGTCTGGCATGGGGCTGATCGGATGATTTACCCCCTTAAGCTGCTCTTATTGTCTTCTTGTCATGCGATGCATGGCCATCCGCTCCTTATCCCAGTGTGCGCCGGTGACGCAAGCGTGGCTACGGGTCCGACGGCGCCGGGATGGGAGGTGTAGTCTGGGTGTCCATCACTTGGTGGTATGTATAAATGTATGTACTGTCTTTCTGTTTTGTTATATCCTGATGAAGAACTAAGTAAAAAGTTTGAAACGTTGATCTACTTACCTGCTTGGACATTCCGTTATTTTGTCGAGTGCCGCCGTCTGGAGTGATGTATGTACCCTGAGGGGGAGTGGAAGGCACCACATCCATATTGCTCAGGTCTCAAGCTGTGCTGCTCTATACCTGGACTGTATATATATATATATATATATATATATATATATATATATATATATATATATATATATATATATATATATATGTATATATATAATTTATTTAATTGATCCACTCCCAGACCTGGAGTTCCTGGACCTATTTCTTCAAAAACATTGTACTGATTATTCTGGTTCATTTTGTAACATCTAGATGCTGCGTGTAAAGAAGAGTGATTAGTATTTGTGTTTTCTCTAAAATGAGTCACTCTATAACTGACAAATTTGTCTCAAACTTGACCTGTAAGTAGAAAACAAAAAGTTAAAAATTACATTTGTTATTAAAGCTGAATGGAATGTTTTCTGTAACTCTGACAAAAGCTTAACAAATGATTATTATGCTTCCTAAAAAATGTTGAGGACGCATATGTGCAAGGTCAAACTTACTCCAGCAAGAAGACAGTTCATAATTGGAATAATCAGAGGTAAAAAGGACGGCATTTGTTTGTTTGCAAAAGAGATAAAAAATAGTTTTTAAAATAAATGGCACAACAAATGTCTCAATAATAAACCTTACATTTATAGTACGATGAAATGAGAAAGAGTCTAATTATTAGTGTTCGTGGACAATTGATCATTTGGCACAATATGTGAAACTATAAATTAGCTATACACTTGTATGACATACAATGAGGTTTTACTGCCCCCCCCCCCCCCCCCACACTATCCATGCCACCCCGAAGCGTGGTGTTCGGCGGCGGAACGTGTCCTCCCGACCTTTTCGTACCCCTACTATACACGTCGGCGTGGAGTTGATTTTATATGTGTGGCGAGCGCAGCAAGCCACCGCACCCGAAGTGTGGTGAGCCCCGCGAGGGGATGCTGAATACATGTAAAGTAATCCGCGTCCCCTCACAGGGCTTGCTGCGCTCGCCAAGCTTCAGGCTCGGTGGCTCGCTGCGCTTGCCACACTATATAAATTCAACTCCACGCCGATGTGGATAGTGAGGGTATGAAAAGGTTGGGAGGACGCATACCACTGTGCTCGCCGCGCTTCGGGGTGGCGTGGATAGTGTGTGTGTGTGGGGGGGGGGTTGACTAAAACATCATTGTATGTCATGCAAGTGTATAGTTAAGGGTATGGCCTAGCACCCTATAAAATCGCATGCGATCGATGTGAGGTGCGATGTGATGCGATGCAATCCCCTGGGGCCAACAGAGCAGTGAATAAATTACATAAAAAATTGGGTTCTTGTGTAGTTTCACGGCGCCAGCATGGCACCGTGCTACTTCCGGGTTGGGTACGCTCGCCAAACTATCTAAAATAAAGTAACTTAACTCCATGCCAACGTGGATAGTTCATACCCCCACTATCCACGTTGGCATGGAGTTGATTTTAGATAGCGTGGCGAACGTAGCGAGCCACCGAGCCCGCAGCGTGGGCGAGCGAAGCGAGCCCCGCAAGGGGACTCAGACGCACTGCGCCATGGTAGCGCCGTGAAATGCGATGCGATTTTAGTACAGAGAATATCCCTGTACGCTTAGAGCGTACTGGGCGCCCTGCTAGGAAGCAAGTACCTTTTTTTTAATGGAGTAATCATTTACAAGGCAAAATATTGCCGTATAATGATTGCCCCTTTAAAAAAAAACTATCCACTGGGGTGATTCTAGAGAGGAGGAGGCCCGTGTACAGACTCCATCTGGGTCCACTTCTCTCTAGCTGGCAGTGCTGTCACTAGAGGACCCTAGCACTGGCCCAGAGTCTACTGTACATGCGCTAAATGAATGTAAAATGGCCACCATGCCATTTTCCCGGGGATTACTGCAGCACTGCTGCTACCTACGGAGAACTACGGAGGATAAGAATTGAAAAAAAAAAAAAAAAACAGGTGCAGGGTGCGTGGTGTGAGAAAAATGGTGTGGTGGTCAATTTCCTGTAACTTTTTCCACTTTGCATGTGAAAAAATTAATGTACTGCTTTCATCAGCAAGGCAACTCTGCGTGGGCTACAGTAAGTATTCAAGAAATGGATGCATTGTGTATGATGTGGTCACCCTCCCCCACACTGCATCCATTATAAATTTACCA
The DNA here is from genome assembly GCF_055691185.1 of Crinia signifera. Classification (NCBI taxonomy): domain Eukaryota; kingdom Metazoa; phylum Chordata; class Amphibia; order Anura; family Myobatrachidae; genus Crinia; species Crinia signifera. Next base: position 244,267,202 of record NC_139220.1, read on the forward strand.
GTGCCTATTCTGTAGCTGGTGCAACTTGTATGTCTCCTTTCAACATATGGGAGGTTGGAAGAAAGACAGAAAATAAAGTATATCCTAGCATCACACCCTAGTTCATATTACTTTTGAGGTGTTTCCAGCACACTCCAAGCTGCTAGGTGATCCCCAACCTTTACCCCTGTAGGACAACTTGGTATAGCAGTGGGACAGTACCTGAAAAGAAGGCTGGTTGGTGGTATTCCTAGCTCTACAGGGGATGCAGTCAGCATCCCAGCGGTCAGGATGATGGCATTCATTATTACGATGTCGGCATACTGACTGTCTTCAGAAAACAGGTGCTGGAACTTTGTAAGATTCAGACTGTTGATGCCTGAATACGGACAGCCAGCAACCTGATAGCTAGGTAGGTGGGGTAGGTTAGGTTCAGGCAGAGGAATGGGGGGGGGGGGGCATGGAAAGTATACTTACTTGATCCCTGTCAGGAGTCCCTCCCATCACTGCTAGCCCGCTCCTCCGCCAGTGCCCACCGCTACTGCCCACCATCAGTGCCTGTCTATCTTTTGTTGAACCCCCCCCATGGGTGCCCACCCCTGCCAGTTTCCTGCAAGCCTCTGCCCACCCTGCCGCTGGTGCCTGCTCACCCACCACTGACCCCCCCCCCCGCTGGTGCCCCACTGCCGGTGCCCCCCTCTGCTGCCTTGATTTCACAGGTTTCCCTTTTCCTTGGAATCAACCCTGGGAAAACAGGGCAGTGGAATTGGGGACCATGAAGGGATCCACCAAAATCCCGGGTCAAAATCGGGTGTGTGACCATGGATTTTGGTGGAAAAACGATACGAGGGTGCTAAAATATAAACTTTATAATTCTGCTTTGTTTTAGATGAAAGAAAGCAGTTGTCACACACACAGCAAATCGTTTGTAGCCAGTTACACTAACATACTGTAAGGGCTGTTTCACACAGTACGGTTCCTGCCGCACGGTGAAATCCCGTACGGTCAGGGAGCCGCGCCGCACTCAGAATTTTATAATGGCAGGGATGGCCACAGCCCGGCAGCCGTCCCTTCCAGTGGGGGGATCCGGCTGCAGCCGTGCGGCCGGGCCGTGGCCGTCCCGTGTGAATGGACACAATAGTGTCCATTCACAACTGCTGAGTGCGGCACGGCTCCCTGGCCGTACGGGATTTCACCGTGCGGCAGGAACCGTACTGTGTGAAACAGCCCTAAGTGTATCAGCTAGGAAAAAGAAGTAAGCGGAAATAGATAAGGGCCATGAGGTTCCCTGATAAGTGGTTTCCATCAAAATAACTCAGTGAAAGGAAGACTCAGACTATAAATGTATTGAAAGCATCTTGTGGAGAATGTATTACTCAAGCAAATATTCATAAAGTGAAACCATTATTCTTACTGTCAATGTTAAAATAATAATACATAAATGTATAACCTTTGTACAAGCCTATATTTCATGACTGTACCCTGTTTATTCTTTAGTTCTGTCTCTGTGCAGAAAATCTTAACAAATCATAAATCACCAAAATAACAGCAATAATAATTATAATGACTATAATAAATGCTTCATAAAAATAGATCAGGAGAAATCAATAAAATAATGAACACATTAATTATTGATCAAATTACTTTACCATTAAATTATTTTGTTGCATAAAACATATGACCTTCTAGGGTTACAGTATTAACAATTTATTTAAGGGGATAATTAGAGACAGCAGCATCAATAAATGGGATGAGTTTGCCTGTCCTGTCATATTTAAAAACCAAAATCGTCACTCTTTAAGGGGGTTATTCAAACCAAAATCGTCACTCTTTAAGGGGGTTATTCAGACCTGATCGCTTTTGTGTGAATTCACAAACTGATCGATTATCAAACAACGGCGCATCGGACGGATTGTAGTAGCCATGCGCTGAGCCAAACATTGAAGGAAAATAACTGTTTTTGCAATTCCCTCGCACCTTGACTGACAGGAAGCTGTTCTTTGTGGGTGTTAATGTATCGTTTTCTGGAAGTGTCCTAAAAATGCAGACATGCCCAGGCGTTTTCAGGGAGGGTCTGTGATGTCAGCTTTGGCCTCCATTAGCCTGTGTCTGTCACAGAGTTGAGGAAGGGTGAGAGTTACGCACATTTTCACATACTTGATGGTGAGTGAGTTGCGTATGGATTCGCAGCTGGCGGGCTATAGGTTATATTTTCACTGTCCGGGCTATCTGATTGCAGACCTCTGCAAATTCACACAGCGTTGAACCGGTTCTAATCATAGGCGAATCTAGGGGGTGGTCCGGGGGTGCACCGGACCACCCATTACGCAATTTTGTAGCTGATGGATGGGACTTTCCAACGAGCCCAGCCCCGTGTCTCTAGCCCCCTGGGAACCGGAGATACTACCAGGCAAAGCTGGAATGTTTTCCCTATAGGATAACATGGGACCCGCTAATTCCGACCCCCACCCAGTTCAACGGCTGCCAGTTCCCCCTTCGGCATCACTGAAGCTGGAGGTTGATCTCAGTCGAACCCAAATCGCTGGACCTTCAATCTGATACCAGGCTGGATCCATATGGGTTAATTGGTTCCAGGGATATTGAGGTTAAACCTTTCTTTCCTTTCTGAAATGTCCTTTGAGGGCAGATTTCTCTGGAACCAAACAGCCCAGTTTCACGGGACCAAAATCATTCGAAGCCAACTCAAAAGTTCTTCAATATGATACTGGTCTCATGTAAATGGGTCAGTTGGTTCCGACGATATAGCTGGTTGGTTAAAGGGAAGTAGGGAGAGGGGAGTGGTTGTCTCACCCCCTCACACCAGAAAATGCAGGGACTAGGCTGGTATATAAGGGGTCAGCGTGGGAATGTCCCTGCATGATCCTTGGATCATATTCCCGGGTAAATCCCTGCATTTTCTGTTGTGAAAGGGGTATTATTTCAAACAGCCGTGACCTGCAGTTCTCTGAATACAGCCGGGCAGCCCCCTACTCTCTGCCCAGCTGTCAATGACTGTCACCCCTGCATCTTCCGCTCCAATTCTTCTCCCCGCTTTCACCTCAGCCCGCCCCCCCCCCCCCTTAATCATATGGTGCCGGCGCCCGGCGTGCTCCCCCGACATCACGCACAACAATATTTCAAATGTCCACTCGGCTAGAGGGGACACCAGGAGGGGAGTGGGAGCGTGTTCTGCGCTGCGCTCTGCTCCTCTCCCCATAGAAGCAGCTGCACCGCTCTCCATCTCTCGCTGCAGCAGCAGTGAAGGCTCATATAAAAATTTACAGTAAGTGGCACTTTTGGGGGCATTGCTTAAGGGACACTACAAGTGGCGGTATGTGGGGGCATTCCGCATAATGTGTGGCTTAATGTGTAAGGGGCATTACGGTGTGCAGCATCATGTGTAAGCGGCATTATGTGTGCAGCATTATGTGTAAGGGGCATTATGTGTGCAGCATCATGTGTAAGGGGCATTATGTGTGCAGCATCATGTGTAAGGGACATTATGTGTGCAGCATCATGTGTAATGGGTACTATGGTGTGTGGCATCATGTGTAATGGGTACTATGGTGTGCGGCATCATGTGTAATGGGTACTATGTTGCCATCAAGCAAGAACCCCCTAGCAATGAGCACATAGGTAAGCAGCACTTATGTGGCAAATATGTAATGGGCATTACGGTTTGTTATATAGTATGTAATGGGCATCATGATGTGTGGCACAATGTGTAAAGGGCATTATGGTGTGTGGCCTTATGTGTAATTGGCATTACGGCGTGTGGCTTTATGTGTAATGGGTATTACAGATCTGGCTAAAATGTGTAATGGGCATTACTGTGTATGGTCTAAAGTGTAATACCACACCCCTTTTTGTGATGCCACACCTCCTTCCCATGAGGCCATGCCCCCTTTTCCCCACGCGGCTACGCCGCACAAGGGTCCCCCTGCTATTATGTCTAGATCTGGGACCACCCATTACCATAATTCTATATTCGCCTATGGTTCTAATAACCCCTACATAAAGGGCCTGATTCAGACCTGTTCGCAAGGCAGCATATACTTGCAGCCTACCGAACATGTCAGTGCCACGAACTGCCCTGCCGAGCACCTGCCCCCAACGTTGCCCAAATCCCGTCACTAGCATGCCAGGGGATGTGTTCACAAATGCATCCCTTCACATGCCGCCTCCCAGTTCGCTGACCATCGAATGATTTCTGCAGCCTTTGGTCTGAAAAGTAAGTTAATACTTTTCAGATGGTTGCTGCAGTCCGAATTCGGGGCGGTGCTGACATCATGTGACGTCAGCCACCTGCTTAACGCAGGCATCGACTCACCTGCAATCTCAGGGAAAAGCCCAGCATTTTAATTGGGACGCCCATAAAACACTGGCCGTTGCCCCTCTGCCGGCCCCTGCCCAACCCCTGGTTCTCCCCTGTACTTTCGAACACCATGGTGAGTGTGATACTCGCCAAAGGCATCCATGCGCAGATACCCCACACTCGAAAACAGGGCCAAATTCAGACCCATACAAATGGGTCTGATTCGGCCCCAAAGTCTGATCATCAACACACAGGTGTCTGCATGCACCTCATGCTTAACGGTTTGGGAGATCAGAGAAAGAATAAAGGTGAAAAAAAACATGTTGTATCCCAATTGCACACTGAGCGAGAAAATAACTACATATTAATCAGATAATACAGAGATCTTGGTTGCATATATCTGCAGATATAGGACCGTACGTCAAGGTCTCTCTGTCACTAAGGGTCCCTAATACTGGGTATGGGTCTGGGGTGTGGGCCCCCAACATGCCGACACAGGCTGAGTACCCCAGGGCAGCACACAAATTAGTAAGGGTTAATAAGAAGCACAAAGTGCTATGTAGGGAAGTGAAGGTGTGATTAAAATACAAAATATATACAATGTGATAGGAAAAATAAGAGTTAATAAAGTGTTAGGGTGTGCTAACCTGGAGCAGACCAGCCCTACCAACACAGGGGGCACCACATTCCCAAACCCATCCCATAAGCAATAACATATATGTCTAGGCTTAATAGCCCAGTGGGTACTTGTGGAGTATCACGGCTCCCACGACCTTCATCGTATGCTGATCGTATGCTTAAAATCGCATCGCATGCGATCAAATCGCATGCGATGCGATGCGATCGCACCCGATTTTGCACTGAAATGCATCAGAATGCATTGAAATGTGTATTAAACTTGTGAAATACCCCAAAATGCCATTTTTCATAGTGCACCACCAACACTATCAACGTGAACCCGAAGCGTGGCGAGCACAGCGAGCCCGCGAGGGGCGGCGGTACGCGTCCTATGACCTTTTCATACCCCCACTATCCACGTCGGCGTGGAGTTGAGAATAGAATAGTGGGCGAGCGCAGCGAGCCACCGAGCCCGAAGCGTGGCGAGCGCAGCGAGCCCCGCGAGGGGACGCGGATACCTTCACAGCTATACGCGTCCGCTCGTGGGCTTCACAGGTATCCGCGTCCGCTCGCCTCGCTTCGGGCTCGGTGGCTCGCTGCGCTCGCCACACTATTCTATTCTCAACTCCACGCCGACGTGGATAGTGGGGGTATGAAAAGGTCGTAGGACGCGTACCGCCGTCCCTCGCGGGCTCGCTACGCTCGCCACGCTTCGGGTTCACGTTGATAGTGGGGGTGGTGCACTATGAAAAATGGCATTTGGGGGCATTTCACAAGTTTAATACACATTTCAATGCATTCTGATGCATTTCAGTGCAAAATCGGGTGCCATCGCATCGCATCGGATGCCATCGTATGGCATCCGATGCGATCGCATACGATTTTTGAGCTAAAATGCTCAAAAATCGGTAAAACATCGTATCGCATCGTATGCCACTACATATGGCATACGATGCCATACGATGGGAGCCGTGATACTCCACAAGTACCGCCCAGTGTAAGGCCACATGATAATGGCGTATAACGTCTGAGAGCCAGCTTACCTGGAGCTACCCCTGGCTTCTCCAATGGCACTCTGGAGTCAGCAATCCCTCCTAATGCTGGCCCATCTATGCCTCTCAACTGCACAACACTTTTGTTGGTAAGCTGCTCAATCAGAGGTGTGTCACTCAGGTGCCAAAAGGGAGGGGCAATTCTGTCTAGGAAAAAAAAAACATGTTGTATCCCAATTGCACACTGAGTGAGAAAATAACTACATATTAATCAGATAATACAGAGATCTGCAGATATAGGGCTAAGCCCCCAGGCCGTACGTCAAAGCCTCTCTGTCACTGGGGGTCCCTAATACTAGGTATGGGTCCGGGGTGTGGGCCCCCAACCATAATAAAGGTGCCCATACACAGTGCGATTGCACCTTGCAATGCGCGCTCCCGTTGCGTCTCATCGCACAATACAAAAAGTATGTGCTGCACCTACTTTTTGTACTGCCTTCTGATCACATCGCATCACATCGCACGCAAATCGCATGCAAAATGCATGTGATGCAATCCAGCCCAAAACGGGTGCGATCTTCGCACCGTGTATGGGCACCTTAACTGTTGTTTTTCAAACCCAGCCTGTAACTTGACAATTAGCAGCTGACTGGTTGGTGGACTAGCACCGGCCACTTTATCACTTTATCAGGCTAGATAAATCTGCTCCAATGTCTCTGTTGCCCTCTCTGCACTGTCCCCTGAAATGTTGATACTGTAAGTGGGTATTAATAGTGTTTGGGGGCCATAAACTGAAGAACCCTTGCATCAGCCCTGGGTCATCAGTTACCAATCACTACAAGAGCAAGGTATATGCAGCTTACCAAGGTAATGTCGAAGGATGAAGTTTGTGCGATGAATGTTAGTCAATGCGGTATTTAGGATTCTTAACTGGAAGATAACATAATTCAGGGTAACAATGGATTAATGCAATATTGTATGTGTGCATATAATGGCACAAGCAGAACCAGACAGGTTTTTTTGGGAGTTAATTCCGCTTTTGTGTGTGTTTTAGGATAGCACACACCTGTATGTACACTCAATGTTGGCAGTGGCCCTTTTACAGTGAGTGGCATTGGCACAATGGTATCTGTGGTGCCTACAACTATATAAACTAGTCTCTGGTTCAGTGAGTCGCTCAGGGGCACATCCTGCTTAATAGAGAATGAAGAGAGGAGATGTGCGGCAGGCCGAACATGCACATTAACATTAATTTGGAGGCTCTGCATTGGAATTGACAAAAGGCTTTTTTTGTCTATAGAAGGGACATCATCAAATACGACAATAACATGGGTTCTGCTGCTACCATTTGTGAGAGCTACAGACAGATATCTCAATGACTATATGCAGAAGTAAGACCATGATACTGTATGACAGATTTGATATCAACGGGTGTATGAATAAGAAGGGTCGAACCCTTTGCTTTTGTGTTGGCATCTCAATCAATGTACAATGGCTATCCTCTCCCGCAAATAGAGCAATCCCTGGCAGTTTTGTGTAAATACTGGCAAGTTTGTTATTTCAGTTTCAACTACAAAACTTACAATGGAGTATCAACCCCCCCCCCCCTTCCAAAAAAAAAAGTAAACATTTTGAAAGGCATCAGTCAATGTACTTGGGCAGCACCATCTAGGGTTTCCGTTACCACTGACGGTGTCAGGATGTAGATAATCCCCTTTCTGTCTGCTCCCCACAGCCCTTCATTGCAGGGCAATGAAGGGTTATGGGGAGCATCTGGAAAGGGTCATGGGCTGTTTTCCGTTCTGCACCTAGCTCCAGCCCCTACAGTGTGTGGTTACTTACTGTGGGCGGCTGGCCATTCTTCTGGAACAGGCCTTGTGCCCTTCTCAGCTCCCACTTCATATTTTCCTCTTCTCTTCACCCCACAGCTCTTCCTTAGTTCTTTCTCTCTCCCTCTTCACCGCATATACTTGATATATAAAAATAAGTATACTGTTTATATAATGTGACAAGGAATCACATGCACTGGTTAAAGATGAAGTCTGGTTCTTTATTGTCAGTAGGTAGATAGCAATCCAGGATAACAGATTGACATTTCTTAAATTACAGCATGGCAGTTCTCAGGTTAGAGCAATGGCAGTTCTTACAATAAAGGTACTTCAAGAGAATCCCTAATGTAATACCTGGCACCTGCACCAACTGCCATTGGGGACACCAATCTTCTGTGCTAAACACACAAATCACAAGAAGCACCAGGTGCTGCTAATCAGCTAGTGATTCATAAAACATCCTACGAAAACCAAAGTTGGATCTCTCTAGCCATGCTGCTGCTGTTCTAAATCCTGAACTGGATTCTCCACATTACCATCATGTCCACGTATGCTGTCCCTGCCACACTCCTCCCCCCTTAGCTTCAACCACCCTGGTGAAGCTAATAAATTCTCAGACAAGCTCTCTGCCTCGCCTACCTCTACTTGTGCCATCTGCCCCTCCAACTCCATTAGCTTCACCATAGGGTTGGTTGAAGGATCAGAACCTAAAAACCTCCTGGAAAAGACATATGGATTGAGAAGCTGTTTCCCTGGACGATGCTGCACCACCTCAAACTTAAATGGCTGCAAGGCTGAAAACTAACAGGTCACATGAGCATTCTTCTCTCTGTTTTCATGTGCATCCATTGCAAGGGCGCATGGTCTGTGACCAACAAAAAATCTCATCCCAATAAATAATATTTTAAGGATTCCACTGCCCACTTAGTTGCCAAGCACTCCTGCTTTACAGTAGAGTACTTGTGCCCTCTGGGCAGTAATTTACGGCTAAGGTAGAGGATGGGCTTCTCCTCTCCATCTACCTCTTGAGAAAGGACTGCCCCTAATCCTGTCCCAGAGGTATCCGTCTGCGAGACAAATTATTTTTTAAAGTCAGGAGCTTGAAAGACAGGCTCTGTACACAAAGTTCATCTT